>NC_072791.1:171610810-172235810 GCF_028583425.1 Eublepharis macularius | reverse complement strand
GTTGATTGGAAAAGAGCAGATTTTTAAAAAGTTTAACACTGGAATGTAGGAACATGTGACCAAATGAATCCTCCCTGCATTTGCCAAGTTATCGGCTATCTGGAACAGCTTTGGTTTTTCTGCAGAATTTGCAAAGTGATATTTATTTCAAATATTTCTGCCTCTCTTCTTCCTAGATAGAGACCCAACGTGGCTTACAAAATATTCAACAAAGCACATACTGGCATATTTCACTAACAATCCAACTAAGATTTTCAAACATTAAAATATCAGAAATGAAAAAAGCACTGAACCAACAACGCACGTATCAATTCAACAGAATCACTGTAACAGTTTCTAATACATCCACCAGATGGTGCTTTCCTACAAGGAATATGATTTCCACAAAGAAACACTCAATAAAACTTTTCCCTGTAATGCTTGGCTTTCCTAAATATTTTAAGAAAAGAAATTCCTTTTAAAACCAATGCTATTGAGAAGACTATAACTTTGGCGTTTCTAATGCATAAGAATCCCTTAAAGTCACAGTGAGAAAGTATCATAGATGACGTCTACAACTGACAAAAACGTGTAGAAATATCAGAGTCCCTTGGGAGAGTCTTTCAATAACATCTGTTTTCATACCACAGTGATTGGGGCTAGTGTGTCTGTACTGTACATCTTATTGATAGTCCAGCACAACATTATGCATATTCTCACCCACTGATTTCAGTGTGCTTATCTCAGTGCTGGCTTATGACCAGATATGAGGCCACAGAGGCAAAAAGTTTTATTGAGAACTTAATTTTACACAGCACAGCATTTATAAATAGAACCCAGGTGAAAATTTTCAGAAGCTAACGTGGAGGTTTTGCATCTCTCAGCTTAGCACACGATAGAACAATGTATCAGCAAATGCAGTGCAATCAATAGGATGCCTATTTGACACTTTTTAATTTATCTCCAATAGTAATGCATGAATTCTCTCTACAAATGTTTCCAGTGTTGCAATGTTTGAATTCCTTATATTGCAGTATTTTGGAACTTTAGTGGGATCCTTTAGAGCTAAGGGCTCTTACTATAAGTGAGATCCCTGGATCTTGGCTTCACCAAAATCCAAGGATCTCATCATTACAATGATAATGAGATGTAACGCTTTTTCCTGCACTCAAAGGAATGATTGGAAGGTGGGTCATATAACAAGGGATGAAGGCTTTGCCTGGAGATAGTGACTTGCTTAACAATGTTTCCATTGCTGACCTGAAGCTGCGATTTTCTGCTCTATGTTTGTATTCTTTTCCTCTATGCCACACAAGATCACTATAGAAGCAAGCAATAGAAATGATTTCTCCTGTTATCTCAACTTCATTGTGCTAACTGGCTGTTTGGGCTTCATATGAGACTTAAATAGCGTTGTCCTAAGAGCACTTCTCAGGGAATAAGCCCTATATAATAGACTTGAGTGAGATTCTGAGTTAGACCTCTTTAGGACTGTACCTTTGAAAATGTGTCCCTGTGTTAATCTGGGAAAGAGAGGAAGAAGAAAGCCATGTTAAAATCAAATATTTGGCCAATGCTGGAAAATGACTGCATTCAAATTATATTAACTTATACTAAGTTCTATAGCACATATGGCAGGAAGATGACAGTGACACTATAGTATAATTCCAGTTGAACACTTAATATGATGCAATAGTTGCACAAAAATGTATGTAATGAAGCCCCAATATGATTTCCCCCCTGAAAGAATAGTGGCTTTGAGGAGGTGCAATATTTAGGGTAAAAATTAGTAGGAAGATCAATAGTAAGACACCTTGAACCATGAAGAAAGGTGGGGTAAAATGTTCTGATAAATAAACTCTTTACCTGCCCATATTTTTTCCTGCAAATTTTGCCCAAGTGGTCCTCTCTTCCCATAGGCTTTTAATCCAATGCTTGCAGTGTAAATGAGGACCTGGAGTCCTGCTGAGGGTCGAAATTAAGAGAGGGGGATAGTGTTGCCAGGTCCAGGTTGGGAAATTCCTGGAGATTTGGGGGGTGGGGGTGGAGCCTGGAACAGGCGGGGTCTGGGGAGAGTCTAATGCCGTAGAATCCACCCTCCAAAGCAGCCATTTTCTCCAGGGGAACTGATCTTTGTCACTTGGAGATAACTAGTAATTCTGGGAGATCCCCAGCCACCACCTGGAGGCTGGCAACCCTACAGGAGGAGGAGTTGCAGTAGGAAAAGGTGGATGAAAGGATGGGCACTTCTCAAAACTGTCTTCCTCTCAAGCAGCTACATTTCTTAGGCCCTCTGAATTTTTGATAAATGCATTTGCATTTAATGTGCTCTTCAATGTGCCAGTCGCAAGAAACTGCTCATGAGGCCCAGCTGGCTCCTCTATTTAAACCATACCAGTAGACCAGTCTGAAGCCTGCCTAGGCTAAGTCCATTGGCAAGGGGTCCTCCTACTGCCAGCCAGGCAGTTTGAAGCTATCGGCCCCCATGCTTTGTGCAGAAGCTGCTGGGAGCTGCCCAGGCTGGAAAAGCATGGCAGCCACCCTGCCCCAAGCCCTGTGCCCCATGGCTTGCAAACATCACCTCCAGTGAGTCTGGAGGTTGGGGCTTTTAATTATTTAAATATTTATACCCTGTCTTTTCACACTTTTGATGTCTATCTGGGTAACATGAAGCTGTGCAACAGGGATAGGTAAGACTGCAGCAGGCTATGTACCAGTCCAACCCAAGTATGTTAGCGGTAGGAGTCAGCCAAGCATTCGGTGAACACTGACGTCAAGATGCTGGTAGCATCTGGCATACCCATGCCAAGGTCGGGGGAGGGTTGGGACTGGAGGTTATGCTGTTATTATTGTCTGTTGCAGCTGTGTTTCTTCACTCTCCCAGGATGTGAATCCTTCCTGGAATTCTCTCTCATAGACTGGTTGCTCCTAGGGGTGTGCACTTTGGGTGTCCAATTCGGGTAAAATACCAGATTCGGGCCTGATTCGGAAAGCTTCGGTGTTTCCAAATCGGGGCCAGCATGCTGGCCCCAATTTGGAAATACCGAATCAAAGCTTTCTGAAGCATTCGTAACACTTCGGGAACCTTTGGGGCCCCAGGGGTTAAGTTTAAAGGGCCCTTTTGCAAGTGGCAGGGCCCTTTGAACTTTCCCATTCCCCACCCATACCCTCCCACTTACCTGGCACTGTGCTGGAGGCGGTGGCCCTCCAGCCTCCCCGCTGGCCCCCAAAAACTAGAAGCGGAAAAGAACCGCACAGGAGAATACAGATTATTACAGGTGGTCAATATATCAGTAAATTCATATATTTCCACAGGTTATACACCAAATTAACACATATAACAGCAATACAACAATTCATAGGTTCATAGGTGTGTAACCTCAAAGCAATATTAATTTCAATTGACCACCCCTATATACAACAACATGCAAGGAAAATTGCACATGTCCCAATTAGACACACCCCATATGTTTCACAGGTGAGTCCAACAAATATTGATTATGCAAGTAAATCCAATTCTCTTCATACGTCAAGTATATAAAGATGGCTTCCCCCCCCCCTTTTTTTCTTTTTTAGGTGAAGCAAGCGAAAAGACCGAGATCCACACGATGAGCCCAAAAGGGCTATGATGGTACAGGTAAGTCTATAGGGATCTCTGCAGATGGTACTAACAGTAGTATCTTCTATATCATTTCTTTTTCAGATGAAACATGGGAGAATGCAGAAAACCCAACTAGTGTGCAAAGAAAATGCCCAGAACTGCGGCTAGCAGACTTTCCATTCAGCTCTTCGTCTATACGACTTCCTCAGGGGCATTCATTCTCTCTCTCCATGTTCATTGTAATGAAAAGCTCAGTTACACCACCCAAACAGCATAGAAAGGCTCCTCCCACTTACCTGGCACTGTGCTGGAGGCGGTGGCCCTCCAGCCTCCCCCATGCCCCCCAGCAGCAGCGATGGTGACCCTCTCTGCCAGCCAGCAGCACCAGCGGCGGCTGCACGGCGGTGGCAGGGAAGGCCTTCTCAGCTGGCCAGCATGGCATTGGCTCCAGTCTTCTGCCTGACCAGGTAAGTGGGATGGGGGGTGGGGGTTAAAGGGTGGGAGTTTAAGGGTGGGGGTGGGCTTCCCCCTCCACCTCCCCCGTCATTTTAGTATGTTCTGAATCTTTACGGAGCATACTGAAGTGACTTAGAAACCCGAATCCAAAGTGGCATGCCACTTTGGATTTTGGGTTTTTCTGAAGCTTCTTCCTGAAGTAGGAAACCCGAATATTTTTTGGGTGCACACCCCTCCTTGCTTCTAGCCACTGGGAAAGGAGCCGACATAATCTAAGAGAGAATCTAAGCAAGCCAGAGAGTTAGTTTGATGGAACTAGAGGAGTACAGTTGCACTCGTCTTCTGTCCACCCAAGTCTACCTGTGCTCCATTGCTCCTCTCTGGGGCAAGGACCGTCTGAGTGCTCCACCAGCATAAGTCCCTGTTCCCTCCCTTCCCTCAAGGATAGCACCTGCATAGTACTCTTACTGGCTGAGGATTGATGGGAACTTGACTAAGTGTGCATGTGCCAAAGGTTTCTCCCATTGAAACAGCTGCTGTGTTCTCCTTGTTCAGTTCCCCAGTTTGTTACCTTTTGCATGTGTACAGAATGCATACAGATATGATTGTCTACTGCAACCCTCCTGGTGCAGCAGAGTAGCACCACTTAGCTCATAACAGGGGTTGTGTAATGAGCCCTGGTGTACTTTAATGGCATAGTGAGCCTCGTTTTGTGAGGTCTATATTGATTAAATTGGTATAGGGCTCTGTTTTGTCCTGTAAATCACTAATGTTGCATTCTTTAGTAAACTTAATTTATATAAAACCACCTGTCTGAATCGGCCAGATTCATTCTTTGTGCCATAACTGAAAAAATATTCACACAATATGAGGGCAAGGAGAAGGTTTAGTGTGTTGTGATGATGCTGTTTAGTTGTGTGTCGTGGCTTTGGTGTTATAGAATTTTGCATAAGAAGCTGAAGTGTCTTTCCCACTTCTCTCTGCAATGGCGCATGTGGCTGACTTCCTTCACAGATCTCTGTAATCCTATAGTGTGTGTGTGTGCGGGAAGGGGTCTGCAAATATATCCTAGCTCCCCGATTTCTTTGTCTATTCAGATAGACTACCTCATCCCTTGGAGTTCTAGGAACAGTCTGTATAGACATTGTTCATGCATGCAGTTACATGACTGCAAACAAAATGGAGGCTATGGTATCACACTCAGCCTTCCCAATCAACATTACCTCCATCTTGTCAGGGTTCAGTTTCAGCTTGTTTTCCCTTAGCCATTCAACTATAACAGCCAAGCATTGGTTCAGATATTCTATAATTCCATCCTTCCTCCCTGCAATTGTGTAGTAAGCTAAAATACTCCGTTAAAAATAATGTCTTCCAGACAATAAAAAAAAATTAAAATATTGAGTATTTTAGATAGCATTAGCAATAATGAAGTGGTGCTTGCCAAAGTAAACTTTCCTATCTCTTCCATCCTGCTAGAGCCTGCTACCTCCCTGCTCCAAAATTGTGCCTTCAAGTATCAGTGAACCCTCTGGAACATTGTGGGAGGCAATAGGGTTCTGCTGTGGAAGAGGAAACTGGCAAAAATTACCCTCTTTTCTAGTGGCAGAAATAACTTCCACCAGCTGAAAACATGATGATCTAAACAACGTTTTTACAGTGCAAGCCCATGCAGAGATACTCCAGTTTAAATCCATTGAAATCAATGAGCTTAAACTGGAATAACTCTGCACAGGATTGTACTTTTAATATGGAAATGTAATAATTTTTTTAAAACTACATTTTAACTTCTGTGAATATTTTTTGCTTACATGCCACAATTATATCCAAGAAAAATGGGCTAACATACTTGCATGCAAAATGTTATCATTCTGTACTGGCATTTGTATGTGACATATGTGGACATTTGTCCTTAGACCACTTTCCACATATGCAAGTATATCCAGGCTTTTGCCTGCAAACCCCATATTACTTTCAGTTGTGGACTTGAAAGAGTTGCAAAATGTCATCTTGTTTACTCTTTTGCAATAACAGGATTCCCTGGGCCCTAGGGTTGTCAGGTCTCTTGATTCCCTCTGCGGGGGACCGGGAACCTCGAACTCACCCTCTGCAATCTTTGTAGTTTGTCCTTGTGCCCGCGCGCTCCCTGCATGCATGATGATGTCCCTTCCAGGAAGTGACATCATCACGTGGGTCAAAAGGCTGCCTGGCATGTGCTCCCATGCTCGCCAAAGGGCTGAATCATCCCCCGTGGGCCTGATTTGGCCTGAAATGGGTCCGTTGTAGAGTGCAGGAGTGTGCCGCAGTGGGGCATGGGGGCACGCTGTGCTGCCAGGGGGGCGCCCTGGGGGGCATGCCCCCCACTGGCCAGGTAAGTGGGGTTAGGGGGAGAAGGAGGGAGCAGGGATCCCCCACTCCGGGCAGGGGAATGGAAGCCTTTCTGGACCCACACTATCACAAACAGAAGTTCCTCCTCCTTTTATGAGCCTTCCAGACTGGAGATTCTACTTCATGTTTCCTTTTAAACATTTATTTTTCAATTATGTGATGTACTACCATCATAATAGCATATTTTTAAAATAAAAATGTACAATAGACATTTCCAGTATGCCCATGGTATGGAAATGGTATAATTTACAACATTAACAAAATCTATGTACAATATGTTATCCCATGGATAAGTTACCAGTTCAGTATATTATAAACTTCTCCCAAACATTCAGAAATTAATTGCACCTGTATCACTGCAAGATCCTGCCTTAACCAAGGAGTTCAATTTACAAAACTTCCTAAAACTTTCTGTGCCATTTCCAAATTTTTGCTATTACCATTTCAGCTCCTGCAAACAAATTACTCACTGAATTTCAACTGCAGCTTCTTCTTCTAACAACTTGTTTAATTGCCCATCCATTCTTACTTCCACTGTCTCCTGGTATTTAATCCAAAGTTTGCTTTGCAGGAATCTTCAGCCTCGGGACTTAATACTATCCCATCAAAGCCAATCATCATGTTTTTTCTACAACTGATTATTGTGAATCTAACGTTTACTAAAATCGACTTGGTTAATTTGCTGTGGGATGGTACAACTTTTAAAAAAATCCTATCCATGTTGAAGAGCTGTGATGGTGAGACACCTGAAAAATCATTTTGCCCCTACAGAGGAAAAGGAGATGACTACAATTTGTTACTGTTTTTGTGGAATTTTCCAAACTTTATAGGTACTGCCATCCAGTTAGGTTTCAGAATTTCAAATAAGAAAGCAAAGCTACCCAGCACTGACTGCATAAACCATAGTCTTCCACGTTAAAAGTCTGTTTGGCTTTGGCAGCCATCAGTTTCAATCTATCTTTGGAGTTTTTGACAACTTTAAAAGATAGCAGCTTAATAGCCGTCCTTGTAACATTCTCGGTAGATCACTTGTCATTTTGGCTACTTTAAGATTATAAGGCAAAGTATATTTTATCAGTGGAACAGTACTTGACGTGTCAGGCAGAGAATAAAGCGGCAAAAGTATTAACTGGCATCTAGAAGACATAAATGTAAACTAAATTAAGTTTTATATAGTGGCTTTTTAATCTTAATAAAAAGTTGGAATTGCCTAAAACAGTGCACTGAATCCAACAACTACATAAAACAGCCTGCAAATGATTTTTTTAATTTATAAGCAAGAAAAATCAATGCAAAATGAAATAACACGCAAGCTTCCTTGTGAATGATAGGTCTGTGTAATTATCAAGCCAGATGCAATGACGATTTTGATAATCACTTTATATTAAATTGCTGGACTGAAAAGTCAAGTCTTCGCCTGTTGACCATAATTTGAATGGGTACATAATTAATTTCATTAAATAGCACTTCTTCTCCCCTACTATGTTTTGTAGGTACATTTTTCTCCAGTGAGGGCAAGAACTGTATTGCTGTTATTAGCAGGGGCACCCAAGGTGAAAAGTAGGGCCCAGACAAAGGAGCATGCTCCAGTAGAGTGTATGCGGAGAACTCTAATTATTAAATTATACACTTTTGCCACGCTGTTGAATTAAGCATGATTTATAAATTGCCATTAAAAATAATCCAATTGAGTGAATCCCATGGGCAGCCTTAGAAGAGTATTTATGGAAATTAAAGATGTAGGATAGTCTGGTTACAATCTGACACAATTTATACACATTTAAATTAATTGAAATTAATCACATTAATGGTGCTTAGCTCTGCCTTGGCTTGTTGTCTTTGAGTGTAGCATAGTCAATCTTGCTTGATATCCAGCCCTGAGGAAAAAATCCATCAAATGATTAAAAAAAATATTTTTTGTCTTATTTCTGTCCATTCTTTTCTTTCATTTTTAAAGCCTTCTGGCGATTTCTGCAGCCATACTCTCAGGATAGTTGTTTTGAGTATTTGTACTGCCATCCTGCTGTGTTTGCCTCTAGGTAAAAGAAACTGAGAAGGAACATCTTTGCTGCAGCTGTTAGGGAACCACCTGTTGGGTCTCCTGATTCAAATAAATCACTTTTAAAACATGCTGTGCACAGCACTGTGTGTATCTTTAAGTGCGAGATATATTTACACACCTTACCATTGATCAGAAATTGTGTCACATGTATCTGCAGATATGTTCTGCTCTCTCTGCCTGATAAATTTACTACTGGATACAGTCATTTTGAAAAGAGAATTGCTTAGTGGTCTAGCAGTGTGTCCCAATATTAGAGTTCAAAAATATACATGCATGGGAAGAAAACTTTCCATGTCTGGTGTAAATTGGCCATGGTGTAGGTTTTCAAAAGTATATGTTGAATGGGAAAAGAATTATATTTGGATTATATATTCTTGAATTATATATTCTTTACTATTAGTATATATTCTTTACAAGAATTCTTCTCTCCTTTTCCCTTCATTTACATTGTCTTAAAATTCCTTCTGCTAACAGGCTTGTCACCCGTGTAGCCCTTAACATCTAATTTTTCAAAATTTACTGTTTTATGCTCTGACCCATACTAGTGTCACTAAAAGCTAATTTTTATTGAACATATGAAGCTGTCATATGATGAATAAGAACATTGGTCTATCTAGCTCAGTCCTGTCTTCTTTGACTTGGTGGATCCCAGATGGAACTCTTTTCTAGCCCTGCAAGATATTACTAGAAATTCTTTAAACATGTGAGAATGGAACCAAGAGGGATTCCCATGTATAAAAATAATGTGATCTATCACCAAACCATGAGTATGTTTAAAGGTGTCACATGAGTTTTTGCCTCTCATTTGCTACAACAGAGTGACATGGCTGCTTTGGGAATTTGTCACTACCTTAGAAATGCATTATGCACATAGATATTATTGGTCTTTTGTTATAACTCTCAGCAGCTGAAAAATTTGGAACAGGAGTATTACTTAAATAAACAAGTATTTTACCTGTACAAAGATGTTTGGCATCAAAGTACCAGGAACCAAAGGGCTATCTGCTCCACCCAATGAGGTTGTCAGCAGAAAGAGCACAGCTATTTGCCATGTCCTCTCTGCCTCAGTAATCCTGATCTCAGGAAAAATGATTCCCAGAGTTGAGGGATCCACTTGGACTAACAGCCATGTGGGTTTGTGGCAGCAGTGAGGAGAGAGATAGGGGTGAAATCACCTTCCACTCTCTCCTTCACAAGTGCAGCTCTGTAATGGAAGAGGGAGGATGGACAATTTCCCCCCTTTCTCTTCTTCCCCAATATAAATGGTTGTTAGTTGACATGAGTCCCACTGTAGCCGAGGAAATTGGTAAATTTAACACATAGCCAATAGTTATGAACAATGGTCTCTCTAATCACTTTCAGCTTGCTTCAAACAGCTTGTCTCTTGCTTAAATTTAACACTGTCTGTTATTCTTAGCTAAATGAATTTATGTAGACCAAGGAAGTTGTTTTAGGACCGAGGAAATTGATTATTAACTAATAAGTGTTATAATATTGTTCTGATTAACTAACATTTAGAAAGATTAAATAAAATCCTTCTTCAAAGTAAAATACAGCTGACAAGCTGACTCAGCTAGATACTGTTGAAACAGGAAGCTTGTAGCTTGAAAAAGAGGAAGTTACAGCATTGTGTATCTCAGAATAGACTGCTTGAAAGACAAGACTGATGATTTAGGAGAATTTGTCTGAATTTATGCCACACTCAGAAAAGGTCATGTCTGGGGCAATGATCTTGATGATGGAGCTAGATAATGATAAACAAATTATAACCGTTAGCTAGTGAATGACCACCTTCTGTGACGTAACTGTAAGCTGTGCTATATCAGAGAGGTTGCTTCCTTATACTGGAGCTCAGTTCTTTGTGGTGATAGCCACACTGGGCTCGGCCGGCAATAAACATCATTCCTTCCTGAAGATTCTGTCTGGTCTCAATTCTTGGGAACACGAAACCCTGCTACATTTTGGGGGCTCGTTCTTCCGGGATTGAGGGGACCATTGGGGTGCCCCCTTGACCCCCAGTCCGTGGCCGCTGGTTCTAGACTGGTAGTGGACCTGTGGGCGCCCCCTGAGTTTTTCAGGAGCAGGCCCTGCCTTCCTCGGGTGTCAGCGGTGCGCCACTGGGGCGTCAACGACCCGGTGACGGAATCAGGAACGAGTGATCCAGGAAAGTCCCGGGACAAGTAAGTATGGAGTAACTGGGGTTACCGTTTCCTTTTGAAACGAAGAGGGGCTTGATCACCCCCTAGCACGGCCCAAGTAGGGGAGTCGGTGGGACTCTTCCGAACCCGCTGTTGCTGTAGGTACTGGGTTGGAAACTTGTCGTGTGAATGACACGAGTGGAACGCCCTAGGGTGATCGGTGTATTGAATCTCTGAGACGCAGTTCCTGGCTGGGCGACTTCGTCAGGTCGTCAAAGACGAGAAGCGTTTGCGTAGGGACCCCTGAGAAACAGACCCCCTACTGTTTCTTGCTGTTATTTGTTCTCCCTAGTCTGTCTTGTCTTGTCTGGGCTCTGTGTTGATAATGGGTGGTTCATGCTCATCCCCAGAAAATACCCCCCTGGAATTGATGTTGAAACATTTCCAGGAGGTGTATAGAGGATGGGTCCAGTCAGGGGAGAATCCAACCCCTGAGCTGTTGGAAATTTTCTGTACCTTAGAGTGGCCTACATTTGATTTAGGCAGGCCAAAGGAAGGGACTTTTGATGAAACAACTGCCCTAGATGTTTATCACTTTACTCTTAAGTATCATGATGATCAGATTATATATGCACCGTCATGGTTTGATACTTGTTTGAATCCCCCTCCCTGGGTTAAGAACTGGCCGGGGTACCGGGCTAGGAAGAAGGAGGTGCAGCTTATGGCCCTAGGGAAAGGAAGGAGGATGAATCCACAGTCAAGAAGGCGACCACCAAAGGGAGGCATTTATCCTGTGGTGCCAGTAAAGCGAGATACTGCCTGCCCCACTGCCCCTCTAGAAGCTAGACTCCAGCCAAAGGCTAAACCTGTTAAACAAACCCAAGAAGAAGAGGTGCCCCCACCACCATATGCTCCCTCACTGCCTAGAGGAGGAGAGAGAGTGGAAGGGCCTGTAGAAGAGCAAGTAAGGGGAGCTGGGGGTGGACCAAAAAAACCCCTCCAATGCTATCCCTGCCAAAACCAGATCTCAGACACGGAAAGAAGATGCAGAGGCAGAAGATGAGTATAAAGATATCCCAGAGCTAGAAAAAGAAGGGGGAGAGAGCAATGTCTATCCCTTGAAGGAAACTAAAGCCTGTCCCTTAAGAGAGACTATGGACCCTCGCTCTGGGACCTTGCACTTAATATATATACCATTTACAACTACTGATCTGTACAATTGGAAGACTCAAACACCTCCATTCTCAGATCAGCCAGAACCGGTGACTACTTTGTTTCAGTCCATAATTAATAGCCATAAACCAACTTGGCAGGACTGTAACCAGCTCCTGATCACGTTCTTCAATACAGAGGAACGCAAACGTATTATACAAGGAGCTAGGAAATACCTAGCAAAGCTAGTGAAAGAAGGGGAGGATGCAGAAACAAAAGGTGAAAGAGGCATTTCCTATGGCAAATCCGAACCGGGATGCCAATGAAGAGGGAGGCATGGCTAAACTAACCAGGTACCAGCAAGCCCTGATGCAAGGAATAAAGGCTGCAGGAAAAAGAAAAATACAAGAGTGTCAACAAGGACCAAATGAGCCTCCTGGTGCTTTTCTAGAAAGGGTCTACCAGACCTACCGTCAATACACTCCCTATGTCCCAGAAGCAGAAGAAAATAGAAGAATGGTTTTGAACACTTTTGTCACCCAAGCAGCAGGGGACATTAGAAGGAAAATACAGAAGCAAGAAGGGTTCCTGGGAATGAATATAGAGCAGCTGCTTGAAATTGCCCATAAAGTTTTTTCTAATTGTGAACAGGAAGCACAAAGAGAGACTGATAGGAAAATGAAAAAGAAGGCAGAATTGCTGGCTGTAGCACCGGCCCAGCAGCCCCAACAGGGACAGTACCCCCCTGGAAGGGGACGTATGGGGGGTACCCTGAGAGAGAGAAGAGGAGGCAGGCAGCCCCTAGATTTTGAAACATGTGCGTGGTGTTTTAAAAGAGGGCACTGGAAAGATGAGTGCAAAGAGAGGCTACAGAGTATCAGGGGATGTGGAAGAGGATGAGATGATAGAAGAAGGAAGAGATGGGACCCCCAGAGCCGAGGGGAAGTCCGAAATGGAATGTATAAAAGATGAGGACCAGCCATGGAAGCAGCATTAAGAGAGAACAAATATGGGTGGCAAATAAACTCTGAATGGGACAAAGAATGGGAGGCATAGGCCAGACTGAGCACCTTCAATCTTGGCCCCCAGGAGCCCATGGTTAAAATTTGCATGGGGAGCCAAAATATTTCTTTCTTAGTGGACACTGGAGCTGAACGTTCAGTAGTAACTCAGCCAGTAGTCCCAGTGACAGATAAAACAATCATTGTAAGGGGATTTGTTATGAGGCTACCCAGAAGTTGCTAAAGGTGCTATACAAAGCTGGCTACAAAGTGTCACAGAAGAAAGCACAGCTCTGTCAGCCCCAAGTAAAATATTTGGGATTTGATACATCAGAAGGAATCAGGCCCCTGGGCCATGAATGCAAGGAAGCAGTCTGCTCCATTCCAGAGCCCTCCTCCAGAAGGCGAGTGTGAGAATTTCTGGGGTCTGCAGGGTATTGCCAAATTTGGATTCCCAACTTTGCAGAAACAGCAAAGCCCCTTTATGAAGCTACAAAGGGGGGAGAACGGGATCCTTTTTCTGTGGGGAAAAGAGCAGAAGCAAGCATTCCAGACTCTTAAAGGACAGTTGCTGGAAGCCCCTGCCCTGGGTCTGCCAGACCTTATGAAGCCTTTTTGCTCTTCTGTGCATAAGAGGAATGGCACAGCAGCTGGAGTATTAACCCAGCATCTGGGAAATTGGGAGAGGCCAGTAGCATACCTGTCTAAGCAGTTGGATGCTGTAGCAAAAGGCTGGCCAGCTTGTCTCCATGCAGTAGCAGCCACAGCAGAGCTAGTCAAAGATTCGCAGAAGCTGACTTTGGGACCGAAGGTCTGTGTTAAAGTCCCACATTCTGTGCTCGCCCTGATGGACTACAGGGAAGAGATTTGTTCACAAATGTATGCATGACCACGTATCAGAGATTGCTGAAAACCCACAAGTGGAGCTAACTGTAATTAGTGCTCTCAACTCAGCATCCTTACTACCAGTAGATGAGGAGAGCCCAACCCTTGATTGTCTCCGAACCACTGATGAAGTTTACTCTAGCCGAAAGGACCTGACTGATGTCCCATGCCAAACCCAGATATTGATTATTTTACTGATGGTAGCAGTTTTGTTGAAAATGGGGTCAGAAAGGCAGGCTATGCAGTGGTAACCTGGACTAAGAATATAGAAGCTAAACCCCTGCCCCCTAATACCTCTGCTCAGAAAACTGAACTTATTGCGTTAACCAGAGCCCTTCAGCTGGCAGAGGAATTGAAAGTTAATATTTGGACTGACTCTAAATGTGCATTTCCGACCCTGCATGCCCATGGAGCTTTGTATAAAGAAAAGGGACTCATTACTGCTTCAGGGAGAGGAATTAAAAATGGACCTGAAATTTTGCAACTGCTCCAAGCCGTAAATGCCCCACTGAAAGTAGCTGTTATGCACTGCCGTGCCCACTAGAAGCCACTGAGCCCAGTGGTAAAAGGGAACCGTCGGGCAGATGAAGCAGCTAAGGCGGCTGCCAGGGAAGAGTATTTACAGTCGTTGAGTCTTCAGTGCCCTCTCTTCCAAGCCCAGATGTCTGATTAGACTCCAAAGTATTCCCATGAGGAGGAGGACTAGGCTAGTCCTCAGAATACCCGGAGATGTGATGGCTGGCTTCAGTTTCCAGATAGAAGACTCTTTAGGCCAGAATCAATTGCTCATGCAGTAGTAAAAGCTGCCCGTGAAGCCACACATTATGGAAAATCAGCACTAGCAGAGTTACTAAACAAGGACTTGTACATTGCTAAACTACATGGACTGTGTGCAGCTGTTTCCAGAAGCTGTGTTGTGTGTGCCAGAAACAACCCCCGACAAGGACCAGGTCCACCTCCTGAGTTCCAACCCCCGGGGTCTCTGCCATTTCAGTCACTAGTTGTAGATTTTACTGAATTGCCACGGTACCAAGTATTCCGATACTTGTCAGTGTTTGTTGACTCATATTCTGGGTGAGTAAAAGCATTTCCTTGTAAAACTGAAAAGGCCAAAGAGGTAGTTCGGTTTCTCTTAAAGGAAATTGTAGCACGGTGGGGTCTGCCAGCAGTTATTTGAAAATGTCCCCATTTGAGTTAATGTTTGGTAGGCCACCTCCTATTTTACAAGGTGTTACAGGAAACCCTTGTCAGTTGGGAGATCTGAGACTCAGGGAACAAGTTATAGCCCTGGGTAAAACTTTGCAGAAAATTCAAAAGTATGTAGAAAAACAATAGCCTTTGCCAGTGTTTAATCCAGTCCATAAGTTTCAGCCAAAAGATGAGATTTGGGTAAAGGACTGGCAAGTAATTCTAATGGGACCTAAATAGAAGGGCCCATACACTGTCCTGTTAGCAACTCTCACTGCTGTAAAGGTAAAAGGCATTGCAGCTTGAGTTCATTGGACTAATATTAAACCTGCTGCCACGCCTTGAGTTTCAGAGATCTGTCCAGACGATGCCCTCCGTCTCTGACTGAAGAAGCTACCCTCTGGATCTCAGCCTACCGGAAAAGGCTGAGATTCACAGGCAACAGTTCCGGGGCCTGGTACCTGAGCACTCCAGAAGGCTGTTCAGGTTCTGAAGAAGCTCTGGTCTAGCCACTCCTGGGCTGGCTAGTCTACCCACAGCTGAAGCTTTGATCATCGGTGGACTACAGTAACAGTTAATGTTTTTTCGTGTTTTCTCCTATACTTTTACTGGTTGTGCACTTTTCCTGTGTTTTGTTTTCCTTTTCTATTGCTTCTATAAGTTTAGGACAGGTATCCAAGAAATAGTTTGTCCTGACTGTGGCTGTCAGCATTATAATAATACACCTTGTCCTCGTTGTTTCCTGTCTACTCCTCCTGCTCTCCCACTCCAGGACATGCCATCACAAGAGAGGCATCCTAACATTATATCCAAACTTAGTTTCTGATCAATGTCATAAGTATCTTGCTGGTGTGTGTTATCTTAAGGGAAAGCTGGTAGAAAAAGGCTTTGCTCTTAGTGGGGGTGTGCTCTAACTGAAATTATATTTCTTCCTTATTATATTTCATGCATTATTTGCTTAATACAGTCTACTGTTTCAAAAATTAACAATGTTAGCAACTCCAGTGTCGCCTCTGCCCAGTAAGGGAGCCCCACCTGCGGCCCAATTACTGACACTGTCCCCAGAAAGGGTGCGCTTACTTAAAATGCGCAGCTTAGAGTCCTCAGGACCTGATGAGGAGGAGGGGGCGTATTGACCCTAGAGGGAAGATATACTGTTATTGTTCGGCCTCTTCTGCTTCGCTATCAAGGCCGAAAAGGGGGGAAATGTAGCCGAGGAAATTGGTAAATTTAACACATAGCCAATAGTTATGAACAATGGTCTCTCTAATCACTTTCAGCTTGCTTCAAACAGCTTGTCTCTTGCTTAAATTTAACACTGTCTGTTATTCTTAGCTAAATGAATTTATGTAGACCAAGGAAGTTGTTTTAGGACCGAGGAAATTGATTATTAACTAATAAGTGTTATAATATTGTTCTGATTAACTAACATTTAGAAAGATTAAATAAAATCCTTCTTCAAAGTAAAATACAGCTGACAAGCTGACTCAGCTAGATACTGTTGAAACAGGAAGCTTGTAGCTTGAAAAAGAGGAAGTTACAGCATTGTGTATCTCAGAATAGACTGCTTGAAAGACAAGACTGATGATTTAGGAGAATTTGTCTGAATTTATGCCACACTCAGAAAAGGTCATGTCTGGGGCAATGATCTTGATGATGGAGCTAGATAATGATAAACAAATTATAACCGTTAGCTAGTGAATGACCACCTTCTGTGACGTAACTGTAAGCTGTGCTATATCAGAGAGGTTGCTTCCTTATACTGGAGCTCAGTTCTTTGTGGTGATAGCCACACTGGGCTCGGCCGGCAATAAACATCATTCCTTCCTGAAGATTCTGTCTGGTCTCAATTCTTGGGAACACGAAACCCTGCTACACCACAACTCTGAAAATCATCTTTCCTTTTGTAGAAGGGACTGCTGGGGGTAGGGTTGCCAGCCATCAGGTGATGGTCAGAGATCTCCAGGCCTCAGATACCAGTTCCCTTGGAGAAAATGACTGCTTTGGAGGGTCCGCTCTATGGGATTATACCCCACTGAGGTCTGTCCTCTCTCCAAACCCTGTCCTCTTAAGACTCCTTACACTCCCAGTCTGGGTGTGTGTGTGTCCCAGCATTCACCTTTTCTTCAATCCGTTTGGGGCCCAAAATGACCTGCTGTGAAGCACATGCATGTTCCTTGGGTGGCGTGTTAACGTCACTTCTGGGAGTAACATCGTTGCGCATCCCTGCGACTAAAGGCATTCTTCTTATTCTAAATCTAACTTATTTATATTTATTTGTTCGATTTATTGTCCGCTCTCCCTGCAAGCAGGCTTAGAGCAGATGACAAGCAGATTAAAATACAATTCAGTGTACAGTATGACAATTAAATATAAACAGTGTAAAATTAAAACAGTTAAAATCTGGTAGCATAAAAAGTTTGTAACCCACCCTTGGCAACGCGTTGCACAATCCTGCATAATATTTGGGCCCATGGTGGCTGATGGAAAACAGCAGACAGAACAGAGGCTCGGGGGGAGGGCTCCCCCCCCGGTAGGAGGCCAGAAAGGAAGCCCGCCTGTCTCCAGTGATACAGAAAGATACATAAGCTTGGTTACTGTTCTTCCAACAGCCCCTGTGAAGTCTCATCCCTTCTTCCTCCTGCCAATTTTTTAAACTCACTGTCAGATCATATCCTTCTTCCTGAATTTTTCATTCATTTTCAGGGCCCACTTTTGCATGCGACTATCCCTGTAACTTTAGAAGACTCTATTATTTCTCAGCTAACACATCCATTATAATTATTTCCCAGTCAGAGGATTCCTTTCTAGTAAATCAAGTTTCACACCTGCTTTTTCCTGGAGCAACTCACTCCTGGACATCAACGAAGTGCAAATTAAACATTTTTTCCATCCAAAGACATTTACCTTGTCTACTTGTAGGGTGAGGATTCATTTCACCACATGTACCTGCTCTCTGAGGTGCTTTCTGTTTGCACATAGGATTGTTTAGATAATAGCTGTCATATTTAGATTTTTATTTCAAAGTAATGCTTCAGGGAGAATTGAGGTAGGTGTGCTTTTATTACCATTACGCTGAACAGAGTTTAACAGAATTGCACAGCAACTGAGTTCTTTGTATGAGGTCATACAGTAGGTAGTATAGAAAACAGATTGGCTTAGTGATGAGTTGTACTGCTTTATCTCAGTACTCTCTTTGACCAAGTCAACAGGCTGTCTAATCAAAGTTTGTTTGTTTTTTTTAAAAAAATAACAGTGATAAATTTGTCTGAGCTTGTTGCCATAAAATTACTGTTGAAAACAAAACACTTGTTTTGATTGATGGTGTCGTCAAGAGCACTTTATTGTTGTTGGCATTTTAATGACAGTTTTGAGAAAGGAATAAAACTATGTTAAATAAATGGCACAGTTTTATTATAAGTATCCTCGTTTGGCAGGGTTTAACTAATCAAAAACTGAATTCAAGATGTGGCTGGCAATAAGGGCATAAGACAGTAGTCTCTTACCATGGAGCATCCAAGTGATTGTTTTGCACTGATTAGTGAACTTCATTATATAATATTTTCCATTGTAATTTTCTCTGAATAGCTACCAAGGTGAGCTGTCCAGGCTTTGTTTCTAGGTGACAGACAACTGAAGGAACCGCCTATCAGAGGGCAAACAAATACTAGATTTTTTAAAAAAAATTCATAAATTTTTAAAGTGCTAGTAGTGCTTAAAAGTGCAAAAAGGTAATATGAATAAAAAATACGATAAATATAGACCATAAATACAGACAATAAGTACAATCATGTATCCAAGGGAGACAGAGAATCAAAGTAAGTAACTGGTCATAAATTAATGTTTAGTCTGGGATTCCTTTCCTTTATCAACTATGCCGTATCCAATTGATGTAACTGTCACAAATTGTTTTTCTTTCTTACAGGTGGTAATTCATCATCATGATGACAGATTTCTGCAGTATAATCATCTTCTTTAGTTGTTCACCAAATAAAGCCTTTAAACAAACATAACGTTGTGGCTGTTTCTGGGATTAGATCTTAAAAGTAGTGGGCGGAGCCTGACGGGCGTTTGCCAGCATTATAATCCCGTTTTGTAATTAACACTTTTTCAAAGGCTTAATTTACATACAGCAATCAATATGACTCTACATCAAACACTTTCCATGAGCCAGTTGCTAGGATTTTCGACGGGGAATTTTCCATATTTAATTTTTAAAAGTTTATAGACGAAATATATTATGTTGTGGTGGTTCTAGTTCTTGCTGAAGGATAGGATCCAGAAGGGGGCGCTGTTGTTCCCATCAGCAGTTAAAATGCGAGGTCCCACAAAGTTCTGTCTTTTCTCCTATGAAATCTTTCATATGCATGAAATAGCAAGAGGCTTGATGGAAGGATTCAGCAATATGTGGATTACATAAACTCAATTTCTTTTTCATCTGATGCTATGTAGACTGTAGATTTGTTTAACCTGGAATCAGTGCAATTGAAGCTAAATCCTGACAAGAGGGTGGTGATGTTGGCTTAGGGGTTCAACCTGTGCTGAATGGGGTTGTATTTCCCACAGAAGGCCTAGGTTTATCATTTGGTGTATTTTTTTATCTGGCTTTAGCGTGCCCAGGAATGTCTTTAGCAGCATAGGCTGGTATACAATTTGCAATCTTTCCTGAAGAAATCTGCCAGACTACAGCCATGCATGCTCTGGTGATGTTCAGGCTTGACTATGGTAATGTCATAGGCTCTGCTGAAGAAGTCAGGACAGCCGCATCAGTGTTGGCTTTCTGAAGGATTGTGGAGACAGTTCTTTTTCAGAGGACCTTGGGGGGCTAAAGCAGTTTTACTTATCTTAATGCTGGGCTTCTTATCATGTTTCCTCCCTCTTCTTGATACACTTTTTTTCCCTAAGGCTGTGTTCTTAATGTTGGGATTAAGAGACAGGATTGGGATTCTGTTGGTGTACACTCAACCCATTGACTATCATTTTCCTTGCCTGAACTGACAGAGGTGGTCTCAGGGATGGAGTTGAGGCCCTCTAGGCTGGTTGTCCTGGGGGAGTTCAACATTTGTGCTGAAGCTGCCTTAGCAGGAGTGGCTCAGGATTTCATGGCCTCCATGACTACCATGGGCTTCAGGTAATAACTGGTCTTATACATTCTGCAGGTCACACTTCTGATCTGGTATTTTGTTCTGGCAAGATGAATGCAGTCTGAGGGTGAAGGAACCTTCTGGTTCCTTTCTCATGGGCCCATCTCTATTGCTTGGGTTTCAACTTACAGGAGTACCAAGACAGGGTGCCCCTGCATTCTGAGGTTAGGTCAGTGGCAACCCAGGTGAGGCTTTTCTTAGTTGTGGTAGCAAAACTCTGGAACTCCTTCTCCAGGAATACTTGTCTGTTCCCTTCTGTAACACCTTCCACCAGCAAGTGAAGATTTTTTTGGTCTTCCCTCTGTAATTCCTCCTTCCTGCCATATGTTTTAATTGTTGCTTTTAATGGTTTTGTAAGTGTATTTTAGCTCTGGTTTTAATTGTTTTAATGATGTGTTTTTGTTGGTTTTAATAGTTTTTAACAAGTGATTTTATTATGTATGTTTTTAATTTGCTAGGTGCCTTGGCACCCCTTCTGAGGGAAGAATGGCAGGGTATAGCTTTTGTAAATAATAATAATAATAATAATAATAATAATAATAATAATAATAATAATAATATAGTTTCAAACTTTTTGGTTTGGTTTCTTTTATCATTTTGTATCTTCTGGTTTTGCTGATTTTATATGGCATGAAGTTTTATAGCTTTAAGCTGTTGTTAATTTTATGGTTTTGTTGTTTGCTTTACTCTTTTTTTTAAAATGGCATTTGTAAACTGCCCTCAGTAGAAGGAGAGGTACAAATACGTTGGATAAAATGTGTTCTTTTGGGGCTGCCTTGAAAATGTTCCTGGACAGTACAGTGGCTCTAAAATGTAGCTGTCTAGATTGTTGCTACAGACACGATACTTCAACCACAGTATTCCATCTTAGATCCAGATTCATTTGTTCCCAACTGGTGTGCCAAAGAGGGCTTAATGGGAAAAGTAGGGCTTGAAATGTAACAGGACTGCCTCTCCCCATATGTATCCTGGAGAGCACTAAGTTCGGCAAATGAGAACCTACTGGTGGTTCCTGGCCCCAGGGAGGCCTGGCTGGCCTCGACCTGGGCCAGGGCTTTTTCAGTCCTGGTCCCAACCTGGTAGAACTCTCTGTTGGAGGACACCTGGGCCCACCAAGACCTCATATCTTTTTGGCGGGCCTGTAAGACAGAGATGTTCCACCAGGCATGTGGTTGAGGCCAGTCTTTGTTTTAGAAGCCCACCATGGAGGTGACAAAATCATCTGCCCCCCCCACCCCACAAGTGCAGTCACTGGAATATTATTAACTGTTTTGTTTACATTATGACTGGGGAAATCGGAGGGGACCGCAATCTGAGATGTTGTTCCATACGTATTTTGTGGGTTTTGGATTTTAAATGTACTTATATGTTTTAATGTGTATTGAGCATTTTATTGTACCCCTCCTTGAGCCCATTCGTGGGGAGGGTGGGCTAAAAATCAAGTCAACCAACCAACCAACCAAAATATTTCTTTTACCACCACACATTTCATCCAAGCAGAGTTCTGACTCCTTCCAAGTTTCTTGTCATAATAAACACATGATTGAAGTCACTCAGTTGACTTCATGGTTAAATGATATTTTAGCAATAGTCTCCATTGTTGAAGTCTAGTATACCATGGTGGCTCTCTTAGTACTAAGGATTAATTGGATCCCATATTCTATGGATGGAAGGACTGTGGATCTTTCCTGCATTTCTTATCACCAACAGCTATTTCCAGCCCTGAGGAAGTTTTTCTCAGGGTTGCTTGACCTATGTGTTCTAGATACTACAGTGAGAAGGGAATGAAATCACCTTCCTCTTCTATCAGTTGAGCTGACTGGAAGGATAATGGTCTTGCTAGGTAATGAGGTGTCCAGGGACAATGCAGTATTCTGTTTTTTTAAAAAAAATAAAGTGTAATATTGAAAATAGTAAAGTCTGATGAAGAGAAGTGTGGTTCTCAAAAGCTTATGCTACTGTCAGAGTGGCAGTTTGCTAGTCAGTTCTCAAGCCATAGCTATGCCATGTTCTCATGTTATAATCTGTAATTGTTTAGTTCTCTCCCTCCAGGCCCAGGTGCTGCCCAGGCCGCATATATCCATGGGAGCGAAGAATTCTTATCAACCCGTTCCGGCCGACCTTGACGTCCTCGCCTTCCCAGGCCTTCTAGACAGGACTAAGGGGGGAGGCTGGGAATGGGTGTTTGAAATGTCGCTACTTTCATTTTGTGTGTCATTCTCAACAAAGCTTTCGTTCAGCCAAGGCTTTCCTAGTCCTTGGAATATGGATACTTGTATCCTGAGCATTGTCTTTCAATAAACCTTTTGAAATCAAGAAACTTTGTGCTTCTTGCAGAAGGGGGGAGACGAACTTTAGATAACTGGGATTCCATAGTCTGACAGCTACAATAAAGTTGGTTAGTCTTAAAGGTGCTACTGAACTCTTTACTATTTTGCTGCTACAGACTAACACGTCTTAACTCCTCTGGATCTGTGTAATATTCCAGTTATTCATATGTTAGAACTGCTGGTTATATTTCTGGAAACATCTCATCCAATGGTGTGGCTTCCAATGTACTTTGCAAAAGCTTTAAAACAGCAGTATTGACACTGATATCCAAGTTACTGGCAATTACTATTTTGTGTTGATGGCTTACAGATTTAGAATTTAGATAATCCACCTAAGCAAGTGGCATATGCAGGGGCATAAAGCTTTTTGTGCACACAACTGCTTTTATAAAAAAAAGTAAATAACTCATCCTAAAAAACAAACAAACAAAATAACTTGCTTGGTAGCAAGAAGGGAGAGCATATGGACTGTGATCCCATAAAACATATTGCAAATACAAAACTGGTGGGTGGGTAACATACTAAGACTGTACTTCCACTGGGAAGTTTTGAATAAATGTATTTAGGATTACATTGTAATCGAGAGGCCTTGATTATGCTCTTTTTAAACTTAGGGCCAAGCTACAAGTGACGAATGACACTTGAACGGCAAGTGGATTGAGTGGAGGGCAAGTGAACAGGGAGACATACACTTGCCGTTCAAGTGTCATTCGTCACCTGTAGCTTGGCCCTTAGAAGTAGGGTGTTCCACCTTCAGCTATTTATTATAAGAAGCAGATTAGGCATCCTAACAGAATAGACCCTTGTAATTAGGTTGGAGTTATTATTTTGCTATCTCTTATTTCACCTTATCTTTTCAGTTCAATGGCATCTGTGGCAAGGTTAATAAATAAGCAGGATTTGAATTTTTTTCAATATTCTGATGGGACTTCTATCTCTGCTTCATCTAACCTAAACAGAATGTTGCTTTCAGACATCCTGAAATAAATTACTATGGATATGAGTGGAAAGTTATTCTGAGGTCTGCAATACTGGTATGGCACTGATCAGTCAATCATTTTAACTTCTCACACTGAGCCTATGAATTTATTCCAAACACAGAAACCCACCACATAAACCCACCACATATTTTGGAATGAAGAACAGTCCTTGTATAGAAAATATAAAGAACAATAGTCTTTCTTGCCCATGCAAAGTCAAAGCTGTGCTATCCTGATCATTTTGTGTGCCTATAACTTTAGTGCCTAAGGAAAATCATAAACAGAGATGGAGAGCATTTCATTAGACCATCTAACCTAACCTGCTGGCTTGAGGCAAGATATTCCATGATCAGATGTTCTTAACAAACTGAACTGCATTAAATGGGTAATGCTCCAAAGGAAAGAGAAAAGGAAAAGAAGGTACATATAATGTTTTGCATGTGAAATACATTTGTGTGTTTTATTTATGTGTATTAATGAGGGGTTTTGAAATTTGTTACTGTGGGTTTGAATTGCAGGCCTCCAAAGAAAAAAGAGGAGGGTGGCTGGATGGGTGAGTGAGGTGTGCTGGCAGCTGTACTGTGGGGGAGGATACAGAGTGAACTGCAGTTTTTAGTCAGAAAACACTAGAAAAGGTTTGCAGTCAGTCTTTTTATATCTCAAAAGAAGTTATTCTAAGTCATGAGTGTGAAAGTTTAAAGGATCTCATTCTGTCTAAGTCAAGCAAACTATGTGGAAGCTTGGAAGGGACTCATTCTAAGAGCCGAGCTACAAGTGACTTCCTTCATGTGGAGAACACATGATTGTTCTTGCAAGTTTACCTGGGAAGTGAAGTCCGAGTGTCCTTCCCCTTTCTGTTAGAATTGCTGGCTGAAGAGCCAGAGAAAGCCAGCAGCAAGAGCAGCGTTTGCAAACCGTTCCTCCAGTCACAAGCCTGCTGGACAAAAGGGCTCCCAACCATGGTTTGGGAGCAGGCAGCTGCTACTTTCTCCCAGGGCATCCTGCAGGCTGCCTGCTCCTGGGGAGCTGCTCTGGAGAATGAAGCTCCAGCCCCAGCGACAGTGGAAGGATCTGCTGCTGCTCTAACATGCCCTCATTCCAGTTTTTCTCCAGGAACTCAGGAGCAGGGGAAGGGCATGTTAGAGCAGCAGCAGATCCCTCTGCTGTCGCTGCAGCTGGAGCTTCACCAATGCAGCAGCTTTCTCCAGAGCAGTTCCCCAGGAGCAGGCAGCCTGGAGGATGCCCTGGGAGAAAATAGCAGCTGCCCGCCACCAAACGATCATTGGGAGCTCTCTTGTCCAGCAGGCTTGTGACTGGAGGAACAATTTGCAAAAGCTGCTGCCGGCTTTCTCTGGCTCTTCAGCCAGTGATTCTAACAGACAGGGGAAGGACACTTGGACTTCACTTCGCAGGTAAACTTATGAGAACAATCTCCATGTTCTCCATGTGAAGGAAGTCACTTGTAGCTTGGCTCTAAGTCAGGCAAACTGTGTGGAGCCTGACAGAGCCTGTATCTGTGTGAATAAGAGGAGTGTTTCTTCTATTAGTGAAGATCTATGTGCAAAATTAGTCTTTGTTATTGGGTATACCTTTAAGAATATATAACTATCTTTGGAACCACCAAGCTTATAAACCTATTCTAAAACCAATATGCTTATCAGTACTCTGCAAGTATCACACATAAGTACTTATAAATAAATCCTGCTTCTGGTTAAGCAAACCACTGGAGTATAGAATCCCATTTTACCTCAGAGCCACCCCCATGTGCTGTCCATTCTGTCATACTACCATCTGTAACAAAGCCTTCCTATAATACAGGACAAACAGAAGAGGTCTAAGATGAAAGCCTTTGGTGGCTATGTTGTTTTGAATAACCAAGAGATTATTTTAATTGTCTTTAGTTAGTTGTTTGTTAATTTGGAGGCATTTGGTTTTTCTTTATTAAAATGTATATTTGATTTAAATATACTCCTACAAAAGCAATAAGATGCTGATTTCTAGTCACATAAATCGAGAAGAAAGTGCTCTGAGAACTGAGAATAGATAATGGCTGTCCCATCTTTGGCTGACTGGATGACCCCACTAGAGGTAATTTGAATTGAAAATCAATTCCAGTAAGAGCTTGGTAGAAAGACTCATCCAAGAAATATTTTTTTAAAAACAGTGTGTATGGGTGGGTGGAACAATTACTTGTTTTCAAGTGGTTAAAATATATTGTTGTAGTATTAGAATTAAAGGTGACCTACATAAAGGTGATAAGCAAAAGGAATCCAGATGTCACTAGCCTCTCAGATGTATTGTATTGAACTATAATGAATTTTCTCTCTCTTCTGAGATCATTTTCTCAAGCTGTTATGCATTCAAGCTGCTACGCATTCCCCAAGGGTGGCGCTTGGGGAGAAATTGTCATCCCATCACCCGTTGGTGTGCGGTGTCCCTCAGGGGGCAATACTCTCCCCATTACTGTTTAATGTTTATATGCGCCCCCTCGTCCAGCTGGTACGAAGTTTTGGACTTGGGTGTCATCAATATGCTGATGACACCTAACTATATCTGATGATGGATAGCCAGCCCGACTCTGCCCCAGATGTCTTGGAGCCTGCCTTCGATGCTGTGACTGGGTGGTTGAAGCAGAGTTGGTTGAAATTAAATCCAACAAAGACGGAGGTCCTGCATGTGGGTTTTGGGGCTATGGGCACAGGACTCTGGCTCCCCGCTCTTGATGGAGTGCCACTTGTGCCAGTTTTGAGAGTTAGGAGTCTGGGGGTGATCCTGGATGCTTCCCTGACTATGGAGGCACAGGTGACAGTGGTTGCCTGCTCTTCATTTTTCTAACTAAGACAGGCCCAGCAGCTTCCCCCCTACCTGTCGACCCATGGCTTAACTGCAGTGATCCAAGCAATGGTTACCTCTAGACTAGACTACTGCAACTCGCTCTATGCAGGGCTTCCCCTGGGCCTGATCCAGAGGCTACAGCTGGTCCAAAATGCAGCTGCATGAGTAATTGCAAAGGTCCTGATTAGGGAACATATAACACCTATACTACACCAGCTGCATTGGTTGCCGGTTGAGTACTGGGTCCGGTTCAAGGTTTTGGTGTTGACCTATAAAGCCCTATGCAGACTGGGCCCAGCATATCTGCAGGACCACCTCTCCCCATGTGTACCCCAGAAGATACTTTGTTCAACAAATAAACAACTCTTGGTGGTCCCTGGCCTCGACCAGAGCCAGGGCCTTTTCGGTCCTGGCACCAACCTGGTGGAACTCTCTGTTTGAGGAAACCAGGGCCTGACGGGATTTGTTATCTTTCCGCCGGGCCTGTAAGACAGAGATGTTCTGCCAGACATATGGTGGAGGCTAGGTTGGGCCCCTACCAGCCACACAAAAGATCTGTCCACCACCCTATATATGATCCTATATATGAGCTAGGCCCTGAAATGTAGTATTTTATTGTCACCATCTGAAGAGAAGCTGTATTGTGTTTATTGTATAAAGTTGTTGTTGTATAATGTTTTATCTGTTTTTAACCGTTATTTATGTAAATTGAAATGTTGTACTCTGCCCTGAGCCTGCCTGGTGGGGAGGGTGGACTAATAATAATAATAATAATAATAATAATAATAATAATAATAATAATAATAATAATAATAATAATAATAATAATAATAATAATTCTTACTAGGTAATAACTCCAGTGGGCTCATTCTTTTTTCACAGCCCTTCAAGCTGGCATAAACATCCCAATTTAAGAAAGAAAATTAAGCTATACTATTTTAGATGATCTAAAGTAGCATGATGTGCCAATCTGAAGAACAACCCTAAGCAGGTCTATTCAAAATCTTACTCAGGTCTAGGATTGCCAATCTCCAGGTGGGAGTTAGAGATCTCCAGAAATTACAACTGATCTCCAGATGATAAGTTCCATGGAGAAAATAGCAGCTTTGGAGGGTGGACTCTATGGAATTATACCCCACTGAGGTACCACCCTCCCACAAACTCCCTTCTTCCCAAACTGCACCCCCAGATCTCCAGGAATGTTACCACCTGGAGTTGGCAACTCTACTTGGGTTGCCAAAACTACCCAATCCTACGCAAGGTAGTGGGGCTTACTCTCAAACAAGTATTCTTAGGATGGCACTGCTTGAATCTGCAGCTGAGTTTAAAAGCGGCTTGTTTCTTCAACATTTTAACTAATCTATAAAACAATTCATTATTTTTTTCTTATTGTGTATTGGTTGTGTATCAGTATCTGCATCAATTGATAGTAACATATTTTATTTTTAAAAGTATACTGTTACCAGTAATATCATCTATTATACTTTCGAGAAGAGTACATTAAGCACATTAATTTCTTAAAATAATCTTTTAAAAATTCCATTTTGTTTAATTGTATGAGAATCATGCAGAGAACAATTATCCCTTCTGATCAAAAGGAATGCATCTGGAAAGCAATTTTTGCTCAATTTGAAAACAATAATCAGTGACAACTCATTTTCCTTTCTTATTTGTACCCCTCTCTTAAAATACCTTGGTATTACTAGAAAATGAGTTACATTCTTAAAACATTAAATCACAGTAGGACTCCTTTTGAAATAAATTTTATTTATAACAATGTACAAAAATGATTTCTCATTGTGCCAATACAACTTTGCTTTTAAAATACAATAAATTAGAAACTGAATCCAAATTTTCAGTAAGAGTGAATCTGAGAAATAATCCAGGTCCATATTATTGACATGTGCCCCCCCCTTTTTTAAAAAAGTGTCTTTTTGGTGTAGTGGTTAAGAGTGGCAGGAGAACTGGGTTTGATTCTCTACTCCTCCACTTGAAGCCACTGGGTGACCTCGGGTCAGTCACAGCTTCTCCGAGCTCTTTCAGCCCTACCCACCTCACAAGGTGATTGTCGTGGGGATAATAGTAACACACTTTGTAAATCGCTCTGAGTGTGGCATTAAGTTGTCCTGAAGGGTGGGCGGTATATAAATTTAATGTTGTTGTTTTTAATCCTGCTATTTAACTAGACAGTGGCTAGGATCCAAGCAACTTTTTGGCTGGTGAAAAAGGAAGGAAGGCTCCTATTTGTACATCAGAAAAGGCTACATTGATGTGACAGTGGGTCAACTGAAAGTGACAGTGTGACTCTTGCAGCTGTTTTGGCACTTGAAAAGGGATGGGGTGGAGGGAAAGAGCTCTGTGCTGTGGCCCTGATCAGGATTGGGCCATTGCAGCATTTTACAATCACTTTAAGCCTATGGCAGCCATAAATTTGTCATCATGTTTAGTTTGTCTCTGAAAGTGTCATGCAAAGCAGAGTTACACCCTTGAAGTCAGGGGGCTTAGAAGAGTGTTACTCTGCTTAGGATGGCAGTGTAGCATGATGAGGTTAGTAGTATTGAGTAAAATTGCAGAAGACTGAGCAAAAATGCTGCTTGGATTTTTACTTGGAGATACCAGGGTCTGAACTTGAGATCTTAAATCACAGAATCATGGAATCATAGAGTTGGAAGGAGTCTTACAGATCTCCTACCCAATGAAGAAACAGCCTAAAGCATCCCTGATAAGTATTCATCCAGCTGCTCCTTGAAGACTGCCAATGAGGGGGAACCCACCACATCTGTAGGCAGCTAATTCAGCTACAGAATTACTCGAGTCTTTAACATGAAGAAGTTTTTTCCTAACATCTAGCCAGTACCTTTTCTCCTGTAGTTTAAACCCATTATTGCGAGACCTATCTTCTGCTGCCAACAGGAACAGCTCCTTTCCCTCCTATAAGTGAAAGCCTTTTTAAATATTTAAAGAGAGCAATCATATCTTCCCTGAAGCTCCTCTTCTCCAAACTGAACATTCCCAAGTCTTTTCTCATAGGGCTTGGTCTCAGGCCCTGATCATTCTTGTTGGTCTCCTCTGTACCCATTCCAATTGATCCACATCCTTTTTGAAGTGAGGCCTCCAGAACTGCACGTAATACTCCTGGTGGAGCCTGAGCAATGCAGTATATAGTGGGACAATGACATCCTGTGATTTGGATGTTGTGCCTTGGTTGATACACCCCAAGATTTCATTTGCCTGTTTTGCTGCTGCCTCACACTGACTGCTCATATTTAGCTTCCCTTCCACCCGTATCCCAAGATCTTGTTCACACACACTGCTACCCAGAAGTGTATCCTCCATCCAGTATACATGATTTGCATTTTTGTTACCCAAGTGCAGAACCTGGCCATTATCCTTGTTAAATCACATCTTATTCATATCCAGATCAGATCTCGTTGAATTCTATATCTTCAAGGGTGTTTGCTACTCCTCTCAGTTTGGTGTCATCTGCAAATCCCTTCACATCCTTGTCCAGATCATTTATAAAAATTCTGAAAAGCAGTGGGCCCAGAACTTAGACCTGTGGCACTCCACTGGACATCTCCCTCCAATCAAACGTGATGCCATTGACAGCTACTTTTTTGGGTGCGGTTATCCAACCTGTTTCCTATCCATCTAACCATCTTAGATTCCAGTCCTCAGTCCTCCAGTTTGCTCATCAAAACATCATAAGGAACCTTGTCAAAAGCTTTACTGAAATCCAAAGAAACTACATGTCATGCGGGAGGGCGCCCCCTGGCGGCAGCAGCGGCGGCGGGTCAGGTCGGGACGCCTGCGACGGGTCCGTGCTTGGCCTCTGCCTGGCTGGGCGGGCTGCCTGGCCGGCGCGTGCCGGGGATTCCCGCGGAGGGAGCCCCTTAGGCCTCAGAAAGGGCGGGCACCATCTGAGCTGGTGAACCAGTCAGCAGTTAGCTCTGCCCAGCCAGCTGCACCTTCAGCGTCAGGGCAGCTGACCATCCACACACTCTCCTCCTCAGCCTGGGGTTTTGCCCTCCCTAAATACCTGCCCTCATTAGTGTCGCTTCCACCCCTCTCCCCCTGTGCCCGTCCCCAAGGCTAGTCCCAACACCTGGGCCAGGTGTGGCCACACCCGCTGGCCCCACCCGCCCTCCTGCCATTGGTCTGCTGGCCGGTGGTCCCTGCTCCCTGTTTGCCGGTCCCTCCCTCTTCCCCAGAGTGGCAGCCGCCACGGCCTTTCATGGCCCGGTATGGCTGGGCAGGCCTCCGGCCTGGGGGCCACCCTGGCGGGCCTGTCTCCGCACCGGCACCCGCCCCCCTGGTGGGCGCGGCCCTTGTCGGCCGGCCGCGCTTGCGCTGGCGTCTCGCTGTGCCCGCCTGCGCCATGCGGCCGGCCCTCGCTCCCCCCGTGGCCTCTGGCCGCCGCTCCCCCGCGGCCTTGCTGGGAGGGCTGCTGGGCAGGCCGCGGGGGCAGCCGCCGTCTCTTCGCCATGCCGGGCCTCCGGCGGCGAGGCTCCTGCCGCGGCACGGCGGCAGCGGCCGTCAGTTCCTGCCGGCTCGGGGCGTCTGCTGCCGGCGCGGCCGGTGGCCCAGCTTCTCTGCCCCTCGCACCGTCTCCCAGGCTTGGGCCCAGGTAGGTGCCGGCCGGTGAGGGGGTCACGGCGGGGGCATCGGGGCCGTCGACGGGGGAGGGGGCGGCCCAGTCCGAGGGTGTGGAGCCGGCCCTCAGACACTACAACAACAGCATCCCCACAATCCAGTAAGCCTGTCACTTGGTTGTAGAAGGAGATGAAATTGATTTGGCCGGACCTGTTGGGGGACAAATCTGTGCTGACTTCCCTGTAAGAAACTTGCAGATTGATGCCTTTAATATCTACTCCAGTATCTTCCCTCTGACAGAGGTCAGGCTGACTGGCCTGTAGATCCCCGGATCATCCTTTTTTCCCTTTCTTGAAGATTGGGATAACTTTTTGCCCTCCTCTTCCTGCATATCACCTGATCTCCAAGAGGCCTGGAAGATGATCTACAAAGGGTCTGCAAGGTCTTTTGAAAGTTCTTTAAGCACTCTTGAGTTGTACCCCATCTGGCCCAGGGGATTTGTACACTTCCAGCGCAGCTAGATGTTTCTCAACAACTCTGCGAACGTCAACCAGCAACCCTGATGCCAAGCCTTACCTACTACCATCTCTAGGTGGGCTTGTCCTGTCCTTCAGGGAGAATACTAAGGCAACATAGGCATTGAGCGCTTCTGCCTTCTCTCTGTTCTCTGTCAGAGGGCCAAGCTACAAGTGATGAATGACACTTGAAGTGACCAGACTCACATGTATACCTCCCTGTTCACTTGCGCTCCACTTGCACTCCACTTGATCACTATGTGAGCAAGTAGAGCACAAGTGGAGAGCAAGTGAACAGGGAGGAATACATGTGTGAACAAGGAATACATGTGAGTCTGTTCACTTGCCGTTCAAGTGTCATTTGTCACTAGTAGCTTGGCCCAGAGTTTCTCAATTATTACTCAGCAATGGGGGTATCACCCTCTTTACCTTGTATTTGCTTGTCAAGTATCTGAAGAATGTCTTTTGTTGTGGCGAGCCCCCCTGGCCAGTCTCAGTTCATTCTGAGCTTTGGCCTCTCTGATGGCTGCCCTACAATGCCTAGCTACCCCTAGAGACACTTCTTTAGATGCATTTCTTTCCCTCCAGTTCTTGAACATCTTTTTCTTTCTTAGTTCATCACAGAGCTCTCTGTTCTTCCACATTGGCTTATTAAATCCTCTACCATGTTTCCTTCTTACTGGAATGGTGATGACTTGAGCCTGCAAGAGTCCTCCTTTTAGGAGAGTGTGCCCTTCACTCACTCCTTCCTTTCCAGCATTCCTGTCCATGGAATAACTCTCATCATATCCCTAAGTTTATTAAAGTTTGTCTTACTAAAATCTAACAACTGCGTTTGGCAACAAACTGCCTTGGTACTCCACAACAAAAGGAATTCTAGGAGGATGTGATCATTTCTCCCTAAGGTTCCAACCACCTTCAGCCAACATCAGCGAACTCTTTCTTGTTGGTTAAAATCAAGTCTAGTATGGCTAAGACCCTTGTCACTTCTACCATTTGAGAAAGGGAGCCAAGCTGGCCAGGAAGTTGCATGACCCTGGACATATAGCAGAGTTGCTCTCCCAGCCAGTGTTCCCTCTAAGCTGTGCAGTGTTGTGAGCTAAAAATCTACTTTGTGAGCTGAAACACCAACTTTCATTAGTTTTGAGTGCACCTTTTTTTAAAAAAAAAAACAGTCTACAAACATACAAAACATACAAACATAACCTACAAACTACTTTAATTTGTATTGTTTCTCACTTAGAAACAACAATGCAATCTTTGAGGCTTCCTGTTTAATTCTGCACCTACAGATTCCCCTGTGCTGCAGGAGAAAAGGCAAGTCAGGCACAGCTGCCCTTGGAGGCTCACTTTAGTTTCAGATCCAGATTTGGGGTGAGGGCGAAGAAGAGCTGTGAGCCTGCAAAGAAGGCAGCTTTAAAAAAGAAAATGAGAGAACAAAGCTGGAGCTAGCCCCAAAGCAGCTGCACTAAAATAAACCCCCAATTGTGCAATCCTAAGCAGAGTTACTCTGGTCTACATTCACCGATTTCATTTTAGATGGGGATGCTTGGCTTGCCAAGACAGGGTGGCCAGGTCCTGTTCTTGGCAACAGTCTCCTCCTCCTCATCTGGCCATTGGCAGGCACAATGAGCACCTGACCCAGCCCTCCCCCCTCCTTCCCTTCCTCTGTATCCTTCTTGCCAGCCTCCTATTGCACCAAGGCCAAGTTAGACATCCCCTTCACCACAGTGGCGACTGAGGTGCTACCTCCTCTCCCCTGCAGCCTGGGGCTGAGAGGATCCCAGCGGGTACAGGCTGCACAGGTCAGGCTGGGCCCCATCATTCATCTCTGCTCTGTTCCCCAGCTAGAGAGCCAGTGGCGCCTGAAGGTGTTCTCTGACTCCGCCCTAGGGGCTAAGTCAGCCACAACCAGGAAGGAAGGATAGTAGCAGGACAAGACTCCATACCTATTGGGCCCACCTGCTGGCACCAGCTAAGTGGGAGGGCAGGGCCACCTGATAGTATCTGTGAGCTACAGCTGAGAAGCTGTGAGCAGAGAAGTCAGAATCTGTGAGCAATTGCTCACGTGCTCACATTAGTGGGAACACTGCTCCCAGCACACATCAGGGAAATTGAAGTCTCCCCCAAACTACAATGTCATGTTTCTTGGATATCCTATTAAGCTGCTCACGGAGGGCAGAATCTACCTCATCTCCTTGGTCAGGTGGTCTGTAACAAACTCCAACCACAATACTGTTCACCTTCCCCTCACTTATCTTCACCCAGACACTTTCCACTGGGCTGTCTCTCTCTTCTTCCAGTATTTCCTGACAATCAAGCCCTTTCCTCACATACAACGTCAATCCACTTCTATGACTTCCAGTTTTTCTTGAATAACTCTTACCCATCCACTACTGCATTCTTGTCATGAGAATCATCTCACCAAGTCTCTGTAATGCCTAGTAAGTCATATCTTTCCATTTGCATTAATAGATCAAGTTCCTCCTTCTTATTGCCCAAACTTTGGGCATTGGTCTACAGGCACTAGAAGCCTTGCAACATTCTTTCTCTTTAACCTGGCCTTCCCAGACAGGCCTTTTCTATTTGTTCTCCATCTATGCCAGTTGTCAAGATTTCCCTGTGATGTCAGTTTAAAGCCCACCCAGTGAATCTCCCCAGGTCTCTTCCAACACATTCTTCCCTATTCTTGACAGGTGAAGTCCATCGCATGCAAGCCAGCCATTGCATGCAAGCAGGCCATCTTCAAGAAAACAAAGTCTGTGGTCTCAGAATCCAAATAGCTCCTGCTGGCACCATGAATGCAGCAAGTGGTTCACCTCCATAATCTTCTTTTCCCATTGCATTTCCCTTTCTCTGACAGGTAGGATCGAAGAGAACACCACCTGTGCCCCTATTCCTTTCAGCTGCCTCCTGAGGATTTCATAGTCAGCTCTAATGTTTTCAATGGTGTTCACGGCTGTGTCATTTTTTCCCACACGGACTACCACTAATGGGTAATGCTGCCTCATCCTGCGCTCTGCAGTGGGCCAATTTTGGCCTGTGAGGGGCCAAATTGGGCCTGTTGGAGGCTGAAATCAGCCTACTGTGAAGTGTGGGAGCACTCCAGGGCCCATTGCACTGCTCCATCAGTGCTCCCATGCTCTGCAGTAGGTTGATTTCAGCCCAAAATTGGCCCAATTTGGCCCACTGCAGAGCGCGGAAGCATTGCTGGAAGGGCCTTGGAGAGATCCTGCACTTCACAGCAGGCCAATTTAGGCCCCAAATGGGCCAAAATTGGCCCACTGCAGAGCGGCACGAGACCCTGCAAGATGATGTCACTTCTGGGAAGTGATATTATTACGCTGCTCTGGAGCACTCGCGCATGCAAAGACGTTTACAATGGTAAGCCAGTTTGGTGTAGTGGTTAAGGGCGCAATGTCAGACTGTGGCTAGATAAGGCACTCTCTGCAAGGTTCCCTTTAGAAGCAAGAATAAGTCCAGTGTCTGGCAAAGGAAGTTTTATTGCAGAAAAGGTCCATTATAGTCCACTGTCCTGAATAGGAGACTCAGGATGGTACATGATCATTGTTACCAATGAAGAGCAAGCATAGGATACAGAGTAACAATACCCATCTGGAACAGCCTCCCCCCACAGTTCTCAAAACAACATCTTTCAGTCCTGGGAAGCTGCTCTCCTTCAAGGCCAATGCTCGGTGGAACGGTGTTAGACACAACAATCTCCTCTGGTGGGAATGCTGCCTGGGAACTGGTGCACCTGGGGAGAAAGCACTTAAACACTAGAAGCATTAGAAAATGGAGTCAGTACAGTTTAGATACATACTGGACCTGACATTCTGCCCCCCTTAAAATAGATCCCCCCCTGGCTTATATGGATAGCGAGTATGAAAAGCTTTGGTTAATCTAGGAGCATGAACATGTGCAGAGTTCACCCATTCATCGTAACCAGAATCAAAGTCCTTCCAGCGAATGAGGTAAAAAAGCTGGTTTCGCTTGAGCTTAGAGTCCAAGATTTGTTGTACCTCATAGTGTATTTGGTCGTCAATCAAAGTTGGAATGGGTGGAGCTTTGATGTGCCATTTGTTGTCGGTGGGAGCTCTCTTTAGAAGGCTGACGTGGAACGTATCATGCACATGGCGCAGGTTTTTAGGCAAAGTTACAGCAACAGTTACTTTATTTATTATTTTACGCACAGGAAAAGGTCCTAGGAATTTTAGAGCGAGTTTGCGGCTGGTTTGAGCTAGCTTTAGGTTTTTTGTGGAAATATACACATGATCTCCAGGTTGTAATTCCCATTCGGCCACACGATGGCGATCTGCGTATTTTTTGTAATCCAGTTTGGCTCTTTCAAGGTGTTTCTTAATAAGAGTCCACTGCTGCGCCGCCTCCCCCCACCATGAAGATACATCTGGCAGTTTAGAGGAATGGAGAGGGGGTGCGTCTAACGGGAAGGGATCGAAGTGAGTCCCGTACACAATTTTGAATGGAGCCTCTCCCGTTGAAGCGTGTACACTGTTGTTATAGGAGAATTCGGCTAGGGGGAGGAGGTCCACCCAATTATCTTGTTGAAAATTAATGTAGCAACGAAGGAATTGTTCTAAAATTTGGTTAGTCTTTTCGGATTGTCCGTCGGTTTGTGGGTGGTGGCTTGAACTGATGCCTTGTTCAATATTCAACATTTTCAAAAGCTCCCGCCAGAAGTTGGCAACGAACTGTCCGCCGCGATCCGAAATCACCTTGGACGGAAAAGAATGTAATTTCACGATGTGTTTTAAAAACAGATCCGCTAGCTTTCGCGCGGAGGGTATAGCAGTACAGGGGATAAAATGTGCTTGTTTGGAGAACAGATCTACCACCACTAAAATGCAATTATGTCCTTTTGAGATAGGTAGGTCAGTAATAAAATCCATGGATATTACGTCCCAGGGTCTGTTTGGCGTTTCCAATGGTTGCAGGAGACCCGGAGGCTTCCCTTTCCTGGTTTTGGCGCTGAGGCAAACAGGACAGGAACTAACGTATTGGGAAATGTCTTTGCGCATGCCCGGCCACCAGAATTGTCTTTGGACGAGATGCAAAGTTTTTAGATACCCATAATGTCCAGCAGTGGGAGCATCATGACAGCGCTGCAAAATTTCCAGTCTGAGGCTGTCTGGGACATACAACTTGCCCCCGGCCAACCAATCCCCTTGTGGGGATTGGGTCAGTTTGCTCCGCGGAGCTCTATCCCCCTCCTTCTCTATTTCAGCTTTAAGTTTCGATTTCCATTCCTGGTTGGCTGGGAGGGGCTGCTTGGCGCGGCTGCGAGTAGTCACCACGCCCCCAAGTTGCTTAGGCGAGAAGACCGTGTCGACCGTCTCCGCCCGTTTGCTCCTATGTTGGGGCATGCGCGATAGGGCGTCCGCCAAAAAGTTAGTTTTGCCCGGGAGATAATTTAGAGTGAAGTTGAATTTTGAAAAGAATTCCGCCCACCGCAATTGCTTGGCATTCAGTCTGCGTGGGCTCCGGAGGGCCTCCAAATTTTTATGATCTGTCCAGACCTCAAAAGGGTATCGCGCCCCCTCCAGCCAATGTCTCCAGTTAGTAAGGGCTGCTTTTACTGCAAAGGCCTCCTTCTCCCACACATTCCAATTCCTTTCCGCGGCAGAAAATTTTCTAGACAAGAACGCACAAGGACGCAATTTTCCATCCTCCCCCTTCTGTAGCAAAACCCCCCCTATCGCCGTATCGCTGGCGTCGACCTGTACTATGAAGGGGGATTGTTCGTTGGGGTGGGAGAGGATGGGTTCTGTTACAAATTGCTCTTTTAGGCAGTCGAAAGCCGTTTGGCAATCGGGGGTCCATTGTAATTTGGAAGAGGGCTTCTTAGCTTGGTCCCCTTTATCTTTGGTTTTCAGCAGTTCTGTTAAGGGGAGCGTGATTTGGGCGAAATTTGCTATGAAGTCTCTATAAAAGTTGGCAAAACCCAGGAAGGATTGCAGTTCTTTGCGGGTGGTGGGCGTTTGCCAATCTTGTATCGCCTGTATTTTGGCTGGATCCATTTTCAGACCCTCTTGGGAGATACAATACCCAAGGTAAGTGAGTTCTGTTTTATGGAATTCACATTTGGACAATTTGATGGGCAGTTTATTCCTCATCAAGGTGGCTAGGACCTTTTGTACCATTTGAACATGTTCTTCCTCGGTGTCCGAATAAATTAAAACATCATCAAGGTACACCACCACCCCTTTGTACAGAAATTCGTGTAGAACTTCGTTTATCATGGACATGAATACAGACGGGGCTCCCGTCAATCCAAAAGGCATAACTAAGTATTCATATTGTCCGAGGGGCGTATTAAACGCGGTTTTCCACTCATCCCCTGCCTTGATACGAACGTGGAAGTAGGCATCTTTTAGATCTAATTTCGTAAAGATCTTACCTTGGGCCACGACGTTGAGAAGGTCTCGGATGAGCGGTAGAGGATAGGCGTTGTTGGTGGACACTGCGTTCAGTCCCCGGAAATCTGTGCAGAGTCTGAGTCCCCCATCCTTCTTTTTTACGAAGAGGACCGGAGCGGCGTGGGGGCTAGAGGCTGGGCGGATGAACCCACGTTGAAGGTTGGTGTCGATGAATTTCCGGAGCTCTTCGCGTTCATGGAGACTCATGGGGTAGAGTCGTCCTTTGGGTAGCGAGGCTCCTGGTAAGATTTCCACCGCACAGTCCGTTCGTCGATGCGGGGGTAGAGTGTCCGCTTCCTCCTCCGAGAAAGCGTTTAGAAAAGGCCAGTAAGGTTCGGGTATTTGGTTGACTTCTTCTTGGGTAAGGAGGGCCTTTTCTTTCTGAGTAGGGTCTTCGCCCCAGTTTTGATTCCAACGGTGATTTTCACAGTTGGCGTGACTGAAGGTAATGCATCCCTGTGCCCAGTCTATGTAGGGGTTGTGATCACATAGCCATTTGCTGCCTAGGATTAACGGGTACTTGGCAGTAGAGCTGATGACAAAGGACCTCTTCTCCCAATGTTGTCCCATGCCTGTGATCACCGGGATGGTTTCAGTTGTGACAGGATTCATGTTGGTACCATCCATTTGTTCAAAGATTACTGGATTTTGTAAATCCCGAGTCGGTAAAACCAGTCCATTAACTAGAGCAGGGGCTATGATGTCTCTTGAGCAGCCCGAGTCAATTAGAGCTTGCACCCGAATGTGCATTTTTCTCTCTGGGTTGATCAGAGTCACGGGCATGAATAAAATGGACCCAGGTGGCCGGTTCGGTGCAGGAACGGGCTTGGGGCGGATCTGTCGTTTGGGCCCTTTTACGACAGATCCATCTCGTTTCCCGACTGGGGGCTCTCTGGATTGACTTCTGCGTTTGGGGAAGCGGGGTCGTATTCCATAACTTCTTCCGCTTCTAGTCCCCTCTCTGAGGCGGGCCTTTGGGAGGCGCCGCGGCCTCTGTTCGCTCGAGGTGCGGGAATCGGGCGTTGGAGAGTAGGAAATGGAGCAAGGGTTGGGCGCCTTAATTGAAGCGGAGGTCTTTGCACAGGCCGGTAGGGGCATTGTGCTGCAAAGTGACCGGCTTGTCCGCATTGCAAACACAGCCCTTGTTGCCATCTAGCATCTCTCGCTCCACGGGTGGCGTACCCAGCTCCCCGTCCTCCCTTCTGCAAAGTCAAGGGTCTTCTTTGTCCCGTTTGTTGTTGTTGTTCAACCAAACGGACTTCCAAGATGCGATTCTCAACTTCGCATGCAAGTTGGATCCAACCTAACAAGGTAGGGGGATTGTCCTGCATGAGGGCTCTGTCCAAAAGTCTCGGGTTTAGTCCTTGCTTGAACAGGATGATTTTGGTGGACTCCTCACACCTAGGGCATTTGGCAGCCAATTGTCGGAATTTCGTGATATAGTCTCTCGCTGACATGCTGCCCTGTTTAATGGCCTGCAATTCTGTTCGGGCCCGGGTTTCCTCTAAGGGGTCTTCATATTGTGCTCGAATAGCATCTACCAACCCCTGGAGAGTATCGAGTTCTGGGGCCCCGATATTATATAGTCCTACGTACCAGTCCGCTGCTTTCCCTTGTAAGCGGGAGCCGAGATGTTCAATTTGGCTGGCCTCGCTGCCGAAGAGGTGTCCCCACCGGTTGAAGAATTGCACGACTTGCACTAGAAAAAAGCCCAGTTTGGAGGGATCCCCATCAAAAGTGGCTTCCAGTTTCACCCAACCCATTGGGAGGTCTTGCCTCGGAGCCGGTGCTGGGTAGAAGTCCGCCGGAAGCATCAATGGCACTTGAGGTATGGGGGGTGCTAGCGGTGCTGGTTGCGCTGGCGGCGGCATCACCGGTTGAGCCGGGGGTAACGGCCTCGGCTGGGCTGGCGGTGGTGCTCTCGGCTGGGCTGGTGGTGGTGCTCTCGGCTGGGCTGGTGGCTGCAGTCTGGGTCGGGCAGGCGGCTGCAATCTCGGTCTGGCTGGTGGCAATGCAGGAGGTGCTGGCCGTAGCGGTTGAGGTGGAGGTGGTCGGTGCGGCGGAGTAATGGTCGGCCGCTGAGGGGTGGGTTGGTGGGGTCGTAGTGGTGTAGGCCCCGTCGGTTGGTTCGGAGGTGGTCTTACGGGCTGCTCCAGTGGCAAACGTATCGGCTGCAGCGGCGGGGTTAGTTGTGGTCGAAGCGGAAGGGGCCGCAGCGGCGAAGGCTTAATGAGTGGTGGGCCGCGCGGGCTTGCCCCTCTTGGTGTCGTGTCTCTGGGACGCACAGGCTGGTCTTGTGGCGCCGGTAGATCTTCCCCCGGGGTTTGCTGAATAGGAACCACTTCTAGCGGTCGTTGCGGTAATTCCTCCTCAGAAGGGGCCGGGAGGTCTTCCGTCTGACCCGGCCGAACTGTTGTTGGAGAGGCGGGAGGGTGTATCACTGTCGTCTCGGTTGGACGGGTTGGTCCCTCTCCTTCTCTTGGCTCCTCCGCTGGAGTCTCCTCGGGAGACGGATCCCCGTCCAATTTAGGGGGTTCCGTTGGAGTCCCTCCGGGCACCTCAGCTGGAGTATCCCCGCTCGGCGGAGTTTCGTTTAGTCCAGGGTGTTCCGCGGGCGATTCTCCCGGTTCTTCAGGGTAGGATTCCTCCTCTCCCGAAGGTAGCGGCTGCTGCGGGTCGACCTCCACTGGATAGGACATGACACTTTGAAGGGTGGCAATTTGTATCGCCATTTCTTCAGGCGAGATTCTCTCTCCTGCCCCCATTGACGAGATTAGGTGAATGGCATGAGCCAAACTTTCCTCCATATCGATCAGCCTAGCTTCCAACTGTTGCATTCGGCTAGGACCCGGTTGCCCCATCACGGAACCTCCCTCAGTTGTACTCACCGGGGAAAACGGCCCCCAGGGCGGAGGATCGCCTTGATCGACTCGCGATCTCGCTGCTAGAATTCCTTTGGCTAGGCCCGTCACAGCCGAGATGCCGGAGTCTACAGCATGGGTACGGCTTTGTATTTGCACCCAACTTTGCTCAGGAACTTCCGTTGGCTCTTTCCACGGGGCAAGTTCCGAATAATCCCAACTCAGGGCGCCGCGGTGAGATGTGTTCCCGTCCGTCCGTTCGGTCGTCCGGTTCCAAAACAGCCACGGTTGGCTGCTGTCCAGCTCAGGGACCGTCTCTAGGCTTCGGCGCCCGTCCATCGAAACTCTTGGATGTAGCCCTCCGGCCCGGCGCTCCCGTGTTTCTCGGGGTCGGGCTCCCCACTCCGACGGGGTGGGTAGCGAGAGCAAGGGAAGAGCTGTAGCCCTCGGCCTTGTCCCCTCACTGCTGAGGTCGATGAGAGGCGGTGTAGGCGTCAAAGCACCAGCCCCGGCTGGCACCTGCGATTCTTGGGGTTGCACTGTTTGACTGTCGGGGGACGCATACGGATCAAACAAAGGATCCCTGTCCGGGACTACCTTGGATTCCGCTGGGCCCGACTCAGGCATGATTGGTAACAAAATGTCAGACTGTGGCTAGATAAGGCACTCTCTGCAAGGTTCCCTTTAGAAGCAAGAATAAGTCCAGTGTCTGGCAAAGGAAGTTTTATTGCAGAAAAGGTCCATTATAGTCCACTGTCCTGAATAGGAGACTCAGGATGGTACATGATCATTGTTACCAATGAAGAGCAAGCATAGGATACAGAGTAACAATACCCATCTGGAACAGCCTCCCCCCACAGTTCTCAAAACAACATCTTTCAGTCCTGGGAAGCTGCTCTCCTTCAAGGCCAATGCTCGGTGGAACGGTGTTAGACACAACAATCTCCTCTGGTGGGAATGCTGCCTGGGAACTGGTGCACCTGGGGAGAAAGCACTTAAACACTAGAAGCATTAGAAAATGGAGTCAGTACAGTTTAGATACATACTGGACCTGACACGCAGGACTCTAATCTGGAGAACTGGGTTTGATTCCTCACTTCTCCACTTGAAGCCAGCTGGGTGACCTTGGGTCAGTCACAGCTTCTAGCTCTCTCAGCCCCACCTACCTCACAGGGTGTTTTGTTGTGGGGATAATAATAACATACTTTGTAAACTGCTCTGAGTGGGTGTTAAGTCATCCTGAAGGGCGGTATATAAATTGATTGTTATTGTTATTGTTATTGTTATTGTTATTGTTATTGTTATTGTTATTGTTATTGTTATTGTTATCGTTATTGTTATCGTTATCGTTATCGTTATCGCTATTGCTATTGCTATTGCTATTGCTATTGCTATTGCTATTGCTATTGTTAGAGTGCTAGGTCTCCTGCCTAGAGGGTGAGGGGACCTGGCAACCCTATTGCCAACCTCTCCCTCCAGATCCCAGATGAACAACACCAACTGCAATTGTTTTAAAACCCTTCTTCAGGGAGATTGATTCTGCCCTCCTCCTCAATTAGGACCAGCTCCCTTCCAGGCTCCCTAGCACCCCCAAACCCTAGTTATGTAGCCCATGGAGCCTAGGCTTTATGATGTCACCAAAACATTCATTACTGTATCACAGAATGACAATTAGAACAAATGGTGATTTCCAGGCCTCTTTTTATTGCCTCTTCTTTCTGAGACGAGATCAGCTTTCATGGAGTCTGAGACAAAAGGTGAATTAAAGACTAATTATATCTAAGGGCCTGTTTTATATCTCTTTAGCACAACAGATGCATTTTTAGTCTGAATGTCAGGAGAAGCAAGGCCTGGAACCCACCAGGCAGAGAAACTACTACTCTCTGCTGTGTAGGCAGGAACAGAAACAGTCCCCTGCGTGAGAAAGTGAAGCCAAATTGAGCAGTGGAAGATGGTTTTCAGTGGGCAGGGCATATTAGGGATGCAGCAAGGCTCAGAGCTTAAATAGTCTACAAAGTATGAAGGGAAATGGGTACATAAGCTCGAAAGAGAGACTTGTGGGTCTGGTGAACTGACTCTTCAAATAGGGTTGCAAAGCCACTTCCTGGCACTTTCAGGAGCTTTTAATTAATCCAGAGATTAATTCGGGAACTCCCGGAAGACCCTATTATCTTAGGATCTTTGCACATCTCTGGGGCATGGGGTCTGAAAGCTGGTCTCTCCTGGCACCTCACATGCTAGTAATTTTCCAACTCCTGGCCAGGGTCTGGCTTTCATTTTCTCCCTGGTTAGGTAGCATTTCTGTGTTTAAAACACCGATTATACAAGCATACATTTTAACCATATTTGTAATGTTGAAAAGCTACGAAACAAAATCCAATTTGTAATAAACTCTCTCCTTCTCAGGCATGTGTTTCATCATATCTGCCAAATCTCTTAAATTATGTAACCACTCTAATAGAGTTAAGGTATTCTTATTGTTCCAACTGGCAATTGTTATTTTAGCTGCTGTTAAATTCCAGACTACTGGCATATCATTAATATCTATCACTTAGTATAATACAAGTGTGGAAATCACAAGTACTTGTGTGGGTCACTTCATTTACCCCTGTATCCCCTTCCACACATCATTTCCTTGTTCTCTTCTCCTGGCAGCCCTCATATCCTTCCCCCCTTTCTCTGCTTCCTTCTCGCCTTTCAGTATCTTCCAATTTACACTGTTATAGTTTTGCAATAGTAGGGAAAAGTGATGAATCAAAGAAAGATTTTCCCTTTCCCTTAAAAAAAATCTTGAACAATTATATTGTTCTTGAGTGGCTGCATGGAACCACTTGTAGTAGAAGCAAGATTGCAATTACAGATGTGTGCAGTGCAATGTCAGCTATCTTGATAAATCCGGTATTGAACTTGTAATGGTACCCATATTACACAGCTAAAACACTTCCATGCTGCAAAAAGAGGTGCATCGTCTACAAAGATTTAGGATTATGGACTGGAACTTTCCCAAGTGTATTTCAGGGTAAAATCAATGGCTATTAATTATGGCAGTCTCTGTATATCACCTCAAGAAGGTTTCCCTAAACTGTAGCTTTTGAAAGCTGGAAGTAGTTGGTAGAGGCTAGAATATTTGCTCATCCTGTATGCTTCTTTGAAGACACTGAGAACTAGCCACCACTGCAAAAATGATACTGGACTGAGTGGGCCATCAGTTTGATTAATTTGGTTCATTAAATACCTATAAAGCTCTCAGGGTTGTCATCTTAGCTCTGGCAGCTGGATAAATGTGCGGATAAAACACAGACTTCATTCTTGTGCTTTCTGTATATCATCCATAGTCCACTTGTTATAAAGCAACAACCCATAAAGTTCTAAATCCAGATTTAGCTGCTTAAACTTCAACCACTTGACAGATTTTAGATGAAAGTGCAGCACCAGACACCAATATGATGTCTCCCCCTTTTTGACTGAAATGACATTAGAGGCATTTTTTTAAAAAAATTCAAAACTAACAATATTCTATTTAACATAGATGGGAAAGGTCTGGTAGTGATATCAGGGTTAAAATTTCTGATATAACTCAATATAGGTAACAGGTAAAGTCAGTACATACACAGACTAAAGGTCTAAAGTTTCAGACTAATAAAAGTTTCTTAAGCTCTTCACAGTTAATTAAATCTTTATGTTGAGAAGCTTTTGTTCCAGCATTTTCCCAAACACTCTAGTACACTTTTTTTTTTAGCATTCTCCTACTCTTTTTGGCAGGGCTTTTTTCTGGGAAAAGAGGTGGTGGAACTCAGGATCGCACAATGATGTCACTTTGGGTCAGCTGGAACAAGGGAGGGAGTTTAAATCACCCTCGGTGAAAATGGTCACATGGTCGGTAGCCCCACCCCCTGATCTCCAGACAGAGGGAAGTTTAGATTGCCCTCCATTCCACCGTGTTCCAGCTGAAAAAAAGCCCTGCTTTTTGGTTTCCAGAAGGCTGGTACCCTCTTTCTAGAACTTAACCCCTTTTCTCTTGAAACACCACTTCTTGCCTTGAGTTTTTAACTGACCCTTAAGGTCTCCAAAGGCAGTTCTAACCATACCAGACCAGGATCTCTTCAGAGCTAACTCCCTGTTTGACAGGATAGGGAAATTCTTCTCTCAATAGATCTATCCCCTTTCTTTGGCCTGAATGAGAGTCTTCACCTACTTCCCAAACTTCCTTGCCAACTTTCCCCCAGTTCTCCTGTCTGTGTTAAGCTGCTCTCAGTCAGGACTGAATCCCCAAACTGTCAGTACTTGACTCCTCTCAGCTAGGGCTGAAACCAGACTCTCCTCTCCCCAGAATCCAGTTCAGAAGACTTTCTCTGAGTGTTATTACAAGTGATCTGCTGCAAATTCTTCCACTGTCACTGTGGCTGAAGCTTCACCGATGCTGCCACTTCCAGATCAGCTCCCCAGGAGCAGGCAGCCTGCAGGATGCCCTGGATGAAAGTAGCAGCTGCCCGCCCCCAAACGAAGCCCTCTTGTGGCTCTTCAGGCAGCAATTCTAACAGAGAGGGGAAGGACCACTCAGACTTCACTTCCCAGGTTACCTTGCGAGAAAAATCTAGTGTTCTCCACGTGAAGAAAGTCACTTGTAACTTTGCTCTCTGTTCAGCTCATGCTATCCGGATTCCTTAGAGCAGCCTGTCACTCAAGGCTCTCTGTTTCTGTGAAGCATTAACACAGTCCTTCACAGTGATTCAGCTGTTTATACAGCTCTTTCAAGCTTTTAAACGTCTGTCTCAGGATGCAAAATTGGAAGGAGTGTATTATTAATTTAACAAACAGGGACCCAGAAGGCAGGGGACCCACATTTTCTCTTCCCCAACCATGCCCTCTTTCCCATCTTTGCCCCCCATGGCTTCTCCACTTTTCCTGCTTCCTTCACTTCTTCCTACTCCCTTTTGTCTGCCCCTGTGTCTCCACCAGCTTGGCAGCCTCTCCCTTATGACCAAGTTTTGTCGTGTCAGCTGAGCCAGGCACAGTTGCATGGTGGGTAACCTGCAAGAACTTGCAGGGGATACTTAACTTTCCCCTATATCCTCTTCCCCAAACTATTTCCTCTTTCCCTCTTCCTGGCAGCTTTCCATATGCTCACCTTTCCCTACATCATTCTCTGAAACTCTAACCACTACACTGCATTCGCTTGGGGGGGGGGGCAGCTGCTGTTGAACAGTAACAAGCATGGCTGGGTGAGCCATGCAAGTCATGTTGTATCAAGTTGTTCAGTGGTTGCTTCTGGGCCTGGCCCCGGTGAGTCCTCCCTCAATGACAGAATGCTAGCTAAGCTGTTATGGTTACCTAGCAACAACCATTGGGAGCTTCTGGCTAAAGCTATCGATGCTCCTTTTATCATTTTTTTTAAAACCCCAATGAGTTTTTTTAGATTTCAGATTTTCCTGGAAACCTGGGTCATTTTCAAGTGTGTGGGAAGATCTGTCTTGTCTGTTCATGGATTTAAATCTCTGGATTGAAGTATTTTCAGATCAGGGTCACTTGGCAATTAGGGTATGAGGTTAAACAACATCTAATCTCAGACTAAAAAAAGTATTTTATTTTATTAGATTTATATCCTGCCTTCCCTGCAAACAGGCTCAGGGCAGCTAACATCAACAAAAAATACAGTTGAAATGCATAAAAAATAATCAGAAACAATGAAATTCATGGTTTTTTAATGTATCAACTCCAATTAATGTTTGGATAGAAAGGACAGCCCTCTGATCATTTTGGTTATTTCTTGTGGTCAGGAACCAAAAAATGACCATAGAACAGGCAGGGCTGGTGCACCCATTGAGGCAGGTCCAGCCCCCGCCTCGAGCGCTGAGGTGGGAGGGATGGGAAGCCGCTTGCGCACTGCCCTGGCCACCTGCCTTGCCTGGCCTGCAGCTGCTGCAGCCTGCCATCCCTCCTGCCCTGTACTGCTGCCGCCGCCACGAACACACGTCCCCGGCTGGGCGCAGCAGCCACGGGCCAGGCACAGCAGGTATCCGGGGTGGCATGTGGAACAATGGAGCGGGAGGACTGGGAGGATGCATGTGCACCTCCCCAGCCACCCGCCGCGCCCGACTGGGAGCATGGGCAGCCTCCACGTGTTGTCCCAGCCGCCCACCGCACCAATGGGGCCGGCTTGCTGTGTGATGACATCACACGCAGTGACATCATTGCACAGACTGGGGGGGCACATGCATGCACGTGTAGGGGCAGCCTCAGGCGTCACCTCAGGTGCCAGAAACCCTGGCGCCACCCCTGAGAACAGGCTGAGTCAGCTGTTTGGAACATGATGTGTGGCATATGCTCCGGTGCTTTTAACTCTCTAAGAGCAGAACCACAAGTGACAAAAGGCACAGATTGGACACTTGTCAGCTTCCCTCAAGTTTTGATGGGAAATGTAGGCATCCTGGTCTTGCAGCTTGGCTCTCCGACTGCTGTCCAATGGACTTTTCAACTGTCACTTGTCCAACATTCCGCCAAGTTGCCTACATTTCCCATCAAAACTTGAGGGAAGCTGACAAGTGTCCAATCTGTACCTTTTGTCACTTGTGGTTCTGCTCTATGTAAGACCTTTAGCAAAGAAGAATCATAATATCTGGAGTGGGTTGTAGGCTGATGACATCCAGCTCATTATCCAGGCTTCCAGAGAAAGCTGTTAAGGTCTTGGGCCTGTGTCTTGAGTCTGTGGTCAAGTAGTTAAGGCTAAACAAACTGAAGCTTAATACAGTTAAGATGGAGGTGATGCTGGCTGGACAGGCATAATGCTTGATTGGAGTTGATATACCAAGCTTAGATACTGACAGAAATTCTGTTAAAGAACAAGAAGAACATAGCATATCAAAGGCCCAATTCCTAAACAACCATAATGATGTATCTGAAGGACTTGGATGACTCACAGGCATATTGCATCTCCAAGAAGATGAAACATTCAGCCAGTGCAACATTTGCCAACTAGATCCAGGCTACCCAAACAAGGCACTACTGCAAGCTCACTACCAAATGCACACAATAAAAAATTTACCTGACCTTTCCAAGGCAAAAATATTCTCAGAACTAGATGCAAAAGACAGATATTGGCAAGTTTTACTAAATAAAGGGAGCAGCTACCTTACTACTCTTTGGATTCCAGAAGGCAGCAACAGATGGTTGAGTATGCCATTCAGAATAAAACCAAGAGCTGAAGAATATTAGCACTACTGACTGGATGTTGGCCTCACAGGAGTATGTGTAATTGCAGATGACATTTTTGTGTATGGTTGTGGTGATACCACAAAGGCAGCTGTTGCAAACTGTGATTGTAATCTAAATGGTCTCCTGGAATGAGTGAGAAAGATCAACATATAACTCAAAGACAAGATAAGGCTACGGTGGACAGCTGTCAATGTCTCAAGGCTTGCAGCCAGATCCTGAAAGGCGAGAGCTATTGACTGAAAGCCTACTCCAACCAATCACTGCAACGATTCAGCCCACCTGGATGGCGGCATCACAGCTTGGACAGGAGCCGTGTTTGCAGCCCTGGAAGAAGGAAAGGCAGTTGGGCATTTCCTAGGCATTCTAGGGCTTTGCTGAATGGGCGGAGCCAAAGGCATATTTGCCTGCTCTGCCCTTCCCCAGCACAGAGTTGTCTTTGTTGCTCGGTCTGAGCAGAGCACACTTCAAGCTGAGCTCCTCTGAGGCTGGTTTTATTGAAGGCCCTCAGGTCTAGGCAGCAGTAGCTGCATTGGAGAAGCTGTGCTATTCCCCTGCTTGCTACCGTCAAACTCCAGGATGAGAGCCAGGGCCCAGTGCCAGGCTCAGTGGCTTGGCAGAGATTCCTCCCCCTCATTTACATTTGGGGCTTGTTGTCTATCAATCAGGAGAGCTAAAGCAGGGTGGGGGCTCCTCTCCCCGCCTTTTTTCACTCTGTTGGTAGGGAGTTCTTCCAGTAGCAGCAGCAATAGGCTTTGCTGTAGGCCACAGGGGTGAATTGCAGTCATCTGAGGTGCAGATTCCTTCATATACTATTTCCACAGGCGTAACAGGGTTGATGCTGGTGGCCCCCCCTCCCTGTCTGAGCTTTTCCCTCCCCCACCCCCATTTACACTTTGGGGGCTTGGGGTAGGCCCATGCAGATAGGATGGCAGGCCTTCCGGCCTTAGCAGGCCTTGTTACTTGAGGGAGGCCAGAACTGGTAGTGTGGGGTGATGGCCATCTTTTATGAGGACAACTTCAGAGGTGTGGTTATCAGTGGCCATTATGTGATGCTGGGGCAGCAGTCATTTTGTGTGGTGGGCAGCCATTTTGTGGGTCACCCCACAGGTGGCCATTTCACTTCTGTACCCAATTTATCCATGCCACCCTAGAAAGGCCAAAGAAACCCCAAAGGCAAATGGACAGCAAAGAAGCAAGCCCCTGAAAGTGCTGTGCCAGTGTTGTCCTCCTCTGATAGGAGGAGTCCTTTAGTAGTAGATTTGCCAACTCCAGGTGGTAGCTGGAGATCTCCTGGAATTACAACTGATCTGCAGGCCGCTGGTATGTGACTGCAGATCATCCATGCTGTCCTGAACAGGCCCGCCCTATAGTGTAATGGTAAGCACACTAAAACACAGTGGGCATATGCATGGCTGTGGGGGCCCTGGGTTCAGCCTCTGTTCCTATACCTTTGGTGCTTTACACTCAGGCAGAACCCAGGATAGCACGTCTCAGGGCTTGAGCTAGTAGGGACAGTGGCCTTTGTGGCTGAAGCCATGAAGCAGGCAGGTTGCCAGTCCGCACACACGGTCGGCTTTAGTCACTGTGACATGGCAATGAGTCAAGGGTTCGGCCTTAATGGGCTCGATGGCTCCCTGGCTCCCCCCCTTTTTGTTCAGTACCTATATATAATATAAAGGGCATAATGACTTAGCTAGTGCTGCATGGTTGCAGTGTGATGAGGAATTCAGTGCGTGGGGGCCGATCTTAAGCCTCGCTTACCCTGGGATAGTTTACACTAGCAGCTTGGGCTGCAGGTGATGTCTCCTGCAATACCAACACGGGGGATCGCTTTGACAGTAGTCCCCTTGTTCATAGGGCTGCTGTTGATCCTAGTATCTGTGTCCCTGGTGGTGCAGTCCATTCAACCCTGGATGCTTTGTTGGGAGTTCACCCTACAAGGGGTAGTACTAGGAAATTCTATAGATCTGGCCAGGAACGCCCAATCTGAGGTGCCCCCCCCCCCACACACCTTCATGGCTTGCAAACATCGGGGGCATGGAGGTAGGCCTGTTGGGAATCTGAGCTGTGGTCCCAACACCAACAAACTGGAGAGGGGACCTGACCCATAGATCTGAAGATTCTTAGTGGTTGCTGGCTGCATATTCCAGGTGCCAGGATTCCTCTTTATATGCAAGTGGGTTTCATATGGATGTTGGATCCCTGTTCAGGGTCCTGGTACAAAACAGCAAGGGAGTGTGCTGAGGGCAGGGTGCTGCCCCCCCATTTTGGATGCCCTTCTTTTTCTGCATATAGGTCCTTTGACTAGCAGTCAAGGTGGCTCGGTGATGTGGGGTCTGCAATTAAATGGCAAAATGTGACATTGAGCCTGCCTTTCACTCACCATCTCAAAGATTTTGTGTCATTGGGTTTCCCTTCATAGGGCACTATCATAAGGGCAATCTTACAGTCAGGGCTTTTCTAAGGGAGTGCTCTGCCTTATAGTGGCCTTTGAGTACTTCAGCTCTTTTTGCAAGTGTGGGGTCTGCAGGTTCTGGCCATTGCAAGGGTTAATTTTGCTTATAGAGTGATGGCACCTGATAGAGGGTTTCTTGTGACTCCTACTTGAGGCCATAGGTTCTTCATCACAGGCTTAAGTCTTGTAGGGGTATCAGGGAGGATTTGGCAGTGTAGGATGAGTTAAGTTTCCCAACTGCTTCAATGGGCTTGCCTTTTGGAAGGAGGACCTGCTCTTAGAGGCAGAATTTTCAGGTTATCCCTGATGCTTCTTGGTTTCCAGATCTTAGTGGTAGTGTTTTGTGGTAAGGAAGTTTGTCTGCCACATTGTTCACTTTTGGTGTGACAATTCAAGGGGCAGTCCATGTTCTCAAGTCACCCCCCCCCCAAAAAAGTTATGCAGATCATTTATGCTACTGTGCTGCAGTTTAGGTGGCAAGATGGGGGGGGGTCACCTGGGTGACCTCAAGGTCATGGCATGCCCATTTCCTATAGGCTTACATGGACTTGCTGCACCCTGGCTGGTAGTGGGCTGCACCACCCAGGCAAGTAGTGGCCTGATGATTGGAAGGGAGGTGCAGACTTCCACCTCATGTACTGGTCATTCGCCTGGAGGTGTTGACCGTGAATTACAGGGCGTGGCCCTTTCCTTACAGGCTCACATAGGCTTGCAGCCCCCAGGCATAGAATCATAGAATCATACAGTTGGAAGGGACCATACAGACCATCTAGTCCAACCCCCTGCCCAGTGCAGGATCAGCTTAAAGCATCTCTGAGAAATATTCATCCAGCCTCTTCTTGAAAACTACCAGTGAGGGGGAGCTCACAACCTCCCTAGGCAGCTGATTCCACTTTTGAACTACTCTGACCATGAAAAAGTTCTTCCTAATATCCAGCCAGTACCTTTATGCATGTAATTTAAGCCCATTGTTTCGGGTCCTACCCTCTGCTGCCAACTGGAACAGCTCCCTGCCCTCCTCCAAATGACAGCCTTTCAAATATTTAAAGAGAGCAATCATGTCCCCCCTCAACCTCCTCTTCTCCAAACTAAACATTCCCAAGGCCCTCAGCCTTTCCTTGTTGGGCTCAGTCTCCAGACCCCTGATCATCCTCGTCGCTCTCCTCTGCACCCTCTCGATTTTGTCCACATCCTTTTTGAAGTGAGGCCTCCAGAACTGCACACAATACTCCGGGTGTGGCCTGACCAAGGCAGTATAGAGAGGGGCTATGGCCTTCTGCGATTTTGACACTATGGCCCCTTTGATACAGCCCAAGATTGAATTGGCCTTTGTTGCCACCGCATCACACTGACTGCTCATATTTAGTTTACAGTCCACTCTTACCCCAAGATCTCTTTCACATATACTACTGCCCAGAAGTGTATCCTCCATCCAGTATTTGTGCTTCCCATTTTTGTGGCCCAGATGTAATACTGTGCACTTGTCTTTGTTGAATTGCATCCTATTCACAGCTGCCCACTTCTCTAGAGTATTCAGGACTTGTTGAATTTTAATTCTCCTCCCAATTTGGTATCATCAGCAAATTTAATGAGCAGCCCTTCCACTCCTTCATCCAGATCATTGATAAAAATATTGAAAAGTACCGGGCCCAAAACCGAGCTCTGCGGCACCCCACTGGACACCTCCCTCCATTCTGATGAAACGCTGTTGACCACCATTCTTTGGGTGCGGTCCTGTAACCAGTTCCCAATCCACCAAACTGTCCTATAAACCAGTCCACAGTCTTCCAGTTTGCCCATCAGAATGTCAAGGGGGACCTTGTCAAAAGCTTTACTGAAATCCAGACAAATCACGTCAACAGAGTACCTGGACTTCCAGCTTGGGCGGGCCCAGCCCATGACAGGGGTTCTGCAAGTTCTCTAGAAAGTTCTTTCAGCACTCTTGGGTGCACCCCATCTGGCCCAGGGGATTTGTATTCATCCAGTGCAGCCAGATGCGTCTCCACAACTTCTCTGTCAATGGCAACTAGCCACTCAGGTGTCCTGTCACATTTTCTACTATCTCTAGATGTGCCTGAGTCAGGGACTGCCAGCACCACAGGGGAAGCCCAGCCAGGGGCTTCCACCCCCCCCCCCAGGCTCACCCACACCTAGAGAGCGCCGCAGGCAGCGCCAGAGACTGGAACTGCAGGAGAGACGGCGCAGTGCTCGTCTCCTGAGCCAACGCCAGCTGCTGGAGAGTGATGATGAGTAGCATCAGGATGGAGCCCCAGCAGCTGGCTGAAAATCACGCCTGGCTATAAAAGCCAGTCAGGAGCAACTGCCAGGCGTGGAAGCAACGTGTCAATTACCTGCAACCACTACCTGGTACCTTGTGTCTTGCTCTTGCCTGCACCTTGATTTGATACCCTCGTGCTCTGACTTACGGACTGGACTTGGCTTGGCTTTTTGGATCCTGGAGGCAACCCTGGCATTAACCTTGTGCTCTGACTACGGACTGGACCTGGCTTGTGACTTTTGAACACCCCTTGGCTTCGTGCTAGTACCTGGACTCCCAGCTTGGGCGGGCCCAGCCCATGACAGATTGCTTCCACCACAAAACTTCCCAGCATGGACACGGCGATGCCCACCCTGGGGAGCCTGGCTCTGCTGCAGGATCAGGTACTGCAATTGACTCAAGCACTGGTGACTTTGCAGCAGCAGATTGCCACCCTACTTGCTGCCCCTGCTGCACTGCCGCCTGCTAAATGCCCAGTGAAGCTTCCTGACAGTTTTGAGGGCGATGTGGAGGAATTCCCAGCATTTCTTGCCCGCTGCCAGCTATATATTGAACTCCGGGCCAGAGACTTTCCCACAGATAAAAGCAAGGTCGGCTTTATCCTCAGCCTGTTAAAGGGGCAGGCGGCAAGATGGGCCACACCCTTGTTACTGGCCAAATCCCCACTGCTAGGGGATTTCCCAAACTTTGTGGCCCACATTTCTGCCGCCTTTGCGAACCCCCTGAAGGCCATCAAAGCAAACCAAAGAATACGTGCCCTCACCCAGGGGAATGGGACTGTGGCCCAATACACCACTGAATTCCAGTTACTGGCCCAGGACCTGGGCTGGAACGAAGCTGCCCTCGCCGACCAGTACCTGGAGGGCCTATCTGAGGAGGTATTGGATGAAGTGGCCTGATCCGAACGACCGAAAGAACTACAAGCGCTCATTCTCCTATGCTTGCGAATCGATGGGCGGCTAGAGAACCGGAGACAAGCCCGTGTGCTAAGCTGTCCTCCGCCCCAGGCCTCACCTGCCAAGGCAGCAGAACTAGCACCCTCGAGCATGCCTTGTACCCATTTGCCTCCTGAGGAGAAGGAGCGGCGTCACACCCACAACCTCTGCTGGTACTGTGGTGGGGTGGGCCACTACGCCAATGATTGCCCTGCAAAAAGGAGGGCCCCAGCTTTAGCTCTGGAGCGGACTCCTGCTAAACAACTTGTTGGAACAGCCAATGCCTCCTGTGACCATCCCGAACCATTCCTGGTGCCTGTAAAGCTGTGCCTGCCCGACAGCCGATGCCTATTTGTGTATGCCATGGTAGATTCAGGGGCATCCCGCTGCTTCATGGATATCAAGTTTGCCGCACAGCACAGGATTCCCTTGCGGGCAAAGAAGACCCCCACCGTAGTGGAGGCCATTGATGGGCGGCCTCTGCGTTCTGGGCCAGTGGTCAAGGAAACCCAGGACCTTCTCTTGCAGATCCAGCATCACCGTGAGCAGCTCTGCTTCGATGTTGTGGGCATCCCCCACTTTCCGCTGGTCCTGGGGCTCTCCTGGCTCTGTTGCCATGATCCGGTTATTCGGTGGGGCCAGCAGGACCTTCGCTTCCGGACACCCTGCCCACATGAAAATAAACGCACGGGTCCAATTGCAGCCGCTGCACAAGGGGCTTTTGCACTACCGGAGATATATGCAGATTTTGCAGATGTGTTTGAGGAAAAAGGGGCAGACCCTTCGTGATCACCGACCAGGTGAACCCCGTAGCCTACCGCCTGCAACTACCACCGACCCTCCCGATCCATCCCGTGTTTCATCGGTCCCTTCTAGTCCCGGCGTCACCCCCAGACCTGCACCATCCCGGGCCACCACCTCCTCCGCCTCCGATTACCATTGAGGGGCAAGAAGAATATGAGGTCGCCCAGATCCTGGACTCCCGTCGCCGGCGGGGGCAAGTGCAGTACTTGGTGGACTGGAAGGGGTATGCACAGGAAGACCGCTCATGGGAGCCGGCTGTGAACATTCATGCCCCCCGTCTAGTCCGACAATTCCATCGGGCCTATCCTCAGAAACCGGGGGCGCCCGGGCCACAGAGGAGGGGGGGCCTTGGGAGGGGGGATGGTGTCATAGCCCAGTCTGAGAGTGAGGTCTCCTCTGGAGGAGAGGAGCCTCGTGTAGCCAGCCAGGACTCCTCAGGAGAAGAAGAGTTCTGTGTAGCCAGCCCTAGCCCTGACTCAGCAGAAGCCAGCAATCATGAGCAGCAGCTGCTGGCTGATCAAGGCTCACAGCTAGCAGCTGAGACACCAGCACCCTCTAGCCCCAATACCACAGGGGAAGCTCAGCCAGGAACTTCCACAGGGGAGGCTCAGTCAGGGACTGCCAGCACCACAGGGGAAGCCCAGCCAGGGGCTTCCACCCCCCCAGGCTCACCCACACCTAGAGAGCGCCGCAGGCAGCGCCAGAGACTGGAGCGGCAGGAGAGACGGCGCAGTGCTCGTCTCCTGAGCCAACGCCAGCTGCTGGAGAGTGATGATGAGTAGCATCAGGATGGAGCCCCAGCAGCTGGCTGAAAATCACGCCTGGCTATAAAAGCCAGTCAGGAGCAACTGCCAGGCGTGGAAGCAACATGTCAGCTACCTGCAACCACTCCCTGGTACCTTGTGTCTTGCTCTTGCCTGCACCTTGACTTGATACCCTCGTGCTCTGACGTACGGACTGGACTTGGCTTGGCTTTTTGGATCCTGGAGGCAACCCTGGCATTAACCTTGTGCTCTGACTACGGACTGGACCTGGCTTGTGACTTTTGAACACCCCTTGGCTTTGTGCTAGTACCTGGACTTCCAGCTTGGGCGGGCCCAGCCCATGACAGGGGTTCTGCAAGTTCTCTAGAAAGTTCTTTCAGCACTCTTGGGTGCACCCCATCTGGCCCAGGGGATTTGTATTCATCCAGTGCAGCCAGATGCGTCTCCACAACTTCTCTGTCAATGGCAACTAGCCACTCAGGTGTCCTGTCACATTTTCTACTATCTCTAGATGTGCCTGAGTTCTTCAGGGAGAAAACAGAGGCAAAAAAGTCATTAAGCCTGTCTGCTTTTTCTCTGTCCTGCATCAGAGTTTCTCCATCTACTCCTAACAGTGGTCCAATTGCCTCTTTTACCTTGCGTTTGCTTCTCACATATCTGTAGAAGTATTTCTTATTATAGCGAGCACTCCTGGCCAGACCCAGCTTGTACTGAGCTTTGGCCTCTCTGATGGCTGATCTGTAGTACCTAGTAACCCTCATATAACCTCTTTAGAGGTCTGTCCTTCTCTCCATTTCCTGAACATTTCCTTTTTCTCCCTTAGCTTATTCTGGAGCTCTCTGTGTATCCACATTGGTTTCTTGGAGCCCTTACCATGTTTCCATCTTGCTGGGGTAGTGAGGGCTTGAGCTTGCAAAAGCTCATGTTTGAGAAGAGCCTACCCTTCACTCACTCCTTTCCCTTCCAGCACACTCCCCCACGGAATGACTCTCATGAAGCCTCTGAGTTCATCGAAGTTGGCTCTACGAAAATCTAACCTACGAGTCTGGCTACGAACTTCCTTGGCCCCCCACAGCAACTGGAATTCAAGGAGGACATGGTCACTTCCCCCCAAGGTCCCCACCACCTTCACCTCATCTACCAATTCTTCCCTGTTGGTTAATATCAAGTCTAGTATGGCTGAGCCCCTTGTAGCTTCCTCCACCTTTTGAAAAAGGCAGTTACTGGCCAGGCAGGTCAGGAAATTGCGTGATTCATGATGCTTTGCTGAGCCTGTCTCCCAGCACACACCAGGGAAGTTGAAGTCACCCATAATTACAAGGTTCTGATGTCTGGATACTCTACCAATCTGTTCAAAGAGGGCAGCATCCATTTCTTCTTGCTGGTTAGGTGGTCTGTAGCAGACTCCAACAATAATACCCTTTGTCCTTCCTCCCCTTATTTCTACCCATATGCTTTCCACTGGGCTGTCCACCCCATTCTCCATAACTTCTTGAAAATCAAGCACTCTCCTCACATACAACGCCATTCCACCTCCTCTTCTACCCTTCCGTTTTTTCTTGAACAACTCATACCCATCCACTAGCATATTCTAGTCATGGGAATCATCCCACCAAGTCTTAGTAATTCCTACTGTATCATAGCCCTCTGTTTGCAATAGAAGCTCAAGCTCTTCTTTCTTATTACCCATACTTTGGTACATAGACACTTGTAGCCTTGTACCTTTGTTTGACCTGTCCCCACTGTTTTCACTTTGTCATTGAAATCCCCATGTTGATTGTCCCCTTCCCCTTAAGACATCAGTTTTAAGCTCTCCTGATGAAGTTCTCCAGGTTTGTTCCAAACGTTTTCTTCCCTGCCCTTGAGAGGTGAAGCCCATCATGTACTAGAAGGTCTTCTCTAAGAAAACCTATCCCATGGTCCCAGAACCCAAAGCGCTCCTGCTGGCACCACCATCTCAGCCAATGATTCACCTTGAGTATGGTCCACTCCCTGCGCATTCCTCTTCCTATTACTGGAAGGATAGAAGAGAATACCACTTGTGCCTCCAATGCCTTCAACTGCCTTCCAAGAGCTTCATAATCCTCTTTCATTCTTGCGACAGTATTCGCAGCCGTGTCTTTTGTTCCCACATGAATCAGCACAAACGGGTACTTATCAGAAGGCTTGATGAGTTTCGGCATTCAGTCGGTAATATCCTGAATTCCACACATCTCTTGGAATAGGGGATCTTTCCCAGAGACATGGCGTTACCTACCCCTGAGCAAAGAGTCCCCAACATCCACCACCTTCCATTTTTTCCACTTCTGTGTGGCCCCATGTCCTCTACGCACCCTCTTCCAGGTCTTTGTGGTTCTCCTTCCACTCTCATCTCCATCGCCATCTCTAGCACTTCAAAACGATCCTTGAGCTCAAGTGGACCAGAGCGTCTTCTTCGTTGACATCTTCGGGTTTGTACCGTAGATCTGAGAGGAGGCTCAGAAGGGAAATCGACTCTTTCTTCTTCTCCTTGACTTTGCTCTTCTTGGCTGTGCAGAGCCCCCAGGCTCTTGTCAATAAAATCCTCCCCTTCCTTGATTTCCTGGTGATCCTCTCCTCCAGGCTCTGAACTTTTTCTTCCATAAGTCTGACCAGATTACACTTCTGGAAAGTGGTGGCCTGATGGTTCTAGGGGAGGTTCTAGGGGAGGTGGCCTGATGGTTCTAGGGGAGGTGCAGTCCTCTGCCTCCTGTTTTTGTCATTCACCTGGATGGATAGTGTGAGGTGTATTAAGTGTACAAGTTTCATGAGTTCATTGGTACTTTCTAGTAGGAGGAGCTTTTGTTTGGAAAAGTGCTGCTTAGGATTCCAAGTGGTACTCTTTTCCTTAGTATTCTGTCTCCAGTACATATTGACCCAGAGGTGTGGCTGTTACGCACAAAACTTTGCGCCTCTGTGGTTAGTTTTCCCTTTTCTGACCAACCACAATAAAAATTAAATTAAAGATCCAGGAGTCCTTCTTGAATTGAAGCAAAACAGATGGTTTAATTAACCCGGTGCATGAGCCCCTTCTTTACACAGAAGTAGACAGTCTCCTCATGTGCAAAGCTCATCCCAAATTACAATAGAAGTGCAAAAGCAATTAATACCTTCAGGTAATTATAATAATATTACAATATTCTAATATTTGTTATCTTATTGGCTCGTAAGGTATCTAGGGTCAGTTCTGATTTGAAGATGCAATTTTGTGTCGGCCCCTCTACTTGGAGAATTCCAATTCTTGCAGCTTCTTATCTTGTATTTTGGAAGGACACTTTCCAACCTTTTACCTACTTCCTTCTGGGCATTTCACCTTCAAGGGTGCCTGGAAGTCTCAATCTGGCAGCCTTGGTGCCTTCAGATAACTGAAGTCCATGAGCAGAAAGGGATGTTTCCCCCATTTCTGCCCTTTCCCCTAGTTTTTTTTCTTTCTGCAGGGAGATAATGCCACAGGTGGCCAAACCAGCTTGCTGCATCAAATCAGTTTTCTACAAAAGGCTCTCTGGTACTGATTCCTATTGGAATCTTATAGAATAATGTAACATATGTGTAATATTCTTATAAATGCAGCTCTACAAGCAATATATTTAGTCCTCAGTTCTTACAGAGTTTCAGCTTATATTCTTCTTTTTGTCTTCTTGTTTCAAGTGTCATATTCTTACAGGTTGCATTACAAATACTACATTGGCTCCTGAGCATAGAAAGAGTGCAAAGCATGTAATACTGAAAAGACACAGAAGTAGTATATAAAAAGTATATAAAATCCCTTTTTTTTCAAATCTATATCCATCATGAAGATAGTACCCTCACAGAGTTTCAGTTTAACTTTACCTGGGGTTAGTTTTGCTGCCACAACATGCATAAAGTTAAGAAAGTTTCTGTAGCCCGTTACATTTACAGATGAACCACCACTTATTTGATATTCAGACTCATGTATCTTTAAAGGATGTCAATACAAGCTTTATAAACACTTAGTGTTTTAGCATGCACTGTTTAACGTTAAGTGTATATATCAGTGTCTGAATTATTGCATCGGTCCCCATTGTTCACTTGTTTCAAATGGTTTGTAATTTTTATCTACTTGGAACATTTGCAACTCTGGCATAATTTTTTTATTCCATAGTTTCTACATATAGTGTCAAAAGCTGGACATTTGCCAGAGTCATCCTGTGTGCCACAGTATCCACAACTTTCATTTTGGGATCTGCTGAGCTCTTTACTGTTCTTAAATGCTTGCTTTCATTGAATATTGTATTTACTTTTGTGTATATAATGCATATTTTCAGCATCTGATGGGTGGGTGACTTGCATTTGCATGGAAATTTGTTTACTAGCACATCTCTTGCTTCTTGAAGCGTTTATGTAGGTTTTATGACCAATCTGTCTCTGAACAATTTTTCTTTCAAAGTTCCACATGCACATGAAAACTGCCATTTTATGCAGTCTGGCAATATACTAGTCTGTGGTTTTGGTAGGTTCTTGTTCATGTTTATTAGAGCAATATAATAAAACATTTCTTGTACACTCAAAATGCTTTTGCCATGCTTCTAATAATTTGAAAGAATCTTCTCTGGGCTTTTCCGCAGTTTTTTCATTGATTTTGGCCCCATATAACTTAGATATAAACCCTGAGTTCTGTGCCCAGGGTCAAAATACCTTGGTTCAGTCTTCAAATTGCTTCTCATACTCTTTCGAATTCTGCACAGTGAAAGGCTGCATCTACTACTGACTCAATTTTTCCCTTGGCTTTCTGCAGTTTTTATCCATGCACATTCATTCTGATTTTTTTAAATAGTTAAGTTAAAAAGATTATTTTTGGAGAGCTTCAGTGTAAGCCCTGCCCCTGCCTTTCACCCTCCCCTTTTGTCTTGATTGGTTCAACAATCACATGCTTTCCCCCTTTTCTTTCCCCACCACTCCTGGCCCACAATTTAAAAAATAAAATAAAATGTTGTCATTGTTTGTTATGTGTTGTGTGTGCGCTCAGTAGGATGAAGTAGGATGAAGTGTGTGCCCTCAGTAACCTCAGTAGGATGAAGTAATTCATCTTCTCAACAACACAAGCTATTTATGATGTTATTTGGGGCAAGAGCCTCTGGGTTTCCTGTAATTTTTAGTCCAATTTTATCTTTAATCCTACTATATAAAAGGCTAACCATGTTTCAGACAACTCCCTATCCTGGTGAGACTCCAGAGGGCACTGTCATGGAGGGAAGCCCAAAAGAGGCAGCCTGTCTCTCCGAAAGCACGCCATGGTGGGAACCTCAGGCTAAGATCAGGCGCAGAGCAGGCATCAATGCCTGCCCCTGCTTTCACCCAGCTGGGATCAGGAGCAAAGAAGGTGGCAAGGCCTGCCCCCATATTCACCCAACTGGGATCAGGAGTGGAGTAGGTGGCAATGCCTGCCACTGCCTTTACTCAGCTGGGGTCAGGCACAGAGCAGGGGCAATGCCCGCCCCCTGCCTTCACCCAGCTGGGATCAGGAGTGGAGGAGGTGGCAATTCTTGTCCCCATGTTCACCCAGCTGGGAACAGGAGTGGAGAAGGTGGCAATGTCCACCCCCCCGCCTTCACCCAGCTGAGATCAGGAGCAGAGCAGGTGGCAATGCCAGCCCCTCTTCACTCAGCTGGGATCAGGAATGGACCAGGTGGCAATGCCCACTCCCCTTCACCCGGCCTGAATCAGGCATGGAACAGGAGGCAATGCCCACCCCCTTCACCTGGTTGAGATCCTTCACCTGGCTGGAAGCAGGAGCAGAAGAGGTGCCAATATCTGCCTCCCGCCTTTACCTTGTCAGGATCAGTCATGGAGGAGGAAGCAATGCCCACTCCCCCTTCACCCTGCTGGAATCAGTCATGGAGGAGGAAGCAATGCCCACTCCCCCTTCACTCTGCCAGAATCAGGCGTGGAGCAGGTGGCAATCTCTGCCTCCTTAACCTGGTCGGAATCATGAGTGGAGCAGGATGCAATGCCTTCCCCCTTCCTCTAGCTGGGATCAGTAGTGGGGCAGGAGGCAATGCCCACTCCCCTTCACCTGGCCTGAATCAGGCATGGAGCAGGAGGCAATGCTTGCCCCCTTCACCTGGCTGGGATCAGTAGCAGAATAGGTGGCAATGTCTGCCCCCCCTTCACCTGGCCGGGATCAGGAGTGGAGCAGGTGGCAATGCCTGCTCTCCTTTCAACCCGCCAGAATAAGGCATGGAGCAGGTGGCAATGCCTGCCCCCCTTCATCTAGCTGAGATCAGGCATGGAGCAGAAGGAAATGCCTGTCCCCCTTCCCCTGGCTGGGAACAGTAGTGTAGCAGGTGGCAATCCCCGCTCCCCCTTCAGCCCTTCAGAATCAGGCACAGAGCAGGCAGCAATGCCTGCTTCCCCCTTCACCCAGTCAGCAACAGATGCGGAGCAGGCAGCAATGCCCACCCCCTAGAGCAGGAGACAATGGCCACCCCTCTTCACTCAACCGAGATCAGGAGCAGAGCAAATGGCAATGTCTCCCCCTCCCCACCTTCATTTGGCTGGGATCAGTCACGAAGGAGAGGCAATGCCCGTCTGCCTGCCCTCCCCTATTTTTCCTCACAATGTGCTTTGTTAGTAGTTTTTAAATATTTTTTAAAAATAACAACATTGCAACGTTTTTTTTTAATCCTGTTTAATATTTTGTTAAATTTAAAGATCAAATAACGCCATCCAATCATTGATGGACAAATACAGGGAGAAGTAGAGGTTAACCAGAATCCCCTCTACAGTCCAAACACTACAGTGTTGTAACACATGTGCAACTCTACCGTAACTCCTCACACTAGGGGTTGACAGGTACTCTTACCCTCTTGGCAGGAGGGGAGAACCTAGCACTCACCTTTTTTTGCTTCTCATGTGCACTTTGTGAGCGTGTGCTCCAGGGCTGGGGGGGGGCTGGGGCTGGGGTTTGTGGGCTGTTTAAAGGGTCCTGCCACTTGCAAGCGGCAGGTCTCTTTAAACTATCAGCTGGCAGGCAGCAAGGGGGGATCCCCCCTGCCAGAAGATAGTTTAAAGGGACCTACCACTTGTAAGCTGCAGGAAAAGTTTAAATGGCCATTTCCGCAGGGAAATGGCCATTTAAACTGTCCTTTTCCCAATATGACCCAAACAAACCCGAACCAGTAACCAGTTCATGGAAGTTCATAGAAAGGAGCTTCCACGATCTGTGGTTCAAGAATCACGGACTGGCCTGGTTCATGCATTTTTTGGGGTCGTAATTGGATTCATGCCCACCTCTAGCGTATACAACAACAGCACACCAAACCACCTGCCAGGATAAGAGCCATGGTATGAAATATCTGCAATGCAGCACATAATAGGGTGAATCTTTAAATCAGAATATATGGAATTAAATAATTTTTGCTCAGTGAAGATCTTATTTTAAAATTATTTATCATACATGGTGCTTAATGATAGATTTCTTCCCTCAAATTTATTGTTAACCCATATGTTAGATTTAAATAATGGGGAAAAATTCCATACCTTTTCCAGACAAAATTAAGTCTTTTTCTACTGAACATGTCCATCGTCTCTAATTCTCTAATAGCCTTTTACTGTACAGCAATCCAGATTAACTCAAATACATGATGTCTTCAGACCCCATTATGTTTAATTGTATCTGATATGCATTCATCTATTGAAATGCAAGGTACAATACTATGTCCCAGCAAGAAAGGCTAAGAGCCTAGAGAACAGATGAATTTCAGATTCTAATGGATGCAAATTGATTTAGATGTCACTACAAAGATACTCAAGGCTAATAAAAAAATTACAGAGGATTGGAGAATGACATCCTTGTACGTTTTAAAAATGCAGAAATCTAGAATCTTAGCCAAAGGGAAGTCAATGCAATTGGTGGCTTGACTTTTAAAGGGTTTAAAAAAGCTATTTTTCATTAAAAATGACTTGCTGCTGCTTACCTTTCACACACACATGTAATATTCCTTAATTTCCCTCCATCTCAGTTCTTGTTTCAGTTCACCTTTTCTTTCTGCCTGTTTCTTTTGATCTTTCTTTTTCCCAATTCTTTATTATAACAGAACCCACATATCTGCAGACAGGTGGATCCGGACTAAATTTTCCGGGGACAGAATGGAACTTTCCTGCTTCTCCCCCCTCATTGTAGTCCACTGAACTCCATAACATATTTTCCCTGGTAAAAGGGGTCCCTGAGAAATTACAATAAGGAGGTCTGCAGTGGGAAGGGGGATTGCCAATTTAGTTTGGATCCAACTCAATGCCCCAATGCTTATTCCAGTTAGAATAAAAAATGAATTAAGAAAGTATTGGTGGAGAAGGAATTTCTGTCTACCTGAAAAGTTGTCCTATCTATCCCCAACTTTCTTTTGGTTGGAATAAATATGCCAGATTAGCAGGTGTCACTTCTAGATGTGATACAGTAAGAGGAAAAGGGAAAATGAATTTGTTTGGGGGGAATAAGAAAAACTGGCTGCTTGTAAGTTATTCAGCCTCCTTTGCTGGCATCTCTGGCCAAACCTACATCCTTCACCAACAGGGTTCCTGAGAGAGGGGACCTAGAGATACAACATTCCCAGGTGACTCTGTAAACCTGTGAGCTGCTGAGGGATAGTAATAATCTATTTGTTCTAATCAAACATCTCTTGTGCATTTTGCTGAATGTGAAGGAGGAGGCTTGGAGGAAATTGTTATCTGTCATCCCAGGGTGACTCTTGTCTTGACAGCCCCATTTGCCCAATTTAATTAATCCCTTCGTCCAGTCTTTATTAATACAGTCTTAGACCAGCACAAGTGTTGGGGAAACCACTGCAACGAATTAAAAAAAAACTTACATTTGATTCCTACAAATATAATTCAGGAAGCTACAAATTAATGGCATAATAAATATTTTCTTTAAATTCTACAGAATAAAACTTAGGCCTGCAGTGTCAGATGAATTTTACAAGCTGCCACATAAAACATTGCAGTATGTGCTGAAACCAATGACTTTTCAATCTATAAATAACTTTCTAACATACACCGAGTCTGATTGACCAGGATACCTACTAAACAAAGGGAGGATAAACTTAGAGCAAATCTCTTGATAAAAGGTACAACAAAGTAAAACGTTCTGTAGTTTCAGTCTTCCCTGAATCACAAGGACATGACATGTGCACCTTGATTCTTTATGGAAACGTAGTACAGAGATTAATCTCTTTGTTTATGATCCCACTTTACATTTCAAAATGACATCATATTGAAGCATGAGAAGGGCTTGCTGAAAGTTAAAGCTAGAAAATACCCCCCTACAGATGTGGCTGGGAGATCGTGAACATCCTTCACAGGAATCACATTTTGTATGGAGGACGTGAATGTGTCACTTATGTAACATATTCTAGGGCTTCCAGGCATTACTAAAGCAAGCATATTTCTGGCAATTCCATTGGATGCCTACCAGTGCTTTTGGCAAAGGCAGGAGGAATTGGAAGTGGGACAAGAAAAGGCCCTATGTGCCGACATTGCATCAGTGTGCCAATGTCAATTCCAGTTTAAACCAGTGACAAGGGATAATATAGCACTTCACAGAGACTTTATGATAATACCATAGAGTTTTTGTAAAATGCTAGTCCTCAGCAACATGCTGCTGTCACTCCTGGATGCATGGGGATTGATGTCAGCATGTCGCTAGCGATTTTCTTATGTCAATGGGGGGCGGGGCTGGCAAAGTAAGTCTCCTTTCCATTGGTAGGGGGGGGGCTATGTATGTTGATATAACTATATCATGTTATTTAAAGTTCAGAAAGCCAAAGAAGACTGGGACTTTTCAGTGGTGAGGAAATAATCCTGTCATGGGGATTCATTTTTTGTCCTTCAAACTCTGACATTTAGCTTCTGTCAACTTACTTTTAGAGACCCAAGAATGTTTAATAGTAATGCAAGTGGGATGGGTACATGGTTAAATAGTGTAACAGTTCATTGGTACCATTTGTATTTGTGAAGTATCAGCAGCTAAAATGTCTTTTCTTTTACTTCTCATCAGTAGATGCTTTGATAAAGCTATTCCTGAAGCACTCCTGAATTTAAGGAATTAGGAACACATTCACTGCCTTGATTATACAATTTTTATTTTCAAGTGACAGCTCAGTGAAATAATCTGGGGATAGAAAGAAAGAGAGTGAGTGAAAGATTATTTTAGCTTGATGAGTTGATGGGTTGGATCCAAATAGTGTTCTGCTACTGATAGGCACCTCTGACAATGTCAGTGAAACAAAAATTTCTTTTCACTGCCCCTCCTGCAAAACTTCCCAGAAATGTTGCTTTGTGGGACAAGGAACCCTCAGAAACAGCAATGAACTGGTGGAACTGCTGTGAGATGAGGTAAATGGCCAAGATTGCCTCTTCCTTCTGTAGTGAAAAATGATGCAAAGTGGATCCAACCTGTCCCTTTTTAGCTTATTACAGAAGAAATAGTCTAGAAAGTCCCTGCAGAAAAAGATGGGCAGAATTTAATGCATGATTTTAAAAATCTTTGTATAGCCTTTTCTCTTCCATAATGTAACTTAGAATATGATGTGAAGACTGGTAGTTACTGGATTTGAATTCTGTTTACAGATCCTTACAGTGTATTTTTTCATCTTCTGGTATATAGCCTAGGGTCTTTTTACAAGTATGTCAGAGTTTGATCGGGCCGAAGCTTATCTTTAAACTTGTGTGTGTGTGTGTGTGGGGGGGTGCAAATCAGCTCCCATGTGCATGCATAGGCAAGAGGAGTGCCTTCATTCCTTCCTTTCCACCCTGTGCACTTTAACTTTCAAAGAAGGGCTGTGGGAGGAGGGCTGGTTGTCCTACAACCAGTTCAATGCATCAGCTCATGATCTGCCTGAATCGTCTGATCACTTCTGAGTAGATGAGTGGAACTGGCAGTAAGACTAATAGCCCTTCCCCAGGGCAATTCTCTGCTAATTAAAACATGCAGGGTGGAAAACAGGAGGGGAGGAGCCTGCACCTTGCTGGCTACTAGCTCCAGATTAGATTATAGAGGCAAATCATCTATGTCAGGCAGAAGCCTGCAAGGCCTTTGCTAAATGCCCATCCCAGCAAATACCTGTGAACAAAAAAAGGAACATGGTTCCATGAATTCTGCTTCCTGTCTACTTCTTTATGAGACTAATGAGTGAGAGATTTAGTGAATTCTCTGTGAAATTTCTCCTACTGGAGGATCTACAAATGGGACACCTTGTCTACTGGGCATAGAGCTTTTGTGACACTTTTTAGTCCAAGGCAAGTGATTTATTTATAGCTTGTAAAGCCTCCGGTATGAATGCTGATTATCATGCACGGAACACATGGTAAACCTAATTTATTTTTTTTCCTGGCCTTGATTACTGTTTGCTTCAGGAGAAAGAGTGAAGGCACCATGTGCCTAGATCTGTTATTTTAAAGCAAAGTTTTAGTTTGGACCCACTTAGATTGACATGGTTTTCCAGAAAATCCATTTATGTTGAACAAACTACACCCCAGGCTGTGCTATCCCCCACCCCTGCATTAATTTTAACCAGCTTTGAGTTTCCCAGCCTTTCTAATTTTTATGCTGACTCTACTGATGTCAGCACAAAACTGGCAGGAACTCTTCCATGCTAGGTTTTGTATTATTAAACAGTGCTAGATGAGGTAAGCTTGGAATCTGAGGGTGCAGTATTCTATACAACAATTATTTGGAAGTAAGTCCTGTAGAACTTACTGATAACTTCTGCAGAGTAGACACACACGGGATGTGGTGGCAAGATGTTATCCTACTCTGGAGTAGACTGGACAACTTTGAGTTTCATTTTTTTTAAACAGCTCAGGAGTAGAGATGGGCACAAACAGAAATACCAACTAAAAAAAGCCATGAACAGCCCAATCAGCTGTTCGTGAACAAGCTGTTCATAAGGCTCCATTCTAAATGAACAGGTGGTAGTTGCAAGCCTCCTTTGTTGCTGTTCCTCAAGCCAGACAGTCTGGCACCTGCAATCAATTCCCTTAGCAACCGGAGGCAGGGACTGCCTGAACTCTGTCTGAACTCCTCCTGTTGCCCTGGAAACCCCAATCTAAGTCCAATTTGGCTTGATAGGCAGGTCTTCCTTTCAAGTGTGGAGCTCCAAATTTGTTACAAGGAAGCAAAGAGCAGAGGGGTGGGGGCTCCCAGTTCTGGTTTTGCAGACAGTAAGGGAGAGACAGTTGCTGTTGGCATTTTGAGAGACAGGGAGAGTGCATTGGAGCTTGAATTTTCTTTGTGTATGGTGGGATAGGGATCTACCTCTTCAAGTTCCAGGGCTGCTGCTAGGCTCTGGGCCAAGCTATTATTTATTATTGGTACATTTCCTGCTGCCTGCTCAGGTAGGGTTTCTGGGAGTGGTGTGGTAGGGATCTTGATGGCTGGAGGAGAGCCTGCTGGCCCCCACAAACAACAAACAACAAACATGTTTGTGAACAGGTCATGTTCGTCAATGTTCGTTGTTCATGGATGGCAATGAGCAATGAACACCATGTTCATTTTTTTTCTGTTCATGCCCATGTCTACTCAGGAGTCAATGTCTTGGGTAGTGTGCACTTATCTGTTATCTGAAAACTCTTGCTATATTTAATGTAATTTTGCTTTCAATTGTTTATACCAAATTTCCTTTGAATCCTCATCCTATCCCCACCCCCACCCCCTGACTTTGATATCACATGCAGATTTTCTTTTTTTTCCTGTCACTTTTCAAAAGGTTTATTATTTTGCTAAGTATGTAATGTTTTTTAATGACTGCTGCTGCAGCTACAGCAGTCTCTTGGGATTGAGCTGTCCATGTTTAAAAATACCTGTATAATCTATTTTACACACAGATATAGATTCTCCTCAAGGATATTAAGTGTTTAAGTGAAACCAAGCTATGCTTGGCATCTATACTTCACTAATCTCCTGTTAAATGATAAATGACTCCAGTAATGAGTGGTCACTGAACTTTATATAGTGTATGCCCATTTGTGACTAAAATAAGTGAGTAATAAGTATGATACAGAATTATCCATGAGCAATGATAATTTCTTGCATGAGAGAAGCAAGTTTATGAATGCTGCAACATTCAGCATATAATTCTGTAAATGGTTTGTTGTGTGAATTAATTTGTATGAATTAATTCTTACCCTTGGTAAGAAAATGCTCACCTTATTTAGGAAAGTGCTGTAATTTCATAATAACCCATGAGGAGTATTTACTAAATATAATCCACTGTGACTAAGCTCTTTTAATTGACAATGAGAAAGTTGTTGCTTGTTGTGGTTTATTGCTACTGCTGCGCAGTACTAAGTTAGTGCTTCTGCCTCTTTACAGTAATAAAAAGACCATGATCCAATCTGAATTAATCACTTTTAAATTTTTTTCCTTTTGAGTTCAGAGGGAGAGATTTCAATGCAGGACTAACTTGACTACTGAAATCAGTATAACTTAAAAATGCTTAACAGTGACTGAATCATTACTAAGATTTTCTGTCCTTAATTATTCTTGGGAAGCATAGAAAATAAGAATTTCATTGTACCTTAATGATTAAGAAGTTTGTACTGTAGCATAAGCTTTCGAAGACTAGAGTCCACTTCATCAGATGCGTAATGTGGAATCCTTGATACACAAATACATACAGTATAGAGGAAATAACTGATCCTCTTTGTTACTGCCAATTGGCAGTCAGTGCTGAGGTCACACATGTAGGAGTCCCTTCATGTGCACTTTTCCAAACTAAGTCTGGGATCTTAAGTCTGTGTATACACATGTGTGTTCTAGGATTGTAGAGAGCTTTGGGGTTATTATGTAAAATTCAAAATTGGTTAAGAAAAGTATAGTAGCCATTTATAATAGCAGAAACTGTTGATGATGTGATTTTCCTGGTCTTGCACTGGAATCTACCTTAAGGCTGGCAGTCTTCATCAGAACCGAGATGTCCTCCAGTAGTAACTGAGAAGAATCCTTCAAAAATAAATGCTGATAGACCATAAAATAAAATTAGAAAGCAAAGTTTAGAAGAGAGGAAGATCAGATTCAAGAGTCCTAGACTGTAGATACTCTTCTGAAAACTGTTGTCAAGAGGATAGAGAATTGATAGAGGATGTTAATGTCTATGGCGTACACATACTTGTTCCATGGACATTCTGGTCCAACAAGTTTTGAAACACTGTTTGAAGTTTCCCTCAGCTTTATGAAAAACAAAAAAACCCTGCATCCAATGTTAGCTCTGTTTGAATAATACATCTAATTTCCAACTTCTTGTCATGATATTATGTAACACAGAGTGTTCTAACAGAATAAATTCATTGAATATGGGGAAAAAATATCAGCTACGTTAGTGAGGCAAATTGTGAATAGCACACAAGGACGTATGGTCAATCTGAAGTCTGTCAGTTGTTTGGGTCCTCTAAAGCTTTTCTATTCCTCCACCCACAGTGTGCAACTTTCTCACTTCCCCTCCTCTCACAGTAGACTTCCAACTCACCCTGCATGTTGTTTCCAGGGGTCCACCCATCCCTCAGGAGTGGCGTTTCATGGTGTAGTTCAGGTTACAGCAAGAGGAGGGAGGTGAGAAAGTCATGCCTTGCAGGCAGAAATCCTTCTGCCCACCGAAAAGTTCCAGTGGATCCAAGCCATAACCTGTAAGCAAATATGTAGACAGCATGAAAGTTTCCACTGAATGATGCTCTGATACTTGACATTGAATGAGATATCGTTGCAAAGAAAGTAATATTGTAAACGTCAATATATAAACACTGTGGAAATTTTCATCCAAGATGTTTTTACTGAAAAGTATCCTTTGAATATATGATACTGCCATATTAAGGATCATATGAGTTTCCCTTCTTTCCTTAAGACTGATTGTCTAATGAGATCATGATTTTGTTTGTAAAAAAACAATTATTTGGATTGGCAAGAGCTTGGTGATTAAAACTGTTTTGTCTTCCACTGACTGTATGCAATTTTAGCAAACCTGAGTCCTTGCTAAATTTTAGCAAACTTGAGTCCTTGCTAAAGTCCTTGCTTAGAACTTTCATATAAAGGCTTTGGCATCATTGGATGCTTAGCTCTGTGAGAACTTTCTCTTGAAATAAATAGGAGTGGCTTGAAAAATTACTATTTTGATTGAAAACAGCTATGATTCCATACAACTAGCTGTTGAATCACAGTGGCTAAGACCCTGAGGTGTGACTAAGGAAGTCACCAGTTATGCTACCACCATGAACTGAAGTTGCTCTCAGGCAAGCTACTATTCTTTCAGCCTCAGGCATGACATTTGGAATTCCCTCCCTAGAGAGATCCGTATGCCTCTCTCTATTGTTGTCTTTCACCAGTGGGTGAAGACTTTTGTTTTGTTTGGCATATCCCCAATAACTGTTATTAACCTTCTTCCCTGGTTTTGGTGTTGTGTGTGCTTTAAATTTTTTTGTTTAATTATTTTATATTAAATGTTTTAATGTTGAAATATTTTAATGTTTTGATGTGTGCTGCCTATTTGAATAGAAAGGCAACATAGAAATATTTTAAAACATTTGGATGTCTAAATGAAACCTCCATATTCAGAGGCATTCATATGTCACTCGCAGAGGTTTTAGCCTTTATGTCATCCTAGAAGACCTGCTTGGATCATCTAGTTGGTCACTGCAGGAAACTGTAAACTGGGCTGGAGAGACCACTGTTTTGTTCTAGCAAGGTTTTCTTATCTCCTGTACAACGTTATGACCCTTGATGTTCATATTCTGAAATTAAAACCTTTGGTGGCAAATTTCAAAGAGTGTCATGTCTGTATCCCAGCATCCATGTCATTGTTTTAAGTGTTGAACCATTGCTAATACTGTGCCTTGATTTCAGGTTGCAAATGCTCTAATCATCAATTTTGTTTTTCTCCTTCTACTAGCCTGAGAACACAGCTGTGTTATCTCTTTCTTTGAAGTACACTGAAATGACCTTGTACTGCCTGAAATGTTGCTGTTTCTCTTTATGCCTTTTTGTCCTGTCTAGCTAAACTCTAGAAGAAGTTCCCAGACTCTTCCCGTGCGATTCTGTGGTCTAGGTGGGAGGAAGGGGAAGTGAATATTTAGAACTGTATTTTTCCTCACGTCTCTATTCCTATCAAGGAAGCGTGTACTGCTTGGATGCTTTCTTGACTCTGAGTAAACCTATGGACATATATATGGAAAGAACTAGATTTCTGAATAAAATCATTTAACCAAGAGCTTGGACTTCTTGTTACAGGGAACTGTCTGCCATATCCTGTCATCCATAGCCTGACATAGAGATGAACAGCCTCAGAAACAATCCAGATATCATAATTAAAGAAGCTGAAAAAGGGGGAGAAGTTGTCATCATGGAGAAATCTGATTATATTCAGGAGGTCGAAAGACAACTCTCCAACACTATATTTTCCAAATGACTATCCTCAGAACCGACTCAGAAATATCAAAGAGAATGTAACAGGATTAGAAAGGAGTTGCCCACACCCATACAAGATTAAATCTATATGAACACACCACTAGAGATGGGCACGAACAGCAATACGAACAAAAAAAAGCCACGAACAGCCCAATCTGCTGTTCACGAACAAGCTATTCGTGAGGCCCCATTCTAAATGAACAGGTGGTTGTTGCACGCCTCGTTTGTTAAGCCAGACACTCTGGCACCTGCAGTCAATTCCCTTGGCAACTTAGGCAGGGATTGTCTGAACTCTGTCTGAACTCCTGCTGTTGCCCTGGAAACCCCAATCTAAGCCCAATTTAGCTTGATAGGCAGGTCTTCCTTTCAAGTGTGGAGCTCCAAATTTGTTACAAGGGAGCAGGATGGAGGGGGGCTCCCAGCTCTGGCTTAGTTTGCAGACAGTGGAGAGGGAGAGAAAGTTGTTGTTGGCATTTTGATCGAGAGAGTGCATTGGAGCTTAAATTTTCTTTGTGTGTGGTGGGATAGGAATCTACCCCTTCAAGTTCCAGGGCTGCTGCCAGGCTCTGGGCCAAGCTATTATTTATTATTGGTACCTTTCCTTCTGCCTGCTCAGGTAAGGTTTCTGGGAGTGGTGCGGTAGGGATCTACCTCTTCAAGTTCCAGGGCTGCTGCCAGGCTCTGGGGCCAAGTTCTTATTTATTATTGATACCTTTCCTGGTGCCTGCTCAGGTCAGGTTTCTGGGAGTGGTGCAATAGGGATCTTGACCAAACTTGGACGATGGCTGGAGGAGAGCCTGCTGGCCCCCACAAACAGCCAACCACAAACATGTTTGTGAACAGGGCCATGTTCGTGGTTGTTTGTGAGTCCCTGTTCATGGATGGCAACAAACATCAAACATCATGTTCGGTTTTTTTTCTGTTCGTGCCCGTCTCTACACACCACAGGAATCTCGAACAGGCAGTTTCTATCTTCTGCCCAAAATATAGAAGCCTGGCAACCCAAGGCATGTTGGGGGGTCTGGATACATAGATCCATTCTCAGACCCTATGCCAACAGTGTCCCCAGTTATGTGCATGACACCACATACTTCTCACATACTTGTTGAATTTATACACCAAAATCCCCCACAAAAATGGAATAAAAGCCATTAGGAACACAGCTGACTTTGCTACTAAGCTCAGACAGTTTATCCTTCTCCACAACTACTCTGATTTGGTGATGATTTAGCTCTTCAGACCAATGGCACCCTCATGGCACCACAATATGTCAACATCTTTATGGCTGACTTGGAACAGTGCTTCCTCCTCTCCTACCTACTAATACCCCTCTCGTACATGAAATTCACTGATGACATTTCTATCATCCAGACACATGGGAAAGAAGCACTGGAGAAATTTAATCAGGCTTTCAGCAATGTCCAGCCTACCATCAATCAATCCATGCAAGAAGTACATTTTTAGACACTACAAATATATGATGGACCATGACTGTACAAATTTATGATGGAAGCATAAAAACTACCTTATACCCAAAACCAACTGATTGACAAACATATCTACATATCTCAAATGACCATCCTAAATACACCAATACATTGTCTACAGCCAAGCTCTATGCTATAACCGCATCTGCTCCAATCCCTCTGAAAGAGATTCTCACCTTCATCATCTATAACACAGATTTCTGAAATTACAATACCCACCAGATGTAGTAAGAAAACAGATCAACAAGGCCAGAATGATACCAAGGAATGACCTGGTATGAGATAAGCCCAAATGGAACAACATCAGAACCACTTTCATGAGCAGAAACATCTTCCGAATGACTTTAAAGTTTCGGTAATTGACACTCTAGACTGCCCATTTGCTTCTGATCAGACTAAATTGCTGTCACGTTTGGAATCTAAATGGATTTTCCGTTTAAACTCCTGGTCACCTAATGGTCTAAATTCGGAGATCAACTTTTCTTGCTTTTTATAAGTTTTGGGACCATTGCAAGGATCCTCCGTTGCCTCTTTTGGCTCCTCCCTGGTGTGGATATAAGCAGCAGTAGTCCTTTTCTTTGTCACATGTCCGTGAATCACGCTTTCGGAGGAACGGTGGGAGAGTTTTGTTTTTGTGCTTGCTGCGTACTGTAAGTTTTTCTTGGTTCTTTTGCACTGTTATAAGTAAGTTTGTGGACAGTGTTTATTGTTAATTTTTTTCTCCTTTGCAGTATGTTCAGTCCGAATTGTTTCACGCCCAGGAGGAAGTGAGGAGTGGTACTCACGAAACGGGTTAATGATATTTGCCTGCAAATCCCCGTCGGCGTTGTTCTGTATATGTACTTGACTTTATGGACTGTTAATGTATAACATCTGGCACAATCCCCCACCTACCGATTTTTCTCTGCTAACTGTGGCATTTGCACTTTAACTGTTGGATTTGTTCCGGACAAGTATAGATTTGTAATGTTCTTATATTTGTTAATGGACGGACTCTGTATTTATGCACTTCCGATTTATACTGTATAATCCTTTGTATTTATGCATGTACTTTCAGCACTTTTGCACTTTATAATATGTAAAACTGGATTATACTTTTGCTTCTGATTGTTTTTGAGCTCTGGTTTGTTGTTCCCTATATCTGTGTACCGGGGCTGCCCCTGGTATTTTGGGTTTTTCTGCTTTTGACTTTGCTCTGGGATACCATGGGATTGTGGCTACATTAGGTTAGATCCCAGCAGCTGTTCTGCTCAGTCTTACTAGTTTCCCTCCCATAGCTTTTGTAAGTGTAGGTCCTATTAATCATCAACATAGTCTTTTTGGAAAAGGTGGCTGGATCCAACTCATTATGTTTGGAGATAAGTATGATTGTCACCTGAAGACCAAAGGACTGGCCCAATCATTTGGTTCTCAAATCAGAAACTATGTAAGATATTAAGGCTGAGGAAAGAACTTGCTAGCTTGTGTCAATAATTAATATTATACAATAGCAATGTGCTGTTTTCAGAAATCATTTATACTTGGAAATAAATATATTTTGTCAGATTTTGCTCTGTGTTGTACAAGTTTATTTCAAAAGCTCTTAAAAGGAAATCAGAAATGACATTTCATATATAAACAAGGAATTTGACTTCTCACCAGGTGACAACAGAAAATGCTTTTAAGAATGTGGCTGAGAAGTATTCTTTTTGTAAGACAGCTTGACACTTGCTACTCTCTCAAGTTCTTAGAATTCATGTGCTGTCTATGGCAAATAGTCATACAACTTGTCACCCCTTAAGCAGTCTTGTGACATAAGCCGTACATTCAGAGTCAGGCCTTAATGCTATGTCAGAGCTTAAAAAGTATGAGCTATAATATTTTTTGTGCTGCAAAAGCTAAAGGATAAAATAAAAACACATAGATTTAATCTTCAAATATATTTGTCAAAGTGTACAAATCTTTCCACTTCCTTTGTAACCCTAACTCCAGACTTGGGAGCTGATGAGTTATCGTAGTTGGAAATTTTACATGCAGGCATCAGGACGGAGAGCTACACACGCTGCTGAAGCTAATATGGAGAGTCACCTGCTCTGGCATTCTGATTATCCTGAGGTTACTGTGAACCAGTAAACAAATTATGCTTGGAGATTTACAGTGCAATCCTAACCCCCCAGGCAGCGCCATCGCTCATGCGCCGGTGTAAATGGGGCGGCGCTGGATGGCACCCTAATGACTTTTGCAGGATAGTCCTGCCAGTGCCCAAGCGTGGCAAGGTGAAATGCAGCGCCCCCTGGGAGGTCCCGCCCACTGTTCCCTTGACAACCCCGCTCACACCAGCCAATGGCCACACCCCTCCCCTCACATCCAGGCGAGGGAACAGCGGCAGCACAGCCAATGGGGAGGCTGTGATTGCCGCCACTGCCACCAATAGGCCCCTGTCAGAGGGCAGGCATCCCTACCAGGGAGGGGGGCAGAGGTGACAGCGAAGGTCCAGATCGAACACCCCCCTCGCCCGTCCAGCCCCCATTTCTGATGAGGGCCAGGCCGGTAGCCACGGCTCAGTGTGCCTGCACATACCCACTTCCACTGCCACCACCAAAAGAAAAAGATTCCCCCCCCCCTGAAAAGTAGGGCCAGACAGTAGGGAGCTGAGCTCTGTAGCCTGGAGAGCAGTTGTAACTCTGGGAGACCTCCAGCTACCACCTGGAGACCGGCAATCCTAATTAGTCCCCAGGTTCTGGAGAAGCAGGTGGGGGGGGAGGCGGGGCAGTGAATGAGTGACAGGAACGCCCATTGAGAACCACGTGGGAGGCCAGGAGGCCGTTTGGAAATGAGGGGAATGAAAAGCGCTCTCAGACTTGCTGCTGCGCAACGGGAACACATCACTGCATCTCTACAAAGCGAGAGCGGGGGCCGGACCTTGACAGCCATGTTCCAGTACTGGGGAGATGCTCCCCCAGAGTGAACTGAGAGACCCTCCCCATGCCAAGCCCATCCCTGCTTCCGTAAACTCAACTCCCACCCCCTGGCAGCAGCTTTCCACCTGCACCCTGTCTTCCTGGCTTATCAGATGCCAGCTGCTCAGAGAATGAAAGTCCTCGGTGCCTCCCCCCCACAGACATTCATGGGCCATGGTTCAATTCCCACCCCTCTGCCTGACTTAACATTGGGGGGAGGAAGGGGGCGGGGAGGCTGAACGGGGTCTGCTTGATACATTTGTGAGGATGTGCAAGTGGAAATATGTGATGGGGGTGTTGGGGGAGGGGCTAAGGACAAAGTCAGGCATGCAAACACAGAAGTTTGTTGTTTTTCAACTTGTTTTATTAAACTGAAATAAGTGCCCTTGTTTCTAGGCTGGAAAGGGAGCCAAGGCATTTCACACAGCCCTCCTTCTTGCTCCCAGGGGCGAGGCTGAGATGCAGACTGCGGTGAGATATTGCTTCCTGGGCTGGATCCGAATGTCACTCGCAGAGGATTGGGGGTGGGTGGGGCAGGGAAGAGCAGACATGCTCGGGACGTGCCTGCAAGAGAAAGACACATGTGGGCTTTGCCTCGGTCCACGGCCGAGGCAAACCCCACACTCCAACATCTGAGAAGATGCACATAGTAGAGAGTGGCAGCGGCAGCGACCAGCTGATGCCAGACCATCTGGCGAGGATACACTCTGCCTTGGGGTGCTTTTACCTTTAAGGGAGGAAACAAGCTGGTAGTTACAAACACCTGATCAAGAGTAGTTTTCTGGGCAACTGCCTCTGGGGCGGGCAGGGATGGCTGCCATCGCCCCCTCCCCTGCCGAGCTTCACCTGAAGAGGCTAGTGGTCAGGTGGGTTCAGGTGAAGGGGCAGTTAGCACTAATCAGCGGGACGGGTTCGCCATCGCCCCATCTCCTCCTTACTTGTCAGTGCTCCCTCACTTCTTACCGAGCTGGAACTTCAGAGTCAGGACACCTGCAAGGAAACAGGAGTGGCTGCTGTTAATTAGCTAGACATTCTGGACTTTGCCCTTCTTCCCTTCAGCGAGTGTACAGTTCTCCCACTTTCCTCGCAAAGTCCCCAAAGTGCACCCAGCGCCTGCCACTGTGAGCACCCTCACCCCCGCCTCATGTTCAAAGTGGCCACGGCACACAGCAAATGGGCAGAGCTTCCCACCATGTGCTCACTTACCTGGGGCGCAGGCAGTGCTGGCCGGATGTTTTATAGGGTGCTTTTGCGGGTGATTGGGTGCGGGGAGGAGGGCTCATCCATGCCAGGAGCGCACGCTGATTGGTCCCCATGGTAGTTCCCATCCTATGCTCCTTAGGGCCATGGGGGCGGGGCTGGGCGCTCGGAGAGGGAGCTGAGTTTTTGCCGTTCAATGGGCGCCTATGGGCTATGCCTTGTTCTTTCGTGGCATAGCTCTTTTGCACCGCTGTGGGCATTCCTGCTTCTGGAAGGGCTTAGGGAGCAAACTAACTCTGGCCCCGCCCTCCTCCACACACCCTCCTGCGCCGACGCGGGGCTCTACGCCACTTCTCCGCCTCTGCCTGGCCACATCTTGCTTGCGGCAGTGCCAGCCCACCAGCGGTGCTGCACCTCGTGCCACCGCTGACAGAAAAGCATTTACGAGCATGTGGAGCCAGTTGCATCATCGCAAGCCTTAGTTCGGTTCCTATTCACTTTCCCTGCCCCCGTTAGGATTGCACTGCCCATGTAAGAGCAATTTATTATCTCTATAGTTCCTAGAATGTTTCAGAGGGCTTCCTTATCTAATTAGTTCAGGTGATATTAAATTGTTCATAAAGGTAGAATACTACTTCTCTTTCCAAAACAGAAATATTTGTAGGAGTGCTACAGATATGTCATGGCTATAATAATAAAGAATATGTATTAATTATAATTGTGATTATGCATGGAATATCTAAAGAATCAGAGATTTTGTTAGTAAGTATGAAATCTATTTCCTCTTCTCTTCCCCATTGAACAGGGAGGATTGTGCTCCATACTCATTTTGCCCATTTCTGCTTCACAGCACATGGCCTATGGCATTATTTATGATAGGCCACTCACCCATGTCTCTTTCTGTAAGTGTTACCAAACCTTCTCAGCTCAACTCCTCCCTCCTCTGCTCCCCCTCCTCCCATTTTTTGCTCTTTGCCTTGTTTGAAAACTGGAAGCTTGCCCAGCGCTTGCAGGTTTTTTGAACAATTCCATAAATCATGAAGAGATGTTTCAAGGCCCAGGCAGCATTTGCAGCATTGTTAATTCAATATTCAAAACCAGTTCTACATCATGGAAAATCCAATCTCTCCATTCCTCGCAGGATGCAAGTAAAATATGGTGTGGGGGCATCACTAGAATTTTATTAAAAGGACAGGTTCCTATTAACATTTTCTCACAATAGAAATGTGGGAAATAATTTGGCCTGAATGCTTTTTATCTTCACAGTGTAATAACGAAGGATAATACAAAAACTGAACAAAAGAATATCTGCTGATGTGTAGCATCCAGCTACATTTGAAACTATGGAATTTATCATGTCGTCATTTTAAAAATGAAATTTCTAAAAAATATTGTCATGTGGAGATGCCATTTTTTCCTCATTGAAATCTGCTGAGAAATGTCCAAACATCCAGTTTTAATATGCCTAGTGTCAATCAAGCAATGACATCATATTTTAATAATATATTGGTTTAAATCTTTAAGTTTAAAATCCATGGAAGAGTATGGGATTGGGTCCAACGATATTCAAGTGGAGTGCCAGTTGTGGACCAGAACATTTCTTCCTTCTCGTTTCCACAGCTGGTCTCTGAATTCCATACCCCTAGGCTCAGTGAACAAATTGATGAAAACTGTACCTCTTAGTTCACAGATGAGACTTTGTGCCACAGCAGAAAGTGACCATAGGATTCAATCTATTATCTTGTTTACTTGCCACATCTGTATCCTGCTCTTTCTGCATTGAAGTTTTGGTTTACAGCAACCATAAGCAGTCAGTTAGGCTGTCAAGGAGAGACTTTCCAAGCGCTTCATAATTTAACTAAGGTTTTGAATTAGGGCTTGCCACATGTAAACAATACTATTACCCAATATTATACATCTGTTATATATGATGGCTGAGATTCCTTCCTGCTCAAAAGATGTCACACACAACATGAAGGTGCACTTTCTAGGGAGTGTTATTGTTTATGTTCTGAACAAACTGCTTATTTGTTCAGAACGTCAAAATTATTTTTTAAACGAAACAGTAATACAAATTTAAAACTACATTCTCCAAATGTACTCTTACATTGCAGCTTCCTTAAGCAATGCACATATTTAGCTGCAGCTGCCCAGCAGTAGGTACCCCTCATCTGTCTCCCTTGTACTTTGCTCACCTGGCTTAAGCATCATGGCCCTCTTGATGGCTTACAGGCTTAGCTGCTGAAGATGCTACCCTGAGATGTCCATGTAACACATAGGCATGGTAAGCAGGCTGGCTCCATCCACCGTTATCATTCAGGTCTCTTCCACCCCCTTCACTTTACAACATCCACCAGTGTCCACCTGCCTGTATTCACTGGCTTCAATCCATGAATAGTTGCCAGCTCCCATTCATTCATCATAATTCATCCATCAACCACACGTGCCAGTGCCCATGTTGACAGCGCACTGTGCATGCTTGCATGGGACAGCCCCATTCACACCACATCTCGTACACAGACGCTCAGTGAGCTCCAACTAGCTTAAGGGATCGGGCTCTGCATTCACTCTGCATTCACTCACACTCTCATGCTCCATCCATACACATTCATGCACAATCACTCCCCAGCTGCCATCCACAAATGTGCCCTCCTAAGGATCCTGTTGAATTGCTGGGGGATGGGGTGGGGAGTGGGATTAACAGGAAATTTCCCAACAAATCTTTCCCTCTAAGATATTTTGAGTACTTAGGCAATCAAGCAGGCCATTTTCCTTATCCCACCGCTGATTCCCTCCCCTCCAACTGTAGCTACATAAAGACATCATTGAATATTCCACTAGAGTATTAATTTGCTTGTCTGTACAGGAGGACAATTGAGAATGATTGTTAAATTGCATCAATACTGCAAGTTTCTGTGATGTGTGGAGTACAGCCTGACATTCAGTTGCCTTCAACTTCCTCCTTAGTTTGTTACCTGCATATCTGGAGAGTACCCCAAGTACAGAGAGCCATTTGGTTGTCAACTTTACTGCTGGAGGTTAGAGATGGGTATGAACTGAAATACAAACCAAAATTAAGCATGAACCAGGATGATTCGTGGTTCGTGAACCAGCGGGTCATCAGATCCCATTTCAGATGAACTGCCACAAACTTCAGGCTGGTTCGTTTGGTTCATTTTTTGGTTCGTCACTGCAAACAGCCTGATGCCAGTCAATCAGTTTCCTAGGCAACAGGGGATGGACTTCCTGCAGACCTTCTGCTGACTCGGAAGTGACGATTTTCTGACCTGGATGTGACATTTTCATGAACCAAACGAACAGGTCCATGAAAGTTCATGGTTCGTGAAATTTGACGAACCACATGGTTCAGTTTTTTTCTGGTTTGTGCCCATCTCTACTGGAGATCGTGATTAATTAAACAATGACTTCCCAGACTTCTAGCTTTCCACAACCTCTGCAAAACTGAATTATTCAGGAGGGCTTTCTGACACAGAAAGCTAGAATAGGTAACAGGGCTGTGCTATCAAAAATGGCTCAGAGATATATTTCAGTACAGGCATAGTGACTGTAGGCTAAGCTATGTGCTATGCGTTGCTTTAAGTATGATCCTACTGGGCAGTCCTATGTTGTTTAATATGTCAGCATTTGTTTCAGGATTTCTTCAATTGGATGGTTTTAAATCTTTGCAAATTTGCATTTATATATTCTATTTGTTTATTGAAATGATCTTGAAACTGCCTGTACTAACTCACACTGTGTAATCTGCCCTTAGTATCCGAAAGAAAGGTAGAAAATTAATGATGTAAATAAAAACTAATAAAACTCACAAATTCCAGAAGAAGACTATATGGGCCTGGGACCCCTTCTTCAGATAAAAATTTATTGCAAATTATTTCCTCTCTATAGCCACAACCTTCATAGCTATGAAAATAAACTTACAAGTAGTATAGCAAATGTTAAATGAGAGTGAGTGAGTGAGAGAGACTTAAGGCCCAGTTCAGTCATTCTGAAATCATCCACAAAGAGTGAACCCTATGTTGCAGCCATAAAGTGGAAGTAACATATGAGCTGGGGTGTCCTGGCCACAGCTTGATTTTCCAAATGTCCTATGCTCACATTTTTTCTTTTTTTCAAAAAGGTAACAGAATGTGAGATAAATTGTGAAAGCAAGTTTTCCCAGGAACTGAGACATCAAACTAAGTGTGTAACTTTCCTCTTATGATTGCCTGGCTGTCATGAACTGAGATGGGACTAAATTTATCCCAGACATTTAATGCATCTGATAATAATACTACAGTTAGTCTTTCATCCAATTATGGTACCCCAGTAGCCTGTACAGGATGTATTTAGAGCAGAGGGAAGCTGACAAGTGTCCAATCTGTGCCTTTTGTCACTTGTGGTTCCGCTCTTAAAATGGAACACTAAACTCTAGTTCCTAGTGGCAGACATCATATACAGTTAGCATTCTCTTTGGGCTTTTGAAATTCTTTAAAGAGTTGTGAAGAAGACTGATGGTTTCTAGTTACTAGTGCATCTGGGGTGTTTTGATAGCATGCTGAGTGGGAGTTTCTCTATCACATTGTATTTGAAATATTATGGAAACACCTCCCTCAGTGTTAAGTGGCTTTGCCTGATTTCTGTCAGATTGTTGGAGAAAAATGTTCCACAGAGCATTTTCTCTTCCTTTGACATAAAAGCTCCATAGCATTTTATGTTCTTAAGGGGATTTATTCAGAGATGGTTTTCCCCTGCCTCTTCCTGATTCTGTTTTGCAATTCTTTTTGTTGTATTCTGGTAAATACCCCCCCCCCTTATTTGCAAGACTATAATGTTGATTAAACAGGATATATGTATGAAATAATTTAAAATATATTACTTAAATTTAATATCATGTACATGTACATAAGAGAATAGGGTTGACTAGGATCTAGGAGACCCAGGTTGGAATCCCTACTCCATTATAGAAGTTTTTTTGGGTGGCTGTAGAGGTATGATCTCTCAGCCTAACCTACCAGACATGATGTTGTTGTGAGGTTAAAATGGAAGAGGGTAGAGTGGTGTAATAAGGTTGTTTGGACCCCCATTGACAGAAAAAATCTGGGGAGGCTGGAGATCGCCCAGATTTACAACTAATTTTCAGACTACAGGGATCAGTTCCCCTGGAGAAAATGACTGCTTTGGAGGATGGAGTCTACAACATTATACCCCTTTGATCCCCTTCTCTGAATACCACCCTCTCCAACCTCCCCCCCACCTAAATCTCCAGGAATTTCTCAACCTGCAGCTGGCAACCCTAGTATAAATATGTAAATATCTAAAGATAAAATGTGCTTGTGGGAGATCCTCTTGAGTTGGAAAATGGTTTCTTCTGTTGGAAGACACCCACTAGTTGAACAGAGTAGAAGGATGCAACCTTTTATGTTTAAAAATTCACCTTTTCTTTAGTTCACACACAATATTCACATTTCGAGGTCTTTGAAAATTTGTTGGTTTGTATTTCCAAAGACACCCAACTCCTTTTTTGCTCTGAGATAAGAGCAGAATAAAAGTTCACTGAGACATTAATGTCCCCTTCCCTCCCTTTGCAACGTTATCTGCAACTAAATGGTTTCAGCAAATTCTTGCTCCTATCAATTAGGAGGTATTGCAGCTTATTACTTGCTTTACATTTTCTGACAGCTCTTACATGTAGGTGAAAAAGCCTGGCTCATAAGTATGTGTAACTTTCACCTTTCTGAGAAATTATATACATTAGTGACATTGTGTGTCTGATGTGACATCACATCACTCATTCACTAATACAGACATTTTCGGGTATGTGAGAAGTGGTGGTCTAAAAAGAAAGTGATAGTTAATGATCCCTGCACAGGATGTTGGCTTATTTTATAAACATGTTTTCTGCAATGATCAGGATACATATTTTATTTTTACTTTTTGTTTAGTATGAACCATGACACAATGATAATGGATAAAATGTTGAGGGTATAAGCTCTAAGAGGCCTTCAGTCTTCCTGTGCAGCATGTATACAATTTTCCCAAGTTGTAAATTTTTGAATTATATCTGATTCAAACCAACATTTAAATGGCACACATGTGCACATAGTAGCTAACAATGGCTGAATCCACACGTACTGGCATAGTGCTAAACTGTCGGAATGCCAGCATCTTCCTGGCATGATTTCTGACGTCATGGCGCCACGAGAGAGGCATGAAATGTGTCAGCAGAGAAGCCAAAAAATGAAACTCCAGCAGATTTTGCCAGGACAGCTGAGCCCTGAAGAAAGCTACACTCAATGCAGAGGCACATTCAGGGAAACCGCACGGCATGGGCAGAAAGCAAAGGATGAGATGCCCTGGGGTGCTTCTTGCTGCCCTAGCATCTTCACCCCAGCCAGCGGGAAGCATGTTCCCATTTCACTTTATATCGACCCAGAGGCTCTCATGCCCCATTCCTGCTGTCTCTCCTGGCCACTCAAGACTCCTAGGGGCCCCAGTTCAAGGTTTTGGTGTTGACCTATAAAGCCCTATGTGGACTGGGCCCAGCATACCTTCAGGACCGCCTCTCCCCATATGTTCCCTGGAGGTCACTTCAATCAGCCACTAAGCACTTGCTGATGATCCCTGGTGCCAGGGAGGTCCGCCTGGCCTCTACCAGAGCCAGGGCCTTTTCGGTCCTGGCTCCGACCTGGTGGAACTCTCTGTCTGAGGAAACTAGGGCCCGGTAGGATTTGTTATCTTTCCGCCAGGCCTGCAAGATGGAGATGTTCTGCCAGGCATTTGGTGGGCAGCAAAAACCAAAGGGAAGCCCCCAGAACCAGGCAATATCAAATACAAACCGGAGAACAACACAAGCAATGAAAAATATATATATAGTAATTTATACAAAAGTGCAAAAGTGCAATTGTGTGCAAAACAATTAACAAAAATTACGTAAACACAGTAAGGAGGTCTGTCGCCAAAGATAATTACAAAAATTCAACCAATTACAATGATAAGCTCAACTGGAGGTGGAGAGTGCAAACAGAGGAAAGAACAGTCCATATGTCTATAGATGTAATCAGAAAAACATAACTAGCCGACGGGCTTCAGCTTTCATTTTCAATTCCCGTTTCGGATCTTCTTCTTCCAGGGCTAGTTTCTATGGGTATCCGTTGCCATCTCTCCTCGCACACCACAAACAGTTCTGAGCATTGAGTAAACGACAGAAGCACCCTTCTTCCTGGGTTCTTATGAGTGTGTGTAGTGTACCTCCTTAGCAAGCAACACCGGACACAGGCTGGTAAAATGTATTAGGAGTTTATTGAAGAAAGAACATAGGAGCGTATGCTTTGCAGAAACTGCGCATAAAAGCATTTAGGCAAGGCAAAAAACAAATAACAATACTGATCTATGACTTAACTGGCTAAAATACTGTTTGCTGACGGACCGACTAAACATTCTCTGAGTTGGTTCCAAAGCTGGTTGTTCTTACCAAAGTTCATCCATGCCAGCTCACTCTAGGCATCCTGGAGATGGTATGGAGCTAGAAGCTCTCTTCTTGCATAGCTGGTAGCTGGTAGTGGTTACAAGGTAGCAAGGATGGTCATGGTATAGAGTGGTAGAATGGTGGAGTGGAAAACTGCCTAGAAACAGAGGCTTCTTCAAAAGTGGAGGGGGCATCAGCCCACTGAAAGGAACCAATCAGGACTCATTTCTTAATTGGACATTGCCTCAGTGTGAAAGTTTAGGGAGTATGGCAAGAGCTGAGATCGTCACCAAGCACTAGGCTCCTCAAGGCCACTTTCTCAGGAAAGGAAAGCAGTGCAGGTGCAGCTAATTAGCAAAGGCTGTACTTTTCCCAGCAAACAGGCCTAGAAAGATTTCTTGCAAGACATGAAGCCTGAAACAAAGTTTTACTTTATATTAGGTGGAACAAGGCCTTCTCCTTACACCCTTCCAGTCGGACCCTGGAGATCTTCAAGGTGAGACAAAAGGGAATGGAGAGAGAAACGTTCTGAGCTTGAGCAACACGGGGATGGGAGAGGGGAGGAGAGGGGAGGGAGGAGGAGCTCCTGCTTTTGGAGGTCTGAGAGTGGCAGGCAGGTGAGTCCCCTGAGGAAGACCCTGCTCTTGGTCTGAGTGGGTGGGAGTCTGTGGGGCTGGAATGGAAGACACTTCTACTATGCCTGCGCAACTGTTCTTTCCTCCTAAGGCTAAGTCCTGTTGCACTTTAAAAACTGGCCATGGAGGCGGCAAGGAGGCCCATCCCCATGCCGCCATGCCCATCCCAAAGCCCTGCAGTGACAGGAGAAGGGTGATGCACTGGCAGGGCCCTCTGGAGGCCTCCTTGGGAGGGCTGCTTCTCTGGGCTTATCCTGGCACAGGTGCAGTGTTGCCCACGGCTCACTGTGTCTGCGCCAGGGGAAAAAAGTGAGTCATCTCAAACACGCTTACCCAATTATGTAGTGATATTTTAGTTTTTCTTCATGGTCTCTATGCAGTTCCACATTTAGGTTTTCCAGTGATGCAGAAATGCCTCTGTAGAAGTCTACAGCTCTGGGACAAAAATGGTAATCATTTAGCCTTTACTGAAAGAGGATGCTACCCTCACTGCCTCCTCCAAGGGCGAGGGTGAACTCCTTGCTGCTCAGTTTTTTCTGACTGTTGCACTGTTAGGAGTTCAGTGTTAATAACTTTAGAGAATTACTTCAGCTCAGACACTTTCTTTTGTCTTTCTTTATTGCTCTCTAAAAAAAAGTTTAATCTGTTCTGGACACTGGTCTTGTTTCCCCCCCTCTGTTTCTTCTTCCTACGGTGTGTATGGCCTTTCTTCAAACTTTGCTATGTTTGCAAGGGCAAGCACCTGATAACTGATTGGCCCAATCTTATGCTTGAGTAAAACACACAGTAATTATGGTTTAACAAATGGACAAGATGGAACTGAGTCTTCCATTGCATCTTCTTGTAAGAAAAGAATTTACCATGCTTCCAGCAACACAACTGCTGGAATGACAACCTTAAGTACAGAAGCAGATCCTAACTTTAAGGCCCATATCTCTATCTCAGGCCACAGTTTGTGAAGTTGATATGAGGACCCTGAAATCCATGCATCTAGAATACTGTCTGCAGCAACTAAACATCACAATGGCCTGAACTCCCAAGATTCATTTGAAATAGGCTAATGAAGAGGAAAAAAAGGTCACCCTGCCTCTTCCATCACTGCAGCTCTCAAATCCTCTATTATGATCCTTTCCAGTAGTTCCAATCAAACCAATTATCCACAACCAATTAGCCCGGAATCTTTTTCCAGAACTCTCTCAATTTAGAAGTGTGACATTTTCTTCTGTTCCTTGGAAGGTGAGGGAGAACAAACTGCACTGCTCTCTGGGCTACCTATATTGTGATCCACAAGAAGACACCCATCCTCTCTTACGAGGACCACTTGATATCTCCAAGATGATGCTCAACAAAATGGAGCAGGGCAAGTCCTTGTGACAGTGGGTCTATTAACGATGTCACTTCTACAAACAGAGAATGGTTTCATCTTCCCAAACCTAACAAATGTCAGTCTAGATCACTCCAGTATGTTTCTCCTTTCACTTGGAAAGATGATGGAGACAAGCATCATGGAACATGGTATCCAGGTTTTCTAGTTTTCACTGGATATCACTATCATACCATGACTACTGTTGCTATTGGAACTATTTTTATAGCTAACATCATAATATTATCTATATCAGTGCTCTACCAATATGGTATCAAAACATGCGACCTGTGTATTTATTCCTTTCTCTTATTCCAATGGCAACATCTAACTTTTCCATTGTCTTGCCACTGGTAATGCTGCCCATTCTTTCATCAATGTCACATTAATCCACTGTACAGTTACGGTTGATGTGCTGCCTTACCAGTGCCTTCAGATCTCACACTGCTGTGCTGCTATTGGCCTCAGTACTGATTGTTTACACTTGAATCAGGGCCTGTTGCATAAGCAAAATCTGTCACATTCCATGCTGATTTAGATACAGTAAATTGATAGAACCAGTGCTTAGCCTCTCAACAAGTGATGGGCTTCCATGCCTGATATTTTACAGTATCAAAGGAAAATGAAGAACTTAGTCCCATAGCAGACCTACGAGGGATGAGCACCTGTGCATTACACAAAACATCTTTGCAAATTGCAAGGCAGCACATCCACTTGCAACACATGTTTATTTCAGTACATTGATGACTGGCTGATGGTTACCTGTTCCAAACAACAGCTGCTCTTAAGCACCACATACTCTCTGCTTTGTTGCTTTGGATTCTCTGTTGGGCATGTAATATTCATTTGACACTAATACAAAAAAATCCTTCAGTGAAATATTGGACTTGACAACGGACTGAATTTCCCTTCTGGAAGTTGGTGCCAACCAGCAAGGCTCTCTGTTAGCTTATTATCCACTTGCCGTCAAAATCTGCAATAGTTTTCTGATGCCTGTTTGATCTCATAGCTTCCACAGCTGCAGCAGTTAGATTCTGAATGCTCTGTATGCACTCTCTACAACTATGGCTTGTCGGCTACTTCCAGCCTCTTCAGTTCTCCGTACTTCGAATGTTCAGTGAGTATTGTCATTCTATATAGATTAGACTGAAGATCAACCATCTTTCCTTGTGCTACAGTGGTCCTCAAAAACGCAAACAAGTTTGCCACCAATACCTATCAAAAGGTATACCTTTGACCATCTCCTTGTGCTACTAGCTATCAAAGTAACTGCTTCATGAATATCCTCAGGTATATTCCTCATTCCTTCAGAAAAAGGGGCCATGCGGGTTATGACCTCTATTTTTATTTCCAACTACATCTGGAGCCTGCCGCATGATGAGATTCCAGCTGTGACCAATTTGTCCTTGTGGCAGAACAACCCCATTGTCCTGTGAGCATGGCTCCTCTTGCCTTCTGGGATGCCTGGGTTTCATCAGTGGCAATCCAAGTCTCTGCCTGGCACTTGCCACCCACATGGTGGGTGAACAAATACCAGCATTTAAGAACAAATACGAGCATTTAAGGATTAAAAAAGCATTTATGAAGGAAAAGAGAAATAAATGTTCGCATTCACTCTTTTAAGCACAGCACTTGAGCAAGCAAGAGAACTCAAAAAGAAATATGTAAAAATGCAATTCCTCTATCCCTCACTTTTGCACATGCCTAACTTAGATCTTCTGGTTAGACAGGCTCTCTGTCTTAGAAGGTTCCAGCTTACTGAGAAGTCATACCTTTCCTGTTTCAGGCCTCCAGCTTCCACATGGTCAATGGCCACCACTGGCAAGAGGCCAGCTCTCAGCTTTTTCAACTTCCAGCTCAAGTCAGCCAAAGATACCCTCCTCCCTGTGCAAGGTTTTATTCTCTCCCTTTGCCCACCTCTTGGGCAGGTCAAAGGTGTAGGTCAGAGATGCTTTTCCTGGAGGTTCTCCCCCCTCCCCCCCCACACACATGGGATGGTATTGGGAGGGTAAGCTTTTAGCATAAAGTCTTCTGGCCACATCTGCATGACTAAAGCCCAAGGCTGGGTGCAGCTTAGAAAGCATCTGGCCTTCCCTTCCTACCTGTTCTCAGCTGTGACAAACATTTTAAACTGGAGGTCAAGATTTTGACATAGTCCAAACCTACAAATTAAAACATTTCTCCACAGTCCTATCCTATGTACCATTTTTTCATGAAGTGATGCTAGTACCCACCTATAGGTAAGCTAGCATGCTAATTTATGTAGTGTGAGAATGCCCAAAGACTATGAAGATAGTTTCTGGTGAGGGGAGCATGATTCTTGAAAGCTTATTCCCTGGGAATCTTGTTGGTCTTTATGGTGCTAAGAGACTATAAAGGATTCTTAACCCAAAACTGATGTTCCTCAAGTGCTCATTTGAACAGTCATGTAATCTGTTGTTCCATGATGCTGGCTTTTAGTTCTTTCTATTTCAGAGCACTAACTATACTAGTTTCTCCTTCTAGAGCAGGCACAGGGAGATAGTTTCATCCCTTGAGGGAGGGAATATGAATCTAATTTTTGGCCTGGTCTGCTTGAATTTTCAAGAATTGCTTCCACACATTCTGAACCCATATATATATTACTATGCAGTTGGCAATTCAAATAACATCAATATGTTAGTAAGCAGCAGCAGACATCAATCCTGTTTATTGGAGGGGATTTAAACCTCCTCCCTCCATGGCTTGTAACTTCTCAGATTTTTCTGCAAGCATGGGGGGCTGCCCCCAAGTGCTGAAGAAATTTCTGTTTTCTTTCAACATGGCCCTGATCCACAGATATAAGTATCCACAGATGGGGCCATGTTGATGGTTAGATCAATTGACAGACAGGGACCTGCAAGGACTTGGGGAGCATCTTATTTCCCCCTCCTCCCAATTTCCTCTTTCCCTCCCCTGAAAACGCCCATAACCGTTTCCATTTTCCTGCTTGTTTCTCTCTTTCCCACCAACCAGCCAACCTACCTTTATCTACCTGGTCTGCTCATCTTCAGTTTTCTTTCCTTCCCTACCCCTGGCATGCTCTAGCTGGGAAAACTATGGCTCATTTGAGTAGTGCTGGTCACCAGGCTAGGCCCAGTTATACAGTGAGGAACCTACAAGGACTTGCAGGGGTTACGTCAGTTTCCCACATCCTCTTTGATGCATTATTTCCTCTTTCCCTTCTCTTGGCAGCCCTATAACTTCAACTTTTCCTGCTCTCTTTCCTACCCATCTACCAACATACCTTTTATTTATTTATTTTATTAAATTTATATCCCACTCTCTTCCCTCAAGTGGGCTCAAGTGAATGGATAACAGCATATAATCAAACATATAAAAACAATCATCATTTAAAGTCTAACAGATACAATTACAATAACACAGTTTGAAAGATTAAGATGTAACACTCTATATTGCAGCCAAAAGCATCCAGACTCACGGGCAGCTATTTAAAACAAACACTAGACTTAGGAGAGGAGCTCAAATGCCCCCCCACCCGCCAGCAGAAGGCCAGCTAGATAATTCACCCTTCCTCAACCACCATAGGCCTGGTAGAACATCTCTGTCTTACAGGCCCGGTGGAACGACAAGAAGTCCCTCTAGGCCCCAGTTTCCACAGACAATGAGCTCCACCAGGCTGGTGCCAGGGCCAAAAAAGCCCTGGTCCTGGTTGTGGTTAGGTGAACCTCCTTGGGGCTAGGGATTGCCAGCAGATGTTTATTGGCTGAATGGAGCACCCTCCAGGGAACATATAATAAGAGACAGTCCCACAGTCCCGCAGATGTGTTGGTCTCAGTCTTATCTTGTCCCAGGCTTCAGCTACATTAATATTTACTTCATTTATAGCCCACTTTTCTCCACAACAGGGGACCCAAAGCAACTTACATCATTCTTCTTTTCTCCATTTCATCCTCACAACCATCCCACCCTGACCTCACCTCCAAAGAGGGGAGGGGGAGAGAAAGAGGCAATCTGCCTAAACAATTGGCTGGGCACTACTTTCATCAACTTGTATGGGGCTCAGGTGGAAAAGTACAATGATGAGTTTGATTAAAATGGTAGAACTAGTGATAGTAGAGAGGGAACCCCTGAAAGACAGCAGATACAACAAAACCTATCTCTACCCTATTAAATAACTGAGGTCCTAATAAACCACAGATAATTGTTTCTCATCAGGTTAACATATATTCAAGGATACCCTACAGTGACATGTATTAAGTGTCCTGTGGTGCAGTAAATTTGTATAATACTAATGGGTATAGTCTATCCGCTTGCTGATTTCAAAGATTAACTGGCTGATCTGTGAAATGTATTCTGTAAGACACCAACTGATATACCAGTTTATATTCTCAGTATGGTTATCTTGATTTAATTTCAAGGCACTAAGCTCTTTTGTTTATGGTTTCTCCCCTAATCTACAGAGAATTATTCAGTAAGAGAACTGAGCTAGGAAATTAATGAAGCCATGGAATTCCAGCTAGAGCTGTATCTTCAGAGACTGGTGGAAAAGAGAGAAGTTGTAGGGTGCCTGCATTGGTCCACAAAAAGAAAAAATCAAAAGCCAATATTGTGTAATATTTTTAATTAGGATCACCAGAAATATCATAAAAATGACAAACAAGAAAGTTACAGGGAAAGATGGGGATGAAGAAACAAGTTGTTTTTAGGCCTCTGCTTTGCAGCTTGTACAAGCTGTGTTGCAGATTGCAATGCAGTCCTAAGAATACCTTCCCGGGAGTAAGCACCATTGAATAGACCTGAGTAGCATTCTAAGTAGATCTGTATGGCACAGTTTAGAGAGCAATCCTAAGCAGGTTTATTCAGAATGCTATTCAAGTCTATTCAATGGTGCTTACTCCTAGGAAAGTGTTCTAGAATGGCACTGCAGATTAGATTAGGTAGTATAACAGGTTTCAACTTGCAACAAAAATGTTTTGGGAAGAAGAAAAAAAATGGCAGTCTTCATGTCAGACTATAAAAGTTAGCCATTGACCAAATGTCCCTCCTGCACCAGATGGCATGCATATGTCCAGGAGCAGAGGAAAATAATGGCAGTTACAGTAACAAAACCAGAGATTTATTTAGATGATGCATTACATACAGAGTCAACAGAAACCAAAAACTGAGGATATACACTGAAGATCTTCAACCATATACATTATTTAGGTTGCTCCTGAATATTGTTCCTATGGGCGGTGGTAGCAAGAAGATAACTGCCAATCCAGAACATACCTTGAAGCAATACGTCTTGATTTTAAGCTGTCCTCATTGCATGGCATGACAATGCATTTTGCTTGTTCTCCAGATCTTGCTAGCTGAGGTTGATTAATAGTAAATGTGGCAAGTTTTATATATTGTGGTGACAGTGAGGATGGGATGGGTGGAAGAGAAGAGGGAGACTTCTGAGATAACTGCCCTCTGAACTTATGCGGTCTAAATCTCACACTGGGGCTTCTCCTTTTATTCGTTTAACCCCCCCCCCCTCAGCCACCAACAATCAGTAAAAAGGGAGGGCACACTCTTTTATTAACTGGTTAGTAGTATCTAATCTTTTAATTCCCTAAAGGATTTATGACCCTAATAAAATAATATGGTACTTAATTGTGAGTTAGGTGTCAGGCCTGGCTAGGGGATTCTCTCACACTCTCCATTTCATCCAACACGGTTGTATGAGTTAAAGATCTTTATTCAGATAAACTCCCTAGAAATGCACTGAAACATAGAGATTTCCTGGAATGCTGAAGCAAAGTCTTCCCTGAGAGGTTAAAACCCCAGTCCCCTTCCCCCAGTCCAAACAAGTCAGTTGAAGTGAACGAAAGTCCTGAAAAAGATGCAAAGCTGAATTTCTCAAAGTTGGTTCCCACATGTTTCCAGCTATACGGATAAGACCTCTTAGCAAAGTGTAGCCGAGTACAATGAAGGAAGAAAGCTGCACTACAGGAAGAAAGCGCCCCCCCCCCCCAGTAGATAAGCATTCGCAGTTATGGCAGGCAGGCTGGCTAGCCTGCCTGACAGTAGGTATAAACTTGTTTTCACGAGTGTTTTGACTGGACAGAAAAGATACTGATGAAGATGAACAACAAATGCTTATTTATAGAGAATAAGGGCTGTAGCACAGTAAAAGTTTAGTATGGATTGGAATACTTCAACAAGAATATACAATTGGCTCTCAACTTTATTCCCCAGATATTATAGGCTTTCCCAATGAGAGTTAACACATTAAAACTGAGCATTAGTTACCAAACACAAACACTGAGGGGTGGTTTGATTCCTTTTTCTCCAGAGAGGGTTCGTCAGCATTTAAAGTTCTACTGTAAACTTTTTATCATGGCTGAGAGACTTACTTTTCAGATCTCAGGCGACTTCTTTAATTCACAGAGCATCTGGTTATAGAACCTGTACCCAAAAGTTAGATGTTAGTGGCATTCAAGGGGCTCTGATTGGCTGGCAATCACTTGGATTTACATAAAGCTTAAATCACAAAGATTGGTTCAGAGCCCTGGAGGATAGGTGGGACGTGGGGATGATTGTGACAGCAGGGTTACCATTCTCCTAGTGGGGGATCTCCCTCCTCCAACTATTGTTTCCTAGAGAGAGTGTTCCCTGGAAGTGATGTCAGTGTGTCGTGCCTCCTCCGATATCCCCATGCCCCTCCCCCTGGTCTCCTGCAGCAATAATTAATAGTGATTAGAAAGAATGGGGATTGTCCTATTTCCCATCTTAGAATTTGAGTGTTTTGATTCACAGTGGTGATCACTTGCAGATTTTATGGTCTGGAAACAAATATTTGTTCTGTTCATGTATGTTTTTCATAATGCAGTAGAAAGCTGAAAATGGAAGGAGACTTTTGACAGGAAACAGTGTTTTCAACCCCATCTATTCTTGTAAAGCTAATAAAGGGGAGAAGTGTTTACAAGGACGAATCAGTAGGCAGGCAGAAGTGATTACATCCTCCCCAGTTTTTCAGTTGTATTGCCAGTGTTCCTGAATCCTGCAGCCATTTTAAATTTCTCCTCAGATAGTTTCTTTTGGAGGGCAAGTACACTGGGTATTTGTATGTCCTCCCACCTGCTAGGTTTCTCCTATAAATTCACATTACCTCAAGAAACATGGGGACATTTGCTGCATTAATTTGTAATTCTACATAAACTTTTAAAGGTGCATGGGTATCAGATTTTTACATAAGGGTACAAGCATTCCCTTTTGATACATATAACTCTTGTTTGACTGCAAGATTTTTACTAAAAACCATAGGATTAATATATTGAAATCTTTGAAACTTTCTACATGCTGCATTAATAGGAAAAAAACCCTGAATTTTATAGTGGTAGAATGTGTGTGTGTGTTATGTGCCATCAAGTTGCCTGCGACCTATGGCAATCCCAAAACATTCTATTATTAGTAGACTTGCTCAGATCTTGCAAACAGGAGAACGTCTCTTCTTTTATTGAGTCAAGCCATCTCGTTTTAGGTCTTCCTTTTTTCCTACTGCCTTCTACTTTTCCTAGAATTATTGACTTTTCCAGTGAGTCTTGCCTTCTTATGATGTGACCAAAGTAATATAGCCTCAGTTTTGTCATTTTAGCTTCTAGAGAGAATTCAGGCTTAATTTGATCTAGTACCCACTTATTTGTCTTTTTGGCTGTCCATGGTATCCGCAGAACTCTCCTCCAGCACCATATTTCAAATGAATCAATTTTCTTCCTGTCAGCTTTCTTCACTGTCCAACTTTCACATCCATACATCATAATGGGGAATACTATTGTTTGGATTATCTTGATCTTGGTTCCCAGAAAGACATCTTTATCTTGAAGGATCTAATCTAGTGGTAGAATAATGCATGGTTTTATGCTAGGTTTCAATTTTTCTGTAATCAGCATGCTCATTGTAATATGTAATTTTAAAGTTACATGGAACAATGAAATCTAATTGTGGTAAGTTATATAACCTTTGACACAGTCTTGTATAGGATGTGTATGAAAAAATGCTTGAACTACTGTGGGTATGTATGCATACTTGATGCTGCTCCTGCACTGCACTTGCTGGTAAATGTACATCTGGATTTACATCTGCATTTATGTTTTTGGTAGTGACCAAGGGGGCAGAACACATGACTATCTGGCTCCTGACACCTGCTTATTTCTTCTTGTGGTTATGATGGCAAAAGGTCATTGCTCTGATGAATAATTTTGCGTGTCATGCGTACCACACCGAGGTGGCCTGTGGTGTTGTCTGGAACAGTAGCTTCTGCTTATGGTTAATTCATTGAATTAGTTGTCTCCCATCTTTCCAAGGCAGCTTACACGACACAGTTAAATGGCCTTTCCTTAATGAATCAGATAGCTCTTATCTACCTACAGAAAAAAATATGGCCACTCTTAACAATTAGGGCCATTTTCATACGTCTTACCAGCCACGCAAAATCACGCAAAACTCCCCGTATGATGGTGCCACAAACTGGAGTCATGATGACGGGAAATCACGCCAGGAAGAAGCTGTCATTCCAGGAGTTTTGTGTGATTTTGTGCAGTCGGTAAAACTTGTGAAAATGGACTAGAGCTCACTGGCCTTTGAAAAATTCTAGGTATGCTTACCACCTCCAACTTGGGAAATACCTAGAAATTTGATAGCTGTGGGAAAGCAGAAATTGGGGTCAGGGTCAGGGATAGGGATACTAACTGATATCAATTGTAATTTTAAGAGAACTCCAGCCCCCACCTTAATGTGGACGACTCTGGTTCTAGGGTAAGCCATGAATAAAATAATTTCCTGCTTCTAGAGTTTGATTTTGCATTCGTAGGATTTATTAAATGGCTGCCATTGCTCAAATTGGCTTAGCTTGCAAGCCCAAATCTCATCCTCCAAAATATGGCTTGTGAAAAACCAAAATAGCAATATCTTCTCTTTTCAGGGGGGTCTCCTTGAGTTGTGCAGGGAGGAAAGATTATACAGCTGCATCCCCATCCAGCTGGAACAGAGCATCAAAAGCTGGAGGGAGGCTTATCCTGTTACAGCCCTGCAATTGCTGCAGCTTCTGGGATCAGTCATGCTACTTTGCCAATGACAGATTAAAGTCACAAATGTAAGAAACTGAGGCCTACTTCTTTGCTCTTAAATGACTTGGCCCAACGTCACAGTTTTCTAGTAATATTTGTGATTGAGTTTTCCTTTTTACTTTGTGGTATACAACCTTTGTAGCTTAGATGATGGAAAGGAGAGGGAAGCAAAGCTAATGAAGTCTGTAAGACATTTCTTGGCATGTTCTTCTTTTTTTTATTTTTCCAAAGTAGAAAAACATCAAGAATTTGAAATAGCCTTGAAATGTTTCACTTTCCATCAAGAAACACAACATGTCCTTTCAAAGCTTAATTGAGCAGCACAAAGCTAATTAGCTGTCCGAAGACATGCCATTTAATTCACAATCCAGCATTAATTTGTTCTACTGAATGAGCTTATCTCGCATATAAACGCCTTTGCCCTCTGGCTTCCAAGGCAGCTGCAATACACGAGGAAGACAGATAATTCTTTCATTTCAGTGTTTCTTGTTTCCTTGAGCATAAAACAATCTGTATGTCAGTGGTAACTAAAAAAGTTTGTTTTCAGAAGGGGGGGGGGGAAAGGAAGCTCCTTTGATAGCAGTGCTTTTATTCTTCGGTATCAGCCATTAGGGAGTGTATTCCTTACTAGATGTTTCAGGATAACATGATCACTTACAACCTGCTAATCTAAATTCTAACTTGATTGGTATGTTGAACAAATGATTTCAAAACCTTCCATGGATAGCAGCTAATTGCTTCATCCTCTTTCATTTTACAAGGGAAAAAAATCCAGAGTATTTTTATTAAGTCTTTTATAATACAGGAGAATTGCTGCAGCTAATGTGAACTTTTTTTAAAATGTTGTTAATCTTTGAAGCATGCAGCACTTCAGAAATTGCTAAATGAATTCACTTTTTCTCAACTGTGGGAAGCCATTATTCCTTAAGTATATATAATATGGCTCTGAAAACTGGAGATTTGCATCTCAAAGTGTAAAATCTTATAGCAGAATTATGTATTTTGCTAAGTTAATGGTGCTGATGAGATTTTGTATCCCTTATATTGTTACAACTGGTTGCATATTCTAAGTGACTTGCCAAGCACACATTATTTGCTCACAAAGTTTCTATCATTTCACGGGGAATTTGTCCTATTGAGAAAGCTAGTGGAATTTGGGCTACTGCATGTGGATTGCCTAGACCTAGATAACCCAGCCTGATCTTGTTAAATCTTGGCTGCTAAGCAGCTTTGGCCCTGGTTAGTGCTTGGGTGGGAGACCACTTTGGGAAGTCCAGGATTGCTATGAGTAAGTAGGCAATGGCAAACCTCTGTTTGTCTCTTGTCTTGAAGATTCCATGAGGTGTCTTCATAAACCAACTGCAACTTGAGGACTTCACACACACTGTTTAGGCAACAGGGACATTGAGCCTGATGCCTTGGATTTTTGTTCCAGAGAAAAACTTGAGGTATTAGGTTTTGCTAGTTGTGCCTTATTGATCATATGCTTGTCACAGATGGCTGTATCCACAAACTGCCCTGAGTGGGAGATCAAGAGCAAAATACTCAAAACTGGGAGTGAATCCTCACTTCCAGGGAAGCAAGCTGCCACCAGCCTCTCTTGACTAAACCTTCAGGCATGGAACAGAGAGGCAAGTTCTCAGCCCTACCAGGTTTTAAACAGGAAGTTAACCCTGCAAGTTAGACCACTTTGCAGATTGAGTTCCCCTAAACAACTATTTGGGTAGCTGTGAACAAAATGGATCAAAGTACTGGCTTCATATAGAAGCTTGCAAATTTCCAAGGAATATAGAAGGTTATTCTCCAAAGAATTTATTAATAGAAATACAAACAAACACTTCAGACAGAATTGTACAGAGAAAGGAAAACAACAAAACTAGCTAGTCTACCCTAGCACACTTAAACAGACTTTCGATCTCCCAGGCTGAGGTTTCCTTTCAAGCTAAACCAAAAGAGTCCAATCAGAGTTCCAAAGTCTCCAAAATCCAGAGAGACAAATCCTACGCTGGCACCAATCCAGGTAAGCAGGTCCAGAGCACAAAACCAGGAAGCCAAAATCCTCCAGCAACCATATAGAGTCCAAAAGCAATAGGAGTCCAAAGAGTTCAAGGACTAGAATGAGGACCCTTGTTTTATCCAAAACTGTAGCAACTAGCCTGATCCCAATTAGCCAGTCAAGGACAGTGCACATATTTCCAACCAAGGTCCTTTCCTAGAATGATGCAACAAAGGTGCAAGGCCTTTGCTATGATGTCACTGCACCTGTGTAGTTCAATCCCTCTGAAACTGCAGAGTCATGATGATTTTACAGCCTTCTATCAGACCAAAGCCTGAACTGAGTCAAGAAACAGACCGGAACAAGTCAATTTCTTGATAATGTTCTTTGCTGGTTTTTTTGGTGTGTGGGTCTTTTGGGGTTTTATGATACAGAGAGGGCCAATTACTCTGTACTGTACATGATGGTTTTAAAGTGGGAGCACAGCATGTATTACCATGACCACTATGCCACTTTTCTGTAAGAAGATCAAGTTCCTATTCCTGCCATTTGAAACTAGGCGAGAGGATTCATTTAGCAGAAGTATTGGCATGCAAATGTAGGCTGCCTTTGTAATCTTGTTTCAGGATGCATTTACACTAGCACTCTTGTTACTGTTCATTTCATTTTGTCCCCTAAGGCTTGGCACTTCTGCACATTTTCTGTATGCATACTCCTTTTATAGAAATGTAGTCTTGTGATTTTAAAAATTTCTTTTGTTACTGAGGGTGCACAATTGCATGCACATGCACTCTACAAAACTTGATGCAAGTTACTTCGGGATCATTCATTACCCAAGATCTTCCTTCCTTTTTTGGGTGGTAATCTTGTTTATGGTATTTATTTATTTGGATGATTTTAAGCTACCTCTCAAGAGATCGGATGCAGAGGCTAGAATGTTGGACCAGGATCTGGGAGGCCCAGGTTTGAATCCTTACTCTGCCACAGAAGTTTGCTGGATGATTTTGGTCTAATTACACACACACAATCTAACCTACCTCACAGGGTTGTGAGGATAAAGTGAAGGAGATAATTATGTAAATTGCTTTGGTTCTCCATTGTGAAATAATAGTAGAATAAATTTTTAAAATCTTGATTACAGTTACTGTTTTGCTCCAGTAATTTGAAGCAAGTGTTGGTCAATCAAGTCATCACTCCACATCCTCCTATATCACCCCCGTTTCTTGTTCATAAGGAGCTCCAGGTCTGATAACTGAGTAATGCTGAAAAAGCCTATAAGTGCAGTTCATTTTCATACATAAGCGTTTGATCATTTGGTTCAAATGAAAGTTTCTGAATGTGGAGTAGGAAGGAAGGTGAACCTAAGATCCTTCCAGTGCCACATAGTGTGTATGACCTGCATGTCTGACTCATGTGGAACAGATAACATACATATTTTATGGACTATGCTAAATGTGTGGTGGAACTGGTAAGAGCATGGTGGATTTTAATAGTGCTTTTTCTCATAAGTAACCCATTCTAGTCAGCGGGTGCTATGACAATTGGCACAATATTGGTAGACATTTAAAAAGTGGTAGAAAGTTAGATGTACCATCATTTTTGACTATGAATTGTGCTTTTTGGAAGCACAGTTTACAAGGTTTATAGAAAATCCTATTGTTCATCAAATTTTGAATCAAGGCCAAACTTAAAATAATAAAATCTTGGCTTCTCCAGCATTACATTAGTTTTAATATTTTAGAGTCTGTGTTTTGATTTAAGGTACTTCTATGCTCCTACATTTTTTTCCAGCTCAGAAGTAGCATTTCTGCATACCCAGCATAATTTCCATATTATGTTGGTTAAAAATGATAGTCCTGGTAAATTAACTTAAATCAAATAAATCTCAGGTCTCAAAATCTTAGCAAAGGTAAGAGAACAGAATCTCTGATTATATAGCATATTATACCTGGTCGTATCAGATTTTTGGTACATAATTAAGTAAATAATCTGCATTTTTCAGTTTTATCCTGGAAAAACAATTCTCCTACATATAGATCCCTGAAGACCAAACTACTTGTTATGTTACAGCCATGTGTAATACAGACCTGAGAGTCTATTTTCCATTGCAAAACATTCTTAGGAGAGGTACATTGCCATAGACAATGACTAGGGGAAAGAGCTACATCATTCTTGCCCTGGCAGCCATTCCTCCCCCCAACCCCAAAACCCCATGAGTTCTAGCCTCAAGTTTGCAAGATAAAAGCCACTAGGGGTGGGCAGGTTCAGTCAGGGTATAATTTTCCACCACTGCTCCTGTGGCTGACAGGAGAAAAATAGTGTTTGAAAAAAGCTATTGGCAACTGCATGATATCTCTTCTGGAGAAAACCTAGAACAAGTCCTTTATTGTTTTACCATAGAGTTTCTGTCAATTCCTAGAGAGGTGTGATGTCAATTCTGGGTTTTCCCTGGAAATGATGTCACATTGTCACCTGTGGCTCCCCCACATGTCCCCCTCTCTCCCACTGGTTGCCAGGTCTTGCCTGGTAACCATAATCAAGGAAACAACTGGCTTGCAAGAAAAAAAAACATCAATTTGTTTAAATATATGGTTGTTAGCAAACCTAGGCTTGATAAGGTACAGCATGTGAAATGGTCTGTATACAGCCTGTGATCTGCTGATAGTTGGCTGTTCATACCAATTGTTCCTACTCTTCCAGTTATATTATTTCATCAAGGCTAGGAGTTAGTTTGGGAGTCTGGCTCTTATAGCTTCATGCTTGATACCTTCTGCAGAGATATTAAATCTTTATGGCTTTAATTATCATGCTGTCAGTCATTGGTTATGAGTTTCTTACTCTAAACAAACTTCAAAGCATCAACAAACATTAGTAGTGAAAACCTACATGAAAGTTCTGGAGCTGTTTCCCCATTAGATAAATTTAAGAACACAAGGGAGAGGGAAATCCCATTTCCACTCTTCCTCGCTGACTTTACTTCCCCTTCCCTGCCTACTCTGTCTACCACCTCTCTTACTGTCTTGCCTCTGGCTTCCCCTCTTCCTTCTGCTGTTTTGTGTTGAAGCCTCTTGTTCTCACGATAAGAGTTATGCAAAGCTATGGGCAGATATAATGGTGCAAAACCATTCATTACTTGAAACAATTCTCAGCTTCTGTTTTCTTCAGCTCAATGCAATATTCTTCACACTGTTGCAAGAGTGGTAGTATATCTTGTAATTTTCTTCATATCTTGAAAGCCAATCTGCGGATCAGCACCCAGAGATGTAGTCTTTAGCTCCAAGAGCAGAGGTAAATACAACTGCTTGGATCCAGCAGAGTGTCAGCAGAAGATGCACAAATGTTCACCACCCCACTATCATACACTGATGCTGAGGGTTAGGCAGGGCCATATTAATCTATGCTAGGGCCCCCTAGGCTTTCACATATTTTGGGCCCCCTCCAGCACCAGTGAGCAATATGGCATTAAAGTAATATATATATTTTAAACTAATATATATAAATATATATACACGCATTGCTACAGTGAAGAGTGCAAAGTGTCTTTAACCATTGGAGCCATAGGGCACAGGTAACAGTGCCTCAGCCCAAAAAATTGACATGCCTCTAGTCTCTGCAGGGCTCCTAGGCTTCAGCCTAGTCAGCCTTATGAATAATATGGCCCTGGGGTTAGGCAACTCATAAAGGCAGAGGTAGGCAATCTTTTTGGTTTGAGAAAAAAAACCCCAACCTAACTTTGAAGAAGTGGGTGTGCCAGCAAACAAAAGGGAAGTGGAGAGATGAAGGCCAATCACTGGGAGAAAGCTGAGTCCCAGTGGAGCTGCCAGTGCCTCAGACTCACCTCAGATCTGGCTGGTGTTTCATGGGTCTCAAAGGTGTGATAACAGACATACAACAGTTGCCTTTCCCCCAGATTGTTATTACCAAAGATAGTGGCAGCATCTCAGGACTCAGTTCTGTTGCTTGGGCATAGAACCTGCCCTGCATGCTGAGCAAAATGGTGTGACATACTGCTGCCTGGTACATATGCCAGCAGTGGTAAACTTTTGCACCCGATGAATTTATATCTGAGCTGAGATTTGAACCAAGGATGTCCAGTTATTGCTCTTAACTATTATTATACACCACTAAAGAAATTTAAGATAATTTTCTAACTTCATTCTAGTATATAATTTCTAGAAGTTTTACATTCTGTATCTGAAAGATGACAAAATGGGTAAGAAGATTATTGCAATTGTTTGATTTTTTTATAGTAGTATAGAATTTGGCAAGATCTATTTCATTGTTTCTTTCACAGACAACTTAACAACCCAGACTAGCTTATACAAATTTTTCATTTTGTCATCAACTTTAATAAATATTGTGTTTATTTTTATCTCTCAAACCCCTTATGAGAGGCAAGAGTAGCTTTTTTATTTATTAAATAGTCACATTTATTGCTGATGGATGATAATTTATAGCTGTACTATCGGGGAGAAAAGTAATGAAATAAACCTTTTGTTTTATTATGCTCCCAGAACTGATTACTGGAATAAAAAGGAATAAAACAACTCGTACATCTAAAAGAGATTATTGCACTATCAGGCAATACACCTGCCCAGCTGATGAATAGGACTCATGAGCAGAGTTAATAAAAAGCTAAAGTTATTTGAAGCTCAGGCATAGCAGGACAAAGCGGTGCAAATGTAGTTCATGATGATGTCGCAATGATAATAGAAAATTGGAAGGTTTAACAGGGAATTATGGAAAATAGTGCCGCTCTAATAAAACAATTATAGTCACCCAGCTTTTTGGATATAATGGTTTCTGCACCAGTTTCTAAAAAAATAAAAAAGGTAATTTCTCTCGTACACTTTGAAAAAAATGTATGGCTTATGTTTAAAAAGATGTAAAAATACATGTATCTCATTCAACTAAAATTGAAAATTTGAGGTAGAAAAAGTTGTCTTAATGCATAAAGATAGTGGTCAAAGAATGTGTTCTGGGAAGTTATTTGTTCAAATCTTATTCCCCAAACCCACTAGGCAGCCTTAAACTAAGCATTGTTTACACCAAGGGCATTGTTCTTAAAACCTCAGCTCTTCTCCCCTTCCGCTGTTGGGATAACAATGGCCATTGGCCAACCTTTTGAAAAATAAAAATCCAGGCTCTAAAATGGCATTGTGCCCCCATGATTTTTCAAATGTGTACTATGTTTGCCTATTTATTTATACCCTCCTTTTCTTCTCAATGGGGACCTAAAGTGGTTTACATCATTCTCATCTCCATTTTATCCTCAAAACAACCTATCAAGTTGGTTAGTCTGAGAGCCAAGCTACAAGTGACGCCTGACACAGGTTGGACACTTGTCAGCTTCCCTCAAGTTTTGATGGGAAATGTAGGCATCCTAGTCTTGGGCTATTGGGAAAAGGGAACTCAGAAGTTACTTTTCCTCAATATACGCTACCACCGTTTAATTCACTAGGTCTATTGGCCATGAGCAGAGCATTTGTATGTGCATGTTTGTGTCTTATTTCCCCTCAGCTAACAACTTCAGGCCAGCCAGGGTTAAACAAAACAAAAATAAACTTTATTTACAAGATGGAACATATGAGTGAATGGACTTTAAACTAAAAACCATACGGGTAAAACAGGGAAGGTTTCAATGTAATAAAACAGATTTATAGCCAGCTATCTTTCTGTAGCATCTCTCTCGTTCCTCTCCAGAGCCTCTTTTTCCTTCCAATGGACTCTAACTCTCATTGGCCTAGCATTCTGCCCATTCCCATTGGTTCTGTCTCAGGACAGGCAGAGCTGGAGCCAGTCCTGTCCATCACAGGGCGGTGGGGGGAGGCCTAGCTCCCTGTGGCTTTGCTGCTTACTCTGAAACTACTAAATAGAGTTGCCAATTTTAAAATGGTGTGTGTCTCGCTGATGTGCAATCGTGTAATTTTTAATTCATTTTGAGAATGTGATGGCCTCTGGATAATAAACTTTGTTGTTGTTGAGTTGCCAATAGAGATGGGCACAAACAGGAAAAAAAAACCCAAACATCATGTTCGTTGTTCATTGCCATCCATGAACAGGGATTCATGAACATCAACAGGCAGGACATGTTCATGAACATGTTCGTAGTTGGAGATTCGTGGGAGCCAGAACAGCCCCCCTGGGACTTAGCTGAACTTGAGCCGGGGAAAGGAGAGTCCATGGGTCTCCCCCTTTCAGGCCATTTTCTTGTCACAGTGGCAAAAACTGGACTGTCTGCTGGAAGCTAATTGAGGAGTTACAAACTGACCTTCCCAATGTCCAATACCAACCAAATTTGCAGGGGAAATAGTCCTCACTTTCCTCTGAAGACCACCCAAGTTTCAGAGAGATTGCACCCCATGGGTCTTAGCTGAACTTGACCCGTTTGCACCCCCAGACTCCCGGCCTTTACCTGCTTGGGAAGTCTCAAACTTGTGAAGGGGGAGGTTTGGGGTGGGTGGCAAAGGTGTGTGAAAGGCCTGTGTGTGTAGGAGGTAGCTCTAACCGCCCCCCTGCCACCATACCCCTTTTTTCTAGACTTGTAAGATGCATGTTCACACATTGTTCCATTCCTTTCTCAACTTCCTGTTAGCTGACAACTGGCTTTTAAATTGTAAAATTGTCTTTCTTTGTCTTATAGGGGTGAAAAAACTGGTTGTTTGTTATAGTGGCTGTCTAAGGGCCAAGCTACACATGACGAATGACACTTGAACGGCAAGTGGATTGAGTGGAGGGCAAGTGAACAGGGAGAAATACACTTGCCATTCAAGTGTCATTCGTCATGTGTAGCTTGGCCCTCAGACATCAGACAGAGATTCACCCCCCTCCCCCAGCCCTACTATCAGTGATTCATTTAAATGGAGGCCTTCTGTATGTAAAGGATATGCACATAAAGCATACAGTTTACCATTGAACTATGGGCCTCTTCCATTGACACTGATATGTATGACTTAAAGTACAATCCTAAGTAGAGTTACACTCTTTTAAGCCCATTAATTTCAATGAACTTAGAAGGGTGTTACAATGTGTAGGACTGAAAAATCTGTGTAGGCTCCTTTCCCCTGTTTACGTCAGGGGAGTTCAGTTCTTTTAATACTCTGCTTCCATTGTTAGATCAGCAATGGAGGCGTCTGTTCCTCCTCTCTTCTCTTTCATCTCAACCTGTGCTGTGTGTGACTCACTACACAAGAGAATCATCTCTCTCCTTTCATCCTTAAAAAAGAGCACTCTACTTTCTAATAGAAGTCTAACCTCCCCCCCCCCTTCCATTTCTGTTGTTGTTCTGTCCGGAGGACATCAAAGGCATAAGGAAATGCTTAGCTTTTCAAAAGAAATATGCCTCCACTAATCAATCAGGGCCCACTTCAAGACCTATATGTACTGAAAAACCAAAATGTATCTCGGGGGCATTATGCAGGAAATGGTCTTACATTAAGGTGCTGATGACAATGCACATGCTTTAGCTGACATATTTGGTTTTGATGGTAGAAAAACCTACATTAAGTTTTCCTCTGTTATTAATGCAGGCATCAGCATGAATTCCAGGGCTTGAGTTTTACAATAGATCCTCAGAGAGATGACCTGACTAGTCAACCAACTGCCCCTCAGGGCATTGCTGTTCTATTAGATCAGTTCATGAATCAGTGGAATTAGTTCTACGGTACCTAAGGGTTTTCTAAGGCAATTGTAGGGTACTTTTGGAATAAAGAACTGGAGGGTAATATTTGATGATGAAAAACTTGGAGGAAAATGATGCACTTGAATGGAAGGTCATGCAATTGCCAACCAGTTCCTTTATTAAAAATAAGAATGCTTGTTTTTTAACATGTGTTCCCATAGCTACTGATCTTCTAGAAAATGCTTGCAGGTATTTATCTAATGTGATTATCAAAAACAGAGACAGGGAAGTCTCCCCCCCCCCCCCAATCTCTTTTTCTCTCTCTTCTGTTTAAATCACTAATTTCACGTAGAGATTAAAGCAATTCCTTTAAAAGGCACTTTTGCAAGAGAGGCTTTATCTGTGACTGTTACTTTGTAACTCTTGACAAATGAGCTTTTGTTTTATACTTACTACATGATTAATATGAAATGACCTTTTTGCTCATCAGACATGAAATTATCTTGCCTATTGTTCAAGAATTTTAATAGTAGCAGTCAGTGATGTCTTTTCATTTGACATTTTACCTAATGCATTATACAGAACATATTCTCCATCTCCCTTCCGCCAAACCAATCCTGTGCAAAATTAATAGAGAGAAGGAATATTACTTCTGAATATGCCAAAGAGATTTTACCAGTTGTTAGCATGCTTCAGATGGTTTGGGATTAGATATTAGCAGGACTGTTTTTAAAAGATTTACTAATTTTATATAGAATTCTCATATTTGTACATATATATTATTTTTCACGTGTGTTTGTAAAGCAGTTAATATTAGATTTGAACAATAACATAAGGTATTTCAAATAAGAATACCATTTAATCTGTCTTATCAAGTCCTAGAGCTTGGACCTCTCATATTGAAAAGGCAAGCCTTCGGGCAGGGCCCACTTTTGAACTTTGTACATTGTGCATTTTTAAAGCAATGTATTAAAATAAATATAAATTAAAATTGGTCTACCTTTGTAAGGACCACCAAAGCAGCTATCAAATTAAAACATACATAACTAAAATCATATTATGAAACCTCTATAATCAATCAAAACACATCACTAGAACAGTTAAAACGAGAGATTAAAACATATAGAGGCATAAAAACAACAATCAACACATTTAAAACAATTAAAACATTGGAAGAATCCCACTGATAATATGAAAGCTTGTAGTTGATAATCTCTGTTACATGAAAGAGACTTGTCCAAACCCAACCTGATAATGTTTGGTCTGTGACAAAGGAATCATTAACAGTGCCACCCTAAGCAGAGTTTCACCCTTCTAAGCCCAGTGGCTTCCACTGAGTTAGAAAAGTGTAACTCTGTTTAGCCAGGCACTGTAAACATGTTGATTCAAGCCAGCAGGGGAAAAAAATTAAACTGAACACATGACCTATTGTTCCATGTTAGGAACTCCAAGCATTTTTAAAAAGTCTATTCCCAGGCACACAGGGGCACAGTTTGGACTTGGACCACACTGTAAAAGAATGGAGTTTTTTAAACCCGTCTCCTCTATCATTTTCATGATCTAAAACAGCTTGGGCGGCACAATTTACCCCTTTATCAAAACTTTTATGTACTGGGCCTCCAACACCATCCAGCCAATGGAGTTTTCTTCCAACAAAAATGGACTGTCCCCGAGTTTCCCTTCCTTCTGTTCAGACCTTTAGTTAACCAGTAGGTCTGAATAACTCAGGATTTGGGGCTGAGAAGCTGGAAAAAGCTCGACCTTCATGCAAGTGGTTCTCCCTTCGCAGAAAGCCTCAGTTTTGTTAGGCTGCATAGGCTACATAAAAATTATAGTTTGTTATTGTATTGTAGAACCAGGACTGCATGTAGTACACACATTTATTTTTTAAGCATCCCATTATCATTCTTGGTCAAACCAGTGTTGCACACTTTTGTTGTACTTCATGATGTCCCATGGAAACTGGCTGGCATGCCTGCAATAGACTTTGAAGGGTGTAACTCTGTTTAGGATTATCTCAATATTAGGATTGCCAAACTATTCAAGAATGCTTTTAAAAGAAATCTATTTGGCATGAAAGTGATTAGATCAGAATCTGTTTACAATTCAATGTACTGAATTTTACCACTCCAACTGTCTCTACAGGAATAAAGGAAGTGCTTAATAGGAAAAGAGACTTCCAGCAAGACTTCCTATCCTATTATCTTTGTACAGTTATCAAAGTACTATTGTTAGATATGGGTGAGTACCATGGTAGCAGAAAGGAAGAAGTTTCCTTTATGGCTTCACAGAAACAATCTCAAGCGTTCATCCTAAGGTTAATAGAACTGTATCCATTTTGTGATATGATAGCAGAGAAGAGCCTCTACTAGTGAAAAAAAAAGAATCTTTCATCAATCCCACTCACCCCAGCAAAATAGTGATATAAGAGGCCAGTCTTAGTTGATTTGTTATGACTCTTCCATGACTTAAAATTAGTGCATACAAATTCTCAGAAGAACATACGCTTGTAAATTTTCTTACATCTGCTAAAATCCTTTGAATGCATTTTGCCACAGCAATCCTATAGTTCTGCTATGCAGAACAAGCATAATAGAGTTGCCATCTTATGCTCACTTATGTGACTTATGCTCAGTCAGCAACTGAGCACCGTCACAGGCAAGAGCTAATTAACAAGCACTAATGTAGCAACACTGGCAAACACTCCCAATTTCTCCTGACAATTTGGCTGGCACCCACCATTCATAGTATAACACACCAGCAGTACTTCCACATTAGCCATGCATGTGGGACCAATCACCCTGACCTGAATAGCCCAAGTGAGCCTGATCTTATCAGATCTCAGAAGCTAAGCAGGGTCAGCCTTGGTTAGTAATTGGATGGGAGAACTCCAACTAAGACCAGAGCTGTAGAGCCAGGCAATGGCAAACCAGGTCTGTCAGTCTCTTGCCATGAAGACCCCACTAGGGGCCATCATAAGTTAGCTATGGCTTGAGGGCACTCTCCACCACCACCATGGGACCAATCAGTGCATGGTGATGATGACCAAGTGACCCATAACTTCACCCAACCAAGTACTTGGAGCTTCAGCTGCCTGAATAGGAGAGCAGCAACTGACGCCTGTAGACACAAATTTCAGTGCTTCCCATAGAGAGAGGGGAGCAAATCTCAGCTGAAATTTAAGAAGCTTTTTGCCAGGCAACAGCCAAGGTAAGAGAGAAGGAAAGAGTGCCACTTCAATCTTAATGCCAGTTTGCTCCATGGTGAAGTGTGTAGCAGGCATATGGACAGAACCCATCAGAAGAATTCAAGTGCTTCTGTGACAACTGTGCTCCTGCACCAACACTCATCACAGAAATGTCCATCTGATTGATTTCCATGTGAGAGCTACAAGCTTTTCTGCAACCAAGAGGCCCTCATAAAAAGAGTTGAAACCACAACAGGAAATTCACAAGTGCTGATATAGACACCGAGGTGTTATAGCAGAAAACCAAAGATGTGAGTTCTGGTTCCTTTATGGAGAGAGACTGAAGTTACTTTAAAAAGCACAGCATACCTTTTGGGTTTATGCAAGAAGCAATGATTTTCACTGCAACACTGGGGAAAAAAGGTAATGCTAGAACCTATATTATCTGCTCCGCAGAACTAATGCCTAACCACACAATTATAGAAGCAGAAAGACGACGTGCATAATGAAGACTTAGAAATGGCGTTTTGTAGGGGGCCATGCACTTATGTCTACCCCTCAGGGTACATATATATATGGCATTGTTAACCCTATGGCATTGTTAATGGAAATGTCCTTGTGATTGTTTGTACTAATCTCACACTGTGTAATCCGCCTTGAGTCTCAGTGAGAAAAGTGGACTATAAATGACATACATAAACAAGTAGATAAATAAATAACAAACAGAGTGAGTAGACTTCCTTCAGGAAACTGTCTGGTTCCAGGATGCCTCTCATGATGGCCAGTCTGTCTTACACCAATGAGCCTCTTCTGTGCCATGTTTTCTCTTTGATATCTAGTATCTGCAGATTTTTTTCTCCAGCAATTTTTGTTAACAATTGTTAACAATTACTAACTTGTGCAATCAGTATATTGTAACAAAACTAATTAGTAATTATTAAAAAAGCAGCAGGCATGGAGGGGGAGAGGTCAGCAAAACATTAATACATTAATAGAGTATAGATCCAGAGGAGTTAGCCGTGTTAGTCTGTAGTAGCGAAATCAAAAAGAGTCCAGTAGCACCTTTAAGACTAACCAGTTTGAGAACTGTGATTCTCGAAAGCTTATGCTACAATAAAATTGGTTAGTCTTAAAGGTGCTACTGGACTCTTTTTGATTTCATTAATAGAGTATGAAAGTATTGATATATGTCAGCCACGGTTTGTTTCCTGGCTGATTCTGTTTGCTGTAAGTTTCATGGCCTCTGTAGCCTCTGTTGCTCATGTATCATAGGAACTATGGAATGGGTTGATAAAACCTAGTGCAGTGCAGGCATCTGTGGTTTACTTGACATAATGGTGCAGGGCAGAAATAATTTCAGTGGTTTCATAGTGTTGTCTGTTGCCATGCTATGTATGTGTGCAAATATCACTCTGCTAGTAAGAGAAGTATTGTATTGTATTTTGATGATGAATTGAGGCCTCTTTTATAAGCATATCTAGTAGGGTGTGAGCTGGCTTCATGGTGTGGGAGCAGGTGGGACATACCATATGGGAAGAACTTTATGCTTAGGAATTCGTTTCTGAATGGTTAGAAGGTGCCAACTGAATGTGAAATACCAATGTGACAGGTGTGAGAAAGCTCCTATACTGGTGAATGTATGTGAAAATTGAGTCTTTTTTTTTTTGAGACTATAAAGGTTCAGTGTTCTATCCCTTGGCTCTAAACCAAATTCTTCCACGAGCATAATCCATGTACTCTAGACCAGGAGTCACCATGTTAAACCTGCAAGTCTTTTTGGAATTTTGAGAAAGGATAGTGGGCACCACTACAAAATTACAGCCATGAGAATGGAGTCATCATTCTTTGGAGGTTTTAAAGCAGTGGCTAGATGGCCATCAGACAGCAATGCAGATTCTAGGCAGATCATGAGAGGGAGGGCAGGAAGGGTTACATCAGTGTTTAGTTCTCATGGCCCCTTCTTACACTCCCAGGGTAATGCTGATGGCTACCTTGGGGTCAGGATACAATTTTCCTCAGGCCAGTTTGGCTAGAGATCCTGATGGTGTTTTGCCATTTTCTGGGCATGGAGGGGTGTGTGTGTCACTGAGTGTATGTGGAAGGGGGGGAGATAGTTGTGAATTTCCATCATTGTGCAGGGAGTTGGACTAGATGACCCTGGAGGTCCTTTCCAACCCTATGCTTCTGATTCTATCACCAAATGATAGCTATGGGGCAAGGCCAATAACAAAATATTGTGAAGTTCCATGAAATGTTGGCAAGTTCAAGTTCCAAGTCAAGTGGCTTCCTGTGATGGAAGCATCTGCTTCTACATAGGCACTCTTTGCACACACACACAAACACATAATGCTTTATGTATTCTTCTGATGCACTTTCTACATCAAGCTGGGACTGGATCTTGCTTTGGAGAAAAGTTACTGTTTGGTTTCAGTTTCCAAGAAGGGAAGGTTTGCTCCTTGCATCGCCATAGGAAGGAATTTCCAATCCCAGAGACATAAGGACATCATTGTCTGTGGTTAAGCTGATGGCACAAGGCTGTGAGGTGTCTGTCTGCGATGAGCTCAGAACTTTTCAAACCAGTTAACTAGTAGGAAGCAACCCGAAACAACCTGTTTTTTCCTCTTCCTTTCAAGATTTTTTGATTTTTATCCCTAAGACTCAAGGAACAAGCAGGCACTAGGAAACACATTGGCAGGTGCTGTGGTTCCCCTGGTGCCATGTTGAGGATCAATGTTCTAAATTGCATTGTACAAAACCATCATAGAAATAAACAAAGTGTACCACATCAAAGACGTTTACAGAAAGAATAGGTCAGTATTCTGTGCTTACATGCACATCATTAAAAAGCTTTCTGTCTCAAATAAAGGAACTTGCTATTGAAATAGTGTTCCATTAAGAAAGTTTAAATTTTTCTTTGCAAATACCTATCATCAATGAAATAGCAGAGCCAATGTATTGTTCTTTTTTCTTTAATCAATACTGACCCATTATTTACACAGTTGTACGTGTAAATTCTATAATAATAAATGGAATATCTTACTTTATCTGCAAAAGTTACTTTCTGAGAGCTGTGACCGAATTCTTACACACTACAATAGGCGTCTAACAAGTGAAAATGATCTTTAATGCTATTTGCTTCCCAAATGGTGTTTATAGAAGTCATTGTGATGAAGGGAATGGAGCTCTCCTTTTATGAAATTTAAGTAGAAACTCTTAAGGCATTTCCATCATTTTTCAACATGTTTCTCTCTCAAGAGCATTTCAGATAAAGGACCTCATTAAATGTTCTTTCTGTTTCAAATTGGCAGAATATTCAGGCTTAAGCATTGTTATTAGATTTCTTTCTAAAATAAAAAAAGCCTAGAAGAATTGTGTCCTTTTACATTTGAACAGAACTTATGCAAACAATTACCTTTGAACGCAACACTGACGTAAGATTTAAGAACAAATATCTCACAGTTCTGAAGCCAACACATCCTCTTCTTTCAAAGAATTTAATTTCATTTATTGAACTTTTATCCCACCCTCTCCACAAGTGGACTCAGGGCGGGCCACAACAGAGTATAAATACATTTAAAACATAGTAAGACTAGATTATCCTAGCAAGCATAAAATATAGTGGGAAATACAATACGATAAAATACAATTCCCAAGAATGAGAGCTCTAGTTATTTTAAAGATATGGTATGAGAGAATGATCTTTAAATGGTATTAAATCTGTTAATTGCAGTGCAGATATGTATTACAATGTATAGATATCCCCACAGTCTCAGAATGGCTACATAGAGTATGTAGAAGAGCGTATTTGTCTAAACTAATGTACTACAAACAGTTTCTCTGAAAAAATATTTCCAGGCCGTTTCTCACCCCTGTTCATACTGGCTGAACAAGGTTTTACTTAAAACATGTAGTCTGAAAATTTTTATGTAAGACAGTCTACAGCATAAGATAATAACAAGTGGGGAGACTTCAAGAACATGCGTGAGGGTTATTTGATTTTCCTGTTCATTTTCCCCATATTGTCTCTCCTTTCTTTGCTTCCTTCTCTCCTTCCCATTCACCAACCAACATTTATTTTATTCGTCCTCTCAGTCTTCACAACTGGGGGGGGGCAGTGTTGGCATGATGTTCTAAGATTCACTGGAAGCACTATGGTGAGTGTCACAGCAATGTGATGACATAACTTCTGAGTTGGTTCCAGAGTTGACATCACAGCATTGCTGCAATGCCAATTATTTCATCACTGAGTGGCGGTGGAGGTCAAAGGCTGCCAGCGGGAGACCTGATAGTTTTAGTCTAGATCTGGCCCTTGCTAGATTTGTGCCTTCCAAAAATTACCAAACTTAGAGAGAGAAAAATGGGTTCTGAAAACATCAAAGGAGTATACTGACTCAGAACATAATTCCCCCACCTCCTGCTATAACTTAGGTAAAGTCTGAGGGAGGCAGGGATGTTCTGTGTACATCTTTTCTACAGTCCCCCAGTTTTGACAACCTGGAGCTTCTGATAGAGTCTTAATGTGTGGAAATGGGCAGGTGAGGTTTATCATGGCATGAAGACAAGCAACATCAGCTGGTAAATAACATCCCATTAAGTTTCTTAAAAAAGAAAAGGTCACCTTTTTCTCCAGTCAGTTGGGAATGCTGCTGAAGAGATATAGAGAGTGATGATGTATTATGCATTTGTTTTCTGATTATTGTGAATGTGTACAGGATGGCCTAAAATTATACTTGATGGAGGTCAGAGTCTTTGACAAAATACTGTCACTGGCTGTGGATATATTGTCAGGAGGAGCTTACTGTAAAGAGATGGTTTTCTGTGAGCTCTTGTAGTAGATACTAGAAATGTAGAAACTCTCTTGCTTCTCTAAGAGGTCAAAGAAAGAATCAGACTGTCAATGTGTGTGGAAAATCACTAGTTTGGAAGAGACAATACCATGAGAATACTATCTCTCTGACTTTCTTGATTTTCAGGTTGGCAGATCTATTGTATTTTCTGCCTATATATTCTCTACTTGTGTATTTGTAAATATATCAAATATTACAAAGACACCATAAGTCTTCTATGCTTTGTCATCCACATTCAGAAATCAATGATCCTAGAAATTCTCACAGCTAATGAAAGTAAGGAGTGTGCCTAGCAGTATTGCCAGGCCTGGCCTGGCAACTAGTGGGAGCCCAGAGATGGGGTGGCTGGTGGCAACCATGTGATTTTAGTTTCCCAGAAGTGATGTCAGTCCTCTCTAGAAATCACTGGACATTTATCTTTTTACCATAGAGCTTCTTTTGATTCCTGGAGAGGACTGACATCACTTTTGTAGTTTTCCCATTAGTGACATTGCACCAGACAACCAATGGCCATTTTTAAAGCTGTGTCTGCTAATGCCACTCAGAGAGTTATCAGGAAACAGGAGCTGGGGTTGGAGGATCCCCTGCCCACACTGGAGGACTGGCTATTCTAGTGCACACAGTGTCAAACCACAGCAGACCAATACTGTATCTGCCATTATCATTTATAAGCATTTTCCAGGAAGAGTAAGCTAAACATATATTCACAGGTTAAAGACTAAGAACTACCACTCGCTTTTTCTAGTCCTTGAAGTATCTCAGCCACAAAAGAGAGCCTTAAGTTTCAAGAAGGTTTATAAATTATTAACTAGGCCTTGCATTAAGTTATGCTAAAAATTTGCACAAATTTGTAGAAAGCAACCACTACAGATTCACTTGGCCTCGTTGCTTTTTTAAGTATAAAAAGATGGTATAACCTTTTCTCATTCTAAGATAACTGTGCCTTTCCAACTTTCATTTATCATGAACACTACCTTAAATCTATGAAAAGAACCAGTATTATTTTTAAATATTTAAGTTTTTAAATTTTACAGCTATCTGCTGAATAAACGTGTCAGAATACAGAAGAATGAAACCCTATATATTTTCTTTTATTAGTTATGGTATTAAACCAGAAGCTTTATAAATTTAAAACCTGGATGATTTCCACCCCATTTATGAGTCAAACTATTTGAAGCTATCTTATATTGAGTCATGGTCCCTCTTTTCTCTATGTGACAAGATAGAGCAAAGAAGAGGAGAAAATAGAATTTTTAAGGCACAAGTCCACAAAATAGTAAACTGGTATGAGTTAGGCATGGGGAGTGGAAATTCAATCATTGTGATAAGATGTCCTGGGCACTATCCACTGTGTTGTGATGTGCTGCCATATTTAGAAAGCATTTTACATAGTATTCAGTGCCCCATTTGATCCATTTGCTTTAGAAAGCTAGTTTCATCAGGAACAATACATTACAGCTTAAGTTTTCAATATTCAAAGTTGAGCAACCCATCGGTGATTGAAATGATGGTGGTGGCAAAGGAGACACACCCATTTTACAAAAATGTTATTGAGGAAAATTTTATACAGAGTAGTGATAGAATACTTGTCATTTGCAATTTATCACAGCCTTGATATGCTTCTGCAGAAGAAAAGGAAACAGATTGATATAGATGGTAGAAGTGTGCGTGAGGAAATTTTTGTTTCAGTTTTGAATTCAGTATTTCCAAACAAACTTTTTACTGTTTTTGTGTTTTCCAGGGGAGTTGCCTCTTCGGCTCAAGTCCATTTCCTTTTTTTGTTATCATGAATTTTGGACCTGTTCTTTGCAATGATGTCTTCAAGGCAATTTGATGCAGTTGTTTTGCAAAGGACACAGTCTTCCCTCTAAACGATCAAGCCACCCACTGAGTTTGAGCACACTCAGCAATGGACTTCAGTGTTTATGGACCCCAATAATGCTTTGGAAAGGCATCAAGGCAATTGTTGACTGTGCATGCACACACTGTTCTTTTCAAAGAGAGTTTGGGGAAACATGGCTCTGGGGCAGCTGTTTTAATGCTTAGCTAAAAATCACATTAACCATTAGTCCCCCTCCCTCTAAATCATCGATCCACTGAGTTTTCTCTCAAGTATACTACACATACAACAACAATTGACCCCAAAGAAGTCAAGTGTTGGAGGGTGCACATGGTGGGAAACTGGCTGGCAAGGCGTTAGTGGGGCGGTGGGGCGAGATGGCACCCAAAGAGGAGGGTCCCACAGCAACACTGAAAAAACCTGCTTTATGTTCACTTTTTTATTTTTCTAAATAATGATATAGTGCTAATAAATTATTACCTTTGTGTCCTGCTCTTGTCTCTTGCTCCCATGTTTCCTTGTGCTTTGCAGTTTCATTCCTCAAATGAATAGCAAATCCTTCCTTTTGACGCTCAGCATTCTACCGCAAAACAGGGTGTATGTCTTCTTACATTAATTGCCACCAATCTCCATTGCCCAAGTGCAGGCAGGCAAAGAGCTCAATTGTCTGAACTTTCCCCTTTTGCTGTGAAAGGGTTGCTTTTTAAAGGGCAGAGTAGGCTAATTACTTTCATGAGGCTTCATGTGGAGAATTTGTTTTTCAGTAATGTGTCCAGGGCCAGAGAGGTCCCTGGACTTACCAGAGCTCTGGGATAGCACTGTTTCAAGCCCAGAGGCGCTGGAAAGCATCCCCGTAGATGGCCCAGCCAGAGCAGCAGTGGACTCTGCAGGGGCAAAAGAGCCCATGCTGCAGCAGCCTCTCGAGAACACCTGCATTAGTGGCCTCACATGGCCCCTCCACATTGTTGGGGCATCTCCAGCTGTAACAGACAAATTCATCGACCTGTCCGACTAGGAGGATGAGAGCTGATGGGATGTAGAGAAGTTCTAGGCCACGTCAGCTGGGTAAGACATCAGGATGTGGCTGCCACCCAGAGCATAGGCACAGCATCTACCATGTGTTGGGCAGAGGAGGCCAGCCAGCCCCACCCTGCAGGCAAGCTCAGAACACTAACTGGGCAGTGATCATAAGCTCCCAGGTCTACTGCTTGATCCTGGAGGGAGGGGGGAGCAGACCCAGGAGGCTTGGGCTGGGGAGGCATCCAGGAAAGCCCTATAAAAAGGGCACCAGTGGAAGAGGCTGGGAAGAAAGTGTGAGACAGCTTTGGTGGGTGCATGAAAGAAGAAGTCGGGCTGCTATGGAAGGAGAGAGAGTACATGAGTGCTGTCAACCCCCCTCCTATTTTCTGAGGCCCACCTGTGGGTAATCCTGAATGGAAGGGCATCCTAGAAAGTGCATCTCCACCAGAGTCCCACCCCCAGGAGGCAGAGGCTGACAATGTTTTGGTGGATGCTGGATGGGGTGGTTTGCAGAATGAAGAGAAAAGCAGATCATTTGTTGGGTTCATGGGAACTGTAGTTGAAGTTTCACAGAGGTAATGGGGTATACATATGCCATTTGACTCAGAAAAAGAGAGAGCCTTGAAAGACTATGACTGAAGTCTTCCAGGGCTTTTATCAAGTTTGATAAAAGTTTGACTTGCACCCTGCCCAGCGGGACTTTTCCTCACAGTGACTGGCTGTCCCAGGTGGGGGTCGGGGAAACTGACCATTGCTATGGTGCTGGATTGGTGCATCTCTCTGGCCAATCTGCATTTTCCCTCCAGGAGACTTCCATTCCAGACCAGTCCAGTACCTTGCCCTATTTTTCAGGCAACAATTCCCCCCTTTATTTGCAGAAAGTGGTCCTTTGCAGTCATGGAGGATTTCCCAGTTTCTGCTCTTAAGTTAATCATGAAGAAGGAGAAGGAGCCACCCGCAGACGCAAGCAGAGTCAATGTGGTGGGTTCTGACTCAGCTTTGTACTCAGTCAGCATTGATCTTTGAACTCCAGAACCAAAAAGCCCAGAAAGAGACCAGAACTCTTTCTGGGATTAAAAATTTAAAGTGAAGTGTTGTTCCAATCCAAAGGCCTTATTCATAGCATCAGATTTATTGACAAAGTGGACCGATCTGAGAAATCTGCAGAAGGAAGTAACCAGCACCTAACTTTATGCCCTCTGTCTCTGAGCACTTGTTGTTCTTTCAAAGGGCCAAGCTACACATGACGAATGACACTTGAACGGCAAGTGTATTTCTCCCTGTTCACTTGCCCTCCACTCAATCCACTTGCCATTCAAGTGTCATTCGTCATGTGTAGCTTGGCCCAAAGTTATTAATGTTACTATGTTTTTTACCAAAGTGTGATCATATTTTGCAGATAGTTTCAGGAGTGTAGCCATGTTGGTCTGTAATAGAAGAATGAGATTTGGGTCAGGTAGCACCTTAAATATCAACTGGATTTTCAGGATATGAGCTTTCAATCCTTTGCTTTGGGCCATCAATCTGTTCCTCTATCCTGACTTAATGACAGGGCCATTCACGCCATAGATAGAGCCCATTGACAGAAATATATTGGCAGTTGCTGTCAACATGGGAGTCAAATTGGGAGGAGTGAAGGTTCTTTGTTTTTGTTTATGGAAAGTTAAGAGATCGTCCTTAATTTTTTACTAATAAAGGTGGGAGAATGGGCAATGCTGAATGAAGAAGGAGGAAAAGTTAAAGTGAAGCTAAAGCCACAGCCTGAATAAAGAAAATAAAGGGAGCCCAATCTATTCTAACCAGATCAGTTATCTATGTGGAATACTGATCTGGAAAGGCATGGGTGTACACATGCAACTGTGCATTGCCCTGCTATCTCCAGTCATTTAACACTAGGTTAACAGTTTCAATTAGAAGAGCCCAAAAAAGATAAAAGTCTTTCTGGTCCTCCTCGACCCATTATCTTTGGAGGACTTCTTTAATTACAGTTGGCTGGCAATGATACCTGGCGGCAGCAGAAGGTCACTGAATGGGCAATCTGGTCCACATGCCTGGGTCCTCCTCAATGTGGCTCTCCTTTAATAATTATCTTTTATTTCCAATGTTCACTCTAATCTGCATAACATGAGCCTTTGTGGTGACCCAGGACTTGGAGCCCTCTTCCTCCTCAAACCCGTGTGATGATGATATACCCACGTAGATTCGGTTGGCAGCCTTTCCTTGCATCGTGTGTAAAAGGGCACAGAAAGGGATGGTAGCTGATGATGCTGTGACTGCTGCTTCCCCTCCCCACCGAGCATAAAGCAAAGCTTTTGCAGAGGGCAACTATGAGCCTGTTCCTTACTTGGGACAGAGGTGGGGGGTGAACTTGGGCACTAAGAGAGCTTCACCACAGCAGAATACTTCATTCCTCAGCAGCTGGGAATGAGAGAAATATTGTTCTGTGTCTCATACTGGAACATCACTTTAGGAGAAACTGATGATTATTCCATTTCCCCCTTTTTTCTGTCATTGCACTGATAGGTGGGAGAAGGTACAGCTTTGCACCTTCTCCCTTTGGAGTGATGACTTTAAGTTAAACTAGAAATACATCAGATCTGTTCTCTCAGCATGGAGCTTGTCAGGAAGAGACATGGGCTGTGAATACATCTGCCCCCCCCCCAACCACTTGTCCCTCACAAAAGACCATGATCAAAATCAGCCCTATCTGTACAGCATACATACAATGTTCCACCCATAACTCACCAGCTAGCCTATGCCTGCCATTACAGCATACAATAGGCAGTAGACAATTTCAGATCATAGCAAAAAGCTCTTCCAAATCTCCAGGAATTTCTCAACCCAGAGTTACCAACCCTAGCCTCCAACTTTCTCACTACGGCACTGCTGAACTGCCCTTGTTTTTTACATACATATAAAACTGATAAATAGCCATGGAATTAAAGATACCACAGAGCCCAATCCCAGACTGAAATGGATTTGTACACTGGGAAAACCTTTAGAAAACAAAAGGGAACCTGAGTTGCTAGAAAAAAATGATGATAAAAGAAGAAACTGTGGGAGCAAATGAAGGCATGTGTAAACCTCATAATTTATTATTGCTTTGCCAAAGGAGGCTGAAATGTATGACATAAAAAGAAAATAAGAAAACAAATCTAATCTACTGTTCCTGGAAGAAAGGTTTAATGGACAGCACTCCTCAGAATTGCTCTTCTGAGTGCCCAGCACAGCAATATATAAAAGAATTTGAACCATAATAATCATGGGAATAAACAGAGAAGTGGTAATACATAAGGCAATAATGTGCTGGGGGTTACCCATCTTGCATTACTGAGGTCATATTATGTGTTAGGGCTAGTTTTTGAGCTGCAACTAGCTTGGGAATTTAGCTGAGTGTGATTTATGTTCATTTCCCCCTAAAGTTGGCCGATGTCAAGCCCCAGCTGGCATACAAGTTATGCAGGATATTTTGACTTTGTGCATGGAGGTCATGTAATTCATATCAGATTTACAGACCACATCAACACCCTTCATGGTACATACGCTGCCGTATCTGTATGTAGTAGTATGCTTGTGTATGCTAAGACTAGATGCTGCCTAGTAGGATCAATGGGTGGGCACAGTGAGAAATAAAAGTTAGTAGGAGGGGCAAAGGAAAATCTGTGGAAGTGAGCAATGGCAGATCAATTCCCCCTATTACTCAGACTATGGAGCAGACTTGACCTGGAAGCTTTATAGGGGCCTGGGTTTAACACACACTCTGGCTTATTGCTTCTTTGGTCTGGCTTATTATCCGATAATTCTCCCTTTCAGTCAGAGCTGGTGTACACAGATAACTGTCTGATCTTACTCAGATTACAGGATCTGAGTTCAGAGGCATCATACCTTTGCACAAATATTGCTTCTTTATCCCTGGCTATGCACTCGGGAGTGCAGGAAGATCCCACACTGGCATGCTTTTGTTCTCCAGTTTTTTTTTCTGTCATAAACTGCACCTGCGGTTTGTGAGTGCAGCAGCACTTTTTGGAGCTGCTGCTCCCATGAACATTACAATGGGAGTGAATTTATAAGATTCAAGTTCATTACAATAGTCTTCTCATACAACATCTACACTGAGGATGGTCATAGAGGTCATATGCCTGTGTGAACTGATGCTGATTAAACTGAACACTTGGAAATTGGCGTTCCAACTACAAGATTAGCAGCGCAATCCTGAGTAGTTATACCTATCTAAGCCACTTATTTCAATGGATTTAAATGGATTTAACTCTGTTTAGGATTGCACTATAAGTCTCTGAAGAGATAATGGCTCCCAGACTCATATGGGGGCCTGAGTTGCGGGCGATGTGGGGGAGGCAAGCAGGGAAGCGGCATGGCGGCCAGGTGACCCCGTCCAGGCACATCCGGCATGGGCTCCTGGTCTGATAGCTGGCCCCTGCCCCTCAGCACTTGGCCTATGGTGGCATCCTGCCCGGCCTTCCCTTTTGTCACAACTTTGGAGTGAGTGGGCAGCAGATTGGGGCATTGGGCACTGATCTGTTTGGGAGGAAACAGGGCCCTCAGGCTCAGTTTCCCTATTATGGGGATCCCCATAAGGGTCTGGTGGGTGAGGAATGGCCAGTGCACGCCCAGTCGGGGGCTGTCAGTCCGCCTCATTCCCAGGTGGCAGGGGATGATTTACGCAGGGGTGTACACCCACCTGGCATCCCACTGACTGTCATCGCATGGTTCCCCCCCCCTCAGCAGGGGTCTGAGGGGCAGGGCTCATTTGGAGGCAGAACACACCGGAACGGCATTCCGGTAGCTCTGAAAAGAGGTCATGTGGGTTTTGGCCCCGCCTATGTGATTTCTTTTCCTCCTGGCTGTCTTCATCTTTAGCAGCAGGCTCTGCTGCTTTATTTTCATTTGTGACTCATGGGAGAGAGAGAGAGAGAGAGAGAGAGAGAGAGAGAGAGAGAGAGAGAGAGAGAGAGAGTGCAAGCCGAGTGGGGCTAGGCTCCAAAGGAACGTAAGCTGCTTTGAATTCATTCTGCTGCTTTATTTTCATTTGTGACTTGTGAGAGAGAGTGAGTGTGTGTGTGTGTGCAAGCAAGCAGGGCTGGCTCTCCAGAGGAGGGTAAGCTGCTTTGAGTTCATTCTGCTTTAAGGAAATATCTGGAGATTTTGGGGGAAAGGGGTCTGAGGGGTGGATGGGGCCTTCTGACATACTTCCAGTGATGGCAGGGTGTGTGGCATATGCTAATGAGATATGCTAATGAGTTCCTGCAGTTCTTTTTCTAGGAAATGACCCCTGCTGAGGGGGCGTGTGGGTCATCGGTTTGGCAGGCGGGTCAGCCAATGCTCGGATCTGTGCCCTATGAGCACCTTTGCTCCCTGAGCTGTAATCTCAATAAAATTGTGGCATCTTTACCTCCAGCACTGTGTCCATGTGTTTCTTGTCACCATGCCCCCTTCCTGCTCTGCTCCCCCACTTAGCACTCACCTGCAATTTAAACTCATATTCTTGTTTGTCAGTTTGTAGGCCAAAATTGTTTTCATGCAAATGCTCAAATGTATTAGCAAGTAGGAGAACTAGCCAAAAATGTACTTATTTAACCCATCTGTTTAGTGGAGAAAATTACTTATCAGAAAGGGATTCAAAAAATTGCCTAGTCCAACATATAAAGTATCCTTTATATGCCATTTCACATTTCTATTCTGCATATTATACAGTATGTGACAAGTAGGGCTCAGAAAGGAAGTGGCCACATATCAAACAAGTACATGTGCAATGCAGGACATGCTTAATAAAACCAGACAAGACAGACTGAGCCAAGTTACATACTATAAGAATGAATATGAGTAAGTAACTGATTGTGTAATATAAATTAAATGTTATTACTACAAACTTCAGTCACTTGTGTAGTGTTTAGAGTCTTAGATCACCAAGAAGTTGCTAGCAGAAAAGCCAATAGAACTTAAGTACTGTTTTGAGTCTCTGCAGACATTAAAATAAGTCTGATGTAACTAAATTAATTAAATTGCTAATCTTGTGGTGGTGGCTTTTAAATACTCAGCATGTTCTCAGAGAAACATTTTGTTGCTTGCCATTATGTGCTTCCCAAGGATCATACCGTTCATCTTTCTGTTTCTCACAGTAATGAATCACAGAGAGCAGAACCACAAGTGACGAAAGGCACAGATTGGACACTTGTCTGCTTCCCTCAAGTTTTGATGGGAAATGTAGGCAGCTTGGCGGAATGTTGGACAAGTGACAGTTGAAAAGTCCATTGGACAGCAGTCAGAGAGCGAAGCTGCAAGACCAGGATGCCTACATTTCCCATCAAAACTTGAGGGAAGCTGACAAGTGTCCAACCTGTGCCTTTTGTCACTTGTGGTTCTGCTCAGAGATTCATAACCAGACAGTTGTGCTTGTTCATTAGCCAACTCTGAGGTTACAAATGTGACAGGAAATATTGAACTGCAGGGCTGACCTTCAACTGTTTGCCTTGAAATAATCCTTGACACAAATACATTGCAAGCCATGGATTTTGGAAATGGGTAGTGCTTGCACAAGGGTTGCAGTGCATCCTCCAAGTGCCTTGTGTATGTTATTACTATCATTACTAGGTAATTGATTCCTGTATAATTTCTAAAAAATTTCATCTGGATATAATGCCTGGATCTTATTATTAATGGAGGTCCTGCCTTTGATTCCATAACTGCCTTCACCCTCCCAACTCTTGTTGCTTTCTCTTTTCTGCTACCATTTCCTCATTTGATAACCACCAAACCACAGGAATGGACAGCTTTAAAAAGAGATTAGACAGATTTGTAGAGGACAGGTCTATCAATGCCTACAAGCCCTGGTGACTAAAAGGAACCTCCACATTCCAAGGCCGTAAATTTCTGAATAGGGGTGTGCATAATGAAAAAATGAGCCCAAATATACATAGAAATAATTGATTCAGCTCATTAAAGCTACTTCCAGAATAGTGGAACACATTTAGGAAATGAGGCTGTAACAAGCCCCTCTGCCGAAAAATTTGTGTGTTTAATTTTGGTTCTTACTTTGGTTTCTCCAAGCTGTTTTTGTTACTTTGTTTCAGTGGAGTGATTGAGCAGCCAATGGATGTGCTTCTGTTTTTTTATTTGTTGCAGTGCCCCTTGCTTCAGTTTAGTTTTGGTGGGATTCTCTAGCCTGATGTTGGTTCCCTTGCTTCAGTTTGGTTCTGTACTACTATATACACTAAGATTTAATCTAAATGGTAGAAATGAATGTCATAGATCCATTGGTTCTGTTCTGCTTTGTCTCCAGTTTGATGCAGGTTCCCATGTTTTAGTTTGGTTCTGTGTTTGTTCAGTTTGTATTGGGAGTGGGATTTTCACTGGGACTGGCTTTCGGCCAGGGGTTGCCTTTGCTGAAAGGTTTCTTTGCCCTGGAAAGCCTTAGAATGTTTTCCCCCTATGGATTCGGTTTCGTTTTCCCAGCCATCTCGGATGCTCCTCTCCGCAGGTCCGGAAGGAAGTGCCCGAGCAGCCTGACTGGGTGGTTGACCTGCGAGGGTTAACCCCCAGGACTCCCAGTGAGGGGGTCAGGGTCCGGAGCGCTGCGGGAAGAACCCCTGAAGTCGATGCAGGGGGCAAATTGCCCGTTTGCTCCAACGGAGGCCAGCAGACTTGCGCAGCACAGTGCAGGCTGCCGGGCCATGGAGAACAGCAACAAGCAGATTTAAGGTGAAAACCTGTAAGTAAGCAAATCTCTTCTGTTATTCCAAGCGTATGCAAAGGATTGGTGGGAGGTGAAGCTAAGAAGGCTCGGATATCTTCCCCTTCATTGAGTTTTGAAACTTAGTTGGCGGACTCCCCCCCCCCTAAGATGGCGACGAAAAAGCAGAGCCCGGCCGTGGGCAAATCGGTCTCAGCTGCATTGCAGGGGAAAGGAGAGTCTCTTGAAGAGGTGGTTAAATGGTTGATCGTTGAAGCTATGATGCCCTTTGTTGATAAGCTAAATGAAATCAGTCAAAGGGTTGACACAATTGAGAACGAAGTGAAAACCATTAAAGACGTAGCGTCTGCGGCAGAGCAATCTGCTTGGGAAAACGCAGCACTCATGAAAACTACAAACAAAGAAGTAAAGCTTTTGGAGAATCAACTGATAGGGCTACAAGTGGAGCGTGCTCAGACGGTATTGCGTCTTCAGAATGTAAAGGAGGAGGAAAATGAAAATTTAAAGGATTTGGTGTCGGAACTTTTGGCGTCATTCGCAAAGGCAACTAAAGAAGAGTTAAAAAGCGATATTTTGGAAGTCCGCCGGACATCTTCAAAATATGCAATGAAGCGTCAGCTGCCTCGTGAGATTATTATTGACTTTTCATCTAAGAAGACTCGGGACACCATCTTATATAATTCGTATAATGTGGACTTGGACTTTCTGGGTAACAAGGTTAAGATATTGAAGGATGTTCCATTTCTAGCTCGGAAAAGAAGATTCAAATACAAAAGGTTTGCAGCTCTTCTGAGGAAGCGTGAAATAAAATACAAATGGTTATTTCCGGAAGGCATCTGGTTCAGTTATAAAGATCAAGCCTACAAGATAACATCAGAAGCACAGCTGAGGGACTTTGTGTTTAATCATCAAGAGTTTCAGCAAGGAGAAGATCCAGAATCTGGAGGGGGGAGGGGGGAGGGGGGAGGAGGCAGTGAGCGCAGCTACTATAGCTGTTCAGAGAGAGCTGCGACCGAGACGCAGGGGAGGGGGAAGAAGACCTGATCCTGACTGTAGTTTGTATTTTATAAGGTCTACCAATCTAATGGCATATTAGAAAGTTTAAGGGAATGCAAGACTTGTAGTTGTAGTTGTAGTGTGTGTTTTTTATACGTTGTTCCTTCCCTTTCCCCTTGTTCTCCCCTTTTCCCTTTTGTAGTTTTTTGAGTTTAGTAATTAAAAAATAAAATAAAAATCTATATATATATATAAAAAGAATGTTTCCCCCCTATGAAACAATGGAGAGTGGCTGGGGCATCTTGTTCAGGGGCCCATAGAATTAGATCTCTGTGCCCAATCTTCCTGAAATTTGGAAGGTCTTTAGTGGACAGGAAGGACTGGGTTCTCTGCAAATTTGGAGTTTCTCCATATGGTTTCCCTCATAAGGGATAATGGTTGACTATATTCTGGATTCTCTAATAAAACTGAATCCCAATAGAGAATCTGACACAGGAATATTAAATATTTATGGTATTCTTATTATCCAGATCTAAATTATACTTTTTTTTGCTGCATATATGTGTTGGTAACTCTAGCTTAAGGTCACTCAGTAGGGTTCATGGTGAGCAGGGATTTGAACATGAGTGTGTGGGAAGAGGACCACAAGAGAACAGGGCCAAGAGATTGATTTCTTACTTGCAGGTGGCTTTCTTGAGGGAGAAGCAGAGACAGCTATCAAAGAATGTAAGGTCTGGGACTGAAAGAAAAGACTACTAGGTAATGAACAGCAATGTCTAGCAGTGCTGCTCCCTAGGTGAGGTAGAGGTGGCACGCAGGCTCCAAGCCTAGGGAAGGGAGTGCAGACTCAAATTAATAGGATGGCACTCTTTAGCCGTATGTAAATGAGAATAAAGGAAGGGTTCACAGCAGCTGATGATGAAGGTGGGAAAAGAGGGAACATTAGAGGATAGGTGCCCTTGCCCCCTGAGGCATTGTTGAGTCCAGGTGAGACAATGGGCCTCCCCAGTCTTAATCCAACATTCCAACCACTACAATATGCTGGCTTTTATATCATACTGGTTTCTGTATTAGTGTGATGAGGCAGCCAGTGTAATGGTAAGTGGATTGTATTAGGATTATAGAGAGTTGGATTCATGTTTCTGCTCAGCCCCTGTAATTCACTGTCTAAACCTGGGTCACTTACCTCACCTTAGCCTGTCTGACAGATTTCTTGTATAAGAGCTACATGAAGGAGTTTATAGTCAGGGTATAATTGAGGGTGGGGGGTGGATAACTTTCTTGGGGTCCCTAACGAGCTGTAAACCTGATACCATGTTTTAGTTTGTTTCTCATTTTGGAATAAGAAAAATCACATTCCCCTGTCCCCTTTATTTATTTATTTATTTTCCCGTCCCCTTTATGATAGATGGTATTGTGTAAGATTGGGGAGCAGGTAATAGCTTCTAACACACCCTTTTGCTTATATATAAAGTTTCTACCAGCCCTTTTGCTTTTATTGCAAACAGCTTATGATGTTTCAGATAAGTCAGCCAAGCCATATCATGTGGAGAAAATATAACAAAATTCATGCTGATCATCTAAAACCTCCAGTGCTAGTTTCATTAACAGCTCTTAAAATAAGATGGGATATTGCAGTTATATACTGCATGGAAAATAATGAGTTTGGGAAGGTATGGAAAAGAGTGCTTAAGGAGTTAATGTACATAAAATTGCTGAGGCTGTCACTGTAATTAATGTTCCCAATAAACATGCTAATTAGTTGACATGGAGAGAAATCTTGCAGGGACCATGTTGGACTCTTTCATATTATCCTGAATGCAAACACTACCTTATCATATCCTTACCACTCAACATTACCTCTACATCATTTCCTGGGTTTAGACACTTGTTATTGACTATTCACAGAACAGCAGAAAGACTTAATAAAATCTGACAGCAAGCTGCGTTTCCTGCCTGTATAAATTAAGTGTGCACCACCTTTGCATTTAAATGAGCTAAAACTAACAGAATAAATATTTAAATAAATCATATACATATGACCATATTATTATAATCATTAAAGACTTTCCTTGCACCATATATTCCCCCCCTCCATTTTAACTTTTTTGGAAGGCGATACAGTTGGCTCTTATGATGACTTGTTTTCTGTTTTTATAGTGCAGGGGTAGGTAATTTTTTAAACTTAAGTACAAAAAAAAATGCAGCCTCTACCTGTGAAGATATGGTAAACTGGAAAGCATAATGAGAATAGGATAAAGGCTTTACTTGACCAAATATTCTTAGAGCAAGCTAAGCCCCAACATAGGATTGCCAGGCCTCCAATTATGGTGGGAGGCCTCTTACTGACGAACCCTGTTGCCACTCAGAGAGGTAGCGAGAGAAAAATAAAATACCAGGGACATCACTGATTTTGCCACAGAGTTGCCAGCATTTCTTAGAGCTACTTCTGTCCTTCCAGGTTATATCCAGAAGTGACTTAGCGATATCAGATGGCTACCTTGTTGTCCCCTTCTCCTGTCCAACACTGATGCCAGAATCTCATAGATTTACTTTGGACTCAGCTGGTAGCTATTCAGTTCTGGGAGATGGTGATGAGCATAAGCCATGTCTCCCCCCCCCCCCCCCCGCACTGCTGTCAGTGCCTTGGTTTCTTGGGTTAAGATGTCACCTTGGGTGCAAAGCAAAATGGTCTGGTGTGTGGCTGTCAGCACACATGCTGGGTGTGACCTATCCTGTTATAGCAGATCAAGCTTAAATTGTCATCGGAGTGCAGTTTTATCAGTTGTTCATGGTCAGCTAGAGATTTGGGCTGGGTGTTACCAATGTATGGATGATACTCAGCTCTATCTCTCACTCTCCTTGATGGAGTAAGTCTGTAGCTTGAGGATGTGGTTGGACCAGTTTCTACTGGTTAAGCAGCTGCAGCCTTTCCTGGGCAGGAAAGATCTGTCAACTGCGATGCATACTCCGGTAACATCTAGATTAGATAACTGCAATGTACCTTACATAGGTCTGCCCTTGGAAAGTGTTTGGAAGCATCAACTGGTACAGAATCCTGCAGAAAAGATGCTGACTGAGTGTGTTGCAGGGATGATATCATTCAAGTCTTGGTCCATCTATAGCTCCCAATTTGTTTCTAGGCCCAGTTCAGGGTGTTGTTTTTGATCTTTAAAGCCCTGTACAGTTAGGGACCAGCATACCTTAATTACAGCCTACTGTTGAAGAAGCCTACCCATTTGCTACTGTAGTCCTTTGAGCTCCTGCTTTGGATGCCCTGCTTTCTGAAGCTTAATGGGAGACTAGAAGGGGACAAATGAATGTTTCTGAGGATGGAGCAAGATTTGGGTCCAGTAGCATCTTAACTAGATTTCCATGGGATCAGGGCCAGCGTGCCCATTGAGGCCAGGTAGGCGGTGGCCTCAGGCACAGGGTGCTGGAGGGAGTGCTGGAGGAGGTGCGGGGGGCAGGAGTGTGCTCCACAGAGCTGCAGCCTCCTATTCCTCCCACCCCACGCCGCCGCTGCTGCCAGCACATGCCCCCGGCCGGGCGCAGCAGCCACGGGCAGGCATCTGCGGCAGCACAGGCAACCGAGCAGGAGAGCTTGGAGGCCACCCACGCACTGTCACAGCCACCTGCCGCAGTGATTAAGCCAGCAGCAGTGTGCGCTCTCCTGTGATGATGTCATGCGTGATGTCATCATGCAGGCCGGTGCGCGTGCACTTGCGCGGGGGGGGAGGTGCCTGGCCGGCGGCCATGAGTGCCAAAAACCCTTGCGCCGCCCCTGCATGGGATGAGCTTTTGTGAGTCAGAGCTTCCTTTGTCAGAGGAGGAAGAAGCTTCCATAATTTTGTCACCACAATGAAGAAGTCCCTCTTTGTTGTTGTACTTGTGTCTAATAGCTGCCTCAAGCTACAGACCTGCTCCTTCAAGGGGAGTTTAATTCAAAAGAAGGCCTTCTCAGTTGTAGTGCCAAAAGTATCCCTAGGAATCTTGGCTTGTACCCTTCTATCCCTATCTTGGTGGGAATTTCAAAATATTGTCTTTTGTTCCTTCTGCTATTTAACATTTACCTGAAACCAACAAAAAAAGCCATCTCTAAATTTGGCCTTAGTTGTCATCAATACACAGATGACACCATGTTCTACTTCTTTTTTCCATCTGAATAAGGTGAGATAGTGGACATCCTGAATGGATGTCCACATAATACAAAGAATAAATAGGGAACAGAAAGACTATCCAGATAATCTTAACAAATAAAATACCCTGGTTGATTTTTTTAAATCCTCAAGTGGTCAAAATTTATCAATTTCTCCCCCCTGCAGGAGCTGTTTGACTTTTAGACTGGCACCTCAAAGCCCACACTTTTGTATTTATATTGCCACGTTTTTATATAATTATATTTATATAATTATTTTTACAAAGTGGTGTATTTTGTGTATGATACTCACTTATGTTTTTTACAAGTCTGTACTGGTTATTAACTGTAAATAAATCTGATTGATTGATTGACTGACACCTCTGATTTTGTAATTTGCTCTTGCACATATCCCTACTCATGCTTAAGATTTGATTGTTAAAAGACTGTGCTTCAGTAGCTTACAGTGGGAATGAGCACAAAAACTTAATATTCTCATCTTAGACAGGCAAGCGATGCTCATTGAGTAGGTTTCCCAAAAAAATTCCCAGAAGCAATTGTAGGTGGGAACGTATGGGACCATTTTCAAAGAATGTTTTCAAGCCTACATTATATAACCAGCAAATCAGTGAGAGTGGATAGCTTTTCATCCCTTTTATATCCTACCATTTTGGGTCATCCAGTGAAGATGATGGACAGGAGATTTAGGACACACAAAAGGAAGTCCTTGACACAATGGCATTCATTGCTATGAGGTATAATGATGGTCACTAGGTAGTTTCAAAAAGGGCCTGACAAATTCAAGTATTGGTCAATCTTTTGCTTTTAGTTATGATCGCTCAATGAAACCTCTGTTTTCTGAGGGTAAAACTTTGAATACTAGTTGCTAGGAGGCAGAACTATAAGAAGTCTGTTGCGATTATGGTCTGCTTGTGGGCTTCCCAGAGGCAGTTGGTTGAGCATTGGGAGAAAAAAAAACCCTTTGATTTGATCCAACTGGAATCTTCTCATATTTTTGTTTTCTAACTGCATAGAGTAATAAAGGAAATTTCTACAAAATTCTCAGAGGAACAAGATGGAACAGGAATGACAATTTAAGAACATTTTTAAAGGAAAAAGAATATGCCTATTCAGTGAAATATTACATCTACATATATTTATTCTTTTAACATTTCATTTTTTAACATTTATTTTCCTATTTATTATCACATTCTGTTTAAACAAATGAAAGAAAACAAACCACATAAATACAGACAGAATTAAGCCCCGTGGCTGCATGTGTAGATAAAACTCTTCTTTTGCCCCAGTGGGCAAATGCTGATCCAGTATGGAACACACAGGCTCAAAAGCTTAACTGAAACAAAGTAAACTGTTTATTGAAGTACAATGATAAAAAGAATAAAAATCAAAAGAAACTATAAAAAAGGAATTGGAAACATAGTTGAGAGGTGAAATGGACACATTGCAAACAAAATAGCCTAAAACAGGAAAGCTGCACAAAAAAGGAAAATACTTATGATAATGCAATTGAGTTGAACCTAGAACAGCTTGGCTCTCCAAGGAAACCCTCTGGTCCGCTTGAGTTAAGGCTAACAGTGTAATCCTAAGCAGAGTTACTCCAGTCGAAGACAACTGAAATTACCTAAATTATTGCAAAATTAGTGCTAGTCATATAAATTATTCTAAGTATGAGGTATTTACTGGCCAGAGGCTTCAGGATGACTTCAAAGGATCTTCAGTACAAGTATCATATCCTCTTTACCCTGTTCATTGCCTATTATATTTTTTTCTGGATCAGAAGTAGTGAGAGATAGACATGGACATAGTTTTCCCACACTTTTTGTCTATTTTACTTCCCAATCTTTTCCCAAGGAGAAAGTGTTCTCATAACACTTTGGGGTGCCACAAGCAAGTTCCCTTTCTTCCTGCATGCAGGGCTGGTGCCAGGGTTTCTGGCGCCTGAGGTGAAATACCTACTTGCCCCCCACCCCCGGCTAACCAATTTTAAAAAACAGAAGAAATGTAGGAAAAATGAAAAGTACAAAACTTGAAACTTTTTACATTTTAAATTTAATTTTTATTTCTTATTTTAAATTTTAATTTTTTTTAAGTAAGTGTGAGAATAACAACAATCTTTGTTTTTCTTATTGTGAGCCAAAAATCTATTTTGTGAGCAGAAACAGAAACTTGCATTGAAGTTTTGAGCACACCTCCTTTTGTGTGTGTGTAAAAAAGTTTCCCTCTCTCTTTCTTCCCACCTGTCTCTGAACCCAGAGACTCTCGGCAGAAGAAGGAGGGCATTCTCTTACAGGGCCCGCTTGGAGGCGAGAGATGTTTGGAAGGGGAACTGAGCTGAAGCCTTTTCTCTCTGACCCTCTCCAAGCCTTAAAATATTGATCACCTTTGTCAGAAAATCCCTTTTGGGAACCACCATGTTCATCTTTCTCCCCCACCCTTGGGTTTGAAGTGAACAGCAGCTGAGAGCTAAGCATGTGGTGTATAAATATTGAAATAAACTATTGGGGAAGAGGGGGAAGGTGGGGTGATATAAGTAAACTAGGGAATGAGAGAAGGAAGGTGATAGAGAGGGAGGTGCAGTGCAGGGTGCTGCTCTGCTGGAGTGAAGGGGAGCAGCATTGAGATCGGAGAATAACAAGGGGGAGGGAGAACAAAAGGGAGAAGGGGGGAGGAAAGTAATAGAATTTAAAACAACAACTGTAAACCCAACAACAGTGATTTCACAACACCAGCCATCAACACTTTTATTGGCGCCCATATTTTCACACACCTAGGTTCTCTGTTCTCATCTCATCCATCTTATTCTATTCCTTTTAGTGGGACCCACCTCCTCCCTTGCGTGAATGGTGCGTGCCTCTGCTCTATCCCAAGACTAACCAAGGACATACCCGCCCCTGCCCGAGATAGAGCCCTTTTTACCTTATTCTCTCCCACAGCTTCAATCACACACACTATCTGGCTTCCATCTCAGGACTCCGATGACTTTCAACAGGTCCACTGTAGTTCTGCGGGACACTGTCGTGTGAGCAGCACTGGTTTGCCATCTGGCCAAACTGGGCCAGGGTGCACCTGTCCGGGGAGACATCAAAGTCCTTCTGCTGCCGACGCCCGTTGGGGGGGTAGCAGCTACAGACGAGCCCCCACATTTGTTCCACACAACTTGTGGTCCGAATGTCCCTCAGCCAATCATAATAAGAGACAGATGCGGAGTCCTGCGGATGAAGCAATCTATAACCGTTTATTAAACGATGGAGGAACAATAGTTATACAGAGAGTAAAAGGTCTCATGTCCAACGCTCATCAAAGCTACAATAGCAGTACAATGCAATTAATACCTTTTAGTTAATTATAATATTTGTTATTCTGTTGGCTCAGAAAATAAAGTGACCCCCATTGGCTCAAGTGGCGACCACCTCTCATGATACAAGTGTCCAGGGGTATTCTTATTGGAAGAAACAACTTAGGTCAACAGCACAATTACAATTACAATATTACCCAATTGTTATTGCTTATCTTATCTGTCCTTGGTCTCTCTCTTGAAGGAACATCTCCCTTCCTTTCCCACACATCTCTTTCATAGCCTTTTCATTCATGCCCATTCCTCTGGTCCATGTAACATTTAGTAAAGGTGCCCCACTGTTGCTTTTGGCAACCTTGTGGGTTTCAAGTGGAGAATATTTCTCTGGGTTCTGTGGGAGAGGAGCGCTCTCCTTTCCCAAGGAATGTACTTAAAGTTGCATTCAGCACCCGTTCCTCTGCTTTGTGGTTTCCTCTCAGCCTTGAAAAGTTCTGCTAATCCAATTAGCAGCTAGCTTTCATTGCAACATTTTGCATAAGCAGTTTTACAAAGGGGTTTCTGTATCAAGTCATAAACAGGTGTCAAGTCATAAGCAGATGTTTGGCAAGCGCAATCTACCTGATAGCAAGCTTCACAGTGTCTAATCTCACTTCTCACAGTGATTCACATGTATAACATACATTCTGCTTTGGTCTTTTGTTTCAAGTCTCATTTTCTTGCAAGTTGCGTTACAAATACTACATTAGCTCCTGAGAATAATAAAAGTGCATAATAAAAGGCACATAGAGGTACATAAAATCTCTTTCATTAAATCTACTTCCCACACTATGTTTGTCGTGGCCCCACTAAATACTGTTTTAGAAAGCAACAGGGGAGCCAAGTTGAGGATGGGGTTTATATTGCATTAACAGTCCTTGATTGTCCCTCCCCTCCCCGTTTGATCGCTGTGCCGCATATCTTATGGCTATCAAAAGGCCTTATAGACACTGCATGGTTAGCTTTACTCTGGTGTTATAATAGATAAACCTTGTATCCAATAGGGGGAGTTGCAACAAAGACCATACCTACCTTATACTGGAAACTGGAAATATAGCTCTGGGTAAGACAGATGGGAAGAGCCAAATCAGCTGGGTAGGGTAAGACTGGCCTTTTAATTTCCTTTTTGTTTTTTGTTTGTATGAATAAACAGCATATATGCAAAACAGCATTAATAATGTTATCCACAAACAATCAACAATAACGTTAATCATTCAAATTCAACACAATTAAGAACCAAGAAAGTGAGCACAAGTATGTGGAGAATCAGAAAGGGGCATTATGGTAATGTTATTGGTGCTGTGATTTATTACAGTTTTGCTTATGAGTGGGTTAGGTAATAATCATAATTTCACTCATAAACACAATCCTGCTCCCCAGGCAATGCATATGTTCTTGTCAATTCCTAGTTGAAGATATGAACAAAATCCTCCTACCACCCACCCATCAGAATTACTTGGCAAGAGAAGAAAAGGGGCGTGCTCCTAGGTCATGGAACCAGCCCCCATGGAGAAAGCTGTCCCTAAGAATCTCCACAAATATATGAAACTATCTTATATCAAGTCAGACTATTGATCTGTCTAGCTCAATGTTGTCTACTCTCTGGGGTCTCATGTAGAGAAAGGTCTTTCCCAGCGTCTGCTACTTGACATCCTTGTAACAGGAGATTGTAGAGACCAAACTTAGTATCTTCTGCATGCAAAGCAGATGCTCTATCTACCACTGACAGTGGCATCCTAAACAGAGTTACACCCTTCAGAGCCCAGACACAGAAGGGTATATCTCTGCTTAGGATGGCACTGAGAGCCACAGCCCATTTTAGAAACAGAGCCTTAACCATTAGCAGGAAACAGCTCTATAAATAGCATTGTGACTTCACATATTCAGTGGGCACAATCCAGAGAAAGGGTATTTTGTACCTATATTCCATTAATTTCAATGCAATTAATTCTCTAGAACATTCTCCAGAAACTTTTAAATCGAGTTAACCTGATATTTTCTGCAATGAGAGAACATCTATCAAAATTGCAGTGAATCAGTCTACAAACAAAAGTAAGATAGCCTGACCTATTTTCAAAATGAAGAGAGAAAGCAAACAAAAATACTGAAATCAAAAAGAGTCCAGTAGCACCTTTAAGACTAACCAATTTTATTATAGCATAAGCTTTCGAGAATCAAGTTCTCTTCATCAGATGCCTGATCAACCCTTCCCTTTTCTCTCTCTTTCCCCCTCCTCTTCTGTATCTGCCCAGTTTTGATCAGGCATCTGATGAAGAGAACTTGATTCTCGAAAGCTTATGCTATAATAAAATTGGTTAGTCTTAAAGGTGCTACTGGACTCTTTTTGATTTTGCTACTACTGACTAACACAGCTAACTCCTCAGAAAAATACTGAAAGAAACAGTATGCTGGAAAGATGTGGAAAATGTGTTTTTGTCACTATATTTAGGAGTAAAGTAAAAGTAGGAGTACAGTAAAATATGATGTCCCATTTAATCTTTTATATAGTAAAAAAAAGTGGTTGGGAAAATTTCATATGTTCAGTTTATAAGGGCCTTGGGATGGTTCTGCAAATTTGCTCAACATAGAGATTAGAGTTGCCAACTTCAGATTGAAAATTTCCAGGAGATTTAGGGATGGAGCTTGAAAAGGGCAGCATTTGAGCAGTGGAAGGGTCTCAGAAGCATATAATGCTATACAGTCCACCCTCCAAAGCAGCCATTTCCTCCATAGGAACTGATGTGTATAGACTAGAGAACAGCTGTAATTAGATGGTTGTTGTGGGTTTTCCGGGCTGTATTGCCGTGGTCTTGGCATTGTAGTTCCTGACGTTTCGCCAGCAGCTGTGGCTGGCATCTTCAGATGAAGATGCCAGCCACAGCTGCTGGCGAAACGTCAGGAAATACAATGCCAAGACCACGGCAATACAGCCCGGAAAACCCACAACAACCATCGTTCTCCGGCCGTGAAAGCCTTCGACAATACAGCTGTAATTAGGCTTGCCAGTCCCCTGCTAGGGGCAGGGGATCCCTTACTTCCACCCTCCACCCCTTGCCCCTCCTTACCTGGCCGGGTGCCTCCTGGGGCATGCTCCTGGGTGGCATGGTGCACTCTCGTGCTCTGCAGCACCCAGTATTAGAGGACATGTGCTGGTGCTGATCCAGTCTCTGGTTCTGGACCTAAGGCCTTGAATGCGGCCTGTCTCCAAGCACCCAGTATTAGACATGGCTTTGAATAAGGAAATGGTGAAAATATAAGCCCTCTGAAACTATAAGCCGCGACCCCCGGGGGCCCCCGGCCCGCCGCAGGCGGGGCGGGGGGCGTCGGGGGGAGCGGCGCAGCCGCGACCCCCGGGGGCCCCCGGCCCGCCGCAGGCGGGGCGGGGGGCGTCGGGGGGAGCGGCGCAGCCGCGACCCCTGGGGGCCTGGCTGTCTTTGTCTTTGTCTTCGTCTTCGTCTTCGTCTTCGTCTTCGTCTTCGTCTTCGTCTTCGTCTTCGTCTTCGTCTTCGTCTTCGTCTTCGTCTTCGTCTTCGTCTTCGTCTTCGTCGCCCCCCCCCCGCCCCCCACCCGCGGGATGGGGATGGGGATGTTTATTTCTGACAACCTCTTCATGCAAAACTTAAAACTTTTGTAGTACAATGTTGCAATGTTATAAAAAGGTAAAAATTTCATAAAATTGTAATTTTACTAACAATCCAACTCAAATAAGTATATATATAATTCAAACAGTATTGCTTCTATAATCATATTAGGCATAAATATTAAACATAACTTTTAATCATTAATTAAAAAGTATTAAATACTCGGTAGTTTTATCTTAAATCTTGAGCAGCTTGAAACCTTCAAGTGAGAACTGAAAACACGTTTCTCTGTTTTAGAGAAACTATTTGTCAGTACAAAATAAACAGATTGGATGTTTTTGTCGCACTCTCCCAACCAGGAGACAGACTTCTCCTAAGAGTTTAATGGCTTCTTTCATTAACAAATGCTAGTCTTGTTCATTAACTGATGTATCAAAATATAAATGATTATTTAAATAAAACATAGAAAAATAGACCAGATGAACACAAGAATTAAGTTTCCTAACATTTTTTAATGAAATCTAACTCAATCAGATTAATGATGAAATGCATTCAAGTTACCGTAGCACAAGGATAAGTTTCCTGCCTAGATCTTCATGAGATTTCTTTTGGCCAAAACCCTGATCTGCTATTTGGATTACCATTTTTATATATTATCTTATGAGGAAATCTAAGATCTTTTCATATGATAACATAGATAAATATCAAACCAATCATAATTTAATTCTTTTTTACTATTTCCAATCATGTGACATTCTACCTAGCCAAAAGTACCACTATGCCCAGCTGCAAGGTAAGAGATATGGATAGTAAAAATGACAGGAAAAGTTACATGACCAGGTCATCCTTGGTCTCTGCTAACAATTACAGAACATTTATCTGATACTGTTCACTATTTTTAATTGGCTGTCAAAGATAAAGAAGCACCAGTTATACACCGTACTAGAAAAAGAACTACAGTGAAGTTCATACAGCGTTATTTAGAATGCATATGTTTCACTAAGTATGTGTTCTAAACCATAATCAGCAGTCTACTGGTTTGAATCCCACTACTGACATGAGCTCAATAGGTGGCCTTGGGTCAGCCACTACTCTCAGCCCCAGCTCCATTGTGGGGATAAGAATAACACTAACTTGTTCACTGCTCTGGGTGAGGCACTAATATGTGTAGAAGAGCGGTATATAAGCACAGTTATTATTATTATTTATATTTCCGTGATGCCATCCCTTGACCTGTGAAATTAAGTATTTTGATAAATATGAAAGTGATACAAAATATAAATGCATTGCATAATGTGTGAGTGTACATATACAAACTTTAAAAATTTTATTGGATAATACCGCAAAGCATGATTACTGAGAAAGCTGCTTTCACTGCTTTCAGTGTGGAGAGCTGCTTGTAGATCAAAACAACCTGGCGAGCTGTCTTCATGCAGAGTGCACGATTCTCTTGGCTTTCAATTCTGCTTTCGTTCAGCACGGGTAAATCAATGTGTCAGCAGCAGTAAACATTTGTATCACTCCTCTCTGAATGAACTTTTAAATTTTACTTCCTATTGTGTCAAAGCAATTAAAATTAACAATACAGTTACTAAGCTGCTAAGATCAATTAATGGCTCTTAGGCTTTATCTATTGATCTAGTGACATCTTCAAAACCCACTGGTAACAGACTATACATACTTCTCTTCTATCCACAATATATACACAAGGATTGATTACATATTCTTATCTTCTAAATTACATATTTAAATGACATATTCTTATCTCCTAAATTAATTAGTCAAACTCTTACATCAAGGATTGGTGACAAGTTGTGGACAGACTATGCTTGGACAGAATGTACACTGAGAATAAATGACATCAAACAAATTGAAAACTAAATAAATCACTTTTATTTAACAAATAAATTTCTTCTGAAGTCTCTTTAGAAATTAAACAATAGAAACAAACTATGTGGCATTCCTCAAATCCACGTGTAGGATGCTATGGAAGTGGTACTTAGAGGGAAATTAATCTCCGTTGCCTCCTGTCATGAAGAGCAAAAAGAAAACATTAGAAATGAAATGATACCTAGAATAAGAAAACTAGAAGATGAACACAAAAAAGGCCACCCAATCTATAAACTTACTTGCTTGAAAATTAAAGGAAAAAACCTCCTCACATTCTATACAAGCTATTAAAGGCATCCAGGAAAAACTCAAACTAATTCTGTAAATACTACCAAACCATTTGTACATCAGACAATCCTGACACTAATCATATTTTAAATTATTTATCGTCACAGGAAATTATTTGCAAAAAAACTCACAAGAACATAAACAATATCTTGACCAACCAATCACAACAGAAGATGGTACAGTCACTATCAAATCCTTGAAAAAAATAACAAAGCTTCAGACAGGGATGGATTCCCTGCCAAATTTTTACAAAAAAATACATTCACCTACTTTCAACTCCACTAACTGCCACATGCAACTCTGTTATGATACGAGGTAGCATCCCTCTATCTGGGTCAGAGGCTGAAATAGTAGTTACTCCAAAAAAGGACAACGATATTACAAATAGTAAATCTTCGCAACCAATACCCTTACTGAATCAAGACCAAAAGATCTTTACCAGCATATTTGCCAAAAGATTGTCTAAATTTAAATAACCAACTACATTCACCTTGACCAGACTGGCTTTATGCCAATAAGGAATCTTTTTGACAATACACGTAACACTTTAACTATAATTAATTTCTGTGAAGCATACAAAATCCCTGCATTACTTCTGGCCTTTGATATAGAGAAGGTATTCAATTAAGTGGAAATACCATATCTAAAACTTTTACTTCAAAAATGGGTTTTGGCGACCAATTCTAAAATGCCATTAATGCTCTTTATCTTTCTACAAAAGCTACAGTTAGGACCAGCAATGTACATTTGATAGATATCCATATAGCAAGGGGAACTAGACAAGGCTGTCCCCTTTGTATTGTCGAAGGCTTTCACGGCCGGAGAATGATGGTTGTGGGTTTTCTGGGCTGTATTGCCGTGGTCTTGGCAGTGTAGTTCCTGACGTTTCGCCAGCAGCTGTGGCTGGCATCTTCAGAGGTGTAGCACCAAAGGATAGAGATCAGTGGTGACACTGAGAGATCTCTATCTTTTGGTGCTACACCTCTGAAGATGCCAGCCACAGCTGCTGGTGAAACGTCAGGAACTACAATGCCAAGACCACGGCAATACAGCCCGGAAAACCCACATCAACCATCGCTGTCCCCTTTCCCCATTTCTTTTTGCCATAACTATAGACAGGGCCGGTGCTACCATTAGACCAACTAGGCAGCCGCCTTGGGCACAGACCTCAAGAGGGGCATAGTTTTATACAAATTACTTTCTTGAAAAAAATGCAACTGAGAAAACCTATTGAGCACCCCCTAAATGGTCCTGTCCACAGACATCAAGCAGCTCAAAAGCTCACAGTAACATTTTTATTTATTTATTTATTTATTTATTTATTTATTTTATACCCTCCCCACAGATGGCCTAAGGGTGGCTAACATTAAAAAATACATTAAAATCACAGAAACATAAAATCAATAATATTTTTTTAAAATGATTAAAATAGTCCAGGAGCAGGCTATTTAAACAAATATTGGGAGTCCTTATACAAGCATGCAGATGGCTGAGGGCAGCTCCGGAACAAATGGTGGTCTTAGATGGAAGAAGAAGGACACTCGCTGGCACTCAGCCAAAGGCCCAGCAGAACATCTCCATTTTACAAGCCCTGCAAAACTGTAACAGGTCCCACAGAGCCCAGATCTCCAGCGGGAGAGCATTCCACCAGGCCAGGGCCAGGGCAGAAAAAGCCCTCGCCCTGGTTGAGGCCAGATGGATGTCCTTTGGGCCAGGGACCACCAGGAGTTGCTTGTCTGCAGACTTCCGGTTTGGGATCCATGGAGGTCTAACGCAGCTCTAAGTGCAGAGCTGACCAGGCTGCCGTTTCAGCGGCCGGAGGGGCACAAATAGCCCCCGGCCACCTGCTCTCAGGCGGAGAACAGGCAAAGAACGCTCAAAGACCTCAGGGCGCGTTGATCTCGGGCGAGGGGGGGTTCTGCGCTAAGGATTCTCTCTCGACCCTTGAGGTCCCACCCTTTGACAGGTCGGCATAGATCTCTGCGACAGACCCGGGGCCAGTGCAGCTGGCATAAGACCTTCGTGCCCAAGCTTCAACAGGGGGAAAATAAACGGAAAGAGAACTTAAGATTGAAGCAGTGATTACAACCCAGAAAGACGTTTGAAAAGGTAAAGATCACTATCTCCTGAATTGGGATGGATTGTTAAAAGTAACGAAGTTTTAAAAGGACTTTTTAAACTGCAACAGACTTACTATAAGGAGGGGGAAACCCGGCAAGAAATAGATTCCAAAAAGGACTAAGTAAAAAGAAGTAATTTCAGAAAAGAGACATTTGTTTATCATACCTGTGGTTGAGAATCGATAGCAGGCTGTGGGAAAACTTCTACCATTGCGAGAGCTGCAGCGGAGAGTCGGGAAACAGGAAGTACGTAATAGTGATAGAGTCGCCAGAAGGAGACAGCCCCTACTGGAAGACAGGAAGAAGGGCATCGCCATTTTTGAACAGGGAAGGGCTTTGGCTTCAGCAAGGGTGGAAGTAGGACATCTTGGATTACAAAAGGGTACAGAGAAACCATAGAGAAAAGACGCCCGACATTTTGGATTTTTGAAGCGATTTTTGTTCATTTAAAGGACCAGGACTTTTAAATTAATTAAAAGGACTACCAATTTGGACGCCACGGAGCTAAGAAAACATGCAGACTCGTGGGAGCGAGGTAAATCAAGCCCCACGATGTCGAAGAAAGAGTGGCAAGCAGCCATAGAGAACTTGGACAAAAAAATTTGTGAAATGCTAAAGGAGCTTAAAGAAACAAAATTGGAGATGGTGAAAGAAGTCAAAGATGTCAAAGAGACAGTTAAAAATGAGCTGGCAGAAGTAAAAAAGGGAATGGAGACGATACAAACCGACCTGCAGGCAGCGCAGCAAAAAGTTAACGATGTGGAGAAGGCGATGGACAACCTTACAGAGACGCAGCGAACGGACATGAGAGTAATGAGGGGAAGAATGGCAGTTGCGGAGAGTAAATATATGGAAAAGCAGCTGAGGTTTCGAGGTTTGTTGGAAGTAGAAGGAAAGACGGCACAAGAACAGGTGACTGAAGTGTTAGCTGAATACCTGGAAAAGGAGGAGGAGGAGGTTGTGGCTTTCCTAGATGTGGTGTACCAAATAAATTCCAGATTTGCAACCCAGAGAAAGGTACCAAGGGATGTGATAGTGCAATTTACGACAAGGAATGTAAGGGAAATGATAGTGACTAAGCAATTTCAAGATCCATTGATAGTTGATGGCAAGACAATTATCATCATGAAGGAGTTACCCAGATCGGTGCTCTTGGACCGGAAAAAATACAAAGTGTTAGTCCAGACTTTGAAAGACATGAAAGTAAGATACAGATGGGAATTACCGGAAGGCATATCTTTTGAATTTGGAGGGGTAAGAAAGCGCATCAGATCTGAATTGGAAATGGAAAGGTTCATGATGGACAATGAAAAAGACTTACCAACAACAAGGCTTTGAATATGGAGTGCAAAGTTTTATTGTGGAATGTAAATGGACTTAACTCACCTAATAAGCGAAAAAGTATTTTCCACTGGCTATTAAAACAGAAATGTGATATAGTTTGCTTACAAGAGACTCATATTAGAAATCAGGATGTAAAATACCTTAAAGTAAGTAAATTGGGCATTGAATTTGTAGCGGCCTCAAAAAAGAAAAAAAGGGGAGTGGTACTATATATAAAAGAAGAGCTGCAACCAAAGGTGATAATTAGAGATGGGGAAGCCAGATTTATAGCAGTGGAATGCATTTGGAACTCAAAGAAAGTGTTGGTGATTGGAATATATGCGCCTAATGGAGCTAAAGAGTGCTTTTTTGAGGATTTAAAGAAGCAACTAGATGAACTTTCATATGATCAGATAATACTTGCAGGAGACTTCAATGGAGTTACGAATTTGGAACAAGACAAGAAATCAGCCACTACACAAAAGAAAAGAGGATTATTACCAAAGACTTTTTTTGGATTAATGCAACAGGAAGCGTTGGAAGATGTGTGGAGAACGCAGAATCCCACAATCAGACAATATACCTTTTTCTCTGCAAGACACTCTACCTCATCGCGTATTGATATGATCTGGGCCTCAAAGGACTTAGTACTTTGGACTAAGGAAGTAGAAATAATGCCTATGGTAGGCTCAGATCATAACCCAATTATGTGGAAATTTGGAAAAAGAACTAAGAGAAAAGGATGGAGAATAAATGAGGATTTGTTGCAAGAGGGAGAAAATATGGAAATGTTGAGAAGGGAGACTAAATTCTTCATACAGTACAACATGAATCAAGAAGTACCAACCAACAAGGTATGGGACACATACAAGGCAGTAATCAGAGGTGTATTAATGGACTTAAATGGAAGACTCTGAAGGAAAAAAGAGGAGAAGAGACAGGAGATTATGGAAAAAATAAAAGCCAAAGAAATCCAGTTGAAGAAAAGACCAGGGAAAAAGAAAATATATCAGGACATTAAAATCCTTCAGGAGCAGTTGACGGCCATGAATAATAAAGAACTGGAATGGAATCTTAAAAGACTGAATCAAAAGTCGTTTGAAGGGGCGAACAAACCTGGGAAATTTTTGGCATGGCAATTGAAGAAAAGAAAGGAGAAAAAGATAATAAATAAAATATGTGATGACAATAAAGTACACCTGGAACAGGTCGCTATTAGCAGAGCCTTTTATAAATTTTACGCTAAATTGTATGATAAGAAAGAAGTGAATAAAGATGCGATAGCCGCATATCTGGAGAAAATGAAGCTGCCAGTAATGTCCGAGGAGTGGAGAGTTAAACTAAACAGTGAAGTAACAGAAGAAGAGATAAGGAAGGCAATACAGTCAACAAACTTGGGAAAAGCGCCAGGGCCTGATGGACTCACAGCTAAGTTTTACAAGGCAATGGCCAATGAACTGGTACCGTTTTTAAAAGAGGTGATCAATGGTGTTATGAGGGACCAAAGGAGCCCAGATACCTGGAGTGAAGCAAATATATCATTGATCCCCAAAGAAGGACAGGACTTGACCAATGTTAAAAACTACAGACCTATCTCTTTACTTAATAATGACTACAAGATTTTTGCAAAGATCTTGGCGGAGAGAATAAAGGGGTGGCTAGCCGAAGTTATTGGAGAAGAACAAGCAGGCTTTTTACCAAATAGACAACCTAAGGACAGTCATAAACGCTATAGAATACTATGACAGGCAATGTGATAAGGAGGTTGGTTTCTTTTTTGTAGACGCTGAAAAAGCATTTGACAATTTGAACTGGGACTTTATGTTTGCCACCATGGAACAGCTACAAATGGGGGAAAGGTTCATAAGAGCAATGAGAGAAATTTATAGAGACCAGAGTGCAGCAATTGTGGTGAATGACGAGCTGACTAAAAAACTGATTATTGGAAAGGGTACAAGACGAGGTTGCCCGCTATCCCCATTGTTGTTTATTTTGGTTCTTGAAATTTTGATGATGCAGATTAGAGAAGATAATGCAATCCGTGGTATAAAGATAAAAGACTTTTCCTATAAGGTCAGAGCGTTTGCAGATGATATAATGTTAATTGTGGAAGATCCAATTGAAAACATGCCTAAGGTAATAGAAAAAATAAAAGAGTTTGGAGACTTGGCAGGTTTCTATGTAAACAAAAAGAAATCAAAGATTTTATGTAAGAATATGATTAAACAAAAGCAACAGTTATTAACGGAAATAACAGACTGTGAGGTAACAAGTAAGGTGAAGTACTTGGGAATTGAATTGACTGCAAAAAATATAGATCTATTTAAGAATAACTATGAGAAATTATGGACTCAAATAGAGCATGATTTGATCAAATGGAATAGGCTGAACTTGTCATGGTTGGGAAGAATTGCAGTAATCAAGATGAACGTGTTACCAAGAGTTATGTTTCTGTTACAGACGATACCAATCATTAGGGACTCCAAGCAATTTGATAAATGGCAGAGGAAAATATCAGAGTTTGTGTGGGCAGGCAGGAAGCCTCGAGTGAAAATGAAAGTGTTACAGGATGCAAAAGAAAGAGGGGGAATGCAACTGCCCAACTTGAGACTTTATTATGATGCAATCTGTCTGGTACGGTTGAAGTATTGGATCACATTGAAAAATCGCAAACTGCTGGCCTTAGAGGGATACAAAAAATTATTTGGATGGCATGCATACCTATGGTATGATAAAGTAAAAGCAGATTCTATGTTCCTGCATCACTATATTCGGAGAAGCCTCTTCACAATTTGGAAGAAGTACAAAGAATACCTACAAGAAGGAATTCCCTCCTGGGTGGTTCCATATGAAGTAATAGATCCAAGAACGGTCGATAATGAACAACAGTGTTTAACGTATAAGGAGATAACTCAAATAGAATCCTTTAAAATAAGAATAAGAACGCAACAAGAGATGTCTCCAAACTATGACTGGTTTCAGTATAGACAAGTTAGAGATCTTTATTACTCAGACTGTGCGAAGGGAGGGATAAGGATGGAAGACTCAGAATTAGAGAAAGTAATATTACAAGAAGACCAAAAGGAAATTTCTAAGGTCTACAAAGTGTTGTTAAAATGGTATACTGAAGATGAGACAGTCAAAGTGCAAATGGTGAAGTGGGCTATAAACTTTAACAAAGAAATAACAATGGAGGCGTGGGAATACTTGTGGAAACATACATTGAAAATCACGACATGTACCAATATTAAAGAGAATATTTACAAAATGATTTACCGTTGGTATCTGACGCCAAAGAAGATTGCGCTAGGGAACTCGAATATGTCTAATAAATGCTGGAAATGTAAAAAACATGAGGGATCAATGTATCATATGTGGTGGACTTGTGAGGTAGCTAGGCAGTACTGGGGGGAAATAATAAGAGTAATGAGTGAGATTTTACAATTTCAAGTTAACAAGAACCCAGAACTCCTGCTACTGAACTTGGGAATGGAAGACATCCCAGCACAACATAGGACATTTTTATTCTATATGACGGCAGCAGCCAGACTTTTGTATGCGCAGAAGTGGAAAGTACAAGAAGTGCCAACTACTGAGGACTGGATTTACAAATTGCTGTACATGGCGGAGATGGACAAAATGACAAGAAAACTGAGAGACCTTGATCCAGGGCAGTTTAACACGGACTGGGGAAAGCTGAAACAATATTTGGTGAAAAAATGGGAGGTGGGAGGAGAACTGTGGCAGTTTGAAAATTATTGAGGTACACAGGAGGAGAGAAGTGACTATACCGAGGGGGTGGAGAGTTAATGGAAAAATTCTAAGCAACTTTATATGATTTTTAAGTATTATATTAAGTAGCAATAGCGTTGATACTATGTGAATTAATGGGATAGAAATTAACTAATCTATATTTTTTGGAAAGATAACCGTATAACATAGAGTGAATATATACATACATACGTAAATTCAAAGATAGGTCTAATTGTTAGAATTATGGTATATGTATAGATAAAGAACAACATATAGAACAGAAGCCTAAGCAAATGACAATAAGTGTGTATAATAAGTATGTGTATAGAAGTATTGGAATTGATGTATAAAGGGGGGCAAATTGTTTGTCCCATATTGAAGAGAATAGAAGGAGTAAGATAAAACACAGGTTATCAAAATGAATATTATTAGTAGTTTTAATGAAGAAGATAGATTAACAGTGCAATCCTATTGAGAGTTACTCCAGTCTAAGTGCATTGACTTCAATGGGCTTAGACTGGAGTAACTCTCCATAGGATTGCACTGTAAGAGGATTTTATTTATATGACAATTTATATGACAATTTATATGTGAAAGGAAGTGGAAATAGTGCTTAGAAGAATCTGAAAGTATATTATAATAAACAAATAAAATAAATATGAAGGAGTAGAGCGAAAGTGGATAGGGGGTTGGAAAACTGTTGGAAGTCAATAAAAAGGGGGGGAAAGGGAGGGGGTTAGAATTAGAAAAAATTAAAGAATGTGATTATAATTGTTATTATATGTTTCTAATCCAATGAAAATTCTTTTAAAAAAAAAAGGAGTTGCTTGTCTGCAGAGCACAACACCCTGCACGGGACGTAATGGAGGAGGCGGTCCCGCAGGTATGGAGGTCCCAGTCCATGAAGGGCTTTAAATACCAAGGTTAACACCTTGAACTGGATCTGGAACTCCACTGGAAGCCAGTGCAGCTGGCACAGCACATGATGAATGTGCGCTTGGATGGGCGTTCCGGTAAGGACGCATGCCGCTGCATTCTGGATCAGCTGTAACTTCTGGGTCAGGCCCAAGGGCGGTCCAGGATAGAGTGAGTTGCAGTAGTCTAGCCTGGAGGTGACCATTGCATGAATTACTGTGGCCAGGTCCTGGGGTGAAACATAGGGCGCCAGTTGCCTGCCCTGTCAAAGATGAAAAAAGGCAGACCTGGCAACAGTCATGACCTGGGCCTCCATTGAAAGTGTGGCATCCAAGGTCACACCCAGACTCCTCACCATCAGTGAAGGTTTCAATTCTACCCCATCGAGGGCTGGGAGCCGGTTCCCAGCTTGATTGCCCCATGATCCAGACACAGAACCTCTGTCTTCAGGGGATTCAATTTTAGGTGACTCTGATGTAACCATACCGTCACAGCCTCAAGACCCTTGACCAAGGAATCCAAAGCAAGATCGGACTGGCCATCTGTAATGATTCCAAGTAAATGTATCTTTAAATGCTTGATGAGATAGGTGAAGAGTGGGGGGTGAAGGAGATGGATGAGTGAGTGATATGATTGGTTGAGGACTGAGAGGGTGGGCGGAGTGAATGCAGTTTGAGACTGAGAGTAGAGAGAAAATTTTTAGTCAGAAGAAAACAGGCTAGCTGTGTGCTACCTGAATATGTTGAAGTGTTTATGAGAGAAATATAACCTGTGTGGAACCTGAACTGAGCATGTTTGTGAAAGGACACTCAGTCAGGGAATGAGAGGCCAGCTGTGTGAATGAGAGTAAATGAAGTAACTTTAAGAACCGAGAACTAAGTTTATGAAACCGATACGCTTCTTGACTAAATAAAAGTTTATTTTTGTTTTGTTATATCCCAGTGTAGCTGTTATTGCTATATCCCATTCCTATCTTCAGGGCCACATAGAACCACGAAGGAGCCTGACGCTTAGGAACGTTACCAAAGGGAAAATTTAAATAAAATATCTTGGAATAAAATATTCCTGGTGGCAGCAGACTACCCAGAGGGTTAAGGGATAGATTAAAAGAAAAATCTACCCTAAACAAAGTAAAAGTCATAACACCATCCATCAGCAGATAGAGCTGAGTGTCATCCGCATACTGGTGACAACCTAGCCCAAAGCTGCGGGCTAACCGGGCAAGGGGGCACATATAGATGTTAAATAGCATCGGGGAAAGAATCGCCCCCTGAGGGATGCCACATTCCAAAGAATGGTAAGCAGACATCTGTTTCCCGAGTGCCACCCTCTGTCCTAGATTGTGAAGGAAGGAGTTCAGCCATTGCAGGGCTGTTCCACGAATCCCCACATCGGCAAGGCAGTGGGTCAGAAGATTATGATTGACCATGTCAAATGCTGCTGTAAGATCTAAAAGTATCAGCAGTGCTGCCCCACTCCAGTCCAGGTGTCGCCGCAGATCATCTGTGAGGGCAACCAGAGCCGTCTCTGTACCATGGCCAGGCCTGAAGCTGGACTGGAATGGATCCAGGATAGAGGCATCACCCAGGTATACCTGCAGCTGTTCCGCTACTGCCCTCTCAATTACCTTACCCAGGAATGGAATATTCGAAACTGGGTGATAATTGGCTGGACCAGCAGGATCCAGTGATGGGTTCTTTATTTTTTTTTTAAATTTTTTTTATTGGATTAGAAATCAATATAATCAATACAATCAATTTCCTTTCAATGTCCCTGTTCTAACCCCCACCCTTCCCCCCTTTTGTTGACTTCCAACAGTTTTCCAACCCCTTGTCCGTTTTTCCCCTACTCATTTCAAACTTATTCTATCTTATACATATACTTTCACTCTCTTCTAAGCTTATCTATATCAACTAAATATTACATTTCTGGCATATATTCTTTATAATAATAATCATTTGTCTAATTTTAATACTCACATTATATACCTTCAATATAAGTCAATCAATTTAACTTATAGTTGTTGGGGGTTTTCCAGGCTGTATTGCCGTGGTCTTGGCATTGTAGTTCCTGACGTTTCGCCAGCAGCTGTGGCTGGCATCTTCAGAGGTGTAGCACCAAAAGACAGAGATCTCTCAGTGTCACAGTGTGGAAAAGATGTAGGTCATTTGTATCTACTCAGGAGGGGTGGGGTTGAGCTGAGTCATTCTGTAAGAGTTTCCCAGGGTGTGGAATGCTAATGGAGGGAGGCTTCACTGAGTCATTCTGTAAGAGTTTTCCAGGGTGTGGAATGCTAATGGCGGGAGGCTTCACTGTATCCTGAGGAGGTTCTTTTGCATATGGATTGGTGCTTGATGTGCTAATCTTCTCTGCAGGGCTATTGTCGGGTGTGGAGTGTTTTGTTGGCCTGGTGTTTTTCAGAACTGGAGCCCATGCTCTGTTCATTCTTAAGGTTTCTTCTTTCCTGTTGAAGTTTTGCTTATGCTTGTGAATTTCAATGGCTTCCCTGTGCAGTCTGACAAAGTAGTTGGAAGTGTTGTCCAGTATTTTGGTGTCCTGGAATAAGATACTGTGCCCTGTTTGAGTTAGGCTATGTTCAGCCACTGCTGATTTTTCAGGCTGTCCAAGTCTGCAGTGTCTTTCATGTTCTTTTATTCTTGTCTGGATGCTACGCTTTGTGGTCCCGATGTAAACTTGTCCACAGCTGCAGGGTATACGGTATACTCCTGCAGAGGTGAGGGGGTTTCTGCTGTCTTTTGCTGATCGTAGCATCTGTTGTATTTTTCGGGTGGGTCTGAATACTGCTTGAAGGTTATGCTTTTTCATAAGCTTTCCCATCTGATCAGTAATTCCTTTGATATATGGCAAAAACACTTTTCCTGTAGGTGACTGTTTTTCCTTGGTTGTTTGATTCATCCTGGGTTTGATTGCTCTTAGGATTTCATTTCTGGAGTAGCCATTTGCCTGAAGTGTGTGGTTTAGATGATTAATTTCCTCATTGAGAAAACGCGGCTCACATATCCGTCTTGCACGATCCACTAATGTTTTCATTATGCCTCTTTTCTGTCGGGGGTGGTGATTGGAGTTTTTGTGTAAGTACCGATCAGTGTGAGTTGGTTTCCTGTAGACCTTGTGACCTAACTGAGAGTTTGCTTTGCGGATGACCAAGGTATCCAGGAATGAGAGTTTTCCCTCACTTTCTTTCTCCATTGTGAATTGTATGTTCAGGTGGATGTTGTTGAGATGATTCAAAAACTCCATCAATTCTTCCTCCCCATGGCTCCAAATGATGAATGTATCATCCACAAACCGGAACCATACACTGGGTTTGTGGGGTGCTGATTCTAGAGCTGTTTTTTTTGCAGTCACCCCCACCAGAATTCCTGTGGAAGACATCATTGCAAATGTAGAAGCTGCCATTCGTCATCTACCTGAAGAGGAAGCTGAGGAAATAAGAGGAGAGACAGCCAGGATTCTACGAAAGGCAAAGCTTCCCACCAGCAATATTACACGCAAGGAGAGAAATGCCATCAAGACCCTCAATGCAGATCCAGACATCATCATTCTACCAGCTGATAAAGGCAATGCTACAGTGATCATGAAAATGGAGGAATACAAAAAGAAGATTAAGGAACTCCTGGACCCCTCCATCTACAAAAAACTAAAACGAGATCCCACTTGCAAAATCACCAGGCTAACAAATGCGCTGATCAAGAATTCCTCACTACATCCCGACACGCACAGCAAACTATGCAAGACTGAAGCACAGCCACCTAGACTATATGGACTCCCCAAAATACATAAAGATTCAGTCCCACTCCGACCCATTGTGAGTGCCATTGGTTCACCGACATATGAATTAGCTAGACATCTGGCAGATCTCCTGCAGGACCACATCGGGAAAACCTCGTCTTACATCAAAGATTCAGCAGATTTCATCAACAAAATCAGTTCTCTGAAACTCAATCCACAAGACATACTTGTCAGTTTTAATGTTGTATCCCTGTTTACCAAGGTTCCAGTAAAAGACACTATTGCACTGATTAATCAGATTTTCCCAGAGGATGTAACAGCCTTATTCCATCATTGTCTGACAACCAGTTACTTCCAATGGGACAACGAATTCTATGAACAGATGGATGGGGTGGCCATGGGGAGCCCACTCAGCCCAGTTACAGCAAACTTCTACATGGAACATTTTGAAAAAACAGCTCTAGAATCAGCACCCCACAAACCCAGTGTATGGTTCCGGTTTGTGGATGATACATTCATCATTTGGAGCCATGGGGAGGAAGAATTGATGGAGTTTTTGAATCATCTCAACAACATCCACCTGAACATACAATTCACAATGGAGAAAGAAAGTGAGGGAAAACTCTCATTCCTGGATACCTTGGTCATCCGCAAAGCAAACTCTCAGTTAGGTCACAAGGTCTACAGGAAACCAACTCACACTGATCGGTACTTACACAAAAACTCCAATCACCACCCCCGACAGAAAAGAGGCATAATGAAAACATTAGTGGATCGTGCAAGACGGATATGTGAGCCGCGCTTTCTCAATGAGGAAATTAATCATCTAAACCACGCACTTCAGGCAAATGGCTACTCCAGAAATGAAATCCTAAGAGCAATCAAACCCAGGATGAATCAAACAACCAAGGAAAAACAGTCACCTACAGGAAAAGTGTTTTTGCCATATATCAAAGGAATTACTGATCAGATGGGAAAGCTTATGAAAAAGCATAACCTTCAAGCAGTATTCAGACCCACCCGAAAAATACAACAGATGCTACGATCAGCAAAAGACAGCAGAGACCCCCTCACCTCTGCAGGAGTATACCGTATACCCTGCAGCTGTGGACAAGTTTACATCGGGACCACAAAGCGTAGCATCCAGACAAGAATAAAAGAACATGAAAGACACTGCAGACTTGGACAGCCTGAAAAATCAGCAGTGGCTGAACATAGCCTAACTCAAACAGGGCACAGTATCTTATTCCAGGACACCAAAATACTGGACAACACTTCCAACTACTTTGTCAGACTGCACAGGGAAGCCATTGAAATTCACAAGCATAAGCAAAACTTCAACAGGAAAGAAGAAACCTTAAGAATGAACAGAGCATGGGCTCCAGTTCTGAAAAACACCAGGCCAACAAAACACTCCACACCCGACAATAGCCCTGCAGAGAAGATTAGCACATCAAGCACCAATCCATATGCAAAAGAACCTCCTCAGGATACAGTGAAGCCTCCCGCCATTAGCATTCCACACCCTGGAAAACTCTTACAGAATGACTCAGTGAAGCCTCCCTCCATTAGCATTCCACACCCTGGGAAACTCTTACAGAATGACTCAGCTCAACCCCACCCCTCCTGAGTAGATACAAATGACCTACATCTTTTCCACACTGTGACACTGAGAGATCTCTGTCTTTTGGTGCTACACCTCTGAAGATGCCAGCCACAGCTGCTGGCGAAACGTCAGGAACTACAATGCCAAGACCACGGCAATACAGCCCGGAAAACCCCCAACAACCATCGTTCTCCGGCCGTGAAAGCCTTCGACAACACATCAATTTAACTTATACTCTGTATGTTACTCTTTACTTCCTTCTACATATCTTATCTTCATACTATTTTAATTGTATAGTTTCTCCATTATACAGCTATCTACCAAAAATGATCAATCAATTTGACCCATAATCTGCACATTTCTAAGTACTGCTGTAAACACAATATGCCTACAGTATAAGTCAATCAATTTAACTTATCTTCTATATTTTACTATATATTTCTTTCCACCTTACTTATATTCATTCTATTTTAATTATAATATATAATTTCTCCATTATACAATTATCTGTCAGAAATGAAATTAGTTAGTTTCCATGTTTATGATTCTTATAATATCACCTCTATTACTTAATACTAGATGTAATAGTCAACTAAAATAATTGCTTAGAAATTCTCATTTAACTCTCCAGTCCCCGGTAAAGTCACCTCCCTCTTCTTTTATTGTGTTTCAGTAATTTTCAAACTGCCACAGTTCTCCCACTTCCCATTTTTTCAGCAAATATTGTTTCAGCTTCTCCCAGTCCGTGTTAAACTGTCCTGGATCAAGGTCTCTCAGTTTCCTTGTCATTTTGTCCATTTCCGCCATGTACAGCAATTTGTAAATCCAGTCCTCGATAGTTGGCACTTCTTGCACTTTCCACTTTTGCGCATACAAAAGTCTGGCCGCTGCTGTCATGTAAAATAACAATGTCCTATATTGTGCTGGAATGTCCTCCATTCCCAAGTTCAGTAGCAGGAGTTCTGGGTTCTTATTTATTTGAAATTGTAAAATCTCACTTATCGCTCTTGGTATTTCCCCCCAGTACTGCCTAGCTACCTCACAAGTTCACCACATGTGATACAAAGATCCTTCATGCTTTTTACATTTCCAGCATTTATTAGACGTGTTCAAATTCCCTAGCGCAATTTTCTTTGGTGTCAGATACCGGTAAATCATTTTATAGACATTCTCTTTGATATTAGTACGTCGTGATCTTCAACGTATTTTTCCACAAGTATTCCCACACCTCCATTGTTATTTCTTTATTAAAGTTTAACTGTCTCATCTTCAGTGTACCATTTTAACAACACTTTATAAGCCTTAGAAATTTCCTTTTTATCCTCTTGTAGGATTACCTCCTCTAATTCTGAATTCTTCATTCTTATCCCTCCCTTCGCACAGTCTGAGTTATAAAGATCTCTAATCTGTCTATATTGAAACCAATCGTAACTTGGAGACAGCTCATCTTGCGTCCTTATTCTTAATTTAGAAAATTCTATTCGTGTTATCTTTAATAAGGACTGTACCACTGCCTCTTACAGTGAGTCTGGAAAAAACCCAGAACTCAGAGAAAGATTAATGATGTCAGCTAATGGTGCCCAAATCCCATCACCACCACTTTTCACCAGCCATGATGGGCATGGGTCCAGTGGGCACATGGTAGGTTTCACAGCATGCAGGACCCTGCCCACCTCCTCCTGGGAGAGTGGCCTGAATTGATCTAATATCAACCCTGAGGACAACCAAGGGGCCTCCAGTACATATACTGCATCAACTGTGGTGGACAGATCCCGGCAGAGTGACAAGATCTTATCCGCAAAATAGTCTCCTAAAGCCTCACAGCTTATTACCGAATTTACATTTTTATTTGTCCCATGCGTGAGGGACGTTAAAGACCAAATCACTCTGAAGAGTTGTGCCGGGCGAGAACTAGTGGATGCAGTGGAAGCTGCATAGTAGTCTCTCTTTGCAGCTTTCAGTGCCATCTCATAGGCCTTCATAAACGTCCTATAAAATGTTCTTGTCATTTCATCATGAAGTCGCCGCCACACTCGCTCTAGCCGTCCCAGCTCCCTTTGATTTGTTGTACCTCATCAGTATACCAAGGAGCTACTCTAGTTCGGGGGCGGAGAGAGCGACGGGGAGTGATCTCATCAATAACTTCAGAGAAACGGGCATTCCAGTCCTCTATCAGCTCATCCAATGAGCCACCAGGGGGCATCGGATCCTGCAGAGCGTTCTGCAATTCAATTGGATCCATTTGACTCCACGGGCGAGCATAAATCAGCTCGTTGCCCAAGCAGGAGGGGGTGCCCAGACAAGCCCTCAGGATGAGATGGTCTGACCATGGCACTGCTATAGCTTCATCCAGATCCACCTATATCCCAAACCCAAAGATCAAATCCAGTGTGTGTCCTGCTCGATGTGTGGGCATTGATACAAACTGGGAGAGTCCTAATGCTGCCATGGAGGCTATCATGTCCATGGCCTGTGAGAAGGTAGCATCATCAGCATAGACACTGATGTCCCCTAAGACCAGAAGCCTGGGGTACTCCAAGGCCCAGCCAGCCACCGCCTCTAACAGGCCTGGCACAGCATCTCCTGGTGCGCTGGGCGATCAGTACGCCAGACAGATGGCTATACTCTCCTTGGCATCCCACACCAGGCCCACACAATCAATGCCAGCAATCTTTGGCAAGGGGAGCAGCCTGATGGAGAAAGACTCTCGAATGAACACCACTACCCCAACAAGACATTTCCCAATATGTAAAACAAATATGAGAAACCTGTACCATAAATGTGTTGGAATATATGTGTGTTGCAAGGTCTGAGATTCAGTCATTATGGGGTTAATGTGTTTACCTACCATGCTATCGTTTAGATTGACCTGGAAGGGGAACCTGGCTCAAAGCCAATAATCTGCAAGCCCGGAAAACTTGAGAGTGTTTGTAAACTGTTATTGGTCAACAGGTCAGGTGATTTTCTTTCAGGGTCAAGAAGACAGAGGAATAAGAAGATTCTCCATTCAGTTATCCCAGCTCTTTGTTTGTAACCAGTAGTGAGAATGTAGCTCCAGGCATTTGTTATTTTGTAGGCAATCCTGTTAACCTTTTTTTCCTTTAGAAGTAAATGATTTTAAAAGCTAAACTCGTGTGCTGACTCTCTATTGATTCAAGATCCATTGCACCTCTGAAGAAAAGCTATTTTTTAACCTTTTTCCCCAACCAAGTGGACCAGTTGAACTAATTATTAAGGTGAAAAAGATGCTAGCGATTTGTGTATATTTTTCTTTGAATAACAGCAGTATGGTATGGCTTTGGATAGGCAATATGAGATCATTAACTCTCAAAAAAGGCAAACCTTATGAGTTATATCATCCTGCTTTCAGATAATACTGCCAGTCATTGCTGCATCTCAAAATAGTCTAGGAGACTCAAAGTTATCTCAGAAGTCTCAGTCGGGGGGTGGGGCGTTGCACCGGCATGGTGGACGCTTGAAGGACTTGCTCCAAACCTCAACTCCCTGCCACGGCTAATTTTAAGCGCCCAAGCTCCAGCAGCCTTTAAAAAGCTATGGGCAAAGTCGGTGGAGGCAAGACTAAGCCCTCTGGTCCGACAAACCCAACTCTAAAAGCTTACCTGGAGCCTGTAGAAGCTACTCAAGCTGCAGCTGAAAAAAGAGGAATGCAGGCTAAAATGGCTGCCGGGGGGAACCCTGAAGAAACAGAGAAGATTCAAGCACTTGAAAGTGAGTTAAAAAATGCTATGGATAGATTGGAGGAGAAAATAGTCACTAGAATTGAAGGCATCCTTAAAAATCAGCTCAGTGAAATAAAAGAGACTTTGCAACAGGTTTCTCAGACTGCAAAAAATGCTATGGAGCTGGGTCTTTCTGTACAAGAAAAAGTCCAGGTCCTGGAAGCTAAAAATGCTACATTAGAAAATAAAATAATTGACCTGGACAATAAACTGAGAAATAATAATGTGAAACTTAAAGGTTTTGAAGAGAATGATGAAGGAAATAAAGACTTAATATCATTTATAGCTGAATGGCTAGGCAATGAGCTGAAACTGGAGGAGGGAATTACCCCCACCATTATCAATGCTTACAGATTGGGCTCAGTGAGAAACTTAAGAGCCAGGCAGCAAAGAGACATTGTTGTAAGCTTTCTAGACAGTAGGACGAAAGACAAAGTAATGCGGGAAGCAAGAGCAAGAGGTTTTTTTTCTTTTCAAGACAAAAGAATATTTGTATATCAAGACCTTTCAAATGAAATATTAATTAAAAGAAGAGAATTAAAACCTGTCATCAACAAACTCAATGAAGCAGGTATAAGATATCGATGGATATCATCAACTAAACTGCTAGTGCATCAGCAAGGGAGAACCTTTCAGGCAGATAACGAAGAGAGCGGGCTCAAAATGCTAAAGGCTCTACAACAATTCATTGCACTAGACCCTCCAAGCAAGAACAAAGCAGATTACACTAGATCTTCACCTACAAGCTCAAGCAAGATTCCAGTGAAGAAAGACTCTTAAAAAGAACACCTGGAACTCCTTAAACACATCTCTGACAGTGATGCCATGATTCTTCTATACTGCAGCTGACTCCTTTTTTTTCCTTTTCCAGCAGCAAGGGCATACTCAGCTTAGAAAATAATGGCCGGGGGGGGGGGGAGGTTAAGGTTCTGAGCCCTTCTTTGCCCCGAGTTTAATTAAAATCCCAGAGCTGGGCATTTAGCCCAGGTTTAACTGAAACTATTTGGTTTTATTTTATTGTACTTGTTCAATTTGCTTGTTAAACTCCAACCAGAGATTTGGATCTGGTTTCATTATAAGAGTTATATTGTTTTTTATTTCCCTTTTTAAGGGAAAGGTTCTGGTTGTTGTCCTCCTTAGAGAGGAGTTGTTGTATATAACGTTTACTAACTTTTTCTAGTCTATAAACCTCTTTCTTTTTTTTCTATACTCCTTTTCTTCTCTCTTCTTGTTTCCACCACCTCCTATCTTTCTCTTTCAAGTTCAGCTACTTTGATAATATATACAAGGAAATAACTGGGGTGCGAGTGAAAATTTAAAACCGCACTCCAAGTTTGTATAATTTTATTAAAACAAGTCAATATACTAGAGTAAGGGAATAAGATATAGTTTGGCTGTATAAAGTCTATCATCAATACAACATATTGTAACTTTTCTTAATTCTTTTTTATCCTCAGGAAATGGTTCTTAAAGTGATCTCAGAGGTCTTAACAATGTAATTAAAAGCAAAAGAGTTTTGACAATGCTATTAAGACATCGCCCGGACATACTACTATTACAAGAAACACATCTAACAGCAAAAGCAAATCAGGTATTTAAGTCAAAATGGTGGGGATACCAATATCAAGCATTTGGTACATCCAAGTCCAGGGGTGTGGCCATACTAATCTCAAAAAATGCTAGATTTGACTGTAAAAAAATAGAAGTAGACCGACAGGGCAGATATATATTCATTAAAGGAACACTAGAATCCACAGATGTTACATTAGCTTCAATCAACGCACCCTATAATAGCCAACATGTATTCTTGAAGGATACGTTTACCAAACTAATAGCATTCCAGGAAGGAGGTTTGTTGCTGGGAGGAGACCTGAATTTAATTGCCAACCCAAAGCTAGACCACTCAAATAAAAAGAGAAAAATCAAGGTCAAACAATCTAATAACCCCCAAACAGAGCAACTATCATATATTTTAGAACACTTTAATTTAGTTGATGTTTGGAGAAACCACCATCCAAACGAAAGGGATTACACTTTTTTTTCACCCAGACATGAGGTACACACAAGGATAGACTACATACTAGCTTCTCAAAATCTAATGCTACAGATCCCGTCTTCAAAAATTGGCTTGAAAATGTGGATAGACCATGCATGGGTGGAATGTTCATTTATGCCTCTGGAACAAAATAACCAACAACCAAATTGGAGCTTGAATAAATCTCTTTTATTTGATACCGAAGCCTATGAAAGTATAGGCGAAGAGATCCAAAATTATTTTGACCAAAATTTGCAGTGTGGGGTCTCTCTGGAGATAATTTGGGATGCAATGAAGGCTGTAATAAGAGGCAAATATATAGCAATAGCCACTGCCTATAAAAAAAAGAAAGAAAGGGTTAAAGTAGACATTTCTAATAACTTACTTAGCTTAGAACAGGCTCATAAAAAACATGTAGCAAGAAAATATACAAACAAATCTTGACTGAGAGGAAAAAATTGGAGTCATTAGAGACAACGATGATCCACAAAAATCTTTTATTTTTAAAACAAAAATATTGCCAGAAAAATACCAAGTCATTAAAGCTACTTTCCTGGAAAGTAGGCAAAAAGATGGCAAATAAAATGATTAATCTTATAAGGGACGAAAAGGGCCAACTCCAAACTAGTTCTAAAATAATTATTGAAACCTTTTCTCAATTCTACTCTAAATTATGCTCAACAGATAACCCTCAACCAAATAAAATAAATAAGTTTTTGAGTGGATTCGGCATAAAAAATAAATTATCTCAGGAACATAAAATCTTTATGGATCAACATATCTCTCTTCAAGAGACACTTGAAGTAATAAAAAATCTAAAGAACAACAAAACCCCAGGGAAGGATGGACTCCCAGCAGAATTTTATAAAAAATATTCAACTCTGCTAGCTCCAACATTAACCAAAGTTTGTAACCTAATCCTAGATCAAGGAGTCCTACCCCCTACATGGACAGACTCAAACATGGTAGTTATTCCTAAACCTAACAAAGATACAACAAATCCAGCTTCATACCACCCCATAACTCTCCTAAACCAAGATAACAAAATATTTACTGCAATTCTAACAGCTAGGTTAAACAAAATAATCTCAAATTACATCAATTTAGATCAGTCAGGATTCATTCCAAAGAGACAATTAACAGATAATATAAGGAGAACACCGGACATAATACAACACAGTAGAAATGCTAAGCTATCATCAATTATTTTGGCTCTTGATATAGAAAAAGCTTTTGATCGGGTAGAATTAAATTATATTAAAAAACTATTAGAAAATATGAAATTTTGGCAGTAGCTTTCTAAGAGCAATACACACTATTTATGCAGCTCCCACCACACAGATCAAAATAAATGGACAAAAATCAGAAAAAATCAAACCATCAAGAGGTACAAGACAGGGTTGCCCTCTCTCCCCGCTCCTGTTTGCCTTAGCTATTGAACCTTTTGCTAATCATATAAGAGAATGTCCTTCCATAAAAGGAATAAAAATTGGTAAAAAAGAACACAAAATCTCATTATTTGCTGATGATATGGTTCTGTATCTGTCAGAACCTAATAACTCAATGAAAGCATTAGAAGAGCTAGGTCACAAATTTGAAGAAGTGTCAGGTCTATCTATTAATTATAATAAGAGTGAAATCTACCCAATTTACCTAACCACAGACCAAAATGAAAACATTAAGCAAACCTATCAATATAGATGGATAAAACAATTTTGGCAGTACTTGGGAGTGAGAATCCCTATCAATCTAGGAGATCTCTTTACCATTAATTATAGAGAAATTACTCAATCCCTTTCCTCACTATTTTCTGATTGGAATAAAGTACAACTTTCATTAATAGAAAGAATAAATTTAATTAGGTCATTTCTTTTCCCCAAATTACTATTCTTATTTCGAGCGTTGCCACTAACAATCCCTGAGCGAGCATTTAAAGAGTGGCAAGCTAAAATAAGCAAATTCATTTGGGATAACAAAAAACCAAGAATATCTTATGAAACGATGAAAAGAACCTCAAAGAGAGGAGGGCTTGATGTACCAGACTTTAGAGCTTATTATGAGGCCGCTCCCCTTAGAAACATATTACTGCTATTGAATAAATCAGTAGTCATGGATGTCAGGGCGTGCCGCGGCTGCCACTGGGCGTGGCACTGGGCGGTCTGCTCCTGACATCACAGGGGGGCCAGGGACTCTGCAGGACCCTGCTCTGTGGAAGGAGGGGCGGTATACCTCACCCAGACTCCCTCTCAGTCCACTCGCTGGCCTGCTCAACCTGGCCTGCTTACCCTCTGTGTCCTCCTTCATCTCCTCCTTCCAGAATTCTCCTCCAAGCCTCCACCCTTGCATCCTACTGCTCTCACTCCACATCATCACTCCTCACTCACACCCACCACCTCAGAGCTCTTCCTAGCCACCTTATATAGGGCTTCCTTTCCCCGCCCCGCCCTCCTTCTAGGCTTGTGCCCTCTCCTGACTTGGCCCAGCTGTGCCTTCCCTCAGGTGTTTCCCTCCTACCACTAATCCCTTCTTGGCTTCCTTGCCTTGCTGGCAGGGAGGGATTGAATGCGAGCCATCCCCAGCTGAGGTCTCCTTGGCCTTGCTCACGAGGAGCTGCCCCAGCCGGCTTCTGTGCTGCTGAGCCTGCCTGGCCTTGCTCACGAGGAGCTGCCCCAGCCGGCTTCTGTGCTGCTGAGCCTGCCTGGCCTTGCTCGCGAGGAGCTGCCCTGGCCAGCTTCTTTGCTGCCTGTTCATTGATGCCGGGCGGGGCTACCCATCTCCTCCCCCAGAATGCCTGCGGCAGCTCCACCTGGAGGGGCTTGGCTCCTAGCACCTCCTGAGCCAGGCTGCTGTCCTCTAGCCAGGGTGTGGCTCTGGGCTGTAGTGGCTGCTTCTCCTCCTTGGAAGGTAAGGGCTCTGCTTGGGCTGTTGCTGTGTCCCTATTCCCCTTGCCTTGGCCCTTTTCCTCCAGCCTGCTTAGCCCCCTCTCTTCCCCATGGAAGGTGGGACTAGCTGGCTTCTCCCTGCTCCCTCCAGCCTTCTGAGGCTTTGGCCTTTTGCTCCTTCCCCGTGGAGTAGGCAGGTTCTGGCTCTGTTTGCCAGACAGAGCGGTTGAACTGCTGTCTCCCGGCTGCCCCCTGCCGCTGTCTGTCAGCAAGTCCGGGGGCTGGGCTGCTGACCCCGGACAATGGACTGGAAAGATATTGAACTAAACAACAAGGAGGGAATATCTGTACCAGAAAGCATTTGGAATAAAGACACTAGGAATACTACAAACTTACCACAAAATCATTTTTTAAATAGCGATATCAAAATATGGGACAAGCTTAGAGGCAAACTCTTACCAGATATATCTATTATTTCTCCCTTCACTGGGCAAAATTGGTTTTGTCCGGCATTAAGTTCTAACTCTTTTAAGTGGTGGAGGCAAAATGGCAAATCCAGACTTATTGATGTGACATCAAAAGGCCTAATGCAGGAAAAAGCGAAACTGGAGCTGGGCACCCAAACACATATTCCATGGTTTGAATATTTACAAATCAAACATCTCACAGAAGATAAAGACATTAAAAAAGCTCTAAAAAACCCCTCACAGAATTTGAACAATTGTTAAGAAATGATACAGACAAACAAAATGGGCTAATTGCTAAAATTTACCATAACCTTATTAATGTAAAGCAGGGAAACAAATTGCTGTCCTATCAAAGAATATGGCAAAAAGAATGTAACATAGATCCTTCCAATGACAACTGGAAGGAAATCTGGAAATCTCACATCTATACTTCTAGAATTATAAATATCAAAATGCAGACTGTAAAAATATACTCTCACTGGTATCTGACGCCAGTCAAACTCAATCTTGTAAACCATGCTATTTCTCCTAAATGTTGGAAGAAATGTGGCGAACTGGGGACCTTTCTCCACTGCTGGTGGGAGTGAAGATATGTAAAAGCATTCTGGGATAAAGTAGTTAAGGAAATAGAGTTTATTTTTGGATATGTAATACCTAGAACCTATGAAGTAATTTTATTGAGCCACTGGAAAGATCCAAGGATTCCAAAAAGCAGAATAAATCTAATGCTCACATTATTAGCGATTGCAAAACTAATTATAGCTTCTAATTGGAAACAAAAATCCACACCGACAATTTCTAATTGGCAAGCCCGAATTTGGGAGCATTTTATAATGGAAAAACTTTCAGATCAACTTGCCCAAAGGGAAAACCAAAACTATAAATCCCACCTTCTGGAGCAATGGTCCCCAATTCTAGATTACTTAACAAAAGATGAAAATATGACAAATGCAAGCAAGAAACATGACCTCTACTATTCCCTAGCATATTTATGATACCAGTTGGCACATTAATAGGATCACCACTAAGCAGTAACCAAACCTGGAAAAAATTGTTTAACAGAGCTTTTCCTATATATTTTTGTTACACAACAGCCACTCAAATAATTGAATATTGAGTATTGAACCATGTAACAGGAGGTGTACTTTTCTGATTGTTGTATGTAATATACTATGTTGTTAACTGGTTCTTGTTGTTTTAAAAAAAATTATTGAAAACGTTGAATAAAATACAATTAAAAAAAAAAGAAGTCTCAGTCAACTTGAGAGGAACAGTCCTTACTGAAACTACTCCTTTTTAGCTCTCCAGAGAGCCAGCTAAAAAGAAGAAAGCAAACAAACAAAGTAACTGCAGACAAAAGTATCTCCTTTTCAAGTACAACATAATTCTCTCTCTCATTGTCTCACAGCAAACATGAGAAGGGGGTGGGAGTAGAAGACACTCTGTTGTGCCAGCCAGGAAAAAGGTGGGGAAATAGCTTCCAATGCTACAAAAAGAAACTTTTCAGCAACTTGAGGAAGCCAAGCAAGAAGTGAGAAGGAAAACAAAAGGGAAAAGGTGGGAAACTGCCTCCAGAGCTAAGAAAAAAACCCCACTTCATAGAGCAAACTGTATCCCAGCAACACCAAGAGAAGCGGCAGAGTGGAAAACACTAAATCTTCACAGCTATTCTGCTGTGTCTGGAAAGAAATGGGCAGAAAGTCAGCTTCATGGCTGCAATAAAAGGGAGGAAAGTAGGGAAATTCTATTGTAGCAATGCACAGAGCATACTTGCTGCAGAGGAACAAGTGCAGGGAAAAATACCTCTGCACTAGAACCTACAACTATATAGTCAAGCTTTTAAGGTTTCCTCAAAATCTGAAAATCCTTTAAAGAGTTATGATGACCTCGTCCAATCCTTAAGGCCACTTTCGGTAGGTGCTCGAGAGGGAAAACTGGTCAAGACCAATTTGTCATCTAAACCTTGGTTTGATCAAAGCTGTATTTGTGCTAAAAATGCTTTAATCTATGCCTATAAGCTAGCACTGAGAGCTGATGAAAAGACCAAACAGGATGCATATCATTCTCTTTCATTTTTAAAAAAGAAATATAAATCACTGGTTGCCCGCTGTAAGAAAGAACATACCAGCAAACTGTGGGCCAATATAATTGAAGCAGCTACGAGCAAAAACTCAGTGGTGTTCTGGAAACTAGTGTCAAACCGCGCCTCCACAGCCGCCTCCTCCTTGGCTTCCTGTATCCCCCCAGATAAATGGACTTCTTTTTTCCAAAAAATGTATGATGATCCTATTCAACCCCCTCCTGCCCTAACAATAGAAAATCTGGCCAAATGCCCCCAGTTCATGCCGAAGAGGTAAAAGCTTATATTAGCCAGTTAAAGAATGCAAAAGCCCCTGGGCTTGATGGAATATCTCCAGAATTACTAAAAACAAATAAGGACTGGTGGGAAACTTTCCTAGCCTCCCTATTTACTTATATTGATGAAACCGGCAACATCCCCAATGATTGGGGAATGGCTATTAGTAGTCCCCTTCCATAAGAAGGGAAAGAAGGAGGATCCATCCAATTATAGGCCCATCAGCTAACTAAGCATTGTAAGCAAATTGTCTACAAAACATCTGCTGGAGAAATTTTCAGACTGGCTAGAACAGGAGGATATAATTGCTGATGAGCAAGCTGGGTTTAGAGCTGGCAGGTCAACAATAGATCACTGCCTAGTAATGCAACACCTTGTAGAGAAATATGCTACAGGAAACCAAGCATCACTTTACCGGGCATTTGTTGATTTAAAAGCAGCTTTTGACACAGTCTCTAGAAATAGACTTTGGAGGAAACTGCAGGCCTCCTCTATTGATAGGCGACTGCTGTTCCTTTTTGGGGATATGCACAAGCAAACTGCCCTGAGTAAGGTGCAGCCGAATTGGGCATTTGACTGACCCCATTCAAACTTACAGGCAGGTGTGCCTTCTAGCCCCCTTTCTGTTTATCTTCTACATCAACAATTTGGTAAACCTTTTGAATGCCCCTGGATTGCACCCTCCCAAATTAGCAAATAGGCACATTCACGTACTGCTCTATGCAGATGATGCTGTATTACTTTCTAGGACCCCCATAGGGCTGAAACGAGCCCTAAAAAAATTCTCCCAATTCTCTGATACTGAACACCTTCTAACTAATTACCAAAAAACTAAGATCCTGGCTTTCGATAAAAATCCAAAGATCAGACGATGGGAGCTTCAGAGGCATCAGTTAGAACAAGTTACCAGCTTCAAATATTTGGGTGTAGTTTTGCAAGCCTCAGGTACCAAAATAACACATAGCAGCTACATTGCTGATGTGGGAGAAAAAACAGCACACGGTATACTGAAATTCTATCGATCACAAGGGGGGCAGTATGTACCGGATGCACTCAGATTGTTTAAAGCCAAACCATTGGCCCAATTAGTATACGGATCATTCTTAGGGCTGCCATCCTCCTCTTCCTCTCAACTTGAGAGGGTGCAGTCCAAATTCCTTAGAGCCCTATTACAAGTGCCCAAATGCATGCCTAACTCATGGGTTAGACTGGAAACAGGAATGTTAAGGGTAGAGGCCAGAATCACCATCCTTTCAGTTTTCAAATGGCTGTCAGGATGTCTAAACCCGCAAGGTCTGCTCCCTCTGTTATTCCAAGACAAATTTCAATCTAATTGGCAAAAGGCGACTCTGAAATCCCTGGGAAAATTGGGTCTTTCCCCTCAAAGTTTGCTAGTCATGGGGTTAGACCGAGCAAAATCACTCATTAAGCAGAGAGCGACAGACATTGAAAGACAAACAGATTTACTTAGAGCACCAGGTTTTATTTCTTCAGATACTACTAAATATATTGCCGCTCCTGCAGCCTACTTTTACTTTCTTGAATCCAGTAACTTCAGAAGGGCTAGAAGTTCAACTCTACCCTCTGCCGTTCTGGAAGGAAAGTTTAAAGCTGTCCATTACTCTCTTAGGCTTTGCTCCTATCCCCTAAGAGAAATTGACTCAATGGAGCACATCTTCTTTAACTGTCCAAGTCATAGTAAAATTAGAGCGGAAACCATCAGTCCATTAGTAGAAAGATGCCCTGGAAGTTCAAATAAAATCAAACTTGATTATCTTTTGTCTGATCGGAATCACCAGACAACACATCAAGTAGCAAGATTCTGTGGCCAGGTCTACAAGCAACGTAAATCGCATAAGGCAGACTGAATGTATTTTAACCTTTTAAACAACTAATTTATTTTTTTACTCTTATATTTATTCATCATTCTTCCCCTGTATCCAGTCTCGACTGTTTTTAAACTGATTTGCAAATGGTTTTATATGTACTGGTCACAGACTGTAATAATAAACTTGACTTGACTACCTCTGCACTAAGAACAGCAGAAATACCTGAACCTACTTCATGGGGTGAATTATCCTAGCTACCACCAGAAGAAGCTGAGAAATGGAGAAAAGCAGAGGGTGTGGTGTCGGTGTTGAAGAGAATGATAGCACATTGAAAGAGCTCCGTCTCTCCCATGCCTGAAATTTAAGATTTATGTTGGAAGGGCAAAATAAAAATATTTACCCTTCCAACGTAAAGATACACTAAGAGATCCAAAATGCAGATTCATATTTATTAAAGGCACTACAGAAAACCAAACTTACACATTTGGCTAAATTTATGCCCCAAGCCAAGACAGCCTAATGAATTCTAAAACAAAGTTCATTAGAATACACATGTATCACTTAGTATAATGTGCTCTAAACCATATTTTCATGACAAACCCACAGAAACAGCAGCAACATAATCTAAGAGTATAATGGAGAGCAACAAATAGAAACAGAAGGATTAAAAGTATCCTGCTCACTAGGTTGGAGGCAAGTTCTGACAACAACAGGGCCAACAACAAAGATTCTCAGGTCAAACTCCATGGTCAAGTAACAGATTCCAAAAGCAAAGACTGTGACCCACCAAGGCTCAGGCAGCCAGAACCTAAGAGCTCACCAACAGCCAAATCCAGAATACCACAATTGTGACTAGCTAATCCCATGCTATCTGCGGCCTTATAAAGGGAGTTTCTCCTACAGGTGAGGCTGGGTTCATTAAGCTTCTTTCTCCAAGCTGGCTCGTCTCTGCTACTCAGGAGGAGTACTGCTACTCAGGAGGAGTACTGGCTACTCAGGAGGAGTAGCCCCCATGTCTCTACAAGGTGTTGCATTACTAGGCAGTGATCTATTGTTGACCTGCCAGCTCTAAACCCAGCTTGCTCATCAGCAATTATATCCTCCTGTTCTAGCCATTCTAAAAATTTCTTCAGCAGATGTTTTGTAGACAACTTGCTTACAATGCTTAGTAAGCTGATTGGTCTATAATTGGATGGATCCTCCTTCTTTCCCTTCTTATGGAAGGGGACTACTATAGCCATTCCCCAATCATTGGGGATGTAGCCGGTTTCATCAATATAAGTAAATAGGGAGGCTAGGAAAGTTTCCCACCAGTCCTTATTTGTTTTTAGTAATTCTGGAGATATTCCATCAAGCCCAGGGGCTTTTGCATTCTTTAACTGGCTAATATAAGCTTTTACCTCTTTGGCATGAACTGGGGGGCATTTGGCCAGATTTTCTATTGTTAGGGCAGGAGGGGGTTGAATAGGATCATCATACATTTTTTGGAAAAAAGAAGTCCATTTATCTGGGGGGATAGCGGAAGCCAAGCGGGAGGCGGCTGTGGAGGCGCGGTTTGACACTAGTTTCCAGAACACCACTGAGTTTTTGCTCGTAGCTGCTTCGGTTATATTGGCCCACAGTTTTCTGGTATGTTCTTTCTTACAGCGGGCAACCAGTGATTTATACTTCTTTTTTAAAAATGAAAGAGAACGATATGCATCTTGTCTGGTCTTTTCATCAGCTCTCAGTGCTAGCTTATAGGCATAGATTAAAGCATTTTTAGCACAAATACAGCTTTGATCAAACCAAGGTTTAGATGACAAATTGGTCTTGACCAGTTTTCCCTCTCGAGCACCTACCAAAAGTGGCCTTAAGGATTGGACGAGGTCATCATAACTCTTTTTTTTTTAATTTTTATTGGATTAGAAATCAATATAATCAATACAATCAGTTTCCTTTCAATGTTCCTGTTCTAACCCCTCCCTTTCCCCCCCTTTTGTTGACTTCCAACAGTTTTCCAACCCCTTGTCCGTTTTTCCCCTACTCATTTCAAACTTATTTTATCTATTATACATATACTTTCACTCTCTTCTAAGCTTGTCTATATCAACTAAATATTACATTTCTAGCATATATTCTTTAATAATAATAATAATCATTTATCTAATTTTAATACTCTGTACTCTGTCTTACTCCTTCTATTCTCGTCTTCCTTATGGGACAAACAATTTGTCCCTCATTCTACCTAACTCTAAATACTTCTATAAACATTGTATACATTCATTATAAGTCAATCAATTTAACTTATACTCTATATGTTACTCATTACTTCCTTCTACATATCTTATCTTCATACTATTTTAATTATATAATTTCTCCATTATACAGCTATCTACCAAAAATGGTCAATCAATTTGACCCATAATCTGCACATTTTTAAATGCTGCTGTAAACACAATATACTTTCAGTATAAGTCAATCAATTTAACTTATCTTTTATATGTTACTATATATTTCTTTCCATCTTACTTATATTCATTCTATTTTAATTATATTATTTCTCCATTATACAGTTATCTGTCAGAAATGAAATTAGTTAGTTTCCATCCTTATAATTCTTGTAATACCACCTCTATTACTTAATACTAAATATAATAGTCAACTAAAATAATTGCTTAGAAATTCTCATTTAACTCTCCAGTCCCTGGTAAAGTCACCTCCCTCTTCTTTTATTGTGTTTCAGTAATTTTCAAACTGCCACAGTTCTCCTCCCACTTCCCATTTTTTCAGCAAATATTGTTTCAGCTTCTCCCAATCCATGTTAAACTGTCCTGGATCAAGGTCTCTCAATTTCCTTGTCATTTTGTCCATTTCTGCCACGTACAGCAATTTGTAAATCCAGTCCTCGATAGTTGGCACTTCTTGCACTTTCCACTTTTGCGCATACAAAAGCCTGGCCGCTGCTGTCATGTAAAATAACAATGTCCTATATTGTGCTGGAATGCCCTCCATTCCCAAGTTCAGTAGCAGGAGTTCTGGGTTCTTATTTATTTGAAATTGTAAAATCTCACTTATCACTCTTATTATTTCCCCCCAGTACTGCCTAGCTACCTCACAAGTCCACCACATGTGATACAAAGATCCTTCATGCTTTTTACATTTCCAGCATTTATTAGACGTGTTCGAATTCCCTAGCGCAATTTTCTTTGGTGTCAAATACCAACGGTAGATCATTTTATAGACATTCTCTTTGATATTAGTACATGTCGTGATCTTCAACGTATTTTTCCACAAGTATTCCCACGCCTCCATTGTTATTTCTTTATTAAAGTTTATAGCCCACTTCACCATTTGCACTTTAACTGTCTCATCTTCAGTGTACCATTTCAACAACACTTTATAAGCCTTAGAGATTTCCTTTTTATCCTCTTGTAGGATTACCTCCTCTAATTCCAAATTCTCCATTCTTATCCCTCCCTTCGCACAGTCCGAGTTATAAAGATCTCTAATCTGTCTATATTGAAACCAATCGTAACTTGGAGACAGCTCATCTTGCGTCTTTATTCTTAATTTAGAAAATTCTGTTCGTGTTATCTCTTTGTACGTTAAATGCTGTTGTTGATTATCGACAGTTCTCGGATCTATTACTTCATAAGGAACCACCCAGGAGGGAATTCCTTCCTGTAGGTAATCTCTGTACTTCTTTCAAACTGTGAAGAGGCTTCTCCGAATATAATGGTGTAAAAACATAGAGTCTGCTTTTACTTTATCATACCACAGATATGCATGCCATCCAAATTTTTTTTTATATCACTCTAAGGCCAGTAATTTGCGGTTTTTCAGCGTCATCCAATCTTTCAACCACACCAAGCAAATTGCATCATAGTAAAGTCTTAGATTGGGCAGTTGCATTCCGCCTCTTTCTTTTGCATCCTGTAATACTTTCATTTTCACTCGAGGCTTCTTGCCTGCCCAAACAAAATCTGATATTTTCCCTGCCATTTTTCAAACTGCTTAGAGTCCCGGATAATTGGTATTGTCTGTAGCAGAAACATCACTCTTGGCAACACGTTCATCTTGACTACTGCAATTCTTCCCAACCATGACAAATTCAATCTATTCCATTTGATCAAATCTTGCTCTATCTGAGTCCACAATTTCTCATAGTTGTTTTTGAATAGGTCTATATTCTTTGTAGTCAATTCAATTCCCAGATATTTCACCTTACTTGTTACTTCACAATCTGTTATTTCCGTTAATAACTGTTGTTTTTGTTTAGTCATATTTTTACATAATATCTTTGACTTCTTTTTGTTTACGTAAAATCCTGCCAGATCTCCAAATTCCTTAATTTTCTCTATTACCTTTGGCATGTTCTCAATTGGATCTTCCACAATTAGCATTATATCATCCGCAAATGCTCTGACCTTATAGGAAAAGTCCTTTATTTTTATTCCACGGATTGCATTATCTTCTCGAATCTGTATCATCAATATTTCCAAAACCAAAATAAACAACAGTGGAGACAACGGGCAACCTTGTCTTGTACCTTTACCTATAATCAATTTCTTGGTCACCTCATCATTCACCACAATTGCTGCACTCTGGTCTCTGTAGATTTCTTTCACTGCTCTTATGAATCTTTCTCCCATTTGTAGCTTTTCCATGGTGGCAAACATAAAGTCCCAGTTCAAATTGTCAAACGCTTTTTCAGCATCCACAAAGAAGAAACCAACCTCCTTATCACAACGCTTGTCATAATATTCAATAGCATTTATAACTGTCCTTAAGTTGTCTTTAATTTGTCTGTTTGGTAAAAAACCAGCTTGTTCCTCCTCAATAACTTCAGAAAGCCATCCCTTTACTCTTTCCGCCAATATCTTCGCAAAGATTTTGTAGTCATTATTAAGCAACGAAATAGGTCTATAATTTTTAACATTAGTCAGATCCTGTCCTTCTTTAGGGATCAATGATATATTGGCTTCACTCCAAGTATCTGGGATCCGTTGATCCTTCAAAACACCATTGATCACTTCTTTTAGGAGTGGCACCAGTTCATTGACCATTACCTTGTAAAATTTAGCTGTAAGTCCATCAGGTCCTGGCGCCTTTCCCAAATTTGTTGACTGTATTGCCGTCCTTATCTCTTCCTCCGTTACTTCACTATTCAATTTATCTCTCCATCCTTCCGAGATTACTGGGGGCTTCATTTTCCCCAAGTATGTCGCTATTGAGTCTTTATTCACCTCTTTTTTATTGTACAATTTAGCGTAAAATTTATAAAAGGCTCTGCTAATAGCCGTCTGTTCCAGGTATACTTTATTGTCCTCACATATTTTATTTATTGTCTTCTTCTCCTTTCTCTTCTTCAATTGCCACGCCAGATATTTCCCAGGTTTATTTGCACCTTCAAACGACTTTTGATTCATTCTCTTAAGATTCCATTCCAATTCTTTGTTATTCATTGCTGTTAACTGCTCTTGAAGGATTTTGATGCCCTGGTATATTTTCTTTTTCCCTGGCCTTTTCTTTAGCTGTATTTCTTTGGCTTTTATTTCCTCCATAATCTCCTGTCTGTTCTCCTCTCTTTTTTTCCTGACTCTTCCGTTTAAGTCCATTAGTATGCCTCTGATTACTGCCTTATAGGTATCCCATACCTTATTGGTTGGTACTTCTCTGTTCATGTTGTATTGTATGAAAAACTTAGTTTCCCTTCTCAACGTCTCCATATTTTCTCCCTCTTGCAGCAAGTCCTCGTTTATTCTCCATCCTTTCCTTTTGGTTCTTTTCCCAAACTTCCACATAATTGGATTATGATCTGAGCCTACCATAGGCATTATTTCCACATCCTTAGTCCAAAGCGCTAAGTCTTTTGAGGCCCAGATCATATCAATTCTTGATAACGTAGAATGTCTTGCGGAGAAAAACGTATATTGTCTGCCTTTGGGATTCTGTCTTCTCCATACATCTTCTAAAGTTTCCTGTTGCGTTAATACAAAAAAAGTCTTTGGTAATAGTCCTCTTTTCTTTTGTGCAGTTGCTGATTTTTTATCCAGTTCCAAATTTGTAACTCCATTGAAGTCTCCTGCAAGAATTATCTGGTCATAAGAAAGTTCATCTAATTGCTTCCTCAAATCCTCAAAGAAGCTTTCTTTTGCTCCATTAGGTGCATAAATTCCGATCACCAACACTCTCTTTAAATTCCATAAACATTCCACTGCTAAGAATCTGGCTTCCTGATCCCTCACCACTAATTTTGGCTGTAGCTCCTCTTTTATATACAATGCCACTCCCCTTTTTGTCTTTTTTGAGGCCGCTACAAAGTCATTGCCCAGTTTGTTCAATTTGAGATATTTTACATCCTGCTTTCTAATATGAGTCTCTTGCAAACACACAATATCACATTTTTGTTTTAATAGCCAGTGGAAAATACTTTTTCTCTTATTCGGTGAATTAAGTCCATTTACATTCCAAGATAAAACTTTGCATTCCATATTCATAGTCTTGTTGCTGGTAAGTCCTTTTCGTTGTCCCTTATAAACTGTTCCATTTCTAGTTCAGATCTGATGCGCTTTTTCACTCCTCCAAATTCAAAGGACACTCCTTCCGGTAATTCCCATCTGTACCTTATTTTCATGTCCTTCAGAATCTGAATTAGGGCTTTATATTTTTTCCGATCTAGCAACACCGATCTGGGTAGTTCCTTCATAATAATAACCGTCTTGCCATTAACCTCCAATGGATCTTGAAACTATTTAGTCACAATCATTTCTCTTATATTTCTGGTCGTAACTTGCACAATCACATCTCTTGGTAGTTTCCTCTGGGTCGCAAATCTTGAATTTATACGGTATACCACATCTAGGATACCCACAATTTCCTCCTCCTCCTTCCCCAGGTATTCAGCTAACACCTCAGTGATCTGTTCTTGAGCTGTCTTTCCTTCCACTTCCGGCAAACCGCAAAACCTCAGCTGCTTCTCCATATGTTTACTCTCCGCAACTGCCATTCTTCCCCTCATCACCCTCATCTCTGTTCGTTGCGTGTCTGCTAGGTTCTCCACCGCATTTTCCACTACCTTGACTCTTTGCTGTGTCCCCTGCAGTTCATTTTGTATTGTTTCCATACCCTTCTTCACTTCTGCCAGTTCATTCTTTACTGTCTCTTTGACCTCTTTCACCAGCTCAGGTTTCATATCCTTGAGCTCCTTAATTGCTTCTGAAAGCTTTTTGTCCAAATTCTCTATCGCCGTTTGCCACTCTTTTTTCGACATCGTGGGGCTTGCTTTGCCACGCTCCCACGAGTCCGCTCGCTTCCTTAACTCCGTGGCTTTTGGCTTAGTGTCCTTTTAATTTAAATGTCCCGGTCTTTTTGCAAAAAAGTCATTTAAAGAGTCCAAAATGTCGGGCGTCTTTTCTCTATGGTTCCTCTATGATTTTTGTAATCCAATATGGCCTACTTCCTCTTCCGCTGAAGCCGCAGCTCTTCCCCTTTCAAAGATGGCGATTCCCTTCTTCCTGTCCTCCGGCAAGGGCCGCTTCTCTCCAGCAACTCTATCACTGTTACGTACTTCCTGTTTCCCGACTTCCCACAGCAGTTCTCGCGATGGTAAAACTTTCTCACAGCCTGATATCTCCTTGTAACCGCAGGTATGTAAAACAATAGTCCAATTTCTTTAATAACTCCGTTTAACTTAGTCCTTTTTCTAATCTAGTTCCTGCCGGATCCTCCCCTCCTTATAATCAATCTGTTGCAGTTTAAAAGTCTACTTTAATGCTTCATTGCTTTAAGTAATCTGTCCCGTTTCAAGAGATAGTGATCTTTACCTTCTCCAGCACTTTCCGCGGGTTGTAATCGCTGTTTCAATCTCAGATTCCCATCAACTCTTCTTGCCCCTGTTGAAGCTTGGACATGTAGGTCTTATGCCAACCGCATTGGCTCCAGGACTGCCGCAGAGATTTTAGCCGACCTGTCTTAGGGTGGGACCTCAAGGGACGGGAGAGAGTCCGTTGCGCAGGACCCCCCCTCGCCCGAGATCAACGCGCCCTGAGGCACTTGAGTGTTCTATGCCTGTTCTCCGCCTGAGAGCAGTTGGCCGCGGGCTTTATTTTGCCCCGCCGGCCGTTAAAACGGCAGCCCGGTCAGCTCAGCACTTAGAGCTGCATTAGACCTCCATGGATCCCCAAACCGGAAGTCTGTCATCATAACTCTTTAAAGGGTTTTCAGATTTTGAGGAAACCTTAAAAGCTTGGGTATATAGTTGTAGGTTCTAGTGCAGAGGTGTTTTTCCCTGCACTTGTTCCTCTGCAGCAAGTATGCTATGCGCATTGCTACAGCAGAATCTCCCTACTTTCCTCCCTTTTATTGCAGCCGTGAAGCTGACTTTCTGCCCATTTCTTTCCAGACACAGCAGAATAGCTGTGAAGATTTTAGTGTTTTCCACTCTGCCTCTTCTCTTGGTGTTGCTGGGATACAGTTTGCTCTAAGAAGTGGGTTTTTTTCTTAGCTCTGGAGGTAGTTTCCCACCTTTTCCCTTTTGTTTTCCTTCTCACTTCTTGCTTGGCTTCCTCAAGTTGCTGAAAAGTTTCTTTTTCTAGCATTGGAAGCTATTCCCCCACCTTTTTCCTGGCTGGCACAACAGAGTGTCTTCTACTCCCACCCCCTTCTCATGTTTGCTGTGAGACAATGAGAGAGAGAATTGTGTTGTACTTGAAAAGGAGATACTTTTGTCTGCAGTTACTTAATTTGTTTGCTTTCTTCTTTTTAGCTGGCTCTCTGGAGAGCTAAAAAGGAGTAGTTTCACTAAGAATTGTTCCTCTCAAGTTGACTGAGACTTCTGAGATAACTTTGAGTAATTGAGAGGGTGGTAGCAGAACAGTTGCAGGTATACCTGGGTGATGCCTCTATCCTGGATCCATTCCAGTCCAGCTTCAGGCCTGGCCATGGTACAGAGATGGCTCTGGTTGCCCTCACAGATGATCTGCGGCGACACCTGGACCGGAGTGGGTCGGCACTGCTGATACTTTTAGATCTTACAGCGGCATTTGACATGGTCAATCATAATCTTCTGACCCATTGCCTTGCCGATGTGGGGATTCGTGGAACAGCCCTGCAATGGCTGAACTCCTTCCTTCACAATCTAGGACAGAGGGTGGCACTCAGGGAACAGATGTCTGCTTACCATTCTTTGGTATGTGGCATCCCTCAGGGGGTGACTCTTTCCCCGATGCTATTTAACATCTATATGTGCCCCCTTGCCCCGTTAGCCCGCAGCTTTGGGCTAGGTTGTCACTGGTATGCGAATGACACTCAGCTCTATCTGCTGATGGATGGTGTTATGACCTTTACTTTCTTTAGGGTAGATCTTTCTTTTAATCTATCCCTTAACCCTCTGGGTAGTCTGCTGCCACCCGGAATATTTTATTCCAAGATATTTTATTTAAATTTTCCCTTTGGTAACGTTCCTAAGCGTCAGGCTCCTTCGTGGTTCTATGTGGCCCTGAAGATAGGAATGGGATATAGCAATGACAGCTACACTGGGATATAGCAAAACAAAAATAAGCTTTTATTTATTCGAGAAGCGTATCGGTTTCATAAACGTAGTTCTCGGTTCTTAAAGTTACTTCATTTATTCTCACTCACACAGCTGTCCTCTCTTTCCCTGACTGAGTGTCCTTTCAGAAACATGCTCAGTTCAGGTTCCACACAGGTTATATTTCTCTCATAAACACTTCAACATATTCAGGCAGCACACAGCTAGCCTGCTTTCTTCTGACTAAAAATTTTCTCTCTACTCTCAGTCTCAAACTGCATTCCCTCCACCCACCCTCTCAGTCCTCAACCAATCATATTGTCAGAAACTGTTTTAACCTAAGTAACGCCATATTTAATCATGTAGTGTTTAGACTTCTTTCCCTCCAGGCAACACCTGCAAGGAGCCGATTCCATGGGAAAGGATCCTGTCTTATCTGCTGTTTTGACCTTGGCCAGCTCAGCGCACCTCTGAGAAGTTTTGCTGTATGAACTCGGGGGGGAGGCTGGGCTCCAGGAGTGTGAAATGTAACAACCTTTGCTCTATGATTCATTCCTAGCAACGCTTTGCTCGGCCAGGATCTCTAATCCTGGAATATGCACATCTGGGCTTGAATGATGTCTTTCACAATAAACCTTTTGAAATCAAAAGACCTCGTCTTCTTGCAGAAGTGAGTGAAACAGACTATCAAGTCTGGAATGCCATAGCCTGACACATATCACTCACTCATCCATCTCCTCCACCCCCCACTCTTCACCTATCTCATCAAGCATTTAACGATACATGCACACATTTACTTGGAATCATTACAGATGGCCAGTCCGATCTTGCTTTGGATTCCTTGGTCAAGGGTCTTGAGGATGTGACGGTATGGTTACATCAGAGTCGCCTGAAATTGAATCCCCTGAAGACAGAGGTTCTGTCTCTGGATCATGGGGCAATCGAGCTGGGAACCGGCTCCCAGCTGTTGATGGGGTACAATTGAAACCTTCCCTGATGGTGAGGAGTCTGGGTGTGACCTTGGATGCTACACTTTCAATGGAGGCCCAGGTCATGACTGTTGCCAGGTCTGCCTTTTTTCATCTTCGACAGGGCAGGCAACTGGCGCCCTATCTTTCACCACAGGACCTGGCCACAGTAATCCATGCAACGGTCACCTCCAGGCTAGACTACTGCAACTCACTCTATCCTGGACTGCCCTTGGGTCTGACCCGGAAGTTACAGCTGATCCAGAATGCAGCGGCACGCATCCTTACTGGAACGCCCATCCAAGCGCACATTCATCATGTGCTGTGCCAGCTGCACTGGCTTCCAGTGGAGTTCCAGATCTGGTTCAAGGTGTTAACCTTGATATTTAAAGCCCTTCATGGACTGGGACCTCCATACCTGCGGGACCGCCTCTTCCATTAAGTCCCCTGCAGGGTGTTGCGCTCTGCAGACAAGCAACTCCTGGTGGTCCCTGGCCCAAAGGACATCCATCTGGCCTCAACCAGGGTGAGGGCTTTTTCTGCCCTGGCCCTAGCCTGGTGGAATGCTCTCCCGCTGGAGATCTGGGCCCTGTGGGAGCTGTTACAGTTTTGCAGGGCTTGTAAAACGGAGATGTTCTTCTGGGCCTTTGGCTGAGTGCCAGCGAGTGTCCTTCTTCTTCCATCTAAGACCACCATTTCTTCCGGAGCTGCCCTCAGCCATCTGCCATGCCTGTATATGGACTCCCAATATTTGTTTAAATAGCCTGCTCCTGGACTATTTTAATTATTTTTTAAAAAATATGATTGATTTTATGTTTCTGTGATTTTAATGTATTTTTTAATGTTGTTAGCCACCCGTAGCCCATCTGTGAGGAGGGCAGGGTGTACATCAAATAAATAAATAAATAAATAAATAAATAAATAAATAAATAAATAAATAAATAAATAACTCTATGGAATGTACATTGTTAGTCCTAACTGTAGCTTTTGGAGAAAGATAAAGAGCATTAATGGCATTTTAGAATTGGTCGCCAAAACCCAGTTTTTGAAGTAAAAGTTTTAGATATGGTATTTCCACTTAATCAAATGTCTTCTCTATATCAAAGGCCAGAAGTAATGCAGGGGTTTTGTATGCTTCACAGAAATTAATTATAGTTAAAGTGTTACGTGTATTGTCTGGTCAAGGTGAATGTAGTTGGTTATTTAAATTTAGACAATGTTTTGGCAAATATGCTTGTAAAGATCTTTTGGTCTTGATTCAGTAAGGGTATTGGTTGAGAAGATTTAGTATTTGTAATATGGTTGTCCTTTTTTGGAGTAACTACTATTTCAGCCTCTGACCAAGATAGAGGGATGCTACCTCCTAACATAATAGAGTTGCATGTGGCAGTTAGTGGAGTTGAAAGTAGGTGAATGTATTTTTTTGTAAAAATTTGGCAGGGAATCCATCCCTGTCTGAAGCTTTGTTATTTTTTTCAAGGATTTGATAGTGACTGTAACATCTTCTGTTGTGACTGGTTGGTCCAGATATTGTTTATGTTCTTGTGAGTTTTTTTTCCAAATTTCCTGTGATGATAAATAATTTAAAATATGATTAGTGTCAGGATTGTCTGATGTACAAATGGTTTGGTAGTATTCAGCAAATACATCAGCTAATTTTACAGAATTAGTTTGAGTTTTTCCTGGATGCCTTTAATAGCTTGTATAGAATGTGAGGAGGTTTTTTCCTCTAATTTTCATGCAAGCAAGTTTATAGATTGGGTGGCCTTTTTTGTGTTCATCTTCTAGTTTTCTTATTCTAGATATCATTTCATTTCTAATGTTTTCTTTTTGCTCTTCATGACAGGAGGCAACGGAGATTAATTTCCCTCTAAGTACCACTTCCATAGCATCCTACACGTGGATTTGAGGAATGCCACATAGTTTGTTTCTATTGTTTAATTTCTAGAGACTTCAGAAGAAATTTATTTGTTAAATAAAAGTGATTTATTTAGTTTCCAATTTGTTTGATGTCATTTATTCTCAGTGTACATTCTGTCCAAGCATAGTCTGTCCACAACTTGTCACCAATCCTTGATGTAAGAGTTTGACTAATTAATTTAGGAGATAAGAATATGTCATTTAAATATGTAATTTAGAAGATAAGAATATGTAATCAATCCTTGTGTATATATTGTGGATAGAAGAGAAGTATGTATAGTCTGTTACCAGTGGGTTTTGAAGATGTCACTAGATCAATAGATAAAGCCTAAGAGCCATTAATTGATCTTAGCAGCTTAGTAACTGTATTGTTAATTTTAATTGCTTTGACACGATAGGCAGTAAAATTTAAAAGTTCATTCAGAGAGGAGTGATACAAATGTTTACTGCTGACACATTGATTTACCCATGCTGAACGAAAGCAGAATTGAAAGCCAAGAGAATCAAGTGTACTCTGCATGAAGACAGCTCGTCAGGTTGTTTTGATCTACAAGCAGCTCTCCACACTGAAAGCAGTGAAAGCAGCTTTCTCAGTAATCATGCTTTGCGGTATTATCCAATACAATTTTTAAAGTTTGTATATGTACACTCGCACATTATGCAATGCATTTATATTTTGTATCACTTTCATATTTATCAAAATACTTAATTTCACAGGTCAAGAGATGGTGTCATGGAAATATAAATAATAATAATAACTGTGCTTATATACTGCTCTTCTACACATATTAGTGCCTCACCCAGAGCAGTGAACAAGTTAGTGTTATTCTTATCCCCACAATGGAGCTGGGGCTGAGAGTAGTGGCTGACCCAAGGCCACCTACTGAGCTCATGTCAGTAGTGGGATTCAAACCAGTAGACTGCTGATTATGGTTTAGAACACATACTTAGTGAAACATATGCATTCTAAATAACGCTGTATGAACTTCACTGTAGTTCTTTTTCTAGTATGGTGTATAACTGGTGCTTTATCCTTGACAGCCAATTAAAAATAGTGAACAGTATCAGACACATGTTCTGTAATTGATAGCAGAGACCAAGGATGATCTGGTCATGTAACTTTTCTTGTCATTTTTACTATCCATATCTCTTATCTTGCAGCTGGGCATAGTGGTACTTTTGGCTAGGTAGAATGTCACATGATTGGAAAAAGGAAAAAAGAATTAAATTATGATTGGTTTGATATTTATCTTTGTTATCATATGAAAAGATCTCAGATTTCTGCATAAGATAATATATAAAAATGGTAATCCAAATAGCAGTTCAGGGTTTTGGCCAAAAGAAATCTCATGAAGATCTAGGCAGGAAACTTACCCTTGTAATATGTGCTACGGTAACTTGAATGCATTTCATCGTTAATCTGACTGAGTTAGATTTCATTAAGAAATGTTAGGAAACTTAATTCTTGTTGTGTTCATCTGTTCTATTTTTCTATGTTTTATTTAAATAAACATTTATATTTTGATACCACACGTAATGAAAACGACTAGCGTTTGTTAATGAAAGAATCCATTAAACTCTTAGGAGGAGTCTGTCTCCTGGTTGGGAGAGTGCAACAAAAACATACATCCCGTTTATTTTGTACTGAAAAGCAGTTTCTCTAAAACAGAGAAACGTGTTTTCAGTTCTCACTTGAAGGTTTCAAGCTGCTCAGGATTTAAGATAAAACCTTCAACCCATCTCTACTGAGTATTTAATACTTTTTACTTAATGTTTAAAAGTTATGTTTAATATGTATGCCTAATATGATTATAGAAGCATTACTGTTTGAATTATCTATAAACTTATTTGAGTTGGATTGTTAGTAAAATTACAATTTTATGAAATTGTTACCATTTTATAACATTACAACTTTGTACCAAAAAAGTTTTGCATGAAGAAGAGGTTGCCAAAAATAAAATTCCCCATCTGGGGGAGGGGGGAGGAGACCGGAGGCCGGAGGCCGGGGGCCGGGGGCTGGGGGCTCTTCGTCGAAGTCGAAGTCGAAGTCGAAGTCGAAGACGAAGACGAAGACGAAGACGAAGACGAAGACGAAGACACAGAGACACAGAGACACAGAGACACAGAGACACAGAGACACAAAGACAGCCGGGCCCCCGGGGGTCGCGGCTGCGCCGCTCCCCCCGACACCCCCCGCCCCGCCCCCGGCGGGCCGGGGGCCCCCGGGGGTCGCGGCTGCGCCGGTCCCCCCGACGCCCCCCGCCCCGCCCCACCTCTAAAATATTGTTCTGGAGTGTCTCTAACACATCCCACTGTTTTTTGTGGCACTGGCATTTCTTTAGTGCCCGTTCCGGGCTGTTTTGTGCTGTTCCATGAGCTTTTTGGCATGGAAAGGGTTAATAAAAGTGGGGCAGTCCAGAGTTTTCATTTCTAAAATATTGTTCTGGAGTGTCTCTAACACATCCCACTGTTTTTTGTGGCACTGGCCTTTCTTTAGTGCCCGTTCCGCGCTGTTTTGTGCTGTTCCGGGAGTTTTTTGGCATGGAACGGGTTAATAAAAGCGGGGCAGTCCAGAGTTTTCATTTCTAAGATATTGTTCTGGAGTGTCTCTAACACATCCCCCTCTTTTTTGTGGCACTGGCATTTCTTTAGTGCCCATTCCGGCTTGTTCCGTCTCATTCCGGCTTTTACCCTGTCCCCCAAAAAAGTGCAAGAGTCCAATAGTGAAGCTGTGGCTCATGAAAGCTCATACCCTACCACAAATTTTGTTAGTCTTATAGGTGCTACTGGACTCTTGCTTTTTTCTACTGCTACAGACAAACACGGCTACCCATCTTGATCTATTGACACAGGCCCCAAAGTGGAATGACAGTCCCTGGGAGAAGAATCAGTGGACTGGGACTGGAATAGCAGTGGGTGTGGAATGACAAGTGGTGTCATTCCAGTCCCAGAGCCCTGACCCTATTCCCAGGAGCAGTCGTTTCTCCCTTTAACTTGTCATTCTAGTCCTTGAGCACAGGTTCTGTTCCTTGGGGCTGTCATTCCATTCTGGGGCTGTCATTCCATTCCAAGAAAACTTCTGCTACTCCCAAGAGCTGTCATTCCATTGTGGTTCCTGTAATTCCACTCTAAGAATGCTTCTCTACTACCAGGGGCTGTCATTCCACTGTGCAACCTGTCATTCCTTCCCAGAGCACAGATTCTGCTCTGAGGGGATGTCATTGCACTCTGGGAGTTGTCATTCCAGTCCCAGAATACTTCTGCTCTTCCTAGGGTCTGTCATTCCAGTCTCAGGAACTGGCTGAGCAGGAAGACAGGGCTGCCCTTCTGCACTCCAGAAGAAATGCTTTGCACCAAGAGAGGAGAATTGCTGCACAAGTGCACGGGAGCGCGCACACTGCAGGGAACTCTGGTTGTTGGGGTGCCGGCGCGGGGGCCGGCTCTGCCTCAATTGAAGAGCCAGCCCTGCCTGCATGTATCTGTTGGTGTGGCTTGCCTCCTCAAGGTACTATGTTTATGTCATATCTGACCTCCTAGCTTCTTAGCGTTCATTGTTTCATTGGTACTAAGAAATTGGATTAGTTTCTTAGATCCCACCATATGTCTAGCAACTCCCCACATCTGCGTTTTGCAGTTTATTGGCTTCTTATGTACTTTTTCACTTAGTTGACCTGAGATCAACAATGAACATCAGTTTCTAGACTTCCACTGATGTCCACAACTCTTTTGTTTCTGGAAAATACTTAGTCGCCTCAGTCCAAATATCTCATCTCTTCTACTCTCTTCTCTTTATACTCTCTTCTCTTCTCTTCCAAATAATTTGGAAGGTAGTTGAAAGTCTAGTCTTATATTTTTTTTAGAAACAATATTTTACAATGTTAGGTAAACACTGTACTTTGCTTTCTCTGTGGCAAAGGCTCAGTTTTGAGTTTCAAAAGTCTTATCTTGTAGTGGTGTGCAGTCAGATACTGCTGACCAGATAAGATGCCTGATGTTTTGGTATCAGATTAGCTACATTCAATACCACTGCTACCTCCCCTACATGGTCCTGATTCCTATATTATCACTCCCAATAATATTGGAATCATCAACCCTGTTAGGGAAGAAGGAATGGCTGGGAAGGAAGTAACAGTCCCAAGTTGACTGGCAGTGCACCTGTCCTTTAAACTTTAAAGGGCCATTATTTTTAATAATGAGGCCAGGTTGACACTATTGAAAGTAATGGCCCTTTAAAGGGCAGAGCTGGGGCAGAGCAAACTCCACAAAACAGCCGGAGAATGGGATTGGTGGGCTACATGCTTGGTGGGCCGCATGCTTGGTTGGCCTTCTGCACTCCGCATGCTTGGTTGGTGGGCCGCATGCTTGGTTGGTGGGCTTGCATGCTTCTTAGACTTTCACAAGGCTTAGCTGCCCCATAGGAATCGAAGTTCCTGCTCTGAATTTAACCAGAATTATATTCATCCCTATAAATAATTTAATTAAAAACTATAATTATTCCCTTCCTGACTTCCTGATATGGAATTAAAATGATAATTTTGCTTTTATACACCCTTATTATTTTCATCTTATAGTTTACCAGGCACTTTCATTGGTGTTATGATGGTCCTTCATGCTAGTTCTTCCCTCCTCACAGTCTTCTGTTTGAAGACTTTCAGAACTGTGTAATACCATGCCATTATTTTAGTTTCTGAACAGCAAACCAACAAAAGGAACCCCCTGGCTATGCAGACAACACAAGTACAACAACCAGGGTCACAAAAATTAATCATGCAAGGTTGATATAAATTTTTGTATTAAATCCAAAGTGCAACAGTGCAGAGGTGCAATATATATCAAACAAGATTTAAAGTGCATATATATACAAGAAGAGGTAGTCTATCGGGTAGACAATAAATATATTTCTATATACAATGAATATTCTGGTGGTGGGAGAGTGTAGACAGATGGAAGAATGCATCTGTCTAGGAAACTTGGTAACTATCGGTGTACTTGGAACTGCAAAGGTGTGTGGAGTGAGGGGAGATGCCAGTGGACATCCATAGACATCCATAGAGTCTAGCCCAGGATGAAGAAAGACCGAAACGGGAATTGGAAATAGCAAGCTGTAGCCCGTCGGCTAGGTGTCTCTGGACATGTCCTTTTCCCACTCTTGGACATATGGACATTTCCTGTGTGCATTCTTCCTTCTGTCTACACTCTCCCACCACCAGAATATTCATTGTATATAGAAATATATTTATTGTCTACCCGATAGACTACCTCTTCTTGTATATATATGCACTTTAAATCTTGTTTGATATATATTGCACCTCTGCACTGTTGCACTTTGGATTTAATACAAAAATTTATATCAACCTTGCATGATTAATTTTTGTGACCCTGGTTGTTGTACTTGTATTATTTTAGTTTCTGCTGGTATCCCACCAATCATCTCAGCAGACCATCCTTTGATGGAAGCCTCTTTAAAGTGGAAGAAAGTTTCAAGTTTTTCTGAGTGGAGTGGAGTACACAAGACAATGTTTGTTCTGTCCTGGGATATTCTAATAAATTCTATTACCATGCGAGTTCCCCATAAAAGTAACTGGATCAGATTATATGAATCACGATCACTATTTAGAAGATGAAAATGGCAGCACAGCTTACCTGTCGGCCCATATAGGGCTGGATATTCTAAAAGGCTTGCAAAATGTGAAAAATCCAGGATGCACAGGAACATAGGTTCAGATTGTATGATCAGTTTCACTGATCTTATCGGAAAAATGACCATGTTAAACTGGCCTTATCATATTGGTTTGGATATTATGCCCCTGGACAACGAGTGAAAATGTTGATACAATGTGCGATGGCAATGAAAAAGGCCAACACTATGCTGGGGATTATTAGGAAGGGAATTGAAAACAAATCAGCTAGTATCAAAATGCCCCTGTATAAATCAATGGTACGGCCTCATTTGGAATACTGTATACAATTCTGGTCACCACACCTCAAAAAAGATATTATAGCACTGGAAGTGCAGAAAAGGGCAACTAGAATGATTAAAGGGATGGAACACTTCCCCTATGAAGAAAGGTTAAAGCGCTTGGGGCTCTTTAGCTTGGAGAAACGATGACTGAGGGGTGACATGATAGAGGTTTACAAGGTTATGCATGGGATAGAGAAGGTAGAGAAAGTATTTTTCTCCCTTTCTCACAATACAAGAATTTGTGGTGGGCACTCAATGAAATTGCTGAGCAGTCGGGTCAGAACAGATAAAAGGAAGTACTTCACCCAAAGGGTGATTAACACATGGAATCCACTGCCTCAGGAGGTGGTGGCAGCTTCAAGCATAGACAGCTTCAAGAGGGGATTGGATAAACATATGGAGCAGAGGTCCATCAGCAGCTGTTAGCCACAAGGTATAGATGGAACTCTCTGTCTAGGGCAGTGATGCTCTGTATTCTTGGTGTTTGGGGGGACAATCAGTGGGAGGGCTTCTAGTGTCCCTTCCCCACCGGCAGACCTTCTGAGGACACCTGTTTTTTTGGCCACTGTGTGACACAGAGTGTTGGACTGGATGGGCCATTGGCCTGATCCGACATGGCTTCTTTTATGTTCTTATGTTCTTTTAAGTGGCACTGGTAGTGGGGTAAGGCACTGGTGGTGGGGTAAGCAACGTTCTTGCTACACTCCAATCCCATTTCACTTAGGGAAAGAATTGGGATCTATGATATCAAATCCAAGTGAATGGGAACATTTGATACAAATAAAACAATGATGTCTATCTTTTACCATAACAGCTAAATTCAAAGAATGTTTGTTCCTAAATTCTACTGAGTTAAATGGACTTACTCCATAGTAAGTATGCTTAATAAGTGGTAGCTTTTTTCTAACAGGTAGCTATTGCAAATACCTTCAAATAGTGCTTTTATAATGTATTGTCGAAGGCTTTCACGGCCGGAGAACGATGGTTGTTGGGGGTTTTCCGGGCTGTATTGCCGTGGTCTTGGCATTGTAGTTCCTGACGTTTCGCCAGCAGCTGTGGCTGGCATCTTCAGAGGTGTGCTACACCTCTGAAGATGCCAGCCACAGCTGCTGGCGAAACGTCAGGAACTACAATGCCAAGACCACGGCAATACAGCCCGGAAAACCCCCAACAACCATAGTGCTTTTATAAGTTTTTTTTTAATATGAAGGTCATCAGGACAATCAACCTTATTTTATCTTAAATCTCAGAGAGCATGTGTTAACATGAACATGAGTCGGACACATTATTTTAAGAATTTTAGTGAGAAAAGTACAAGTTATTCATCTTAACCCCCTTTTTTAAGCATTTCATGTTTTAATGGAAAGCATTTCTAACATGCAGCTTTGCTTGGTGATGCTTGATATGGATTTTCCACTTGTTCCAAACTAATTATGCTGTGATACCTGCAATGTAATCAATAGCTAGTGGACTAAATAACAGTAATGATGACAGTGATTTGCCACTGCTGCATTTGACAGGATTGCAGACTATTTTCATACCTTTTAAAAAACTTCATTGCTGAGATAGCAGCAGTGGTAATAGTTATATAGGCAGAATAACAAGTGGTAGAAGGTTAACCAATCTCTGTGAACCAATAAAGTAATCTGATGAGCTGATAAATCAAATGGGTAACAAACTTCTCTGGAAGCTATCTTGGAAAATTGCTTGTCATGGCAACAGGTAAGTATCGCTACTGGGATTACAACCTTGGAGCAGGGAGATTGATCTAATTTGCACAATGAATGAGTCTTGCATATAGGAAATCTATAAGCTGTTGGCAATGGTGAATGTTATGGAAATGTAAATAGTTCAGATTAGGTGTATCTTTTTTATGAAATAAGAAAATTGTTCTAGAAAACTATATAGTACATGAAATAAACTCATAATAAAAAACGTAAGATTTTGGCTTCCCTTGTTTGCTTTTAAAATGTTTGTTTTTAATTACCCCATACTTTTTCATTAAAGGATGAGTGATGTCTTTTGAGAGTTCTAATCTGCTCTGCTTTCTAGAGAGGAACTGCCCTCTTTGTGCTGATGAGAGGCATAAAGGGGCAGAACAGAATTGTAATGTCCAAATGAGCAGTATAATTGAGAAACTGTGATATACTGTTTAAAGAAGGCTTCATATTTTGGCTCCTTTAAATTCCATTCTGTATGAAAATGGAAGTAAATCAAGGAAAGTTGCATTTGCTAAACTGAAGTAACTGAATTGATGTTGTCATAGACTGTGTTATATCAAGGTTTCATAAAATCAGTCATCACAGTTGCCATGGTGACTGTTTCTTCCCTCACTGCTATTATTGTTCCTTCCTCATCTCTGACTTCACTCAGAACTCAGAAGCTCCAAATGCAGCATGCTGTAAAAGATGAGATTCCATCTGGATTTGGAAATTGCCAGTCTTGAGTCTGAAACTGGGAGTCAGGCACTGCTTTTGTGTTGTCTCCAAAGAGCTGTATGAAGGGATAACATTCCACCCAAAGCAAGTCAGAGGTTTTGGTAATGTTTGTTTCTGTGTGTGTGGGTATGTGAAGGGGGCGGGGGTTAGGTTTAGTGCTAACTATAAATAATGGTGGGCTACCATTGCTAACCAAAATGTGTAGAATGTGAATTATTAAATGAATAAATAAGAGAGGGCAAAATAAACAGATATAAGAAGATGAGTAGGCTTGTAACAGTGGCACAGCAACCCACATAACACCAAAATAGCACATTATTAGCAATGCTAAAGTGCTATAGATGGGATGGAGATTGACTCCTGGTTATATTTTATTCATTAATATTCTTTTAAAAATCTTATGCCGAGAATTGCAGCTGCAGGATTTTTATTGAACAGCAACTAAATCAGAGTTTACAGAGATTGATGACCTTACAAAACAAAGTAAACGCAAAAAATGTAACAAATATTCTTTGGAAAATGCAAAGAGACGTATTCAGTTACATGAGTTGAACAGAAACTACTTGTAGAGAGAATTATACATTATAAAAATTATGCTGAGCAGGAGTAGTCCTAAGATACATGCTAAAGATTCACAATGTTGCTTGGGATATTTCATGTGCTACACACCAGTAAATCCAGGATTGTCGAAGTATGTACTCAGTAAGGAACAAGAACTGATCCTGGATCCCTCGTATGTATCTGTACAGAATGTATGTATCAGTACAGAATGTTCAAAAACCTATTTTTCACATTCACAAATGCTATCCATGTGATCCAAATGTATATAGTGAATGGTGGGGTTTAGGATAATGGTGGCAGGCCCTAGCTCCACTCTTGATACATTTCTAGGCCCTGTGTCATAGTGCCTATACACCTTCAAGTTAACACATTTATGCTCTGCAACTTTGATCTGGCTTCTTATCCTCCATGGGTTCACTGTACATATTTTGGTTGTGAGAACAGCATAAACTTAAAACTTAAAAATGTAATATGTGAAGGTTTATTTCCATATTGCAATCAATATTATGAAGCAGAAAGGTGAGTTTTAGTAGGTTTGTGGACAAAGTCCGGGAGTAACTCTACTTTTAAATCAGAAAGTATTTCTTTATAAAGTGATTGGAAGGATCTCAGCCATAAAAATAAAGGTCCACAAACAAGAAAAATATATCTGCTGTACAAAAAATCCCCTTGGCTTGCACATAAAGAGAACAACAAGAGGAGCAGAGTTTAAAGAACAAGACTCCTCTGCTTCCTCCTCCCACTGTAACCCAACTGCCCCCCCAATGCTATCCATGGGGTTTAGGGAGTCTACAGTGGAAAAGGAAATGGTATACATTGCCTCCCTTCCACTGTTGGTTCCTATTTAAGCAAGCAACTATTACAAACAAGTTGTTGCTTTTAAAAAGTGATACAGTTTATAAGACTGACCGTTGCAAAGCCAGTAAGAACCAGAAAAATATGATCTAAAGAATAAAAAACAGTTTAATCTGTATGGACATGAAGCCATGAAGATTTGATCCCAGAAGACAAAGGACAGTTCCTTTAGGATTACCGTTATACCTTTAGAATTAATGTGCCATGTAAATGATGTTAATTAATATGAGTACCTTGTACATGGCTTTTTTTCCATTGGACTCTCTGATGGACAGGTTTGACATTTCCCTGGGACAAGTGACCAATGAGAGTTGATGGACCGCTGGGACTGGTGACAGATGAAAAGAGTTGAGATCTGTTAGAGCACGGAGAAAGAGAGAGAAGGCAATCTGAAGAGCTGAGGGATTATCTGAGCTTGTGAAGGGAGCAGCCACTATACAGCTGACTTTTGGGAACTGAAACTTTATGATTATTGACTGCTGCAATGAACTGGGATCAAAAGGTCAAACATTAGAAATAATGTGTTTATCTAAATATTGTTGAAACTGTAAATAGTCTAACTCCTTTTTTCTGTTTAAAACCTGGTGACTGGATGTTCAGTGTCAGGGAAAGTAAAGCACACACACCAACCTTTCTGTCCATGACTGAGTCTCTAATCTAAATTGTTCATGCTATGATGATACTGGTTGCATATGGAGGTTCCAGAATACACTGTCTGGGGAAGTCATCTTAAAAGCAACAACAGCCAAGCATAAGGCACTTCTTTGCTTCTTCATCACCAGTAAATCGACAGCATCAATTCTTGATAGGGAGGCCTGTGTGCAGTTCTGTCTGGAATGCAGGATTGCCCTGCTAGACAAGAAGCCACCCACAACCAAGGAAGAACTCATTGCATGGCATTGTACAGTCTTCATAGGATTAGGCAATTTCTGGGCCACAAACCACAAGCATACAGATGCAGCAGCCACCATTATCATCTATGGCTGCAGAAACATACCCTTTACCATCATGAACAGACTGAAAATACTCTGAAGCTGTTAGAAAAAGATGGTGTTTTGGCCATAGACCTACATCTTGGGTTAACAGCTTAGTCATTACTGGAAAAAATGCCTCTGCCTCACTCCCCCCTCCCTTCTCCCCCTCTCAATTTCCCCCTCCCCACTCCTTCTCCCTCCTTTCAACTGGTTAAAAAAGGCAGAAAATAGTATTTGTTGCTGTTCCTTAGCAAAGCTGTGATTAGCGGGAAAAAGTTTAGAGGTTCTTGAGTTATGACACCTACTATTTTGTTGGAGACAAGAAGTTGGTGTGATAATGTAAGATGTTTTGAAGTCCCTTTGTTTGTAGTATCTTATCTAATAGCATTGAAGTGTTGAAATGATGAAACTACTTCAAAACCTCTTTTAAATGTTGATTTTAAATCCTAATTTCTCTGGGAAGAGGTAGAAGGATTAGATTTATAATATCCAGTTCACTCTTAGGTGTAGTGACAGGAAAACCCTTTTAATTATAAAAATAAGACAGCTAACTGTCTAAGATGGTCAAATTAACCTTTGCGCACAGGGGCAGCGCAAGGGTTTGTGGTGCTTGCGGCAGGTTGGCCAGGCACCACCGGCCTGCATGATGACGTCACACATGACATCATCACGGGAGCGCGCATGCCACCACCGGCCCGATCGCTGTGGCGGGCGGCCTCCAAGCTCTCCCGCTCGGTTGCCTGCACCGCCGCAGATGCCTGCCCATGGCGACTGCGCCTGGCCGGGGGCTTGTGCTGGCGGTGCCGCGGGGTGGGAGGGATAGGAGGCTGCTGCTTTGTGGTGTGCACTCCCACCCCCCGCGCCTCCTCCGGCGCTCCCTCCGGCACCCCTCGCCTGAGGCCACCACCTACCTGGCCTCAATGGGCGCGCCGGCCCTGTTTGTGCATATATGTGCAATATGCTTAGATAATGAGATGGCAGGAGGGGGAGAGGTAGCTTGAGTGTGCAGCTGGGTAGCTGTGCTACAGGCCTCTTTCCTTGTTTGGTTGCAAATGGGCAGGGGCTGAAATGTTTCCCTTCTTTTCAGCTGCTTCTTGTACTTATCTTCCTTTGTGGATCTTCACGGTCCATTCTATTAGAGGAAGTTATAGCAAAGCATGCCTTATTTTCCTATTCTCCCTTACACTTGAGTTGGATTACACTATCCCCCAGTACTACCTGTAGCCCCCAGAACCCTCACCTCATAGACACCCCTACTTTGAACCCCCCGTGTTTTGATTCTAACATGGGCTTAGGGCTAAAAAGAGTCTGTGTCCTGCTAAAGATAAGCTAATAGCAATGGCAGCGAGCCATGCCAAGGGCAAGGTGGTGTGAGTTGTTAAGCAGCAACGGAATGCAGACCTGCTCCTCCCTAAAGCCTACCTCAGGCTGATTACACTGGAGGGCCATTCTCCCCAAGGACTTTAGAGCCTCCTCCCTGAATAAATTGACCCTAATGAACAACTCGGATCTCCAAGACAATGAGCAATGGACTGACCCCAGCTAGTTCCTCCCCTTATCTTAACAACTTTACAGGAAGATTTCTGCCCTCTCCTTAATCTTGTAATTCACCCAGCCTTAGACCTGTGTTTCTCCAAACCTCTTCCAGGAAGCATTTTTAATTTTTATGGAAACCAGGAAAACTCTCCTTTTCAATATCACCCTCCTCTACACTATAAACTTGGGTGATTCTCCAGAATTACATTTTCTGATATCATTAATAAAGAGCAAGATCTAGCAGGTGATCAGCCTTATCACAGATCCATCACCATCCCAGAGATAGCCACCTGTCACTTTCTGTCATTTGTTCACTCATCATTGCTCCACCTCATGGCCAGCACATTCAAGGTCATGCACACTTGTACCATAAATATTGTCCCCAAATCCCTAATACTTTGCAGCAATTTTTCCAGCTATTGCCCCTGGGTGGCACAGGTTCCTCGGAGAGACAAGCTGCTCTCACTCTCTATGCACCACTCTTCTGCTCTTCACATCAGGATTTCCACACTCTACAGGACAGGTCATATGTTCTCATTCAGACCCTGCTTTGTTTTCTTTTATAGGCAGATATTGTTTGGAGAAGGTTTTTTGTTTGCTACTTTGCACTCTCTCTCTCTTTTCTTGTAACAGTTATTTAATTTAGTTTGTGTTATCTCAACAGAGATCCTTTTTCATTTTAAGAGAGCTTATTCCATCTCATCATTCTAAATGCTCTTGCTGAATCCTTGGTTAAAGATCCCAAAATATTGTTCTAAATACCCTGCAGTACACTTGTGTGTTCTGGGCCAGTGAGGCATTGTTACAGGACATTCACATGTATAGCAATTTGGGTTACAATACAAGCAACGGATGCAAATATTATAAATGTCCTTCATATGTGAACAGCATAAGAGAGCAAATAAAAGTGGCTATGATGTCACATCTAGCATCCCCAGCAATGTCATGATGTCACTAGTTTTTGCCAGAAGTGATGTCATGCACCATCACAATGCAAGCACAAACCCCATCCCATTTTTATCAGACCAGCCTTTGAAGTGCTGATGGGGAGAGGGGGCAATTACTAGGAAGTCCTGCTATAGCAGGAGACCTGGCCCCCTAAGAAGAGGGAAACTCCAGCCATTTTCCTTGAATGCATATTATATTTAATAACTGATGTGCTGAAGGGGTTACCATCTACAACCCATCTTCTTCAACTTCTCAAAGACAGGGAAAAAGCTGAAGGACAATATTTTCCTCGTATTAAGTTTTTTCTTTCATTCAGCAAGACTGTAATAGAAGAAACGTACATTTGAATCCTCCACTCCAGGCTTTCGCTTCTTGCAAACCGAAAATTACTGGCTGCTTCAGACAATGAAGAGAAGGGCTAATGTCCTCCTGAATTAAATAGAAATAAGGTTAAAAAAACCAAACCTAAATTCTTTCTATTATATAGGCTTGGTTCTAAATAATGAAAAATGGGGGCTTTAAAGTGACAGCACACTTTGGTACAGTTTCCCCACTGGATCCCATACAGTTCTAGGGCTTTGGTAGCTATAACATTTCCTTGATTGGTACATTTTTTTCTTCCATTCTGTAATCTCTGGGGGAAAAGAAAGAATGCCGGGCCTGTTCAATTGATTCTTACGGCTCCATCAGGGACTCAGAGAGCGCTGCCTCTGTAGAGAGAGATTTGCTTGCTTGCAGTGCTGTCCAACTGGTAAGACTGACTACATTACTGGCAGCTTACTATCCCATGGACCATCTGATGAGGACAAGGAGACAGGGAGGAGGGGCTCAGGTACTCTGAATTGGTGGTGCACGACCCCATTCACTCTAATGGATCAGCATTCACTGGTGACCAAGGAAGAAAATATAAATCACAATTTCAATTAAACCATGTGCAAGGTTTCCTTTTAAAGTGCCATAGACAATCAATGGAGCATCAGGAGCAAAAGTATGGGGAGAAAAGACCAGTGTCATGTGGTGCTGTGATGTCACATCCAGTTACTTAATCAGAAGTGGTGTTACAGTATCATGTGATGATCTAGAGATTTCTCATGTATCTATGGTTTTTACCGTAAGAGTATCGCTGACCCCAGGATATCACTTACGGGTACACAATTTGTAGTGATGTCAGGGTGTTGCATGGCATCAGTTTTCAGAACCTTCTCTCCTCCACACACACTGCCCCTGGAAGTTTCCAGCCAAGGGCTACCCTAGGGATGGCAACACTAGATGTAGGCCCTTCCTTCTTTTGTCTTTGCTCGTGAGGATTCACAAAGGGTGGACCTGAGGATGAACTCACTGGCTGAAAAGAAGAGAGAAGCTGTGTGTGTTCCAAAAATCTCTTCAATTAAATTAATAGTGGTTTAGCATCCACATTCTAAAAATTCATACTAACAATGACAATGTAAAAATCTTGCAAACCTAACACACATGGATCATCACTAGTCAGATGAGAAGGCTGCAGGAAGAACTTTATTTTCTCATTGCTGTCCTTGCCTCAGACAGTAGATTTCGGCAGAAAACCTTTAACAAGTTTCAAATTTCAGTCGGTTATGGTTGCTTTTCTGTTAATACTAACAGTGCCATCCTAAGCTGAGTTTATAGTTCTAAGCCTCCTTACTTTCATAGGCTTAAAAGAGTGTAACTCTGTTTAGGATTGAACTGTAAACAAAAATACTCACTTCTGAACCTATTGCCTTCAATGGACATAGAAGGGCGTAACACATTTTATCCAAAACCCCACTTTTATCCAAAACCCCAGATGTATGGATTGTTGCTTGGAAGTCCAATGCCTCAAATTAATTTCTCCCAAGTGCTTATTTTGTTCCAAGGCACAACTTATATGGAAAATGGAGCGATTACAATATACAGGTTGTGGCAAACAGCTATTGGAAAAATTCATAATGTTTGTTGAAATAAACTTGACAATGATAACGCAACAATGAAAACTTCCTGCTCCAGAGTGAATATGATGGGAGGAAAACATGGTGTTCATTAGTATGCTTGGAGGAGAATTCAAAATGCTAATATTTGACAGCAATTCCTCTTCTAGTAAATCAGGTGGCCAGTTGCGTCTCCATGTTCAATTGCCACCCTACACAATTCTCTTAGACTTGATAAGAAAACTACGCTTAAATACATTCTTGAGAGCCAGTGGAGTAGTTTTCATACCACACAATTTTCATATGATAGGTACCCTAGACTAGAGCACTGTTCATCTTGGTATGTCTTGTTCCTTGTTCAGAAAGGAAGGCAATTGCTGTTCCAACACTGGAGGGAAAGAAGGAGAAAGCCATCATTGCAAATAATAGTTAGGGTAGCTCCAAACTCTGCTAGATCAAGTCTTCAGTGAGCCTTAGCTTTAAAAAAAAAATCAGGGAATACTTGCCATTGTCACACAAGCCTAGAAGTAACATCTGGAAATGGTCTTATTTTCAAGACCCATCAGAATTAAAGAAGTAGATAATATATGTTTATGTATATTTAAGGAATAATACCAATGAACACCAACATAAGTCTTTGAGACATTTCCTAACTTCAGGGAGAAATAAATTAAACATGCAATAAAATTTTATCGCTGTTAGGAGATTTCACTTTGGAAAACGTGCTAGGGATAAATTTAATGGCATAGTAAATTTTGTGAGGAATGATTATTTGGGGCCGTAAGGACTGACAATTTTGTGTAAATCTAATCAGCTAGCTAGCAATTAATAATGTTAAACTGCCTCACATCTTTTTGCATGCTTGAATTCTCCACAATGTGTTGAGGAGTATACCCCTTAAAAACCTCAGATCACTCACAGACCAATTAATGCTTACTTGGCATGTATGAAAAGAACGTTTTCCACCACTACCATGAAAAAATAATTAGCAGATCATGCCATTCTTTCTTAATAGGCAAGAGATGCCTACTTTCCTTTGATACGTCTGAAAAGCTGTCTAGTCCCCTTTCCCAGTTTAATATTTCCTACCTATAATCTGTTATATTTCAGAAGAAGAGCAGAAAATAACATGCTTCAGTGGTCCCTTTCATCAGGAACAGCCTAGTAAACAGATATTTGCTACTGATAAATCATTTTGTCCCTACTTTTCTTTTGAACGCACCTTATTAAAATGGTGCAGATATACACAGATCCACACTAGGGATGCCATTCATCTTTCTTCTGCCCCCTCCCCCAAGTTTCAATACATAAAATATCTGAGTGGGGGACAGAACAGTGCAGCATGAGACTAGCACATAAGCATGAAAATCCATGTATATGAACACTAAGACCCCAGCCAGACATTTTATATGCTGCAGGTAGTGAAGCTCAGTATGAATGGTTAAGTATGCAAATATTGTATGTACCATTAACCCAAATGCCCCCTTTAATTTTCAGTCACACAACCAGATCCTGGTTTATGGCTGCCAGTTTTCTCTTGCCTGTCTAAACACAAAATGGCAGCACCCTAAGCCGCCTTCCCTTTCTATTCCCTCCGTTAGCCAGGCAGTAAAGGCAGCTGAGTATGACTTGCAGCTACTCTACAATAAAGGCAACAGGATCCATTATGAAATTAAAAGTTCTATTTAATGCCCTTAAGTTTTAAATAAAAGAAGATTAAATCTATTTAAAAGCCCTGTTTTAGAAGCCAGCAGAGGCCAGGCTGTTTCAGATAAATATAGTGCAAATATTACAAAGAACCTTCAGCAATGAAAAAAAGGTGGGAGGTGAAATGGTGCCTCTGAAAGCGACCCTTTGAATGAGTTTTAAAGCACACAAGAGTGTTCCTATTACTATCTTTCCAACATGTTGAGGAGGAAGCATACAAAATACCCAGAGATGCATGAACACTGGAACATTATTCAAGATTCACATTACTATGGATCCACTAAGTTGGATCAAATGAATCCCAAGAGCCATTCTGTTCTAAGGCCCATTCCTTACGGCACACTTTAAGCCCACAATACTGAGTATTCATGCTGATCACCGCTGATTCGGCTTGGACTCCTAGCATTTTGCACTGCAGAACTTTGAGGCAAATTGGTGTATGCTTTGTTATTAGAGAAAAGTTTCAAGCCACCTTTTGTGGGGACTGAAGCTGACATCATTTTTTTAAAATTTCAGAGCACGTGCAGTAATGTTGCAATGTTGGAGCCCAGTTTGTTCACCACCACCTCCTTCTCCCTGTCCCAGTGTTTGCTGATTTGGCAGTCTTGTGCCCACCATTTTTTTTTATTTTAGAACATGAGCCCTGGTTGTAAAGAAATGAAGTAAAAAAATTAACTCAAGGTTAGTCGGGAATCTGGATTGCCATCAGGGAACAGGACACACATTGAGCTTAAAGGAGGGGAAATGCAGGAATGTTTCAGAGATTTGCTACTAACTCCTAATTAAAAAAGGGTGGGGATTGGATGCTGATTTGCTTGGGACTTGTTTCAGGCTTCTTCTAATGCAAAAGAGGGAAAAAATAAAGAAGCGTGTGGAGGCGTGGAAAGGGAGGGAGTGGTTTGGATGCAGTGCTACGATCCTTCTGAAAATTTTCCTGTGTGCCAGCCAAGATGAGATCTTAGATTAAGAATTTAGAAATTAGAAGGAATATTACTGCAGTAATGTTTCAGCATTACTACTAGGCACACCTCTAGTAGTGCACTTTGGGTTTCTGATTCAGATTTTTAACCCAAATTGGGCCCAATTTGAAAAGATTTGGGATTCCCGAATCAGCCCTAGTATTTCTGAGCCAATGTGGGAATCCCGAAGCAGAGCTTCCTGAAGCGATTCGTATCACTTTGGGAAGCGTTGGACAAAGAGCAACACTTTCCATGCTGCTTGCAAGCAGCAAGAAAAGTGTTGCTTTCAAATGCCCTCCACTTTTCAGCTGAAAAAAAAAACTACCAGCGTTTGAAAGCAGCAATGCTTTTCTTGCACAGCAAGAAAAATGTTGCTGCTTTCAAATGCCTGCTGCTTTTTTCAGCTGAGAGGAGTGGGAGGAGGGACACCCCTCCCCCCTCCACTCAGCTGAAAAAAGTGATGGGAGTTTGAAAGCAGCAACACTTTTCTTGCTGCTTTCTTCCCCCTCCAGTCAGCTGAAAAAAGCTGCTTTCAAAACTGGCAGCTATTTTCAGCTGATGGCCTCTCCTCCCCTCCCAGAAGCCAAAAAAAGTGATTGGGGTTTGAAACCAGCAACACTTTTCTTGCTGCTTTCAAATGCCGGCAGCTTTTTCCAGCTGATGGGGGTTCCCCTCCCATCAGTTGTAAAGCAGCTGGGGTTTGAAAGTTACACTTTTCTTGCCATTTGCAAGAAATAGCCACTTTGTGATTCAGGATTTGAGTAAACCTGAAGTAGGAAACCCAAATATTTGGGTGCACACCTCTAGTTACTACCTTATTTGTTTGATTTTAAAAAAGGCAGAAAAGAAATTCAGAGAGTTGAAGAGAGAGCGTTTTCCACAGCCATTTGAAAGAGGAGGATGCAGAGCTATGAGCCTTCTCTCTAAACTTCCCTGTGTGCTAGCCAAGATTTAGGTGTAGTTTTAGATTTATAATTTACAAATTAGAAGGAATATAAGGGCAATAATGTTCCAGCGTTACTGCCCTTTTGAAAAATTTAAAAAAATAATGGAAAAATGTTTGTGGAGCTGAGAGGGATGGTTACTGGCAGACAGACCAATCGGCTCCTGGGGGAAAGGAAGACAGTGGGGCAAGAAGCAGAATGGTAGTATGGTGTTTTACACAAACGTAACATGCTGCAGTGTTGACTAGGCAGCAGCTTTAAAAATAAATTGCAGAATGTGCACAGGAAAAAAAATGGGGAAAAGATGGACAAATGTTATATCTGTGCCCCTTTGCACATGTGGAACTCTGGAGAACATGAGAAGCAGAATGGGATATGAAACACTGTAAAATGACTATGTGGAAAGGGCCTAAATTTTGTTTCTGGGACGAGGGACTTTTATTCTTGTTGCCTTTGCAAACCTTCTATATATATAAAGCCAAGTGTCCTGACTGACTCATCAATGCCCAACCCAAACCCCTGGACCTAGAAATGTGAAATTTGGGGCGAACGTTCCTTTTGTGATGTAGAGGCTCACTAAGAAGGGATTTAAAGAAATTTGACCCCAAGGGGGTAAAAAAGGGTAAAATGTGGTTTCCAATAGGGATACAGCTTCCCTGTGTGGCTGGCAGGGTCCTCCTCCCCCCGTCAACTTCCACTCTTCCCTGAGGTCATTTTCATATGCTGTTACCAGAACTGCTCTTTATTATAATGGGGAATTAGCTATAGCAGTCTGTAACTTAAATTTAGCGCGGATCTTAACCTATGTCTACGGAGGTCCCGATCCCAGACACTCTAGTGAAAAAGAGGCAGACTACAAATAGGTTCCAAACACGTGTATTCAGTGTGGCGTAAGCCTGAACTTGCATAAGCATACAAAGAACATACAAGACCTAAGAAATACAGAGTAGGAAATACAGAGACGTTCGCATTAGCTGGTTCCCAACGATGATAAGGGAAATACTCACAATCCTGGAGCGAAGCAGAGACACAGCAGCGAGGGTGGTCCAATGCCAGCACTGGAACCACAAACGGACAGCAAGGAGGTCTGGATAGGGAATGGCCGAGGCAATGTGTGGTCTGAGAGACCAGCTTAAATACCCCAAAACGTACCCTGGGGCTGGTTCTTTACTTGGTGGTTCTCACAGATTAAAACAAAGGTTCTAATGGGTTACTGAATGGCTTGGATGGGCCACTTTGGTAATCAGATTGTGATAAGTGACACCTCAGGAAGAGGGGACAAAAGAGGGAGGGGGAAGTCCAAGTGGGCTGAATGGATGTTCCAGCGGACAGGACTTGTCCTGATGTCATCAGCTCTGGAATGTGGAGGTTTCTTTGAGATGCATTCTCTAAGTGCTTGGGATGGTCGGCACTTAGTTCCTTCTCCTGGGCGGCTCCTAAGATATGCAGAGCGGGGCGAGGTACTCTCGCTGCGGACGTGGTGTGCCCGCTTCGCCGAAATGGCTTCCCAAAGCAGGCTTCTTCCCTGGGTCTTCTGGGTGCCTGAGAACATGGATGCTGGCTGGGCATAGCTGGGGCTGGATAGCAGGCTGCCCGGTAGCGAGGGCAAGCTCGGCAACCGGCTCGCGGGAGGCTCCAGGCGGGAACTGACCAGGGAGCGCCTAGCCAGGCTCGCTGGAGGTTTCCTCGGCAGGCGCCCGGCTGCTAGCAGCGGCTTGGGCCCATATGAGGCAGGCTTCCATGGAGGCAGGGGAAACAGCACACAAAACACAGTCCAAAGCAGGGAACAGGCACGGTCCGTGGCAGATGGCAATGCAGGCACGGGGCACACTTGTAACACAGTCCAAAGCACACACTGGGAAGTCCAGGTACAGGTCAGGGCAGGGCTGCCCAGAAAAAGAGTCCTTTGTGCAGTTAACCAAACATGGAGTCAGTAAACTGCACAGTCTATTGCAACAGCAAGGTAATTAACACGCAGGCAGGAAACTGACACGTGTACCAGAACACACGTGCAAAGCAGTCTTTGTGTAGCAGCAGTGAAACAGTAATGCAGGAAACTTTAACACAGTTCATGGCAGGCCTTAAAGCAGGGGAGGGGGCCTACTTGGCAACAATGCGGCCTTGATTGGTCATCTCTGCAACATTCTAAAGAGTATATAATTGCTATTGGGAGTCACTGAATGTGTCCTGAGGTAAAAATACACCACCAAGTCAAAGGTTGCCAATCTCCCTGTGGGGCCTGGCTTTCCTGTGTGGCTGGCAGACTGATGGGTCAGCTGTGGAACTCTGTGTTCTGCGGTAAAAATCAGGCAAAGGAAACTGCAGACAGTTGAAGAAAGACAGTACAAGACTCCTGAATAGGGATTTTATATAAAAGTCGGTATGGCAGCTGAGTTTTTAAATGTTCATGGGGAGATGGTACACAACCTTTCTAGGGGCCATTTCAATGCAAACCTCTCACATGAACCTACTGAAGTGCCCACCACACCACCCTTCCCTCTGTCCAACTCCACCTCACACCTCTTGCAGCCATCGCCTCTTACTGCTGTCAAGAAGCCTTCTGGCAGATATCGTGCAAGATACACCAATGCTAAAAAGAGTAAGCAACTTAGATATGCGGCAAGGAAATATGCATGTACTGCTCCTGTAGTGCACCAAGTAGCAGTGGCCAAGTACCAGCAAGATCACCCCAAGGTGCACAGAGCGGCAGAGTCTCTCTACGAGCAAAGTAATCCTGGAAGACAAGTAGAGAGGCGCTCACTTCCATAGAAGGTCAAGGCTCACTCAGGCATGGCATATGACCCTTCACTACCTTCAAGTTACCTTTTAACCTCATCCATGCAGAAACACCCCTGTTCAGCATCTCAAAACAAAGCAAGATGGCCCAAGTGCTGTGGAACTGTAAGCTCATTGTTTGGGATGAGAGCACCATAGCACTTAAGGGGTGTTTTGAGGCACTGAGCATAACCTTCAAGGATGTCAGGGGCAATGAGAGAGCAATGGGGGGAGTCACAGTGCTGCTGGCTGGAGACTTCTGGCAGACTCTGCCAGTAGTCCCAAGGAGAACTCAAGCTGACGAGGTTACCATGTGTGTCAAGGTGTTGTATCTGTGACCCCTCATCAGGAAACTCTCAGTAAGAAAGAACAAGAGGGTCCACTTGAGAGGCGAGGTGTCCGCTGGGGAATTCTCTGAACTCCTACTAAAAATAGGGGATGGAGCATATTCCAAGTCAAAAGGAAAGGTGACCACCCCTGCAGGCCTGGGCACAGTAGTGACAACCCTAGCAGACCTAACAGCCACGATATACCCTGATATTGTCACTATCATGGAGAAGTCCATGGACTGGCTGTGCAAGCGTGCCATTCTGACCCCGCAGATCAACAAGGCTGCCATCATTAATGAAACAATTTAACTCCCTTGAAGGGGCAGAAATGGAGTACAGATCTGTGGACTCAGTGGTGCAAATGGATGACACAGTCCACTACCCCATGGATTTCCTCAACACGCTCAACTCTCCTGGCTTCCCAGCCCACAACCTTCTCCTCAAAGTGGGGGCTCCAGTGATGTTGTTCCAGAACCTCAACCGTCCTAAACTCTGCAATGGCACCAGACTGCGAGTGAAAGCCCTCCACAGGAACATCATCGAGGTCACATTGTTCACTGGCAGTGCTTGGGGGGGAGTAGGTGTTCATACCACACATACCACTCATACCATCAGAGCACCCCTTCAAATTCAAGATACTGCAGTTCCCCCTCAAGGTCTGCTTTGCTATGATGATCAACAAGTCCCAGGGGCAGATACTGAAGGTGGCAGGAATTGACTTGAGGGAGGACTGCTTCTCACATGGGCAGTTCTATGGGACCTGCTCCAGAGTGAGCTCACCCAGCAGCCTGGTGATCGTAGCACCTGAGGGGAAAACCACCAATGAGGTCAACAAAGAAGTCCTTCAGTAGGAAAGAAAAAAGGTTGTACTTTTTCCACTTTATTTATTGCACTACTATCTTTCTTTTTAAAATCTCTTCAATAAATGTTACATTTCAAAATTCACTTTATCACTTATCAGCATCAACACGCTTCACTTTATTCAAACACCTTTGTGAAGCTCGAGTACTATGCTATTATACTACAAAACCAACTCAACCCCCCCCCCACAAACCAAAAAATGTTACATACCCATAAGTATTATAACTGGATTTAAAGTAGTTAAATACTGTAGCGAAGCATGGGTATCATACTAGTTAGTTATAAATAAGCTATAAGCCCCTCTTGTTTCCTCTGCTTGAACAGGGCTGGATTGAGGGGGGCAGGGGGGTAGTCTGCCCCCAGCACTGCCAGCTGCCGGAAGCACGCCGGTGGTAGCATGGGCAGCTGAGTGGCCACCCGCACCATTCACCTGCCCCACAGGACGGGGAGCATGCGGCAAGCTGGCCGCCCTCTCAGCTGGGCAGGCGAATGACACGGAGTGCTGGGAGGCTGCCTACACCACTTGCCTGCCCCACTGAGGGGGCGGCCGGCTTCCTGCGCGCTCCCTATCCTGCGGGGCAGGCGAATGGTGCGGGTGGCCTCCCAGCCCTCCGTGCCACTCATCTGCCCGGCTGAGAGGGTGGCCAGCTTGCCATGTGCTCCCTGTCCTTCTGGGCAAGCGAGTGGCACAGAGGACTGGGAGGCCGCCCGTGCCATTCGCCTGCCCCACAGGACAGGGAGTGCGTGGCAAGCCGGCTGCCCCCTCAGCAGGGCAGGTGAGTGGCACGGGCCGCCTCCCAGCTGCCCGCGTTGCTGCCACTCTGCTGGTGGCACGCCGCCCTATGTGATGATGTCACGGAAGTGATGTCATCATGCAGCGCCAGGAGCACGCGTACTGCATGCACACGCGAAGCCGGCCAGACTTGGGTTGTCCCGGGCGCAGACAACCCTAGATCTGGCCCTGTGCTTGAATAATACACATTGCACACTGTGTTTAGAATATTTTATCTATATATGAATATTACAGTGTTTTAAAATATTATTGTTGTTTTTGTTGTGTCTTTATATTAGAGTCTCTCACTTTCCCCCCTATATTTCTAAAGATAGTCTGACCGCCCCCCCCAAACCAAACTTTTGGGAGCTAATGGGAGAAGGTTTCCGGGGAAAGTCCTGCTTTGTGAAGTCCATAAATAGTTGGATATACCCCATCAGATTGGCTGTTTGAGTGTACTAATTCTACCCCTAAATAAAACTCTCTCTCATACCACCATATTTAAGCTCTCATTACTAGAGGTGGGCACAATCCCCCCAAAAATACCGATCAAGCTGATCGTGGATTGGTGCCAGCGCCAATCCTGAATTAACGATCCACATCGATCATTTCTCGTTTTCGATCCGTGGATCGTGGAGGCAAAAGCGGAGGGGCGCCCCGCTGTTCCCAGTGATGCAGGAATGGTGGCTGATGCCGGCAGCATCTGTGTTTGTGTTTGGCTGTCTGTGTTTGGCTGTCAGAGCTGCCTATCAGGGTTTGCAGGGATGAGATTGGAGTGCCCATGGCTACAGAACACCCCCTTCCCCCTCCCTCCCTTGGGTGTCTTCTCCCAGCTGGTGACTGCTTTGCTGCTCTGTGGTTGGAAGGAAGCCCTGCTGATCAAGGCAAGCTGGGCTTTCATTCAGGTTTCCAGGGCTACAGAAGGAGGGCAAACACAGCTCAGGCATTCCCCTGGCTCCGTTGCCAGGGGAATAGATTGCTGGCGCCTGAGTGTCTGGCTTCCCTATCCAAGCACGATCGCCCCGATCAAGCCCCGATCCAGCCCCCCTCCCGACCGCTGGATCATTGGCAGTGCCCGAGCACGATCCGCTGGGTCCCGATCCCAAAATCGCCATTATCGTGGGTTTTTTTCTATTGTAATGCGGATCGTGCCCGTCTCTACTCATTACTACCTTCACACTTGGATTAGGAGCTTCATCTGTCAATGATATTTTGTTTACTTCATGAACATGTTATATTTTCATGTGGTCTTGACTTGATACAGTACAGTACAGCTTTTATGTTACAGGAATTGGATAAAATTATGTTCTAGGTCTGATGTCCAGGTTACCATCTCTGATTTAGAAGAGAGAAACGTGCTTGGATCTAAGGACTGCCAGGTGCTGAAATATTGTATGTGACTTAGAATACAACCCAAAGCAGATTAGAACCAGACTAATCCATGAAAGAAGGTTTGCATCCACCCTGATCCTAGTAATACTACCTTTCCCTTCCTGCTTGGTTTTTATGTTTATGTATTTACATCTAAACTGAAGAAGCTAAATAACATTACCACCAAATACCCAGTACAAGCAACTGCTGATTTGCTGGCTTTAGCTGTGCTCAGATTTTAAGAAGGATGGCAAGCAACCTGAGGTGGTGTTTCCCTTTTCATAATGGCAGGTCCAGCCCTAACCCTCCCCACCCCCAAGTATAATAGTCACCATGAACAGAGATGGAATTGCCGCTAGCAGCAGAGAAAAACTGATAGAAGCAACAGCAATGAATAGCAAACAATAAAGGCTACTCTTCCAAACCCTTTAGCACAAACCTGCCTCTGAGTATAGCCCAATTAGGTATGATTTCTAGTTTGGATGCAGAACTTATGAATACTCTTCAGCAAGTTACTTCAGCTCACTGAACATTTGCATTTGCTTTGTTTATGTAATGCAAATTGATAAAGTGTACTTGTTGGCTAGACACCTTACCTTGTGGTATTCCTATGCTCATATCATGCTGCATCAGAGTGATAAATACCAAAAACAGTGTAGGTGAGCTCAAAATAAACATAAGTCTAAGTCTAACATGCAGGAAGTCTAAGAGCCAAGCTACAAGTGACGCCTTACACAGGTTGGACACTTGTCAGCTTCCTTCAAGTTTTGATGGGAAATGTAGGCATCCTGGTCTTGCAGCTGTAATGGAGAGCCAAGCTGTAAAACTGCGACGCCTACATTTCCCATCAAAACTTGAGGTAAGCTGACAAGTGTCCAACCTGTGTAAGGCGTCACTTGTAGCTTGGCTCTAAGTCTAATGTGGTTTCCTGGAGTCATTCCCATCACGCTATGAAAGGGACTCATCTTTTAAAATGACTTCGATTACTAATCTGATTGCTGTAGCTGGAATGCTAAATTGAAACATACAATCAGTGAAGGTTTTTGGAGTGGGAAATTAATTAGAAAATTATCAGTCACAATGAATGAAGTACAAGCTGCTGAAATATGTTTGTTATCTAGGCCTAAGGGCTTTTAAACTGAAAAGATAAAATTCAGTGGCAGCAACCAAGTGAAGATCATGTTAGCAAAATGATAAGTGCTAATATTTTTTTACACCAAAGCACAGCTTTTAAAGAACTATTTAAGAAAGCAGAATGTTAGTTGAAATAAAAACCACTTTAAAAGAGATTCTATGCAGTAGACTTGCTAAACCTATCAAAATAAGGTGACCTTGCCTGATATTCTGTTTTTGAGTCAGTCATCCGAATATCAAGGGTCTTTAGAGGAATAATTTTTTACCCCATTGGGTTATACCTAAACTCAGAAAAAAAATCTGCTGAACTCACTTGTGGGCCAACCAAAAATTCATTCATGGCCCAGTTGGGTCAGGAATTCTGTTGTGCCAACATTTTATTCAAATGTGGTATAAGACATTATTCGGTAAGTTGGGCTGAGTCCCTCCCAGCTAATAAAGCTGTGCTAGGCAGATGCTTCTAAGCAAATTTTGCCCATATTTACCACATACTAGTGACCCTGCACCCCCCCCCCCTGTTATTGATCAACATGGAATTAAGTGGTCATTGTTTGGGTATGAACAGGACTTTTATGGATCTACTAGTAACAAAGCCCATTGTGGGGAAAAATACAATGGGCTCTAGAAAGGGGAGGGTGGGCATTGCCTCCTCCTCCATGACTGATCCCAACCAGGTGAAGGGAGGGGAGGACATTGCCACCTGCTCTGTGTTTGATCCTGACTGGGTGAAGGAGGGGCATTGACACCTGCATGGGATCATAAATATTCAATAAATCATATACAAAGCTTGTACTATAGGTCCTTGGACATAAATAATATGCAACCTCTGTCCATCTATTCCCACGTTGTGATTGGATGATAGTTTGTCTACATCGTTGTTGCAAAGTGGGCAGACATGTCCATATCAATTGCAAATAAATTAAAGTTCATTCCTACTATAATCCTGTTAACGGTTGTTTTCTTTATTCCAGGCTTATATAGAAATTCTGCTCCTTAGCTTTGCTATCGTTGTTTAAAAATTAGCAGCAGATGTTGGCTACTGTGTCTTTGGATAAGGAGGATGTAACATGGAGGAAAATTGCTGACTTAGGACTTGAATTAAAATGTCACCTTGAAAAAGTTTATACAAAACAGAAGCCAAGCTAGCAGCTTGTTGGGACATTCTTCGGGAACACACTGCACCCTGTTCCATCCCCCTGGGGATAACGACGATGACAGCAAAGCTAAGGAGTAGAATTTCTATATAGCTTTGTATACTATTTATCGAATACTTGTGGAATATTTTTTAGATATTTATTGGTTATTGTATAAGAAGTCTGTATTTATTTATTTATTGATACATTGTCAGATTGAATATTGAATTGTGTATTGGTGATTTCTAAGTTACAGCATTGATATTGACATCGATACTATGGTGTTTCACTGTAACATGCACTGTGCACTTTAAAATTGATAAATTGGAGGAGATATTAATAATTTGACTGTTTATTCATGAGGACTTTGTCTAGTTATTTTTGCTCTGCTCCTGATCCCAGCTGGGTGAAGGTGGCAGGCAGGCATTGCTACCTGCTACCCTCCTGATTCCAGTTGGGTGAAAGGGGGTGGGTTTGTCTCCTGCTTCGTGCCTGATCCCAGTTGGATGAAGGCAGGGGGTAGGCATTGCCACTTGCTCCGCTCCTGATCCCAGCTGGGTAGGGGCAGGCATTGCCACCTGCTCTGCTCCTGATGCCAGTTGGGTGAAGGAGGGGGGCAGGCATTGCCACCTGCTCCACTCCTGATATCAGCTGGGTGAAGGTGGGGGCAGGCATTGCTACCTGCTCCAAGCCTGATCCCAGCTGTGTGAAGAAGGGCTGGCGTTGTTACCTGCTCTGCTCCTGATCTCAGATGGGTGAAGGCATAGGGAGGGCATTGCTACTTGCTCCACTTCAGATCCCAGCTGGGTGAAGGTGGAGGGGCGGGGGGGAGACGCCTGCTCCATGCCTGATCCTGGCCTGGGCTTCCCACCATGGCGTGCTCTCTGGAGGTATGGGCTGCCTCGTCTGGGTTTCCCTCCACGGCAGCACCCTCTTGAGGTGCACCAGGGTAGGAATACGGTTAGCCTTTTATATAGTAGGATTGGGATCATACTTTTTTGCCTGCTTCATGCTGTTCCTAGAGGGGTGTTATAAATAGGTCTGCTCTTTGGACTGGTTAGTCCATAATTAGTTATGTCAGAAATAAAGAGGGTCGTTTGAACAGGGAAGGATAATTGTCAAGCACCCTGATGTATCAACAGATGAAGAGCCGTTTGAAAAACTGGCCATCATTTGCTGTAGTGGTGGAGTGGGCAATGGAGATGATGCTCAACAGCATCAATCAGCATCAATCAATCTGAGTTGCACAAGCCATATGTTAGGGAAAGGGAAAAGGCTTAGCAAAATCAGCACATTTAATATGCAGACTATGATAAATAAAATAGATCAAGTTTGGAGTAAAGCTGCAAAAATGCTGGTAGCTGGTAGCCTGCCTTAGCTGCAACCTGTCTTTGAGAAGCTGGGTGAGTAATTAGTTGATGGAGATCAGCCTGCTAATTTATAAAACTTAGTTTAATCCAGGGATTTGGTCTTGTGTCTTCTTCTGTGGTAGTGGTGCTGGGACAAACAGCTGAGCTCCTTCCTCATGTTAATAAAAAAACAGTGGGTTTTGTACTGCATTGCAAACTGCTGGGCCATGCCACTTTCTTCACCCCAAAATATTTCTGGCTCCACCAAGACCTTTCATGCGCATTTTCAATTTAAAGAGAGAACAACCGTATGATATTCCACACTGGTGGTTTGCCTTGGTTTTGGATGCTTTTGGAAAGTGGTTTATTTCCCCCCTCCAGTTTCCCCACAGTTTTGAGGAGCACATCACTTACACCACAGCACACCACTTACATTTTCCTCTACTTTTCTGCATTTTTTCAGAAACCTGCTTTGCTGTAATGTTTTGGGAAAGGTCTCAGCAAAGCCAGGCTGGCTGCTGTGGGAGCAGGAAGGTCTGGATTTTCTTGTTCTTGCCTATACAACAGCCATTTTTCCTGCCCCTATTATGGCCATTTCGTCTCACTGTCATCACAGGACTTTTTGTTTTTTTTAAATTAGCAATTGGCATATTAACATAATGTGCATTGCAATCTTAGGAGCATTTGGAGGCATAGCATGGGGAGGGGGAGTGTCATACAATACTGTAGGAATTCACTAATCTCTATAGTAAAGACTATAGAGATTGGGGGTATCTCTACATTGTTGGATGCATGGTGACCACCACCACCACCACCACAACAACAATATCAACATTCATTTATATACTGCCCTTCAGGACAACTTAAACACTCACTCAGAGTGGTTTTCAAAGTATAGTTTGGGGCACCCAAACCTTGCTGCCCTCCTCCAACATGCAGCAGGTGGAAATAATAGTTTTTAATTTATCCAGTACACTTTTAAATCCTATGGAATTGGAGGTGCTCAATATGGGACTGGGGTTCGTCCCTACTCCACAATACTCCCCATTTGACACATTTTTAAGTTAATAAGACAGTTAAAATTGAGTTGAGGAAATGGTTCAGAGAGAGACTCATTGCAGATTCAGAGATCCCATGAGTTATAAAAATTAAATCCACTTTTACACCCACTATCACTGACTCTAGTATAGAGACATTTGAGCGATTAGTGTTGAGGGACATAAAATGCATAGAACAAGGAACTTCCAATAAATGGTTTAATCTTACATGAGAACAACATTGTGCCTTAAGAGATTTGGCAGAGTACAAAAATATAAGTATAAAACCAGCAGATAAAGGGGGTGGGGTGGTAATTTTTAATGTTGAAGATTATGAGGCTGAAATTTACAGACAATTGAATGACCCCATAAATTACAGAAAAAGCAAAGAAGATCCCAGCCATCACATCACTTATTTAATAAAAATAATGCTTGGTGAGGAGAGGTTGGCAGGGGAAATTTCCCTGACATTACATAAAGGACTATTGAACTTGGAACCTAAAATACCCACATTCTGTATCCTTCCCAAAATTCATAAGCGGGGGAGACCACCGGTAGGTAGACCCATAATATCTGGAAACAATTTGGTAGTGAAGCCATTGGCTCAACTTTTAGACAGCCAGTTACAACCAGTTGTTCCGGAAGCTCCATCGTTAATTAAAGACACCATGCATTTTATTAATAACATCGAGGCCCTCAATCTCCCCTTGGGAGCAGTGTTAATGACACTCAAAGTAGTCTCTCTTTACACCTCCATCCCGTGCAAGGGAGATAGATTGGTCATCGAGGAAGCCCTTAATGCTTGGGAACATCAGTCCCCGCCCACAACATTTTTACTGGCCTTAGCAGACCTTATTATGGAAAAAAAAAGTTTCAGATGTCTAAATGATTACTACCTTCAAACAAAAAGTGAGGCAATGGGGTGCCCAGCGGCACCTTCCATTGCCAACCTATACATGCAAAAACTAGAGAAGGTATTCATTTTGAATGAGTCAGTGAATCCTTTCTTTGAACAGATCACCTATTATGGGCGTTTTATTGATGACATTTTTTGATAATAAAAAATTCAGAAACATCAGATTCTTTGGTCAGTTGGATAAACACATTAGATTCCAATATCCAGTTCACGAGTGAAAGCAACAGCAGGCAGATCAGCTACTTGGATGTGGTGGTATATAAATGCACTGGGAACAAGCTAGGGGTACGTCCCTTCTGTAAAAGTACTTTTTGAAATTCGCTGTTATACTACCCTTCACACCATCCCCGATGATTAAAACAAAATATCCCTTATGGACAATTTCTCCGTTTACGGAGAAATGCCACTTCAGGACTGGATTACATAAAAGAAAGTGCCACTTTGGCTAATAACTTTGTCCAAAGAGGGTACCCTAGGCAGGTAGTGAAGAGAGCCCAATACAAAGTATGTCTAACTAACAGAATGGAATTACTCAGGGTAAAACACAGAAAAGTAGAACGCAGAGTCCATTGGTCTCCAACATATACATATACATATACATATACATATACATATACATATACATATACATATACATATACATATACATATACATATACATATACATATACATCTTTGAGAATTTATCATATAATCAAAAAACATTGGCACATAGTGTCACATCTACCGGGCTGTTTGGATGTTCCCAGGGTAGGTTATAGAAGAATCAGCAGCCTGAGAGATATACTCATGCATTCAGATCCACTGAGTCACCTAGAGATCTTCCCATTGGACTTCACAGCTGTGGGCACTGCAGCATCTATGGCTTAGCCATGACAGGCACCACTGTATCTCTCAGAGATCTCAATAGAGTAGTTCAACTTAAAAAGTTCTCTATTTGTAATACCCAGGGAGTTGTTAACCTAATCAAATGCCCATGTGGCAAGATTTACATAGGAAGTACAAATCGAATATTGAGGATTAGAATCCAAGAACATCAATCTAAGATTTGACAGCAGGTTAAGGAGGTTCCTTTAACCTCTCATTTTTTACAGAATAACAATACAGAGAGGGACTTGAGATTCACAGTATTGGAAGTCATGCAGGATAGAGAGGGGAGGATCTCACCACAACAATTATTGAGACGTGAAGCTTGGTGGATTTTTGAGTTGAAATCTTTAGAACAATCAAGTCTAAATCAAGATTGGGATCTCTCTTGTTTTATTTAAAGGGTAATGTATTGAACTTTTAGAAGGTGATCCCACTTGAATTTGTATATTGGACATGTATTTTGTAAGTGTCATGGTCCCTTTAAATGGAATGTTATATAAACTAGTTAGTGATCCTCCATATTGTGGAAACAGCATCCATCAAAGGAAAGAGATAATACGTCCGGTATGTGAAGACAATTAATGATGCTGTAAGTAATAAGACAAATGGAAATTCAGATATTAGAACGATGAAAATCATCGTATAACAAGGTTGGTTCAATTTGTATCTGTAATTAATTGCTCTTGAAAAAGTCTGCATGTGTGAAACAAACTAGGCCAACAGTTTGTCGGGCAGACTTGAAACCATGAGCTTTTCATGGAAATCTGTGTGACATAAAGCGGCATGCCATTGTGTGTTACTACAAGTTGTTTTATGATTGAAGGGAGTGGAGAGCCACTGGAGGAAAGACCAAATAACAACCTTGGTGATTTACGGACTGCACTTTATATGGACTGTACTTTGAATTTATTCATTGCTGGTTAATATCAAACATTGGAAGTTATTGACATTTATTGATTTGTATGTATTGTTTTATGGATTGAATTGTGAAGATTTCAGATGTATTTTGTACTATTTATGATGAGCACTTTATATATATTGCATATTATTGAATTACAATTCTAAAGAGTGAGTGTGGGAACTGTGCTTTGTTAGTTTCTCAGTTCTTCCCACTGTAAGCCTCTATAGAGCAAATAATTATTCCCACAACAATCACCCTGTAAGGTACATGGGGCTGAGAGAGTGCTGGAAGACCTATGACTGACCCAAGGTCATCTAGCTGACTTCTGGGCAGGGAGTAGAGGTCACTGAGGGTGTGAGGGATGGGAGGTGGATGTGAATTTCCTTCCCTGTGCAGGGAGTTGAACTAGATGACACTGGAGGACCCTTCCATCCCTATGATTCTATGATTCAAGCAAAGGAGTAGGAAATCAAACCTGGTTCTCCAGATTAGAGTCCTGCAGCTCCAAACCAATACTCCAAACTTTTCTCCCACTATCAGAGTGGGCAGAGTGGGGGAGACTCAATGGGGGTCAGAGGTTGCTGACCATGGCAGGCAACCTGACCTGCTGTAAGTAATAAGACAAATGGAAATTCAGATATTAGAACGATGAAAATCATCGTATAACAAGGTTGGTTCAATTTGTATCTGTAATTAATTGCTCTTGAAAAAGTCTGCATGTGTGAAACAAACTAGGCCAACAGTTTGTCGGGCAGACTTGAAACCATGAGCTTTTCATGGAAATCTGTGTGACATAAAGCGGCATGCCATTGTGTGTTACTACAAGTTGTTTTATGATTGAAGGGAGTGGAGAGCCACTGGAGGAAAGACCAAATAACAACCTTGGTGATTTACGGACTGCACTTTATATGGACTGTACTTTGAATTTATTCATTGCTGGTTAATATCAAACATTGGAAGTTATTGACATTTATTGATTTGTATGTATTGTTTTATGGATTGAATTGTGAAGATTTCAGATGTATTTTGTACTATTTATGATGAGCACTTTATATATATTGCATATTATTGAATTACAATTCTAAAGAGTGAGTGTGGGAACTGTGCTTTGTTAGTTTCTCAGTTCTTCCCACTGTAAGCCTCTATAGAGCAAATAATTATTCCCACAACAATCACCCTGTAAGGTACATGGGGCTGAGAGTGTGCTGGAAGACCTATGACTGACCCAAGGTCATCTAGCTGACTTCTGGGCAGGGAGTAGAGGTCACTGAGGGTGTGAGGGATGGGAGGTGGATGTGAATTTCCTTCCCTGTGCAGGGAGTTGAACTAGATGACACTGGAGGACCCTTCCATCCCTATGATTCTATGATTCAAGCAAAGGAGTAGGAAATCAAACCTGGTTCTCCAGATTAGAGTCCTGCAGCTCCAAACCAATACTCCAAACTTTTCTCCCACTATCAGAGTGGGCAGAGTGGGGGAGACTCAATGGGGGTCAGAGGTTGCTGACCATGGCAGGCAACCTGACCTGCTGTAAGTAATAAGACAAATGGAAATTCAGATATTAGAACGATGAAAATCGTATAATGGTATATCAGTTTGCCAAATATTGGTTTAAAAAAATCCAAAAAACTCCCCTTCCTATAGTTAGGTTTGTCAGGTTATAAATTAACAATCTAGACTATTGTTTTCTACTGTGGATGAATGAGGAGAGAGGACCAAAGAATTCGAGGATGCATGGGAAGGGGCAACCATTTATCAGAACCTTTAAAAGTAAAGGCATATTTTCTGAATTTCAGCTTAGCAATTCTCCACAGAGTGGCTAGAACCACAAACCAAGAAAGAAGTGGAGGCATAAGCAGAGTGCTATAAAAGAAGATTTACTGATACACGCATGCATCTAAAGCAAGACACTTGCCCTCATAGTTTTTATTGGCCTTCTGTTACAATTGAAGAGGAAGCACATTACATTAAGCCCTAGGATCTGTACATATTCTTGGCTGTTGTGTCATTTTTATGTATATGAGCTCTCAGACATTGTCCTGTATGAAAATTCAAGATTTCAGGAAGAAGTAGATGATTTCAGAATGTCACTTCTGAAAAGAAACTACCTTTTACATTTGCTGAAAGAAATGCTTTATAAAGCCTTTCTGTTCAAACCCCATTCTATCAAATTCACAGGTAATCAGACAAGCATGTTGTATTTCCTGGCAGCAGTGACAATATGGAAAACAATATCCATCAACAGAAAAATGGCTAAAAATCTTTGAATGTCTTTGATTTTTGTTTTCAAAAAACAAAATTTGTGTTCTTTTAACATTCTGATATGAATACTAGTTAGTAACCTGGCATTTTCTTGTTCCACCTGTCAAAACTGAAGTACAAGTGCAGCCCTGAAGTTTTTTCTGTTCTGTTCTGAACAACCAGTCCTGTTGGTCAGACAGAAAACAGTTGGCAGCTAAATGACAATATGTATTGTTGAAGGCTTTCATGGCCGGAGAACGATGGTTGTTGTGGGTTTTCCGGGCTGTATTGCCGTGGTCTTGGCATTGTAGTTCCTGACGTTTCGCCAGCAGCTGTGGCTGGCATCTTCAGAGGTGTAGCACCAAAAGACAGAGATCTCTCAGTGTCTGAGAGATCTCTGTCTTTTGGTGCTACACCTCTGAAGATGCCAGCCACAGCTGCTGGCGAAACGCCAGGAACTACAATGCCAAGACCACGGCAATAAATGACAATAACTTATTTATTGAGTAGGCTGGTTTCTAACCAGCAATTCCTTACTGGGTTTCCTGTTAACAAATACAACATGAAAACAGTTCTTGAAAACATTGATAAGCTGTTTGTGATGGATAGGACTGGTTCCAACTCTGCCTCTCCTGAGAAACCAACCAATGAGAGTGGTGGAATGTTGAGCCAGGGTCAGTTGGAGGCTGAGGCGAGGGGTGTGTGTGGAGTCTGTTGAGAAAAGGCAACAGAGATATTTGCTGACTGATTAAAAACTGTTGTTACATTGTAATATTCTCTATTTAACCCCAGTATATTGATGTTTAAAAAAATTCACTCCTATGTTCCATCTTGTACATGAAGTTTCTTTTTGTTTTTTGTAACCCTGGCTGGATTGAAATCATTGCCTGCGGGAAAATATCACATACAGAGACTTCAAACACTCTGGTCACATTAAATAGGCCAAGTTTAAGTAAATGGTGGCAGGGTACATAAGAGAAAATACACTCTTAGTTCCCTTTCCCCAATAGCCCTGGGCAGTAGCTGAGTGAGGGGAGATAAATACAGGAAATGGGCTGCCTGTATGGTGGAGCCTCTGGAAGAGGAAAGAGGCTACCCTGTGAGGATTTGGGTCACGGTTCTCTGTCTGCTAAAGTGGAGCCTAAATAGGTGGTGTGTGGTGACCAGCTATTTAATGCCTGGGAAGCTCCAAACCTATTATGGGAAGTTTCACATGGATGGCTGGGTGTCTGAGGTAAACATTTTGAGATGATATAAGGAGAAGCAGCAGTAAGGACCCCAGACCCTTTAAAAGAAATGGAGATTCCAAAAATATTTGATGCCCCTGAGGTAAATCAAAAAGGATAAAGGGCAAGGAGTCATCACCAAAATGCCACTTAAGAAAATAAAACCAGCTTCAAAGAAATGGGAAGTGCTGAATCAATAAGCAGTGACAGAGGAGAGAGAAAAAAAGTCTTTTAAAACTGCAGAGAAGCATAGAACAACATGAATTAGCAAGATTATCAGATTAAGTAAGACAGAAGGAAAGAGAATTTGAATTCACCAAATTAGATAGGGAGGAATGCAAAATGCAACAAGAAAATGAGGAATGAGGAAAGCAACAAGATAAAGAATTTGAAAAGATTAGAATGGAGAAAGAACTTGAAAAGACCAAACTAGAGAAAGAAACAGCAAAACAAATACAGAACCTCAAATTGAAAGAAATGGAACTGGGGGGAGTTAATCCAGCCCCTAGGGGTCAAGAAGACAACTACCTGAGAGTAGATATAAAAAGAATTCCCAGATTCAAGAGGGAGATAATGTAGAGGCTTATTTTGAAAATTTTGAAGGAGCCTATAAAGATTTTAACATTCCTGATGATCAAAGAATGACCTACATAAGATTTCAAATCTCTGGTGGTCTGAATGAAGAGTACAGGGAAATGGGGGATGATGAAGTAAATGATTATAACACATTTTAAAAAACAAGCCAAATAAAAGTTTCAAGTGAGTGAAGAACATAGCAGGAAGAAAAGAAAGAAACATGAGGAGACTTGTGCTAAGGTAGCGTGTAAATCAGAACAGTTACTAAAACAATTGCTAAAGAAAGCTGAGAGCCAGCAAGATGTTGTTAATCTTATAGGCTTGGAACAGTTTTACAAAATAATACCCACTGAATACTACTGGCTGGTGCAAAATAAAAAGCCAGAAACAGTAGTTAAAGCTGCTGAGATTATGAATGAATTAGTGTTGATAACGGCGGGGGGGGGGGGCGGGCAGAACCAGGAAGAAAAATTTCTCCTCAAAAAAGTATTTTAGAAGGTGAGAGCTACATAAAGAACTTTACGTGCCTGAAAACCATCATACAAGGAGTTGTGACAGAAGAGCCAGAGAAACACCTCAGGGCAGAGAAGAGTGATCATGGGAAAAAATGTTACCAATGTGGTGAAACAGGATAGATGAGATACAATTGTCCCCAAATGAATAAACAGCCCCTTTAAAACCAAAACAAATGTAGCCTGCGCCTCAGAAGTTAACACCCACCACCAAAGAGGGCTTTGAATGTTCAGAGTAGAGATCAGCACAAACCAAAAAAAAAAACGAACCGTGTGTTTCATGGTTTGTCGCATTTCACAAACCACGAACTTTCATGAACCTGCCGCAGTTTGTGAACCAGTTCATTTGGTTCATGAAAACATTACATTCAGGTCAGCAGAAAGTCACATTCGGGCCAGCAGAAGGCCAGTTTTGGGTCATCAGAAGGTCTGCAGGAAGTCCATCCCCTGTTGCCTAGGAAACTAAATGATTGGCGCCAGGTTTTCTGCAGTGACGAACCAAAAAATGAACCAAATGAACCAGTCTAAAGTTCATGGCAGTTCGTCAGAAATGGGCTCTGATGAACCACTGGTTCACGAACCATGAACCGGCATGTTTCGACACGAACTTTGGTTCATATTTTGGTTCATGCCCATCTCTAGTTCAGAGGCATCTTTGGAGATCTAGGCATTAGAGTGACCAACTGCCATTTTAAGTACAGGATGTGTCAGAGTTTGTGTAAGAGAGGCATGGATCCTAATTATAGTGAACCTGTGGTAGTGAATGGATCTCAAGTGTTGACATGGAGAGATTCTAGTTTTGAAGTGTGTGTTATTAAACCTCACTTGGTGAAGTTCAACAGCCTAGTGAAGGGGAAAACCATGATAATTAAAAAGCTGGGAGATCCTGCTTTCCCACGGTCTGTTGCAAAGTGAACATTCAATACAAAGAGTGGAGAGGAATTTTGGGAAATAGGGGTGCTAGATGGGATCCCTGTTCTCATGTTACTCAAGAATAATCTGGCAAAGCATGTAGCCAGGGTGAATGTGGCCACTTGCTCACAAAGGAAATTCCAACTAGGTGCATCTCCCCAAGAACAAGGGATGGGCACTCTGAGAAGGGAGTTAAAAAACAGGCTTGTTTGGAGGGGACCAGGGGGAACATAGGGATCCACTGAATTTATAGCCGAACAACAACAGGATAACACATTAAAGTCCCTAAAAGATCTGGCTAATACCAATCCTCCTGACCTTTTGCCTGAATGACCTGTGAGATTCATATATAAACAAGACCAATTATATAGGGAGTCTTTGAAGAAAAGGGGACATGCTGAATTTGAACCATATCAGCAATTAGCGATACTGAGAAAGTATAGGATGGGCTTACTAAAGGTAGCTCTACAAATGAGTATGCCAAACCCCTAGCCTTCCACATGCCCTGCCATCAACCCAATGGACTCCAACTGTCACTGGCCCAGTATTCTGCCCCCTCTCATTGGTTGTTTCTTAGGAGACAAAGGAAAAATGCCATGATGTGTTAACTACTCCAGTTTAAAGAAATATCTACATTTTTTTCAGTATTGTATATATACACAGATGGAGTGGCATATACAGAAATTTGAAAACAGGTTACAGTTTAAAGGCAAGCATCAAATTGATCATTCTTAACTTTAACTCAGTCAAAGTGCAAAGTGCTGTATAAACATTCCTATATCCATATACAAAGTGCTAGTGCCTATTTTACAACCTAAATGGTACTAAGTGTAACCATGGAATATAATACCACTCCTGTAGACTGTTTATAACCAGTAGTCATTACATAAATTTAAAGAGACGGTGGTAAAAAGTAGACATGGGCACGATCCAAAAAATAATCCTGATTTAGCTGTTTGTGATTCCGTGGCGGTGCCGAACACAGGTACCTGAACCTCGCTGATCAAGTCCCGTTTCCGATACAGAATCGGGAATCGGGAATTGGGAAGGCCGATGCGGGAGGGCGCCCCACCACCAACACTCCCCCAGACCAGAGTGACCAGGCACTAGAGTGTGTAATACTGTGTGAGCCCTCAGCCAAGGAGGTGCCCACTGAGCTTGGCCCCAGAGCTAGACGGCAGCCCTGGAAGCAGAGAGAAAGAAAAGGAATAGAGTCCAACCCTAGCTGCAACACTCACCTCCAGACCTGAGCCCTCAGCCGAGGTGCCCACCGAGCTTGGCCCCAGAGCTGGGCGGCAGCCCTGGAACCAGAGGCGATAGCTCTCTATTCCCTAATTCCCTATCCGCTGAAACCCAAAGCTAAAGCTCCCTCTCTCTCTCTCTTGCGCTTTCTCTCTCCAAAAGCGGCAAGCGAGAGCTCGCCTCTGTCCCACTCCACCCGCGAGTGGAAAGTGAAACTTTGTTGCGCAGCACATGGCTATTTATAAAGCCTGGGTCTGCTATGCAGGAGGGCTGTGTTTGGCCGTAAGAGCTGCCTCTCAGGCTTTGCAGGGATGAGATTCGAGTGCCCATGGCTACAGAAGAACACCCCCTTCCCCCGCCCTCCCCTCTCTTCTCCCAAATGGACGAGATGGGCACGTGCTTTTCTGGCTGCTCCGTGGTTGGAAGGAAGCCCTGCTGATCAAGGAAAGCTGGGCTTCCATTTGCGTTTCCAGGGCGACAGAAGGAGGGCAAACAGCTCCGGCATTCCCCAGGCTCCGTTTCCACGGGGCTCCGTTCCCTCGGGAACAGATGGCTGGCACCAGACTGTCTGCAGACTGCAATCCCGAAGGTAAACCGATTGATCTGATCGAGACCAGATAAAGCGCCCCACCCGAGCGCTGAACCGGGAGCTGTGGACGGAACTGATCAGCCCAGTCCCGATGGCGCAAACGCCAAAATCGGGGCAATTTTCAGACCGTAATTCCGATCGTGCCCATGTCTAGTAAAAAGTCCAATCAACGTGCAGAAAACATCACACAGAGACAAATGACATCCTTCTTAAATTATTTGTAGAATACTCTTCTGTGGAAATCCAAGGATCAAATTAATTGCTGATAATAACTGCGATGGGAAGCCAGCAAAATAAACCCATTTCAACACATATGCTTCATCCAGGCAGTTATTAATAGCATGAACACAATCCTAAAAAGTTTACTAAATCACAATCAATATTGTAAAACATGAAGTACGATAAATAACACTCTATTACAAGAGGATATACTCTCTAGTACAACAATCAATGAAATTTCATACAAAGTCTGTCAGCATCTGTCCTTCATTACAGGCTCGTAATGTGAATTACAAACGTCTCCATTTTAAAGGTAAGTCTATAGACACTCTTAAAGGGCTAGAGGTACCAGAAAAAATCTTCATAAGTAACAAGATCAGGGCTTTTTTTTAGGGGGAACGTGGGGGAATGGAGTTCCGAAACCTCTTGAAAATGGTCACATGGCTGGTGGCCCCGCCCCCTGATCTCCAGACAGAGGGGAGTTTACATTGCCCTCCGTGCCTACACTCCCCTCTGTCTGGAGATCAGGGGGCGGGGCCACCAGCCATGTGACCATTTTCTTTGAGGGCAACCCACTGAGTTCCACCACCTCTTTTCCCAGAAAAAAAGCCCTGAACAAGATAAATCATTATTCATATTAAGTCCATGTGGACTAATGGTATTTAATCTAAAAATCCACCAAGCTTCTTTGCGATATAGTTCTGTTTTTATAAGGTCAGGATCTTTTTGTTTACTAACATAAATAACTGTGTATTGTAACTCTCTGTCACCATGTCCTGTCTGTAAATAATGATCTATCAATGGAGCTTCTATAACTTGGCAATAGATCCTGGAAAGACATTCCTGTATACGGGTTTTTACAGTTCAGGTTGTATTTTCGATGTATTTTTACAGGGACATTGAATCCGATACACTATGTTACTTGTATTACAATTTGAGAAATCTTGAAGTGTCAAATCCAGGCTCTCTATCTTATTAAAAAGCATAATCAGATTGCAAATGGAACAATGGACACATTTATGATGACCTTTAGGCAAATTTCTATTGGGTTTATATTCTCTTAGATCTGAATGTATAAGGCAGTCCTGGAAGCTCTTAGTTCTACGTAGAGCTACCCGGGGCAGATTTTAACAACCTGGCAAATCTTGAACTAAAGGCCAGTGCCTGAGTACCACCTTTCTGATGGAATTAGCCAATGTAGAATAATTTAATGCAAAGGTCAATCTATTCTCCCTATTGATACATTTGCCCTTTAGAATATCCTGTCTATCTCTACCTTCTGCCTGTTCTCTATAGTCTCTTATAATATCTGGAGAGTATCCCTTCATCAAAAAGTCTTGTTCCAGTCATCCACTATTTAAGACGAAGTCTTCCATATGGGTAGAATTTTGTCTAAGCCTCAAGAATTGACTATAAGGAAGATTTTGTCATAGGTTCTTTCATTCTTTCCACCCCCCTTACCTACAACAAAATCTTGTCTTAAATAGTGGATGACTGGGCTATTCTAAATTCTATTCTTCCATTGCCTTGCCTTAGCTTCAGCTGAAGGTGGAAGAGAGGGAATGCTCTTTAAGAGTCTCTGTTGCTGCCTTTCTCTACTTCCCAGTTAGGAAGACAGGGGATTACCTTTTTCCATGAGCCAAGAACTATGATATAGTGGCTAGAATGTCAAACTAGCACCTGGGAAATCAAGGTTCAAATTTTCATTTGGCCTTGAAGCTCACTGGCTGCTTTGGACTAGCCATCTTCTCAGCCTATGCTACCTTGCAAGGTTCTTGTTAGGAAAAAGGGGGAGAACCATGTACACCATTCTGAGCTCCTTGGAGGAAGGGCAAGATAAAAATGTCTAGATAGATAGATAGATAGATAGATAGATAGATAGATAGATAGATAGATAGATAGATAGATAGATAGATAGATAGATAGATATCACTTTCTGGTTGCACTTTTTGTTGTTGCTGATGGTCAATCCCAGCTCTTTCCAAGTTTAAAAAACACCCCATCCTTACTAGTTACTGTTTCAACAGTTTCATCCTCCTCTCCACTAGAGATGGGCATGAACCAAAATATGAACCAAAATTCATGATGAACCAGGCCAGTTTGTGGTTCGCGAACCAGTGGTTCATCAGATCCCATTTCTGACGAACTGCCACAAACTTTAGGCTGGTTCGTTTGGTTCATTTTTTGGTTCGTCACTGCAGACAACCTGGTGCCAATCAATCAATTTCCTAGGCAACAGGGGATGGAATTCCTGCAGACCTTCTGCTTACCCAGAAGTGACCTTCTGCTGACCTGAAAGTGCCAATTTTCTGACCTGGATGTGACATTTTTACGAACCAAATGAACCAGTTCGTGAACTGAGGGGCAGGTTTGTGAAAGGTCGTAGTTCGTGGTTCTTGAAATTTGATGAACCATGAACTGCATGGTTCGTTTTTTCCAGTTCATGCCCATCTCTACTCTCCACATGCTGTTTTTCAAAATAGAAATCATGTCCCCTTGATTAATGTACAAAAAAACGAAGGTATGGCCTTTGAGCAAACCAAGATAGGAAACATGTATATTAAAAAGATACATAGGAAATGGGATTTCAGCTGTGCAATTTATTTATCTCTCCCAGTAAGCCACACTGGCCAATATTCCAACGTCTACACAAATAAGAAAGATAAATTCTTGTCTTCCTTTGCATGCGGTTATCCTTTTCTTTCCTGGCTTGTTCTCTGCGTGTGTCTGTGTAGTCCTTGAGAATGAGAACTGCAGGAGGAATCCCAACAACTATTGTGACTTCTTCTTCTAGTCTTCTTCTTCTTTGAGACTGTTCAACTGAGATCCAGAGGAAGTGCTATTTTTATGTGGAACTGAATTTTTATGGCAATTTTCCTCTACCACACTCATTGCATATCCACATAGCTCTTTTTACCCTTAAATAAATTTGTCTAAGAAGTCATTAAAATGGAAAAGCAGATGAAGATGAACTGTCATGAACTTGAAGAATTTTTCTTTATTCAGCTTTCATGCTAAATCACCATGCAGCTTTCTGAAATCTGGGCAGTTCTCAGAAAAACTAAGGTGTATGTATGGCTAATGCATATTCATTTCTATGGGGCCATGATCTTTTTACACATAATTGTTTCCCATTAATGAGATGCTCCAGTTTTTCAGTATTCTCTTATTTGACTTTGTTTCTCTCTTTTTACATTGACATTCTCTCCTATGGTGCTCTTGCCTCACTATATTGAATATAGTTTTTCTTCACCAGGATTCTGATTATTGACTTAACAGCTTGACCTAGTCTCTGCCCTGTTTGTTTATTTGATTCAAGAAGACCTTGGGACTGATTCCTTACCTCTGACCTTGGCTGTCTATACAACATTGCCTTTACGTTATTGTGCTCCATCTGCTTTCTATTTTCTGGTATACCCTAGATGGGTTGTTGCATTTGCTCAACCCAGTTTTATAGTTCAGCCCTAACTGTGTTTATGTGACAGCTATCATATACGGCTTGCCTCTCATTCCATTACTACATTATCTTGTGCAAGTGAGCAAACCTTGACAAAGCCTTTAAAAAGAAAAAAATATTTTAAATCATTTGATACATGCAATGAAGTATGAGCTTCCTGATTTTTTAAAAGTTTACTTACTGTTCTTATCATATCTAAAGCGGTGAACAAAATCATTGTTGTTATTAACCCCACAATACAACTTGGGAGCTGGGGCTGACAGGAGTGGGTTATCCAAGGCCACCTATTGAGTTCATGGCAGTAGTGGGATTCGAACCAGCAAAGTGCTGCATTGCAGCCCAGCTACTTAACCACTACATTATCATGCACCTGGCTAATTGTAAATACCTAGTTGCTTGGTGATTCACAAGTTATGTTGTGAATTGGAAATTGGGGACTGTTATTCATTAATATTGCAACAGTTCTCTGAGGCACCTGTTGCTATAATTTCAGAAGGCAAGAAAAGAAATGATCTGTTTGTCATTAGAGATACAGGCAACCCATCACCTCAGGCTCACTGGCTCAGTTGTACAAAGCAATTTATCTTGACAGATTTTTAGGTTGTGTTTTCTCCAAAGGCATACACAGAAGAGTGTCTCAAAGGTGCTCTGCTTGGTCCCCAAGAGTGATGTCAAGAGTGGGAAATATAAACCAACTTTTTAGAAACAAGGACAGGGAAGACAGGACTGTCGGGAAGCTACACTGTCAAGATGCTGGTATACTAAACAATACTACTAGACTGCCAATAGTTAATGACAGTATTTGCTTGAACCCATACAAAGGGTTGGTCTAGAGGGCTTTACCCACCCACCCAACATTCTAGTGGATGATTATCTTTTGCATTATATTACATTTACACCCCCCTCGGATGTTTATTCTTTGCATTAAATTACATTTATATCAGTTTGCTTCTCAAAGAAATATTTCTTCCACTGAGCTCATTCTCTGGCTTCTCGGAATTGACAGAATAGAGTGAAAGGCCCCTCTAGCATCGGTTGTAAGGTAGGGTTAAATTAACTCCCCTGAAGAGATTGTCAGAAACCACACTTATACTTGCTACCTTTTTCATTAGATGTTATTGGCAGAGTCTGACTTTTTACTACCTGATGTCAGCAGCAATAGTAGGTAAAATTTTAGAGCTTTTGTATAAAAAAGCTGCTGTTAGTGAAACTGATGAAGGATTGTGAGGTGAGAAATACAGGAGGATGCCAAACAGTGTGATGTCAAAGAGAATGATTAATTAAGGGTATATGCTTGTGAGATTAAAAGTGGGTGGATGGAGGAGAAAATAGTTGCACTAGACCACTGAAGGTGAATTATGGCCAAGGAATATCTCATATATCTGAGGTAGAAATATTGAGAAAGTCACTTGAGAAATGTTACTTACTTTTCACACTGTTCCTGTATCACTGTGAAGCTTTTTACAATCTTCAGGCAAGCTGAAAAGGCTGGCCTACTAGGAGTTAAGGAAAGCTGTTAAATCCACATTAATAAGAACTTTTAAAAATGAAAACTATATTACGGGATATAATATAGGACACCGAGCAAACTGAAGCCTAGTTCAATTGACAAAAAGTGTCAGTGAATAAAGAATACAGATCAATAATTAATTTTACCTTCATTTTAATATTTTACCCATAGACAGATTTAGTGCAAATGGCATGTAGTAAAAGGCTGATTTAAGTTCTGTTTCCCTGAAATGTTATGATGAGGCTATAAGAAATGCTTCTTTTTCCAAGGTGCCCATGTTTCCTCTGTACCCCCAAGCTGTACTATATATGCAAACCTCAGGAAGTAGTTCATATGGAAAGAGGCAGAAATCATTTTGAACAGGCATTAAGTTCAACATCTGTCATTGTTTGATGTCTAAATAAAGGGGAAAGATGCATACAGCAATAATAACATGAAAATTAAAGCAGAATGTGCGCTGATTCCAAATGAGTTTCAGAGAAGAATGTGATGTGGAACACATCTTCCACTGGACATGCATCGAGCTAGAAAGCAAGCAGACTGCATTGTACTGACAACCAGTGTTTTGTTTTTTTAAAATGGTTCCAGTACTCATATATAAAACTGTGCTGATTTCCACCAATGCTCCCCTCCTTCTCCATACCCATACTAGGCTGTTCCTGAGCATCCACAGTTTGTTTTTCTGGCTGAGTGAGGGGGACTGGTTCACGAGCATCATGACTTGAGAAAAGGTGCCAAGACTCAGTAACTAATATAGGAGACTAGATTATAAGAAGAGATAGAGATTTGCAGGGAACAGGGAAAGTTCCAAAAGCTTGTAAACTCTTTCCACAAATCTTTCCGAATCGAAATAATTGTTATGGTTCAAGCCGCTAGTGGGGGCAATAGCTTCTCTTATTTACTATTTTAATGATTTGTCTGTCATTTGGTTTTGAACTGCCAAGGATTGGATAGTATCGAAAAGCAGTCAAAATATATATTAATTCTATAACGTTTATGTTTTCTTTGGTCTGCAAGCAGAGCCAGTGTTGTGGAATGAGTAGAGTGGTTCAAAGCTGAGTGGTCTAGAACCCATTTCTCTTTCTCTCAGCCTAACCTATCACCTAGGGTTCTTGAAAGCATACAGTGGAGGAGGGGAAAGCCATATACACTGTCCTTCAGCTTCTCGAAGGGAAGATGAGATAAAAATGTAATGGACAGGCACACTGTTTCAGGATGCAGATTAAGCTTAGCAATCATTCATGGGGCAAGAGGCATAAACTGTGGCTTAGTGTGTATTACACAGTAAACATGTAAGAGAATTTGCAACTGTTGTTCTTGAATTTACTATCTTAAACCATCAGTCTTCTCAGTATCTGTGAGAGTGGTAGTGCCTAGGTTGATGAACTGAATAAGCAGGCCTGAACAACCTGTGGACATGCAAGTCAAAGGTGCTCCCATATTATATTATAGTTTGTGAAGTAATCGACACTAGACATGGGCACAAACAGGAAAAAAATGAACACGGTGTTAATTGTTTGTTGCCATCCACGAACAACTAACACTGATGAATATGATCCTGTCATGAACATTTAATTTAATTTAATTTAATTTATTATATTTATATTCCGCCCTCCCTGCTTTCGCAGGCTCAGGGCGGATAACAAATACAAACATGTTTAAAAACATTTAAAAACATTAAATAATACATTTAAAAACATTTAAAAACATTAAATATAACAATTCATGCTGCCCAGTGGTTCATACATGCCTCTGTGTTTGCATAGGGGTGATGGTTTAACCCCCCCTTCACGGGGGGGCGGGCACTGCCCGGCATTAGCCATATGCCTGGCGGAATAGCTCTGTCTTACAGGCCCGGCGAAATGCAAGCAAATCTTGCCGGGCCCTTGTCTCGCAAGACAGAGCACTCCACCAGGTCGGGGCCAGGACTGAAAAGGCCCTGGCCCTGGTCGACGCCAGGCGGGCCTCCCTAGGGCCAGGGACACTTAAAAGATGTTTTCCGCCAGAGCGGAGAGTCCTCCGGGGCTCATATGGTGAGAGACGGTCCCTCAGATACGTCGGTCCCAGTCCGCGTAGGGCTTTGTAGGTTAACACCAAAACCTTGAACCTGATTCGGTACTCCACTGGCAGCCAATGCAGCTGGCGTAGCACCGGTGTAATATGCTCCCACACCGGTGCTCCAGCAATGACCCGCGCTGCTGCATTCTGTACCAGCTGTAACCGCCGGATCAGGCCCATGGGAAGCCCAGCGTAGAGCAATGAACAATGAACAATGAACAATGAACATGTTCATTGTTTGTTGTTCGTGGGGGCCAGCAGGCTCTCCTTCAGTCATCAAGATCCCTACCGCACCACTCCCAGAAACCCTACCTGAGCAGGCAGCAGGAAATGTACCAATAATTAATAGTAGCTTGGCCCCAGAGCCTGGCAGCAGCCCTGGAACCTGAAGGGGTAGATCCCTATCCAACCACACACAAAGAAAATTCAAGCGCCAATGCACTCACCCTGTCTCTCTAACAGCAGCTGTCTCTCCCTGAAAGCCAGAGCTGGGAGTCCCCCTCCCCTTTTGTCTTTTCCTCTTCTAACAAATGTGGAGCTCCAGTCCATACTTGGAAGGAAGACCTGCCTATCAAGCTAAATTGGGCTTAGATTGGGGTTTCCAGGGCAACAGCAGGAGTTCAGACAGAGTTCAGACAATCCCTGCCTGAGTTGCCATGGGAATTAATTGCAGGTGCCAGACTGTGTGGCTTGATGAATAGCAACGAACGAGGCTTGCAACGGCCACCTGTTCGTTTAGAATGGGGCCTCAGGAACAGCTTGTTCACAAACAGCAGCTTGGGCTGTTCGTGGGTTTTTTTTAGTTCATATTGCTATTCGTGCGCATCTCTAATCGACACCCTCCTCATTCTTGTATTCTCAGGCAGACCCCAAAAAAAGTTAATTAAGCATTTGGTGGGTTTCCAACATTGGCTGGTCAATTGTATACGCCTTTGTGGGATATTGGTTGCGTATTTCTGATTAAAGCATAATACAGTCCTGACAAAGAGAAGCTTGTAGGAATAATGCACCATTTTTTCCAGTAGTTCTTGTTTTGTTTTGCAGCAGATACCTCCTTTTCTCTTGAGGGACTCATAAGTTCAGCTGAAAAAGTTAATCAATAGTACTTTGTAATGCCAAGAAAATATGGTAGAAAACCTGTTTTGCAAAATTTATGGCCATTGAGACTAGTGTTACAGTTGTAGGGGCACAATGTGATATATGCAGTGCCCCATAGCTCCTATTTTGCTTTCCTCTTCATGCTGCAATATTCATTCCAAAGATACTCAGAATGCCATTAAAGAAGTGTTAGAATCCAGTAAGGAGTTATGTTAGAACTGCCCCAACTGCAATTACAGGCTGGAAATATCCTAAAGCTCTGTTTTTGCACTGTAATTTAGGTCATTTTTTTTAATTTTAAAAGTGCCTGTAAATTTTGATGCAAACAAAGTGTTAGTGTACAAAGAAGCAGAGGGCTCATACAAAACAGTGTGACATATACATTTAATCAAGATTATAAAGGCCACAGAGAATATACTGTGAACATCCACATTGTGTTTGTGTATATGAACATGACAATTTAAGGCAACAGCATCCTGTCCTTGCCTTATTGCATATATATGAGTTTGGCTTGTGCAATCTAAAAACAATCACCTGTCATGTAGATCTTTGAATAAATCATCCAACCAGTAGCTGCTAATTTTGATGTAGAGAATGTCAAACTGAATTTAGATTTTATCAATTTTTATTTAATTGCCTGTATTTGCCTAATTCAGTATCATAGTAAAATTCTTTCTGTAAAGGTTTCTCTAGGCTTCAGTAAGAGGTTGGTGAAACATGGTACTTTGCTTGTCACCATAAAGCCGTCAATTTCCAAGTACGTGCAACAGACATATGCCCACGAATCTTTACCATTTGTCCTACCCTTTATAGTTCGGTAGTGGCTGCTGGATTCATCATTCTCCTATGAGCAATCCACTGGGTGAGTAGTTTTTGCATTTTAAAATTTCTGAATGGTGTTACTGTTGTTAGAAAAGGTTCTGAATGTCTTCTTGAGGAACACAATCAGCTAAAAAAAATCACATAGTCATGAGCAGGAACACAAGCAGCTCACAAACAATACAAATAAATAAGTACACAGACACATTAATAGCATAAAACAAGCTGTTTCAGACAGTGCTTGGTTACTATGCATATCCTCCATAAGAATACCTTGCACATTTATCAGTCAGCATTTGGAATACACACCTTATACAAGGATGGGTCATGGAGGTTGAAGCTCCAGCTCCTGATGCTAATTACTGCATCAGTGGACCACAGTGGCTGCTCATGTATTTCTGGCACAATTCAAAGTGCTGCTTCTTACATTTAAAGCCCTAAAAGCCACAGTACTTGAAGGACTGCCTCTCCCCATATTGTCCAGACCACCAATTAAACTTTGTCTCACAAGCCTTGTTCTCTGCAATCCTCCCTTCAGCGATTAGGCAGGTGGCAACCAGAGACAAGGCATTTTCTGTAGTGGTACCACACTTATGAGGCTCACCTGGTGCCTCACTTTCATTTAGGTGCCAGGACAAAAGTTTCTGTTCACCTAGGCTTTTAATTAAGGGATTGATCTTTTAATATTCTTTTAGCCTGGAAACTCCTTTTCAGCTGCTCTGTTTCTACAGTCTTTGTTTTTATGCTGGGCTGGGATTTTAATACAGGATTTTAATCAAAATATTTAAATTTTTGTTTTTATTTTGTAAGCCACCTCGAGCAGATCCCTGGAGAGGTGGCACTGGGTTTTTCTCCCCTAACGAAATAAATAAATCTGCACTGGACACTCCTACCTAATCATCAGTTATGGTCATTCCTGTCTCCACAGTTTTCATGTATTCTCTCACTAAGAGTGCAATTCTAAACATAATGATTTCACTGGACTTAGGAAGGCATAACTCTGCTTAGGAGTGTACTGTAAGGGAGTGGACTAGGGTTGCAAGGCTGAGCCTAGCAACCAACATGAGGGGTGGGTGTTGGGACATGGTGGCCATCATTGCAGGCAAGATGACATTGCTTCCAAGGAAAACCTGGAATTGATGGTGGATGGCTCTAGGAATCACTAGAAGCTTTATGGTAAAACCATAGAATTTCCCATGATTCCTAAAGCTACCTACGTTTTATCATAGAGTTTCCAGCGCTTCCTAGAGCTACCTGCCATCTCTTTTGGGTTTTTCTACCAGTGATGTTGTCATACTCTTGCTGCCATTTTAAAAAAAAAACCTCTGCTATGCTTGAGGTGATAGCAGACCAATCGAGAAGAATCACGGGAAACAATAAAGGCTAAAGAGCCCAAATACCAAAGTGAATTCTTTAAAGTGCAAGTGCTATAAAATGTGCAACATTCATGTAACAATTTGATACAGTAATAAATGCAACAATTAATATAGCAGTATAATACAAAATTACTTCATAATCAGTTCATAGAGTTGTACAGATTCCACACAAATTACTTTTGCCAACAATAAAGTCATAAACTCCGGGTACAGAAAGATTTTTGATAGTCATGAGTCCATTTTAAACCAATTAATTCATACAAATTTCTTCACGAAGGAGTAGGCTGATATGCCGTAGCTGGAAACACGATCTGTCACACCCAATCTGGGGCCGGCTATAACAGCAGATTTTGTCTATACTTCTTCAGGAGCATGTACTTCGTTGGAATGAATCCCAACCACACAAACCGGACCATGGCGGCAGTGTATTCTCTTGCGCAAGTTTATGACTTTATTGTTGGCAAAAGTAATTTGTGTGGAATCTGTACAACTCTATGAACTGATTATGAAGTAATTTTGTATTATACTGCTATATTAATTGTTGCATTTATTACTGTATCAAATTGTTACATGAGTGTTGCACATTTTATAGCACTTGCACTTTAAAGAATTCACTTTGGTATTTGGGCTCTTTAGCCTTTATTGTTTCCCGTGATTTTTCTCGATTGGTCTGCTGTATTTTAGCGGGAACGGCCATTGTTTTTGGACTATATGCTTGAGGTGATGGCAGGCAATGGGAATTCGGGCAGAGGATCTCCCACCCTGACCATAAATTTGGCAGCCCTAGAGTGGACATCCTCTGTTCTTTGAATGGTGAATAGTAGTGGCAGCTTCTTCTTTTCTGTTGCTGTCTATCACTCTCTGCTGACCACTGCTACATTTCATTTCTGATAGTCAGATTACCCATCTTGTACTATTTCAAGAAATTCAGTATTGATCAGACATTGCAGTTTAATTTATATAATGGTCAGCTATAGCAATGTTGGTTATTAGCTATTGCTGACTGCATTTGATTATATTTCAGAAAGTACTAAATGAAGCCTGAACTGATGCATAAATCAGGTGAACATCTTAAAATTACTTGAGTTTAGATTATATTACTTTAGACAAATACAAAATACCTTATTGTTCATTTTACTGTTTGCTTCTAAAGATAAGTTACTGTATGAGAAAACTCTAGCCTAAGGAGAAACAGTCTTACAACCATACAATCAGTTTGTCTTGTCTGTTTTAAAAGCAGGCTGCACTCACCAGCTGGTTGAACTGGGTTTCTGATCCAAACCAATTGCAAAGCAAGTTAGATGACTATTCTAATAGTGCAAAAGCTGTGGTTGTTTTGAATTTCATGGACACATGGGTGAACTTTTGATCTGATCACTTGTTCTTCCTTTATATTCTGCAGTACAAAATAGGTACTTTTAAAAAAGTAAAAGTGAAGTGCTAAGAACTCAGATCACAGCAAATACCACTTCTATTTGATCCATGAATCCTCAAGTCTCAGATCTTATTAACATGTCCTTTTTTGCATTCACTTCAGGTGAAAATAATAGCACACCCCAGAATTCTTTGAATTGCTGTTTCTGGAACACTAGTCATATTAATACAGTTAAAGAGTTTCCTCCTTGCCTGAGGATCATAAAATGCTGAAGCTGGCACTGATGAGAGAGATCATTTTTGTTGCATGTATTTAAGGTGTGTTTCTGTATTACCAAAAGGGTCAAATAAACAGTGTTTTTCAATTATACAGTGCATTTAGAATTTTCAAGGCATTACACATATGTTATCTAGGTCATTGTAAAAAATGTATGAATGTAGGTCAAAATTTGGATGGTTGACTGATTTGTTTTCCATTGCATCTTGTAACATGCAAAATTGTTCAGAGACAGTACTAGTCTTACTAAATTCTCTGTTTTCTGTAAACTTAGTTTTCATTTGGTAACAAACATAGCAGGATATCTAACAGAAGTGGAATTTCCCTAGTGTGCTGCAAAACTGAAAATCATAGTGCATCAGTGGAACTTGATCTATATTTCTCTCATTTGCAAGCAGTGACATGTTTCATTAAATGTTCTGTGCACTCTTGCTATTGAACAACTAGAAATGTAAAGTAAGACATCCCGATGACTTGTGGGTGTTTTTCTGCTCAGATATCTTTATTTTCTTGTATATTTTCTTAGCCACATCTCCATGTAAAAGATGTGCGGTGGGGGGGGGGTGTTGTTTGCCACTTCCACCCAGGGCAGGGGGGAACACACACAGAGCTTGGGTTCTTTGTTAAACAAGATTTTACAAAACTGCCAATGACAGGTTGCTTTCATATTAGCCTCAAAAGCTGCCACCAGACTTTTTGGTCTATCCCATGGCACAGGAGCAAAAGGACAAATCTCCAGGCCTGTCAGGAAACTAAACAGAAGGTCTACCTTGCAAGGGTGACTTGCAAGCAGAATTTCTTAACAAAGATTTACCTGGTAGGTGGTTTGGGGTCAAGATACTGGTTTAGCCTTTTGAGGTTTCAGAGTCAAGAACCACACAGGATAAAAAATATAATTTTTTATTTAAGGTGCAAAGATATTGAAAAAGACAAGACAGACTGTGGGGATAAAATAACAAAACCTTAGCATTTAAGCTCACATACCAGTAGTTCCAGAAGGCAAACACCAGTGCAGATTACCTCAGGTAAAGATTACCTCAGAGTTTCTTGTATAGAGACAGACAGGACTTTAGTTGTTCAGATTCATAACAGCAGACCAAAAGATGGTTGCAAAGGGACAGCCATCTTACAGAAGACTTGACTAGCCTCTCATCTCAGTTCTTAGTTCTCCATTCTCCATGTTGCTAACATATTTTATGTGTTTAGGGGCTTAATTGGTTAAGGCCTGTTAGCCAATCAAAACCCCAAAGAGTGATGTCACTAGCATGATTATGTGAGTGGGCAGAAGTGCCTCTTCCCACAGGTGCAAGACACTGTTAGTGCTCAGGAATGTTAATTGGTTCAAAGCTGTACCATGGAGGCCCTGCTAACAAGCTAACTCATATCTCCAAGGTCCTATGTACTGAAACTGCTAGCAAGCTCTATACACTTTCTCAGGCCTGAACCAAAGTTTTGAACATGGTCACAGTTTGAACAGAAAGGCCATTTTCTTTATACTCCAAAAACTAATCGAAGCACAATAATTCAGGATAAAACAATACATTTAAAATCATCCAAATGTCAAAGTGAAAACAACCTCAAAGAGAATAAAAAGCAGCAAAGTAAAAACGATCATGAAATGATAAAAGCCAATCTAAAACAATTACAATCAACTGATAAAACCTTATTAAATATGTAAACTACAGTAGCATCAAAAGCATAAAATATGTCCAACAGGGCCAAAGCTACATTTAAAACTATAAGTAGGGCAGATAAATGGCAATATAATCATTAAGACAAATTACCTTGATATAGAATTATTGTTAATCTTTTAACGATGTTTTTTAAAAAAACTGGAAATGTTTGCCCACACCGCACTGAAGCCAGAAGAAATCCTCACATTCTGCCATGATAATGAACTGGGTTCTAATAAGCATTCAAATAAAGATTGTATATAGCCTAAATTTGCTTTGACATTTTGAACAACCAAAAGTAAATGTAATGCTAACAGCAGCTATTAGTTGATTTATTCAAAGATCTACAAGACAGGTGATTATTTTTAGTCTGTATAAGCCAAAGCTCATATGTATGCAATGAGGCTAGGACAGGATGCTGGTGCCCTAAATCATTATTATTGTTCAAATATGGCAACATAATTTGGATCCCAACATTATATTCTATCCGGGTAATGTAATGTACCTGAATGTACCTGTTTTGCATGACCTCTGCCTCTTTGTACAGTAATAATGCTTTGTTTGCATCAATATTTGCAAACGCTTCTTAAATCTAGACATGACTTGAACTATTATGCAAAGCAGGGCTTTAGGATATTTCCAATCTGTAATTACAGCTGGGATAGTACTTACACAACTCCCTACTGATTTCTTACACTTCTTTAATAGTGTTCTGAGTTCCTATGGAATGAATATTGCAGCATGTAGCAGAAGGCAAAATTTGAGGTGTGGGGCACAGCATATATCACATTATGTCCTTTTAACAATAAAACCAGTCTCAGTGGCCATAAATTTTGCAAAACAGGTTTTCAACTGCATCTTTTCGACAATATGTATTAAAAAGTACTTTGAGACAACTTTCTCAGCTGAACATATAAATCCCCAAGAAATCACAGAGATATTTCTCCTGCATATATAATACTAAATGTAATGAATATTTGTTACAGAGCCCTGTCTGATGTTCTAAAAAACTTCTCTTCTAAATATAAGAAATCATAAAGTGATGAGGTTAAAATTCTGAAACAGATCAAATTCGTTATATACTACTATGTTCAAATGATGCTTTCCTCCGTGTCATCCTTCCTTATTTAACATTGTATATAAGGTTTAGATTTTATTCAGCCCAAAGAATCCACTTGAAATAATCACCATGGTCAAAATTTAACACTGCTTATATAATTAAGCAACAGCATGATAGTGTAAAGGAGAATGGGACATAAACCCAGTTCTTTCATACATGACTACCCTAGAGTTTTGTTCTTTGTTCCTATGTTTTAGAAAGGTGATCTATGACTGCTTCCACGCACTCTAGTATTCATATTTGCAACTGGAACATCTTATCTACACAGTAAAATTAAGTTGTAAATGGGGATATGCGTACACACACACACACATACACAAATCTAGAAAATACGGCTCTAGGTTTCAGGGAAACAAACTAAAATCTGAAATTTGAAAATCTCTGAAATCTGGGTAAAATACTCTAAACCGCTTCAGCAAGATTAGAGAATCCTGAATTTATGTGGCCATTATTTTCTATGGGGAAACCTATCTAAGAGCTATCTAAGGGACATGTGTGTGTGTGTGTGTGTGTGTCATTTTTCAAGTAAACACTAAGTTTTCAGGAAACACACTAATCACTGTCCTCTAAAGACACCCCAAGTTTCAGGAAAATTGGGCCTTGAGATCCAATTCTCTGCGCCGGATCCAGGTGCGTGGACACCCGGGACAAACCTTGCCTGGGCACTCCACGCGAGCAGAGTGTTCGCGCGCTCTGGGCACTGCGTGATGAAGTCACTTTTGTGACGTCATCATGCAGGGCGGGAGCCATGCGCGGCAAGCCGGCCGCCCCAGCGCCTGGTGAGACATGGAACTGGTGGTGGCGCGGGCGTGTGCTGGGGCGGCTGGCTGGCTTGCCGCGCAGGACCTCCCAGCCCTGCGCTCAGCCACCCCACGTGGCAAGCCAGCTGCCCCAGTGCACGCTCTCACTGGCGACAGCTCCGCGGCTCACCAGGTGCTGGGGTGGCTGGCTTGCCACGTGGCCAGCTGAGCGCAGGGCTAGGAGGCTCTCTGCGCAGTTAGTGTGCCCCGCTGCCCTGTGCTGCCCGCGTGGCAAGCCGGCCGCCCCAGCGCACGGTGAGCCGTGGAGCTGGCGGCAGCAAGGGCGTGCACTGGGGCAGCTAGCTTGCTGCACTGGTGGCTGAGCGCAGGGCTGGGAGGTCCTGCGCGGCAAGCTAGCCAGCCGCCCCATCAGCGGGGCTGGTGAGGGTCTCCCAACCCTGCGCTCAGCCTCTCGGGCATCTGGCAGCCGCGCCTGGCACCCCCTCTTTGGTGGCGCCAGGGAAAGGCTACCCCCCTGCCCCCCCTCGATCTGGCCCTGCCAATTCTATGGGCCACTGAACAAGGAGCCCCCAGCCACTCTCCATTGTTTCCTATGGAGAAAATGTCAAAGCTGATTCCCACTGTAGAAGCATACTGGCGCAAGGCTGCCATGGCCAATGCACACTCCCAAATGCAAGCTCAACACACAGAAACCCTAACAGAACCAAACTGAAGCCCTCCTCCACTACCTAAGTTCCCCCTTAGCAAGCTGGCCATAGCCACTTTCCATTGTTTCCTATGGTAGAAAAAAAACATCAACACTGGCTCTGAGGCCAAAACACACTGCCAGGCACACTGGCCAAGGCACACTCTCAAATGAAAGCTCAACCCAGAGAAAGCTCAACAAAACCAAGCTGAAGCAAGGGGATGGAATCCCCCCAGAACCAAAGTGAAACAAGGGGACCAATGACCAACATCAAACCAGAGAACCATGTCAAAGCAAATTCCATCCAAACCAAACTGAAGCAAAGGAATGGATGGCTTCCCATCAGAACCAAAGTGAAGCAAGGGGACCAACATCAAACTAGAGAATCATGTCAGGGCTGCAAATCCCACACAAACCAAATTGAAGCAAGGGAATGGATGGAATCCATAGCATGGTATTGTGGTTAGAATGTCAGACAAGGATCTGGCGACTCAGATTCAAATCCATATTTTGCCCTGGGCTCCTGAGGGCTCCTGCTTCTTCCCTATCAAGTTTCTGGACTGGGCTAAAAAAGCCAAAAATGTATCTCTTTCTCAGGGTGGGTTAGGAAGAACTTTAAACTATAAACAGAAACATGCTACTTGAGGCTGCTTGGCCACAGTAAGCAAACTTTTATTTTGGCAGAAAAATCTGCTTCAGAAAGGAGGAGTGAAGGGGGACGTACATTATAAATGCCCTATCAAACGTTCCATTGTTCATGTACAACTTTTTCATGCACATCTGTTCGTAGATTCACAAAATACATGAAAATAGTCAGGGATCATCATTCAGAGTTTGTAACCTTAGAAAATCATTCAGAGGTCCTTGAGATGGGTCCTTGAGAAGGATACCATTATTGGCCTATTTTTATTATAGATCAAAGATACTGGCTGTTTCTGAAGTGAATCTAACCCAATACCTTTGGCAAGTTTGACATATGACAGAAGCAGTCGATGTTTTCTAGGCCACCACAATTTAGAATCCAATATTTGGTTTGTTTGCCAGTCTGTTCTCATTTGTCACTCAGGAAAAGCTACTTAACAAGTATTTACATTTTAACTCCTCTTTAGCGTTAAATGAAATAAGACATTTGAAATTTGCATAGCAGCTAAGAGAGTTGGATCTGAACCAAGGAGTCCCTAGTTCAACTCTCACTTCCCTTTTTACTCTGTGTTCATTCCATCAGTGACAAAGGGTTAGTAATTATGACCTACCGTACAGAGTTTTTGTAAATCCTGAGATAATGTATGGAATATGCTTTAAATGCTCAAAATTAGACATGGGCACGAACCCAAAAAATTGATCGAACCAGCGGATCATGGTTTAGTGCGGACCACGATCCCGAATTCCCGAACAGCAATGACCATCTCCCGTCCCTGAACCGAACCCGGATCGTGGATCGTGGAAAACGCAGCGGGGCGCGCTGCTGTTCCCAGCCCATGGCTATTTATAAGCATGGGTCCCATTCAGCAACACAGGAGGTCTGTGTTTTGCTGTCAGAGCTGCCTATCAGGGTTTGCAGGGATGAGATTGGAGTGCCCATGGCTACAGAACACCCCCTTCCCCCTCCCTCCCCTGGGTGTCTTCTCCCAACTTGTAACTGCTTTGCAGCTCCGTGGTTGGAAGGAAGCCCTGCTGATCAAGGAAAGCTGGGCTTCCATTTGGGTTTCCAGGGCGACAGAAGGAAAGCAGACAGAGCTCAGGCATTCCCCTGGCTCCGTTGCCATGGGAATAGATTGCTGGCGCCTGAGTGTCTGGATTCCCGAACCGAGCCCGAACGCCATGATCCAGGCCTCTCCCGATCGCTGGACCGTTGGCCGTGGACGATCACGATCCGCTGGGTCATGATTGCGCAATCGCCATTTTTGTGGGCTTTTGATGCTTGTAATGCGGTTTGTGCCCATCTCTACTCAAAATCCACCATTAAGAAAATTGTCATCTTAGGATTTTAAAGTTGGGATATTGAGGGTGGCTTTGTATGTGCACTTAGTATTTCAGAAGTACACTTTTTTCTGGATGTCATGCTCCTTTTTTATGCATCAAAACAGCAATGACTTTGGACTACTTTGGAACTTGACAAGTAAGTGAGGCTGAGTGTGATTTTTTTTAAAAATGCATTTGATAACCTCTGTTACTGTTCATTAATGCTGTCCTTTGCACAATCAAGATCTATCCTAAAATATCTAATTCCTTTAACTTCTTTACCATAATTTTCATCCTATAATCTGGCCCGCCCAGCTAGCAAGCATAGCTTCCTAAGGCCTGGGGCTGCCTTTGCCTCCCTGCTGGAAGAAGACTCAACAGCTAGCTCTTCCTGGCCATCTGGGATTTGAGGAGGGTGTGGAGCCAAGTGCCTTATAAGACGGCTCTGCCCCTGTGCCTTTGCACTTGCCTCAAGTTCGGCCCACCCCTCCACCCTGCAGTAGTACAGGCTTAGCCAGTTGCTGTGTTCCAGAGCCAGGTAGGATTTTTTTCGCCTTTCTCCATATTGGCTTATGGAGAGTGGTATTTTTTTGCCTTCCTTGCACTTCTTGCATGGGTTGTGGTAATTGGCTTGTGGTGGAGCTATAAATATGACTTCCCTGGCAGGATAAGGTAGGGAGAAATGAGTGGGCTGGTGAGCACCCTTGGCACATCCCCATTTGGGGGGGGGGAATTGGGGCTGTCAGGAGCACTGGTATGGCTTGACAGCTGCCATCTGATCAGGTAGACTGCCATGTGGCTCCCCATGTATAAGTAAGGCTGTCATGCTTTATGGCTGGGGTGCTATAAGCTTGGAGGGGGGAACCATTAGCCTGGCTGGCTGGGTCCCAGCCATGCACATGGTGGGGCTCACCTAGGTAGGTCGAGGTGGAGGTCCAGGGGTGACTGCAGGGCTTGACCTGTACCACTAGTTAGGCCCTTGCCATGTGCATATGTTTAGTTATATAATGTTGCCAAATAAATATGGCCCATTAGTTCCCAACATGTGTCTGGGTCTTCTTTCTTTCTGGGGTCGCAAGGCTGGAGTCTAGAGTAGGATTACCAAACTCCAGGTGGAACTTGGAGTTCTCCTGGGATGACAAGTGAGCCCCAGACTTACAGAGATCAATGTCTGTGGAAGAAATTATAGCTTCTGTAGGCAGATTCAATGGCTTTACTTCCCCACTAAACTCCCTTGCCTCTCCATACTCTACCCTCTCCATGCACTGCCTCCAAATCTCAGGAATTTCTCAAGTTGGTGTTGGCAACCCTAGTCCTGAGAATAGTAGTCATTCTCACATTGCATTGTGTTCAATGGGACTGATACTGATTTTCCACTGATTTCAAGGGGAAAATATATTTAACATTTTTCTGGATTTGTGTCCCAGATATTCCAGTTAGGACTTGTATGATCCAACTAGCAAAAACTGAGCCCACGACAGCAATAAAATGCCAACAAACCTACACTGTAACAAAAGTTGCTCTCTTGAGGTTTTCATTCCCACTCATTAAACAATCTATTCTCTAAGTAAAGATTTTTGGCAGCAGTCAGACTGTAAGTCTGGTTTTCATTGAATTTTATTGGGAGGCTGGCATTGAAAATATTACATTTCTGAATGTTACATTCTTGAAATTTTGCAGCTTTCTTGACTTGTTCCAAATGCACTTTGGATAGCAAGTTGGGGGTGGGGTTTTTTTTTTTGGAGGTTTGTAACCTTGTTTCAGGACAACAAATGTCTTCTTACCAGGTTATGTATCTATTGCAGAAAACATCCTTCTAAAACAGCAGTTTGTGGAGTTGCTGTGAAATGTGATTTTTCTAGCTCAGCTAGTGCCTCTCTTTTCCCCAAAAATTACTGTATATAGTGTATTTATGAGACTGCAATCAGTAGCTGGTATTTTGTTATTACTGACTTGAAGAGAGGCATAAACAGGCATGCAGGTTGTTTTTTAAATTTCCAGGATAAGCATTTCTCTGTACAAATCCATTCATTTAACTTTTAAAAAGAAAAAAAATATTGTGGACTTGAGCAAAACGACAATTCAGAAACGTTCCTTTAGATTTAGAAATGCTTCCTTTAAAGGACGTGTCCTAAGCTTCAAAGTCATTGGACTGTAGTTGCTGTTGTTATTTTAGGCTTTTCAGAAAGGAAGGTGTAATGCTTTGCATCTAAATATTTTGCTAACGTGAGGTTTTTAAAATTGTTGCTGTGAGTTTAAATGCAGGCCTCTGAAGAAAGAAGGAGAAGGGCTGGATGGGTGGATGAAGTGCAATCTGATTGGACCTTAGGAAGTGGAATTAATTGCAGTTTTAATCAGAGAGCTGAGAGAAAAGTGTTCATTCTAGTTAAGACAGGCAAATTGTGTGGAGCCTGAGATAGTCTGTGTTTCTGAGAGAAAGTATTCATACTGCCAAGTTCAATGAATTTGTGTAGAGTTCTGAGAGATTCTAGACAAACTGAGTCAGGCAAACTGTTGGGAGCCTGATAGAAAGTCTTTGTTTGTGTGTTTCTGAAAGAAAGTTAACCAGCTAGGAGATTTTAGAAAGGATTCTGGCTAAATCAGGCAAATTATACAGAAGCTTGTGAGCCTAATTCTAAGTCATGCAAATTGTGTGTGTGCCTGGGTTAGTCTGGGTTAAAGATCCAAAGACAAAGATTTAAAAAGGTTTTAAAAGAAAACAAACAAGCAAATCATTACTTTAGGCCTCATGCAGCAAATTCTCCTCAGTTGTTTGAACAAATGCCCTATGGCCAGTGCAAGAATGGAGCTCATGAAGTTATTGTAATATGTTGAAGTCTATTGGTATTGGTCCTAAAAGTGAATGGCTCATAACATTCCCTTAAGGACGCAGAAGCAGAATAATGCAAGGTACTGAATTACTGTAGACAGTTTGATCAGATCAGTGATAAAAACAGAAGCAAGTTCACATTCCTTCATCTAACATAGAAAGCCCATTATAAAATACCCAACAGTGTGAGAATTATGACTATTAGTCCTCCTGTCTTGTGGTATGTATGTGTCCCACTTCAGTGGGAGACTTCCTGTTCTCCCTATTTGTTGGCCACTGTTGGCTGGTGGGAGCAATTTTTTTTTAAAATGCCTCTGTGCTGGTGGTGCAACATCACTTCTGGGGAATACTCCTAGCATGTGTTCCCATAAAGTTGGGGGAACCGTAGCTTTGTTGCTTTCCTTTAAGCAACGAATATTATCAGCACGGTCACAACAAACCATGTTCTGCCAAGAGGTATAAAAGCAGCTGAATTGCTGACATCCCTCTGCTGGTTGCTGGCCCCCTGGTGATTTAAATGAAGCTCTTATTTCCCATTAAGAGATGCTCATAAAAACATAATAGATGCACATTCTCAAGTCACAACTTACATAATATCTTACAAGATGATGCCAGTGGTGGTAGTTTAGTATCAAGCAGTGCTTTTGTGTTCTCCCTGTAAGATGATAAAAAAAAAAAGTCTTGGGGCAGCTGTGATGCCGTAATAAATTCCAGAGGGGTATTTGTGTTGGTCTATTGAAGCAAAAAGAATCAGGAATTTTGTGGCACCTTAAAGATCAGGGCTTTTATTGTTGTGGTGGTACTCCCAGGGAATGGATACTGGCACCTTTGGGTGTGGGGGCTCTCTCAAATTCTGAGGGAGGAATTGATGGAAATCAGTGCAACTTTATATATAAGCACTGACACTTTTTAAAAACAAAAAAGCACTGTTAAAGACTAACGAGTTTTTTGTTCCAGAATGTTTTATGAACTAGAGTTCATAGCTACATATCTGCAAGTTTCTGTTTGCAATAAGACTCCTTTTTGTGCAGGCATTTCTCAGTTAAGACCAGTGCAAGCAGTAGAGACACTTAAAAATTCTAAGTTGCATGGTTTCTTGCAAGAAGAAGGGGCTTTCTGATGACTACATGTACATTTTTTCTCTCTGTTCAGGGTGGTTCACACATGCATGTGAGCCAAATAATTGATTCTTCAGTGGGTTATTGTATGCCTGTGCTTGGTGCACTCATAGTACTTAATAATTGTATGACTTCAGTGGTGGAAAGTACTGTCAAGTCACAGCTAACTTATGGCAACTCCTGCTGGGGTTTTCAAGGCAACAGACTAACAGTGGTTCGCTATTGCCTGCCTCTTCATAGTGACCCTGGACTTCCTTGTGCTTCCTTATGCTACAGTAAAGTTGGTTAGTCTTAAAGGTGCTACTGGACTCTTTTCTATTGGACTTCCTTGGTAGTCTCCCATCCAAGTAGTAACCAGGGCTGATCCTGCTTAGCTTCTGAGATCTGACTAGATTGGGCTATCCTAGACTGTCCAAGTCAGGGCATATGATTACAATATCAAGTAATTTGTATAATGGGTCATCACAGATAACACAATGCAAATGGTTGATCTTGAATACTCCATATATAACTTGAATAGGACATCGTACTGCACATACGACCTTCACATCACTCCATATCATCCCACATTCAGCTGCCAATATTTATATGTGAGATAAGTTATATGTAGAGCAAACTTAGATCACTGGCTACTTGAAATATGAACTGACTCTATAGGTGGTGCATGTTAATATTATTGTCAGTAGCCTATGTCTTTGGCCAGCTATTAAATGTAAGACAACCTCTGATGCACTTGAGTATGTGGACTAGGTCTAATTTGAGAGTTATGACAGTTGAAAATGTTCTCTATTTAGGAAAATAGTTACATGTATTTATAAATGCTTCCCTTTTTTCCAATTCCATTTATTTTTAAGAGAACCATTTCAATAAAAACACCAGATTCTTTCCAACTCCAAATGCTCTTATATTTTGCACTATAGAACCAATGAATATTTTACATGTTCTTTCTTCTTCCGACACATTTTTTGCATCAGCTCCAGCTCAGTGACCTCTATTTATACAGAGAGGAAATGCAATTGACTTAATGGAGTCCCTCTAAAGATAAATTGGACCCCTATGTATCTTTGCTTGGGACTGAAGGATGCTTGGCAAGTATTACACACATGGACATTTTTATTTCAAATGGGAAAAGCATGACTCATACCAATTTAAAACTCAAGCTAAAGTTGTAATTGCATGAATGATAACATTCTATAATTATGATGAGTAATTACTCCTAAGTAATTATGGATGTAACTAAATTTGAATGACTTTTGAAAATGTTGAATAGACTAAATTTTGCATTGGCTTGGCTTCTTTAGGTGACAGCAGTATGAAAGGAATACTGAAGATGGGCCAAGAGGCTAAATGAATTATTTGCCCTGGTCTTCATTATGGAAGATGCTTTAGAGTGGCATCTGGAGAACTGAATCAAATGGAGTTGGAAAAGAATGAAGTTTGAGATATAGTTGATAAAACTTCAAATTAAGAAATCTCCAGACTCTTTGTCATTAACCTACAGTTAAATACAAGAAAGGTTACATTTTTAGAGTAAGTCAGCTAGTCTTGAATCTAGTGCAGGCTCTGCTTTATTCAGTGAGGGACTGGAGCAATGTCTCTGTTCACATGGGAATGCATTTCACAGTTGTTCTTGTAACTGACCTTGCTTGTCATCAAATGTATTCGTTCATAAAAGATTTGTGGCATATGAGTTGTAGGCGAGTGCTGAGTGGGGGAGGAGAGCGGGGAGGGGACACAGCGACAAAAACCACACAGACACAATGCTGGAGGTAAAGAGGCCACAACTTTTATAGAGATTACAGTTCAGGGAGCAAAGGCGCGCATAGGGCACGGATTTGAACATCAGCTGACCTGCCTGCCAAGCCAATGACCCACACACCCCCTCAGACCCCTGCTGAGGGGGGGAACCATGGGATGACAGTCAGTGAGATGCCACGTGGGTGTACACCCCTGCGTGAATCATCCCCTGCCACCTGGAAGTGAGGTGGACTGACAACCCCCAACTGGGCATGCATTGGCCATTCCTCACTCCCCAGACCCCTTATGGGGATCACCATAATAGGGAAAACTGAGCCAGAGTGCTGTTTGTTTCCCCCAAACGGATTGGTGCCCAATGCCCCAATCCGCTACTTACTCACTCCAAAGTTGTGACAAAAGGGAGGTCTGGGTGGGATGCCACCACGAGCCAAGTGCCGAGGGGTGTGGGCCAGCTTCTCAGACCAGGGGCCCGCATCGGATGTGCCTGGGTGTGCTCACCTGGCCCCTGGTCACTCCCCGCCCCTCCACAACATGGCGGCCACCATGCCATGTCCCCGCTCGCCTCCCCCGCATCGCCCACAACTCGAGCTCCCAGATGAGTCTGGGAGCTGTCATTTTGCAGCATAACCATCTCTTGGGGAACACCTGCAATTTTTGAAGGTGTGACTTCTAACCAGTTGGTGGCCATGTACCAAGGATTTCATCTTCTTGGCATATGTCTCCCATAAGTTCTCATGGGTATAAAGTTACACATTGTGATGTGCATTGTTTTAGTCAAGGAACTTTTTAACATTCCATAGCTTCCTATAGAGACAATGTAAGACATGTTTACCTTGATCTTTTGAATGGGGATCTTTAGTAATTGACTGGAGCGGTTCACTGTGCCTGACAATTTAAAAGTAACAACAGAGATGTTCTTCCAAAATCTATCTGGAACAACAACAAAACAATTGATGGAGCCTCTAGCTTTTTCAGGGTATGGAGAGTTCTACCACTTTATAGAATTTTTCACACTCTAATCGATGGAGATGTAAATCCATTAATCTGGCCCAATGCTTTAGTCTAAAAGTTTCCTACTACACCGACTGGTTAATATGCCACTCTTCATCAGCCATTGCTTTCTTAAATATTTACTACATCCTTACAAGAAGCATCTTGTGATTCAAGGCAGAAACAACAGTAAGTCAAAGGAATCTCAAGGAAGAAAAGATGTGTAGAATTTAGCTTCAATTGTTCAGCATGTACCACGGTGCATGAAAATGTTTATAAAATGATGTATAGATGGTATTTAACACCGAAGAAGTTGGCCAATGGTAATAGTCAGATGTCTGATAAATGTTGGAAATGTAAACAGCATGAAGGTTCATTCCATCATATGTGGTGGACTTGTGATAAGGCAAAACAGTTCTGGAGGGTTACCGCCTAGGCCGAGTGGAGGGAGCAGGGGAACCCGCAACAGACCGAGACCACACGAAGATTTGGGTAAAACATGGCCACAACTTTATTAACAGCAGAACACAAGGAGTATTGGCGCAGCATGTGGGTCAGATCCGCCAAAAGCATCGGCTGCCCCGCCTGACAGCCGATGAGCCTCAACCCCCCCCAGACCCAGGCTGGGGGAGGGACCCCAAGGAGTGACATTTAAGGGGAGATCACCTGGGTGTACACCCCTGGGTGATTCCCCTGCCACCTGGGAGTGAGGATGCCGTGGCAGCCCCCGAGCTGGGCATGCATCCCCATGCCTCACTCCCAAGATTCCTTAAGGGAATCCCCTTAAGGGGGAGCCTGGGGCGGATGCCCCCGGCTCCCCCCAAAAGGGATCTGACCCAATGCCCACCGCCCAAAGTTGTGACAAAAGCAAAACCTGAAGCAAAGGGAGTGGTGGGTGGGAGACCGCAGACCGAGGAGAAGTGAGGTGGGCGGGGACGGCAGCTGGGTAAATACCCTGCTGCCGGACCAGAGAGAAAACCGCGGACCCAAGGTCCGCGGCCAATCCCCGCCCCCCCCAGGGCCGGCCAGGGCCGCTGTGATTGGCCGGCCCCGGATTTGAATCCGATTGGGCGCCGGCCCGCCCGGGCGTCCCGGGCGAGCCGGCGCCCAGCCGTTGCCTGCTCCCCGTCTCCCTCCCGGCCCGCCGGCGGCAACTGGGCGCCAGGTAAGTCTGGTCGCCCCTGTTTACCGCCTAGGCCGAGTGGAGGGAGCAGGGGAACCCGCAACAGACCGAGACCACACGAAGATTTGGGTAAAACATGGCCACAACTTTATTAACAGCAGAACACAAGGAGTATTGGCGCAGCATGTGGGTCAGATCCGCCAAAAGCATCGGCTGCCCCGCCTGACAGCCGATGAGCCTCAACCCCCCCCAGACCCAGGCTGGGGGAGGGACCCCAAGGAGTGACATTTAAGGGGAGATCACCTGGGTGTACACCCCTGGGTGATTCCCCTGCCACCTGGGAGTGAGGATGCCGTGGCAGCCCCCGAGCTGGGCATGCATCCCCATGCCTCACTCCCAAGATTCCTTAAGGGAATCCCCTTAAGGGGGAGCCTGGGGCGGAGGCCCCCGGCTCCCCCCAAAAGGGATCTGACCCAATGCCCACCGCCACCAGAGCCACCTGTGGCTCCCGCCAACACTCCTACTGCTGGCACCAGTCCAACAAGCCATCCCGGAGATCCTGGAGCCAAATGTCCTGCCCCCAACTGGCCAGATGGACACCATCGGGGGCGAAAAGGGGGGCGATGCTGTGAGAAATGTCCCAGTGCGCGATGAAACGACCGCCGACTTCCTCAACGTGGCGACGCATAGCCCGAGCGACCCTCTGCCTGATGCCATCAACTTTCTTGGGGCACCGTGCCCCGCGCCAGACCCGCCTCTGGAGTAAGTCCGACCAGAACAAGGCCGCCCGAGGGAAAAGTCCTTGCAGGCGATCCAGGTCAGCGCACATGGCCCGCTGAAGATCCGGCCCCTCGCGTTTGCCCAAGTCGTTCTCCCCCAGTTGAATGATGAACGCATCGGGGGGGCCGAGCCGGCGGGCCTGGCGAACCAGCATCGGGAGGAGGGAGTCCCACAGCATGCCCCGTACTCCCATCCAGTGGATCTGCAGGCGATCTTCCAAGCCCAGGTGGCATCCCCAGCCCGATGACGCCGCATACTTCCCGGCCCAATGGACGATGCTGTGCCCGCAGATCCAAACTGACCTTCTTGGCCCTGTGGAAAAACCAAATGAACAACCACCACGTCAGTGCCCGGTCGCCCACTGCGGGCGGATGTAAGAGTGAAAGGCCCGGGACCGCCAGCGCCCCACGGCCATGATGGCCTTGTCCGGCAACCCGAGGTTGGCTGCCTCCGTGGCGGCTCCAATGCGGAAGGAATGGGTGCCGAACTCGGAGGGGGGGAACCCCGCCGACCCCAGGCAGGCCCGCAGGAGGGACGCGAACTGATAGCGGGTGAGGGGAGAGAGATCCCCGTGGATGAGGAAAGGGCCCTGCCGGGAGGGACGGACACGCAAGTAGGCCCCCACCGCCTGCACTGGGCACACCGGCCCCTGCCGGGAGGCCCGTAGGCAAATGGCGGCCCCTTTCCCGCGTTGGTCTGTTTTGGAATGGCGGATAGTAATGAGCACCTGTCGGGGGGACCAGGCCACGTCTGTGAAAGACAGTGCCCTGCCGTTCGTGTCCGCCCGAGAACCCGCCACCAGCTCGCTCACTCTGAGGGCCCCGAAGAAGGCCAAGGAGAAAGCGGTGCGGAATAGCTGCACCTCGAAGGAGGACCAGCAAAGGTAAGGTAGTACCCTTAAGATGCGGCGCAGGATGGATAGGGAAATGGGCCGCCTCCTGTCTGGAAGGGGAGGGGCCAGCCTGGCCCAGCCCTCTATGGCCCTGCGAGGGATGAAACCGCAGCATGGGTCAGGGAAACCTAGCGCTTTGCAGAAGAAGGACACAGCCGCCAAGTCATGCCGCATGGAGCGGGGGGCCCGCCCCAGGGCCCGCAGATGAGCCAGGTACCGCAGCACCTCCTCCTGAGAGGGGGGCCGAAACGCCCCGGCCCCCGCCCCCTACGTGAAGCCCCGAAAACGCTCAACCGCTGCCGCGTAGGACTTGAGCGTGGTAGGGGCCACAGAACCGAGTACTCCCTGCATCACGATGTCTCTCCAGCCCGCCATAGCTCCTCCGGAAATGGGTCGGGGGTACGTTGAGCCTCTGGAGCCAGCGCAAAGAACCTCTCCATCTGGAATCGAGACAATGCGTCTGCCAGGCCGTTGTCCACACCTGCTACGTGCCGGGCCGAGAAGGTAACGTTAGCTGCCAGACAAACCAGGACGAAACGGCGAACCAGCCGCATGACCCGCTCAGAGCGAGAGGACTGCTTATTGATGACCCGGACGGTGGCCTGGTTGTCACACCAGAACACCACCCGCCGATCCCGTAGGACCTCTCCCCAGATGGAGACGGCCACCAGGATGGGAAAAAACTCGAGGAATGTGAGATCCCGCAAGACCCCTGACCCCTCCCATGAGGATGGCCAGCGCTGGGCGCACCAGCGGCCCCTGAAGTATACCCCGAAACCCAGGCTGCCAGCAGCATCGGAGTGGACCTGGAGCGCGGTCCCCAGGTCGAGGGGATCCTGCCAGAGGGAAACCCCATTAAACGTGGACAAGAAACGCAGCCAGACCTCCAAGTCTGCCTTGATCCCCTTGATGAGGCGAATGTGGTGGTGGGGGGCGACCACCCCCCGGCAAGCCCCGGAGAGCCGCGCACAGAAGGCCCGCCCCGGGGACACTACCCTGCAAGCAAAATTGAGGTGACCGATAATAGACTGAAGCTCCCTAAGGGTGCATTTCTCCCGGGCCAGCGTCCCCGCGATCAGCTCCTGAAGGCGCCTGAGCTTGTCCGAAGGAAGCCGTGACAGCCCCGCTGCCGAGTCCAGCTCAATGCCCAAGTAGGTGAGGCGGGACGCCGGGCCCTCCGTCTTTTCCGGGGCGAGGGGGACCCCCAACTCCGCCGCCATCGCCTGAAAGGTACACAGCCGCTCGGCGCATGCCGCGTTGTTAGGCGGAGCCACGATCATAAAGTCATCGAGATAATGCGTGATAAAGGGGGCCCCCATGCGCTCCTTGGCAGCCCATTCCAGGAATGTGCTGAAGGTCTCAAAGGCTGAGCAGGCTACGGAACATCCCATCGGCATGGCCTTGTCCACGTACCACATGCCCTGGAATTTAAACCCTAACAGGCACTGGTCGTCAGGGTGGACCGGTAGCAAGCGGAACGCTGACTGGACGTCGCATTTTGCCATAAGGGCACCCCGCCCGCAGGCCCTGACTAACCTGACCGCATGGTCGAAAGATGCATACCTGACTGAGCAGAGCTCTGGCGGGATGGCCTCATTTACCGAGGAGCCCCGCGGGTAGGAGAGGTGGTGTATGAGGCGGTACTCACCCGGGGTTTTCTTGGGCACCACCCCCAGAGGGGAAACCCTGAGGTTAGGCAAGGGGGGCTGGGAAAAGGACCTGCCACCCGGCCCGCCGCGACCTCTTTGGCAATTTTTGCAGCCACCACGTGGGGCAGCTCCCTGGCCGATTTTAGATTGCCCGCAGAGGTAGCCACCCGGGGGCCCAAGGAGGGGATGCGGAACCCACGCGCAAAGCCCTCCCTCAGAAAATTGGCGGCCTGTCTATTGGGGTATCGCGCCAACAGGGGAATCAAGGCCCACAGCCTGATAGGTGTGCGGGCAAGGCCGGGAAGCTCGCACGAGGGGCTAGTTCCCACCGCCGGCAGGTTGGGAGGCTGCAGTGCCGGACCCTCCTTCCCTGCGAGCGTTGCTCCCGGAGGGCCGGCCACCTCGAAAGGGCTGGGCCGCGGCGGACCCATGGGGGCAGGCGGGGCGGGCGTGGGCGCCCCCACAGGCATCGCAGTTGTGCTCGAAACGGCACCTAGGCCGCTGGCATCTCCCTTGGTTGTATTCCCAGCATAGGCCCCTCCCCCTGTCCCTGCGAGGGGGCCAGCGGCCGGGGCGGGAGCCCTCCCCTCTGCCTTTCATGTGGGGGCCCACCAACCAGAGCCATAGCTTCTGGTTGATGAGGTCCCACCGCGTGCGGGGGTTATGGGAGGTGCGCTTCCTAAAGGCCTCGTCATAATCCAAGGCCGCCGAGTCCCCCGCCAAAGCCCGGGCCCGAAGCACGTTCCCCAAGTGATTGGTGAGGTGCCACCCCCTGTCAGGGTAGGCGGCCTGGACCACCCCTAGATAAACTGTGAAGCCCTCCAGCCAGTTGGAAAAGGTGCGCTCGGCGGCCTCCTTTTTTGCCCCTTTTTTCTCCCGCTTGGACGAGGGGGCAGACCTTCCATCCTCTGCCTCCGGCCTTAGCAGGGTAAGGACATCTAAATAAAACCCGTCCAATATGCGTTCCCGGACCTTGCGGGGGAGGTGAATGCCGGGGGGGTCCTCGTTATCCGTGAAGGACGAGGTGGGTGGGGGGGAGTCATTGGCCCCTCAGACCTCCCGGGGGTCTCCCTCCCCGTGACCGCCCCTGGCCCGCCGGCGCTGGGCCCAGTCGGGGAGACCAGGAACGCCAGAAGCCACCTCCCAATAGCTCCCATCCTGATCCCCGTCGTCCGAGGACGAGGACTCACCTGTGGTCCAGTCGCTGTCTGAATCCTCATGATGCCGACGGTGGCCTCCCTTCACGCGGCCTGTCCTCCTCCTCTTGGCTGACCTCCTGCGACGCCTGCTGGAGGAGCGCTCTGGGCTGGATGAGGGGGAGCGTGAATCATGATACCTGGCTCGCGCCCCACCTCTCTTCGCCTTGTTGCTCCCCTTCCGTTGGGGGACCTCCACGGGCTGCGCGGCTGTGGCGGCTGCCACGGGCCCGGAGTTCCCCAGATTTTCAACCCTGGCCGACAGGGCCTCCAATGCCCGGCTGATGTTTTGGAGGGTAGAGGGGTTGGCATCCCACTCAGAGCCCCCCTCCACAGCACTTCTCGCACCCCTTGCCTTGCCCTGCCGCAGGGGCCTGGCTGCAGAAGAGGCCGGCTTAATGGCTGCTCTATCCCCCCGCCCAAGACCAGGGTCTTGGCTGGTGCGAGCCCCAGGTTGACCCCCCGATTGTCTGGGAGCACGGGGCGCAGTAGTGCCACTGCCAGCCGCCTTGCCCCGAGCGGGCCTTGGCTTGCCGCCCCTGCTGGCTTTGGGGGCTGCCGCTGGGGGCCTGGGCGGGGGTGCGCGCCCCCCCCTCGATGCCTTGTGACCCCCCCGGGTGCCCTTCTTCCCCCCAGCCTGCTTCCCTGGTGGGGCCATGAGCCCTAGAAGCCCGCTTTCCCTGCCCAAAACGGGGGAAGGGAGAGAAGAAAAAGGGGGGGGGGGGAAGGAGCGATGCCCCCTGTATCGGGAATGAGGGGGAGAGGAGACAGCAAAGCCTCCGCTGCCGAGCCGCGCCTCCGCAGCCGCGCCGCCTGGCTGAGGCACGGGGGGGGGGCTGAGGTTCAGCTAACCCTCCCCGCACGTGCTCGTCGCCGCTCGGCTGCTTCCCGGCGTCCGGAGCTCGCCTCCAGCTGCGGCAAAGCACGGGGGCCGAGGCTCAGCTAGACCTCGCCCTGCGTGCCCTTCCTGCAGCTCTTCTCCGCCGCCGCTCTCTTCTCCTCGTCTTCTCTGCTGATGCTCGTTCGCCGTCGTTCGCCGCCGCCGCCGCCTCCGTCTCTTGCTGCTGCTGCTGCTGCTTCGACCGCAGACCGAGGAGAAGTGAGGTGGGCGGGGACGGCAGCTGGGTAAATACCCTGCTGCCGGACCAGAGAGAAAACCGCGGACCCAAGGTCCGCGGCCAATCCCCGCCCCCCCAGGGCCGGCCAGGGCCGCTGTGATTGGCCGGCCCCGGATTTGAATCCGATTGGGCGCCGGCCCGCCCGGGCGTCCCGGGCAAGCCGGCGCCCAGCCGTTGCCTGCTCCCCGTCTCCCTCCTGGCCCGCCGGCGGCAACCGGGCGCCAGGTAAGTCTGGTCGCCCCTGTATATAGTTAAAGTTATGTCGGATGTTTTACAAAGGAATATAAATAAAACCCTGGAATTGTTGTTATTATGTATGAACCTAGAAGACTTTGATAAAATGGACAGAGTTATGGTGTTTTATATGATTACGGCGGCCAGAATGTGTTATGCACAGTTGTGGAAGACTCAGGAGATACCATCTATGGAAGATTGGATTTTGAAAGTTTTGAATATGGCAGAAATGGACAAGTTAACAAGGAAATTGAAAGAACAAGAATTGGACTATAGATCAAGTTGGGAAAAATTCAAGAAATATGTGGAGAAAAAGTGGGACATGAAGGGGAAATTGTGGTCTTTGGATAGTTGTTAAAGGGGAGATAGAAACTTACTTAAGGTTAAAAGGGGGTATATTTTATTGTATCCTATTGGATTAGTATAGAGTTATAGTATTATAGTATTAAAAAGTTAAGAGTAAGATAGTATATTCATATGGGAAAGTATAAGATTGAATAACAAGGTTGTATAGGTTATAGGGAGTATATATGATATTTTAGTGATGTAATAGAAAGAATAGATCTATAATATAGATAATAGGTATTTAAGGAATAGTATATTACACATATATATGTATCTTTTTTTAGTTAGTATATGTACTTACTATATACTTATATAATTTTTATACTCTTAATTAAGATAAGTATTATATTAAGCTTAGATAGTTAAGATAAGTAAATAGATTAGATTAGTATGTATTATATAGATATATATTATAGACTATAAGAATTTATATGATATATTCTTTAGCTTAAGTTGGGTATGGAAAGCTTCTGGGAGTCACTAGAAAAGGGGGGGGAAGGATGGGGAAAATGCAATGGGGTGGAAAATGATAACGATTTTTATGTTTATGTTTGTAAACCCATCCAATAAATTAAAAAAAGAAGAATTTAGCTTCAATTGTTGCCTTCTATTTGTAAACTTTTCCTGCATGTTCTAGCCTTACATTCAGGTAGTTAAATGGTACTATTTATTTGTAAGATCATCAGATTTTGGTTTTGGTTTTGGTTTTATATGATGATATGATATGATGATATTCAAATCAATAATTATGATAAAATATAAGCCCTAAGTTTTTATAGGTGATTGCCAAGATTTACAAACTACTCTTAGGCCATGTCAGCACGGGTGCCAATTCAATCTTCCTTAAGTTCCTGCTGTGAATAATGAAGTTACCACAGGAAGATGAGAGAACATTCTTTCAAAGGGAATTATTTGGCACAGGGGGATCCCTCATGGGCTTTTCTCATGCCATGGTAGAACGCTTTGCCTAGCCTGTGGTGCTGACATCTGTTTGTTGTGCAGATGAAAATGGGTATACTTAATGTGCTATATACAAAAGACCTGACATGTATTAGCAAGAAAAATGCTTCTGTTCTTAGCAGTTTAATCTCATTGGATACTCAGTACGTCTGACATTCTTGCAATGAAGCAAATATCTTAATGTGAGATGTTGGCAGATACATTACTTAAACATAGCCAAACCATTCATTTTGTTGTATTATTGACAAAACTCAATGTACTACACACAGGATAAGTTAGGCAAAGTATGCCAGAAGAAATATGCACATAAACATATACTTATCATGATTAATTTTAACAATGTTGGATTTCCTAACATGATCAACAGGGATGGATAAGATCCAGTTTCTTAGAATTTATGTTAGATCCCCTGTTCTCCCTTCTATATCATTCATGCTTATTTTTCTATTGCAAAGTTTAGGTAAAAAAGCAGATAGTGTTTTTCTCTACAGTCACAATTCAAAGATCAGGATAACACAACCAATCTTTCTTCGAGGAAGTGAAACTAATCTTTTTCACAAGAGTAGACTTCAAAGAGATCCTAAGATATCCTTCTACATATGGGTTTCCCATTGAAATCCAAGGGACTTACTTTAATGGACAATACAAGCAGAATATGAAAGTTAAAGCACTTAATTTAATAGATTCTAAAGCAAATCTTCATATGTATAGGTACCCTTATAGAATTTGTATCTAACTAAGAATGATGATTGTGTTCTGCCTTTGATCTCCTGTTTTCACTCTCATAAATGTTGTTTCTCTGGGATGGCTTATCCATAATACTTTCTAGGAAAAAATCAATATAATAATCTGTCCTATAGTGGGAAGTGGCCAATTATTATTATTACTAATTTTATTTATTTATTTATTTATTTATTTATTTATTTATTTATTTATTTATTTATTTATTTATTTATTTATTGTCTGCTTTTTCTCAATGAGATCCAAGGTGGATTACACAGTGCAAGTGAAATACAATATAATCAACAGCTAGGACATTCACTGAGTAAAGTACAGTAATGAAAAGCAGTTAGGGCATTCAGTGAAACAGATACAATTAGAGGTGTGCACCTGAAAAAATATTTGGGTTTCCCGCTTTGGATTTATCCCAAATGGGAAAACAATTTGGCTGTTTAAATAGTTTGATATGCTCCGTAAAGGTTCGGGAATCTTTACAGAGCACACTGAAGCTCAAAGCAGCACTTTTGTTGCCATTTGCAAACCCGAAGCGCACACCCCTAGATACAAAAATATACAGTAGCTGAAAATTTTAAAACAAGCATAAAGCTGAGCTCAGAGATGAAATCTTTCTGAAACAAAGCATAACTGATTCAAATGGCATATTTAGCAATGTGGAAATTCCCTAGTAGACTCATATCTACATCAATAGAGTAGCATATAATCCCTGTCTCTACCAAGGAATATTTCTGAGCTATTTTTTTTTATGACACAGCCCTATAATCTAAGTAGAAAATCCTCCTGAGTAATTCCATTTTGCGTAGTTAGCAGAAAATCAGCAGAGTGGGAGCTTTCCTGACCTCAGGCAGGCCATTCCATAGGGTGGGGGCTATCACAGAGAAAGCACCTGTGCAGGCATCTGTTGATTTTGCCCAGCTGCAGGGTGGTATCTGCAGAAGGCTCTGTCCAGGTGAGCAGAGCTGCCATAGTGGGACATAGGGGGAGAAGCAGTTGCACAGATATGAGAGGTCAAGAAGACCATGAAAGGCTTTGAATGTTGTGACCTTGAATTGAGCCTGGTAGCTGATGGGAAGCCAAGGGAATGACTGCAGAATAGGAGTTATATGCATGCTCCATCTAGCTCCTGAGAGTAAACAGCAGCAGCGTTCTGCACCAGCTGGAGTCTCCGACTTTGAGGAGAGACCTATTTTTGTAAGTCATAAATTTATTTTCAAGGAAACAGCTACCATATAATTACCTGGAATTAGTACAGTAGAACACTGAACTGTTTTCTACACTATCTGTAACAGTAAATGCTTCATGCAGCTTCTATAGTCAACGCCGAATCCTATGTTCTATCCCAACTAGCAATCTAGTTTATATAGCACTACTGTTAGTAACTCAGAAAACAAGTAGTTGCTTTACTGCCTAGTTCTTTAGTATCATGGCCATCCTATTTATGCAAATGCTTCACATAGACCTTCTTTCTGACCTTGAGTACAATCGTAAACTCATTTAACTAGGCAAAGAACCCCATTTAGCTCAGTGGGACTTCCAAGTTAACCTTTTAAAGATTATACTACCCATCTCCTCCACTATCAGGAAGGCTCTTTAAAATCTCATTTTTAATCAAGTAAATAAAAAGAAAGAAAAAAAGAAAGTCCTGTGTGGATATTTATCTCTCCCTCTCAGGCATTTTGCTCCTAATAGGTTGCCTTCTTTATGCTCAACTGTCAACATTCCTGGCTCTTTCATTATGCCAGAAATATGTTTTTATGCTCCTCCCTTCCTCCCCTTTACAAAAAACCTGGGTAGCCCAACTCTGTACGCAATGTGTTTAGGCAACATAGCTGTTTGTATATGCCTTTTACCAGGGCTTTTTTTCTGGGAAAAGAGGCGGTGGAACTCAGTGGGTTGCCCTCAGAGAAAATGGTCACATGGCTGGTGGCCCTGCCCCCTGATCTCCAGACAGAGGGGAGTTTAGATTGCCCTCCGTGCCGCATGGTGCGGAGGGCAATCTAAACTCCCCTCTGTCTGGAGATCATGGGGCGGGGCCACCAGACATGTGACCATTTTCAAGAGGTTCTGGAACTTCGTTCCACTGTGTTCCTGCTGAAAAAAAGCCCTGCCTTTTACTCTGTTTAATGAAATGCCTTCAATTAAAACTCCCAGAGTGTCCACTAACTGTAAAATGAAGAAGTATATTTTTCAGACTATGGAATACCAGTTATCCAGAGTTCGTCTCCCCCCCCTCTGCAAGAAGCACAAGTTTCTTGGTTTCAAAGGTTTATTGGAAGAATATGCTCAGGATACAGGTGTCCATGATCCAAGGACTTGAGGCCCTTGGCTGAACAAAAGCTTTGTTGAGAATGACACATAAAATGAAAGTAACATCACTTCAAACACCCATTCCCAGCCTCCCCCCTTAGTCCTGTCTGCGAAGGCATGAGAATCTGAAGACAGCAAGGTCACTGGCCAGAACGGGCTGATAAGGATTCTTCGCTCCCATGGATATATGCGGCAAGGGCACCACCTGGGCCTAGAGGGAGGAAAGCTAAACAACTACGATTATAGTAGGTTAAAATGGCGTGACTCTGGCTAGAGCCTTGACATGAATACTGACACTCTGACAACATTAGGACATTGATTGAAAAGGGCATTTTATGGAGCATAGTAAATAAACATTAGGAAATATTTGGAAGGGGTACAGTGAGCATGCCTACTCTCTCCCCTCCCCGTTTCTTAAGTGAAACCATAAATTGTTAGCATCTATACATTATGATATGGGTCAGTGTCATTTTTGAATAGTAGTCATTATCACGACAGATGTAAAACTTTGAGCAATGTATATTGTAGATGTCTAAAGGCACAAGATTGCACTGCAAGCAAAAGAAAGCAATTTAATATGCTTACTTTAGGGGGAGTTTAGTTGTTTCCTTTATTATGAAGTCTGATTAAGCTAAAATGTTGGAATTTGTGTTTAGTAACTGATCTGCACTATCGCAAGTTCATTCTGGCTCTGCCTGCCCTGATCTCAAGGGGTGGAAGGGAAAAAAGGAGTGTCAACCTGGAAGTGTAAATGCTCCATTGGAAAGGAATTCCTTCTTGATCAGTCCTAGCAAAAAGACCTGTTTTTTGGAAGAGGTGCAAAGAAAGCAGGAAGTTATGCTAATCTTCTTCTAAATTGAGATTTTCATTCTTTCTTACTGATCTGCAGAATCATTCTTGGAACTGTGATTCTTGAAAGCTTATGCTACAGTAAAGTTGGTTAGTCTTAAAGGTGCTACTGGACTCTTTTCTATTCTTGGCACAGTGATATCAAACAGTAAGAGCGTCTGCTCTGATGGAAGCCTCTTCTCCTTGTCAGCTCTGCTGAAATAACTCACACTTACTTGCAGTGTGATGTAGAAAGATGCTGGACCTAGTCTGATGCCCTTGAGAAAATTTTTATGAAATGAGCGGTTTAAATAGCCACACACACACACGCCATTGGGCTGTGTGTGTGTGGATGTTATCCTAGGTCCCCTGAGATTCTGCTCCCATCTAGAAATAAGAGACATCAATGTCATTATAGACTTACACTTTGGAGACCAGTTTTTGGCAACTTACCTTTGTCTTGTGGATGGTTATAGGAGAAGTTCCTCCATGGTGCACCTAAAAGAAAAAGGAGAACAAGTGTTATCACATCATTGGACTTAATTACAGTATTATTCTGATAGACGGCCAGGGAATCTTGTATGAAGGAAATGCACTTTGTATACGTTGCTGTCTAAATGTATTAGTGAATGATTGTTATTGATGGAATGTTATTAGATTTTTGTATGGATTTTAGGAGAATTTATTATAGCTTTTTATATATGCACTTAGTCACTTTGCACGTATGCCTTAAGCTATTTTGAAATATTTATAAATTCCATATTTGGAGAAGTTCTGTATAGAGTTATTCTACTGGGGAGTAGGCAGGGCTTTTTTTCAGCAGGAACGCAGTGGAATGGAGTTCCGGAACCTCTTGAAAATGGTCACATGGCTGGTGGCCCTGCCCCCTGATCTCCAGACAGAGGGGAGCTTAGTTTGCCCTCCGTGCCGCTCAGCGGCACAGAGGTCAATCTAAACTCCCCTCTGTCTGGAGATCAGGGGGCGGGGCCACCAGCCATATGACCATTTTCTCTGAGGGCAACCCACTGAGTTCCACCACCTCTTTTCCAGAAAAAAAAGCCCTGGGAGTAGGTAATCCCTACACTTCCGGTTGTGGCTAGTTCACTTCCAAAATCACTCACTGGGGCAGAGCAAAGCCTCCCAAGGGCATTGATCCGGAAAATGCAGGAGCTGCTATATGCCAGCCAGTTTCTTCTTCACCCATCCAGCAGGAACAATATGCTTCATCTTTGGCTATTCATTAGGAACAAACAATTATATATTTGTTGATATCCTAAATTAGAAGTATTCCGTATTATGTAAGAGGTCTGTGCTCTCTTCCAAACTATGTCACATATTTCTAGCTGCTCTCTTAGCTTTTTTAAATTCAAGCTCTGTTGTAGAAAAAAACCTCGCATACAACTGGATGCTGATTCTGCTGTTAAAATGTATCTTTAACAGGAAGACATGAAAATCTGAGGAAAAGCCATTTTACACCTGGTAGCAAATTACCATGGCAATGCACTAGCTTGACATGTTTGTTAAGGCTCTTTTAAGATAATTAGATATTCATAAGTCTAGGAAATTAAGCTTCTACTGTTTTAATATTGTTATTTTTATGTCTTCAGGTACATATGCTTAAACTTTGCATTTTATTGTCTTGATTTTTTCTAATCTTGGTAACTTCTAATTTTGGTAACTTGTAGAGTTTGGCTAAAAGCTACGAAGGCTTTGACTTTAAACATAGACGTGTTGTCTTGAGCAAAAAAGTTACATGGAATTTAAGAAAGATCTGGAAGCTGATCAACTAAATGTGACATTTGAATGACCGTATAAACACATCTTCTAGCCATATGCACCTTTGAAACTTGATAATTGTCAGCTTTGCTCCCAGATATGCATTTGAGCAGATGGTGAAACACACATCTGTAAAGGCGCGGGGGTGGGGGGGAAACCACTTTCTGATCATTTGTAAGTATCAAAATTATGATTGCTGTGGCTGCTTTTTTGATATGTATTTTATGAACCCATAAAAAAGGCATGTATTCATGGATGAAATGGATGTGAAATTGACACACCTCTTCTTATGTGAAATTGACATTAAAAAGTGACTTGTTTATCCATCTTAATACAGAGTCTCAATCAGTATCAATGGGTCATGTATGCTCAGAGTAGATCTGTTTTTTCCCTCCTGCAGCAACTCCTCATGCAGATTGTTTAATTGAAAACCATCCTTTAAAGTAGTTTATAATGAGATTACTACAGCAAGATATACCATTTCATGGGCATATCATATACATATTTTTATGCTCTTTTGTTTCCATAGATTTCTGGTGGCATGCAGATTGGTAGTATGATTGTCTTCATATGGCCAAATGCTCCAGGCAATTGGCTTTTCATGTGGTTGTTTGCTCATTGTGTTAAGTTGCTTTTTGATCATTTGCCTGCATCCTCAAAGAGGGATAATATGATTCTCCTTTGGTCAGCCAGGGCCTGCTATGGTGTCAGCCTTTTCTAGGGAGCTGTTTACATGTTGCTCAAATAGAGTGAATTAATGTTTTTCTTTCTTTCTTTCTTTCTTTCTTTCTTTCTTTCTTTCTTTCTTTCTTTCTTTCTTTCTTTCTTTCTTTCTTTCTTTCTTTCTTTCTTTCTTTCTTTCTTTCTTTCGGTAGATATAAACTGTCTTTGGCCTCATGAACTAAATGTCTTGTGGTTATACAGCACCCTGAGCACCCAATGTGAGGGCTCTGGTATATTTGAATAATAAACGAATGCATATGCTATTTCCCTTGACATTGTTGTTTTTCTGTTGCAGGTTGCTACATGCTAAATTGATCTTCTTTGCTTCCTTTTCTTGCAAATTCTCTCATTAAATTAAATAGTCTGAAAGGAGCAGCCATTAAACATTCATTCCTTATTAACTAAGTGATATAAAATGGAAGTCTCGGAACACTTTCCTAATTAATTGTGTAAAGCTGGAACAAAGTTAACAGGGAACAAACAGCATTATTTTGGAGAAGCGCTCTACAATTAACTGGAAGCTATTTACCAAGGACTGCAGAAGCAGAAATGGTTTTCTATTCTGCAAAGATTATTAAAAGAAAGCCCAGAGGTGAAAAGTGGTTTGGAGGAAGAAGCAGCACCTTCCTGGCCATCCAGGACCTTGTGGGGGAGTGGAGCCAGCAGCCTGTGAAGGCAGCTCTGCCTGCCCTGGATACAGTGCCTCCAAGTGCTTGGCTCACCCTGTATTGGTGCAGGATTAGCTGGCTGTTGTTATCACAGCGAGGTAGGAATTTCCCCCCATTTTTCCCAAAGTGGCTCTGAGGAGGAAGGTTTTTTTGCTTACCTTGCACCTTACTGTGGTTGGGGTAATTGGTACAGGGTGGTGCCTGTTAGTGTTGTCACGGGCAGGATAGAGTTTGGGGAAAGGGAGGGGGCTGGTGAGCATACTTGGTGCTTCCCCATTGGTGGGGAAGAGGGGTCTGCCAGGAGCGGCTGGTACTGCTTGTGACAGCCACTAGTGCGTGGGCATACTGCCCCATGTGCAAGTCCTTCCCTCACTGCTGTATGGCTGAGGCAGAGGACCTTGAAAGGGGGGAACCCAATTGGGGAACCTAATTGCCTGGCCAGCCAGGTCTCAACCATCCAGATGGATGGCTCACACCCGGGGCTTTGGGGCTCACCCAGACAGGTTAAGGTGGAGGTCCAGATGTGACCCCGTGGCTTGACCTGTACGGCTAGTCTGCCCTTGGTGCAGTTATTAGTGTTGTTAAGGTTAAGGTTGATGTTAATTTAATAAAGTGGCCCTTAGATCCAAGCTTGGTGTCTGTCTCTTTATTCCGACTAGGGTGGCAGTAAACAGTTTCTGTCATGGCAATTCAGCAACTGGAGTATGCACTTAAAGTATTTTTTTTTCAGGCTTGTCTTAGATGACAGAAGATGATTCTAAATATTTATATTTAATTTACTTGTCTATTGTTGCTATTTAGTGTAAAATAGTGCACTCTTATTCATAATCAGCCTCTATTCACTTGCTCTAATTCCATTACAGATTTAGACCACAGCAGTGCCTTCAAAGTAGCATCATTGCTGATTTCACAGTATAAGAAATGAAACAGGAATTGAATTGCCACGAGATGCACATGTATTTGTGTTTATAATTTCTCTAGTTTTATTCACTGGGCTGACTGGAAAGGTTTTAAAATTAAAAACAAATAATGAAAATGCTGTGCAAAGCTAGAAATATATATATATATATATATAAGGGCATAAAGGAAAAATAATTCCATGACATAAAATGTTGATTTTCTGAGTCATCTTCAGCAAGGCTCACCCAAAGGAAAACTATTTATTAAAGTTCTATCCCATCTCTTTGCTTTTGACAGTTTCATAAATAACAGGAACGTGAGTGTTGCTCTTAACTGATCCTGAAACAGCTAAATAACAGTATGATTTAAATGTGGAGGAAAGAAGTGTTTTCTTGATGTTCATTATACTTGGGAAAGAATGTAGTTGAAGCTTGCCATCCCAAAAGAATACTGGAATACCACTGTTTTCAGAATCCTAGCTCTCTTCTCTGCAGTGCAGGTATCTTTCTCATACTGCAAGCTGTGTAATGCAGCATGCCAAACACTATTAGTAAAGTGCACCATATTTGCTGAGCACATGGCTAGGAAAGAATGGGATCACTGTAAACAGAACTCTGGCCACTAAGTCACTTTGGCGAAAGAAATTTTTATTCTCTAAAAATAGTAGCCTTGTGGGAAGAAATATTAGCAACTTAGGGATTAGAAAAAATAGCATCTATTAATAATGTCTGCCCCTGCCTACTTAAAGATAGTTGTGGCTAAGTCCCTATGAAACCAGTAGAACAAATTTAAATCATGAGCAATTTAGTTTCATTGTTTTCATTGTAGCATTTCATCTCTGACTTCAGTTGGGTCGGAAACATTAAAGAACATCATAGATGTCAAAGTACAGATCTAAGGTGAGGCAGAAGTAAATATAATATGGTAGAAACTTACATAAATAACATTTGGTTAATAGGACGTCCTGGTAGTCTGACAGGTTTGATCTTCAACTCTGCTTATTATAGTTCTGATCTTATGGACAAGTATACCAGAATCTCCTCATGTCCTATTGTATCTTACTTAATTTCCATAAAAGTGGGGTTCATTATGTAATATCTTGTTTCACCATAGGTAGAGCTTGAGCAATGGAGGCTCCAGCCCACACAGAAGAATTGGCTGCCTTGGCTGGGGAGGATTGTGGAGGACAATGGCTTACTTCTCTCCTCATGCCACTTGGGGAGCCTTTTCTTAAATAAGTTCATTGAAGGAAAATTGAATTGGAAATTCTGGGACAACGAGCTGTTTTAGGGAAAAATTAATTGAAGTAAATTGATTTGTGCTTGCATATTTCAGTACTGCCTTTATCTTTTACACAGTTTGTGGCATTAATAATAATAATAATAATATTCAATTTATATAATAACAACAGCAACAACAACAACAACATTCAATTTATATACCGCCCTTCAAGATGACTTAATACCCACTCAGAGTGGTTTACAAAGTATCTTTCATAGCTCTCAGCCCAATTTCAGGTTGTGAAGAGAGACTGAACTATACACAAAAGCTAGATAAGGATGTCTGTGTATTGTGAAGTCTAAGTCTGTTAGGAGGGGTTTCCATAGGTGAACACAGAAAGCTGCATTATATTGAGAGAGGCTGTTGATCCATTACAGTCAGTATTGCCTTCTCTGACTGGCAACTAGACATGGGCACGAACAGGGGAAAAAACCCGAACACTCTGTTCGTCATTCGGTGCCATCCATGAATAATGAACAACGAACATGGACGACTGGACATGTTCGTTGTTCATGGGGGCCAGAACTACCCCCACCCCAAACCCCCCACTTAGCCCCCCCGCCCTCAAACGCACTTACCTGGCCCTTTAAAGATCCCTTTAAACTATCAGCTGGCAGGCTGCAGGGGGGAATTCCCTCTGCTGACTGCCAGCTGATAGTTTAAAGGGCTGGGAGAGCAGTCGCACAGCCAGGCTGCCTGCCCAGTGCGAGAGAGGTGGGGAGATTCTCTTGCACCTGGGAGAATCTTCCCAATGTCCAATACACACCAAATTTGCAGGGGATACAGTCCCCACTGTCCTCTGAAGACCTGCCCCCCCAGTTTCAGAGAGATTGCAGCCCGGGAAAGGCATGATCCATGGCTCTCCCCCTTTAGTCCTGACTGTCCTCTGAAGACCCCACCCCAGTTTTAGAGGGATTGCAGCCCAGGAAAGGCATGACCCAAGGCTCTTCCTCTTTAGTCCTCACTGTTCTCTGAAGACCCCCCAGTTTAAGAGATATTGCACCCCAGAAAAGCATGATCCATGGCTCTCCCCCTTTGGTCTCCATTGTCCTCTGAAGAGCCCCCCCCCCCAGTTCCAGAGAGATTGCACCCTGGAAAAGCATGATCCATGGCTCTCCCGCTTTAGTTGGAAGGCAGCTACTTTGAGGGGTTACAAACTGACCTTCCCAATGTCCAATACCCACCAAAATTGCAAGGGACATAGTCCTCACTGTCCTCTGAAGATCCCCGAAGTTTCAGAGAGATTGCAGCCTGGGAAAGGCATGATCCATGGGTCTCCCCATTGGCTGTCATTTTCTCTTCACAGTGGCAAAAACAGGACTCTCTGCTGGAAGTACTTTGAAGGGTTAAAGCCAGAAGGAAAGCCAGAAGGAGTTCAGACAGAGTTCAGTCCCTCCCTCTGGTTGCCAAGGGGATTGATTGCAGCAGACTCCAGAATGTCTGGCTTGAGGAAGGGCTGCTGAAGGCAACAAACAAGGCCAAACAAACATGAACCACCTGTTCATTTAGGTTGGAGCCTCACAAACAGCTTGTTCGTGAACTGCAGATTGGGCTGTTTGTGGTTTTTTTCTGTTTATAATGCTGTTTGTGCCCATGTCTACTGCCAATGGCTCTCAGATAGTGATCTTTTCACATCACTTACTACAATCCTTTTAACTAGAGGTGCTGAGTATTGGTCCTGGGACCTGATTCATGGCTCCTTCCTATCGGAGCCAGGTGAACTGGAGCCAGCTGAAGGAGCTGTGAGGAGTGGAGCAAAGAGAAAGTTATGTGAGTTGCTTGGCAGCATGAATGGGGCCTGCTCTTAGTCAAGGGGAGCTGGTATCTCCCAAAAAATCATATATGTAGTTTGATATGTTAGCTTTTCTAATGATGGCAAGAACTATCCTTTCCTTGATTCAGAATGATGTTAAACAAACAGCAATTTTCTAAATAAACAAGAAAATATGTAGTTTAACTATATCACTAGGTTTTCGAATGAAGGAAAATCTCTAAGCATTTAAACTAATTTGAAACAGGTGTCAGTTAGTATATGAAACCTACAATCTGTTGATGTTGAAGTCCAATGTGTTTAATATTAAGAACTTTTCAACAACATGTGCAAAATATCTTTCATTCTCTTTTCAGCTTGTCATTTTGGGTTTGGGAGTTTAAATTGATTGCTAGTGCTGAGAGTGTGCTTCTTTCTTCAGTAAGTACATTTTATTCACATTAGCTACCCTTCAGCTGATACTTTGAACTGGATATTTAGTTCTGCAAAAGACTTATATCTCAAATAAATATGCAGAATGAAAACTGTTGTTGCTGATAGAGGCAGAACTACAGGTAAAAGTAAAAAAAATAGTATTTTAAAAGAAGTCATAGTGAATGTCACTGTATGTTTACCCTAACAAAACCATCCAAAAAAGTATATTCAAATATAATTATACAGGCAACTCTGTTCTTAGTTGTCGTATAACTATGAATTAAAATTGATGCATTTTATTGCCTCGTTTTTTATACACAGTGGTCCAAATTTGTAATGGTTTATAATGTTTCGAAATCTATGGCATGTTATCTGGTTGTTCTAACATACTGGCACCTGGAGACATCCTTATCTAGCTTTTATGTATAGTTCAGTCTCTCTTCATAACCTCAAATTGGGCTGAGAGCTATGAAAGGCTCTGGTAGGTGGTTCATATTAGGGCTGTGCATAAAGTAATTCTTGATCTGGAAATATACACGAAAATCACTGTTTCAAATCATTATCTTGATTTTCTGGAATGGTAACACAAATCAAGATGCTTGGGCCAGTTTGACGTAGTGGTTAAGAGCAGCTGGACTCTAATCTGGAGAGCCAGGTTTGATTCCCCACTCCTCCACTTGAAGCCACCGGGTGACCTTGGGTGAGTCACACCTTGTAGGAGCTCACTCAGCCCCACCTGCCTCACAGGGTGTTTGTTGTGGAGATAATAATGACATACTTTGTAAACCACTCTGAGTGGGCGTTGAGTTGTCCTGAAGGGTGGTATATAAATCAAATGTTGTTGCTGTTGTTGTTATTGGGAATAATTAAAGGATGGCAAATGAAGAATGTTCTGTGGAAAGATTAAAAAAAATGTTAGTCCCTGTAAGAGTAGGAAAATGAAATTAATATAGATAAGGATTTTAAAAAAATGCTGGTGGCTGGCTGAAGCTCTCCTGCTGCATGACCATTTTAGAAATTGGTAGAGAGAACTAAATAGCCTAGGAAAGCCTGATCTCATCAAATCTCAGAAGCAAAGCAGAGTTGGCCTTGGTAATTGGATGGGAGACCGCCAACAAATACCAGGGTTGCGCAAGCAGGCAATGGCAAACTACCTCTGTTAGTGTCTTGCAATGAAAACTCCACTAGGGGTCATCAACTATGACTTGAAGGCAGGATTTCATTTTAGAGAGAACTTAAGTGTGGCTGCCCCAGAGAGAGACCTGCCTTAAGGGTCTGTAAAATAGACTCACTTTGTTCAATCTGCTTGAAATTTGAGGGGGGGGGCTTCAGATTAGAGGGAGGACTGAGTTCTGTGCAGATTTGGTGTCTTTATAAACAGCTGCCCTGGACACTTGTATACATTCCCCATTGAAAATAATACTCCTGGAACTCTAAAGTCCCCCCAAACAAACAAATATGAATGCAAACTGATAATGTCCTACCTGGAAACAAATTGTGGTAAAAATCCCCCGCCCTGCAAAAAGGGTGGATCCAAAGTTATAATGAATTTTTTCTTGGTGTACATGCCTACTTTGTACTACAGGTTGTTCTAATGACATCATTCATTCATCTTACATTTCTCTGAGTGCCTGGGAGTATTCAGATCTTATGCAGCTCTTCATGTTCGCAGCAGAATTTAGTTGATAATAGAAACAGGAAAGCTACTACTCTATTATTTTACTTCATTAATTCCTCAGAGACAGGGTTGGCTGATCAACTAGACAGTATGAAACAGAACTTTAAGATTCTGTTGAAGAATAGCCTGATATTGCTAAGATTGCTAATTAAACAGTTATTATGTGCTAAAGTATCAATTTTTTGCCAAGTAGCAACATCTCCAAAGAATTCCAGTTATTTTACATTAATAGTTTGAGTGGATAACCCTAGTTTGATGGACAACTGGATGTTTTCTGTCCAGGATTTTGCAAGAGATAAAATAATGAAGGTTTTTATCTATGTATGACAAAATCTTCTGTATATACTAATATATATTGTCTTAATTTGTTTTTTGGCATGCTGATTAATTGCTTTTTACTTCCACTTAGTTGGACATTTAATTTTTATACTCAAAGATGGAATATTCTGAGTGTTGACTCAAGATTTTCTTTTATGCTTTTTGAACAGGAGTGGTAAGCCAAAGAACACAAATACTTAGTAAATGTTCTTATAAATGGTCGCCAGTTGTTCTAAGTTTTTTTGTGTGTGTGCATTTAGTCTGTTGAATCAAAACATGAACACTAACAAGTCTGGTTTGTAGTAAATTATACAGAAGGGATAGAAAAAATACAACATTAGTCATTGGTATGGCCTGATTGATGACAAATCTGTACTTTGGTCTATCATAAGATTGCATACTTTTGTATGTAATTGAAACAATTCTGCAAATCTGAGCAAAAATCAAATGTTACCACACTGACGTAAACTCTGTCATATCTGCATTAAGATACTTTTGTTATTAGGGCATGGGGAGATCTGTGGCATCTCCTATGAAGATTATTTGGGTTTTAAAGCCAAATCTTTATTTTCACATTGATTCAAATAGGATGTAAGGATATTGAAGTCTAGAAAAAGTGCTACAGAGAAAACTATACCTAGACCCACTGAAATAAAGATAACAATTAGGGATCATATTCCTCCGTTGGGGGATCCCTCTCCTCTAGCCTCAATCTCCTGCTACCTCTCACCTGGCAGGAACAAGGCAAGACCCTCTCCCCCTGGGAGCATGCTTCCATGTGCTCTGGAACGCTTCTGCATTGTGCCAGGAATGACATCATTCCCGGTGTGACATGGAAATGCAGCGTCACACCAGGGGCCAACTGGGTAAAAATCAGCCCCAAACATTAGAGTACTCCCATCATACCCCCATCCCCCACTTTGGGCCCTGGGAGATGTGGAAATTCTAACAACAGTCATACAAGTAGTATATCATGTTTATCATGTTCAAAGTATGGTATATACTTTTACTCAGTCCTTATAAGGTTGATCCATATTGTGATCCCTTTGGTACTTATTTAGAAAATTCATGTACTACCTTTCTAGAGATCTGTTTGAAGCAGCTCAAAAATAAAGGTAAAAACAGTACAATCATAAAAACAGCAACTGTGAAATTAACAATATTGAAACAAACAATAAAACAGCATTAAGGAACATAAAATATCCATAAAACAGCCCTCATGCTAGAAGCAGCCTATAAAACAACTTTAAAAGCTGGACCAAATGGACTGCGAAAAATTTCCTAATAGGTTCATAATTTATCTTCCTTTGCCTACACCAGGTTCTCCAAGTCTTCCTTGTTCAAAATATAAACAAGTTATGGTCTTTCAATACTTTTAGCAATCAGAGTGAAAGAGAAGATAAAATATTTTATTTCTATACCTAAGTACAGTACTATGACAGCTTTTCACTTCTCAACTTGCTTTTCCTTCTCCAGATCCCAAGGAATTCCAAAAACATAGGACCCAGTATGTTTGGGTAGATGCTCTCAGATTTGTAATATACTCTTTGAACTTCTAGTTAAGTTAAGGTTTATGATTTTGCTGATAAAATCAGCTCAGGGTGTCCATACCCTGTGGATAAAACAAACAACAGAAAATCCCACTGGTTTGTCCTCTGTTTGTTGCCTTTTATATATATGTTAACAAATTCTACTCTATATTTAGCATCTTTTGGATTGCAGGTCTATAGTAATCTTGGTAAAAATAACAATAATTTGAGAAGTACAAATATGACTAGAGGTGGGCACGATCCCCCCCCCCCAAATACCGATCAAGCTGTTCGTGGATCCGGGCCGCCACCGAACCCAGGTCACCGATTCTAACCGATCAAGTCCCATTTCCGATCTGGAATTGGGAATCGGGGAGGCCAAAGCGGGAGGCGCCCTGCTGTTTCCAGCGATATAGGAATGGTGGTTGGTGGCAGCAGCCGCCAGGCCCGGCGGGCACGGGGAGGCGGTGATGAGCCGCCTCCGCTCAGGGAGGGAGGGGACGTTCACACACACACACACACACTTAGAGCAGAGGGGGCGAAGTTTTTAACCCAGCAACGAGCCGCCTACCCTCAGGGAGGGGACATTCACACCAGGGCCGGATCTATGGTTGCCAGCGCCCAGGGCAACTGTAGTCAGGCTCTTGTGCATGCGCGCTCCTGGGTCGCCCCCCCCACCCACACAGCAAGCTGACTGTCCTGGTGCGTTGCGGAGCTGGCAGCAGCATGAGTGGCTCGGAGGCTGCCTGCACCATTCACCTGCCCTGCAAGACAAGGGGCGGCCAGCTTGCCCGCGCGCCCCTTGTCCTGGGGAAAGGCGAACAATGCAGGTGGCCTCCCAGCCTCCCGCGATGCCTTTTGCCTTTCCCCAGGACAAGGGGCGGCTGGCTTGCCCGCATGCCCCTTGTCCTGGGGAAAGATGAACGGCACGGGCGGCGTCCCAGCCACCTGCGCTGCCTTTTACTTTTACTGCAAGCCAGCTGCCCCTTGTCCTGCGGGAAAGGCAAAAGGCAGCGCGGGTGGCTGGGAGGCTGCCCGCACCATTCAACTTTCCCCAGGCGCGCTCCTGGGGCTGGCAACTGTGCCCGGCGCTCCCTCTTTGGCGGCGCTGGGGGCAGACTGCCCCCTGCCCCCCCATCGATCCAGCCCTGATTCACACACACACACACACACACACACACACACACACACACACACACACACACACACACACACACACACACACTTAGAGCAGAGGGGGGGATCTATCCCTGCCTCTCCAAATAGAGAGAGACCCTGTCAACATGTTTCAGCCAGCTTTTAAAAAAAGCAGGGACAGAATCCTCCGTTCCTCCCCACCTGATTTTAAAAGGAAGCAGCCAGTCTTCAAAAAGCATATTTTAAACACACACACAGAACCGTGAATGAGGTTTTCCCACAAAATACAGTGTTTTAAAAGCAGGTTAAAAACAGAGTGACAGACAGAAAAACACTCATTCCTCCTACAAAGCCCTGTTTATTAAAAAAGCAAAAAACCTTTGTGCCCACCGCTTCAGAACACCCCCTTCCCCCTCCCTCCCCTGGGTTGCTGCTCCGTGGTTGGAAGGAAGCCTGCTAATCAAGGAAAGCTGGGCTTCCATTATGTTTTCTAGGGTGACAGAAGGAGGGCAAACACAGCTCAGGTATTCCCCTGGCTCCATTGCTAGGGGAATAGATTATTGGCGCCTGAGTGTCTGGCTCTCCGATTAGATCACGATGCCCCCCACCGATCAAGCCCCCCCCCCCAACGCTGGATTGGTCACCGTGGACGGAACCGATTAGCTGAGTCCCGATGGCGCAAACGCCATTATTGGGGGATTTTTCACATCATGAATCCGATCATGCCCATCTCTAAATATGATCCTCTGCAAGGTCTTTTGTAACAGTCACATGCCAGTGTATGCAGGAACTCTTTAATATATCTGTCTGTATAACACTCAAACATTTGCCATAGAATATTATTTATTTATTTATTATTTTACTTATTTCAAATTTGTATTCCGCCCTCCCTGCGAGCGGGCTCAGGACGGATAACAACATATTGAAAATACAATTAAAAATTCATGTAAATTAAAAACAACACATTTAAAACAGGATGGTGGACAGCCTTCACAGGGACGTTAAGATTTACACACCCCTTTTTCCAGGCTGGTGGAGGCCCATCCTCAGCCATATGCCTGGCAGAACAACTCTGTCTTGCAGGCCTAGCGAAGATAGTAGGTCCTTTTTAAAAAAATATTTTTTTTAATTTTTAATTACTAACCTCAAAAACTACAAAAAAGGGAAAAAGGGAACAGGGGGAAAGGGAAGAAACAACATATAAAAAACACAGACTACATCTACAAGTATTGCATTCCCTTCATAATACAATTATTTAAAGTTAAACTTTCTAATATGCTATTAGATTGGTAGCTCTTATAAAATACGAACTACAGTCAGGATCAGGTCTTCTTCCCCCCTCTGCATCTCGGTCGCAGCTCTCTCTGAACAGCTACAGTAGCTGCGCTCACTCCCTCCTCCACATTCCCCCGTTCAGATTCTAAATCCTCTCCTTCCTGGAACTCTTGATGATTAAACACAAAGTCCCTCAGCTGTACTTCTGATGTTATCTTGTAGGCTTGGTCTTTATAACTGAACCAGATACCTTCCGGAAATAACCATTTGTATTTTATTTCACGCTTCCTCAGAAGAGCTGCAAACCTTTTATATTTGAATCTTCTTTTCCGAGCTAAAAATGGAACGTCCTTCAATATCTTAACCTTGTTACCCAGAAAGTCCAAGTCCACATTGTACGAATTATATAAGATGGTGTCCCGAGTCTTCTTAGATGAAAAATCAATAATAATCTCGCGAGGCAGCTGGCGCTTCGTTGCATATTTTGAAGATGTCCGGCAGACTTCCAGAATATCGCTTTTTAACTCTTCTTTAGTTGCCTTTGCGGATGACGCCAAAAGTTCCGACACCAAATCCTTTAAGTTTTCACTTTCCTCCTCCTTCATGAAGATAGTAGGTCCTGCCGGGCCCTGATTTCAGCAGAGTGTTCCACCAGGTGGGAGCCAGGACCGAAAAGGCCCTGGCTCTAGTCGAGGCTAGGCGGGCCTCCTTTTTGAGTAAATAATATATCCCACTGATAAATGGAAATTTTTAATTGTAAAACAGAAGGGGAGACAACAAAAAAGTTGGTAATATATTCTAGCAGCAGACAAAGGAAAAATGTTCCCTGTGCTAATAACTATTTGCTTCCTTAAGAGCAAAAAACAAAACAAAAACTGGCATCTGCTGACAGACCTGTTTAGACCTGTTTATTATTTTATTTTTATTTATGTCATTTATAATCTGCCTTTCTCACTGACACTCAAGGCAGAAACTTTCTAAACTCAAGGTTTAGAAATAGACAACATTGAGCAATAGCCACAGCTACATACTTATTTCTTCAAGCGCACTTACAAGAAATTGTGCTTTATAGCACATTTTCATAACAGAACTGCCGGTTCTGCAATAGCTTTTAAAATTTATTTTTCATTTTGTAAAAAGAAAAATGATTTTTTTTGTTTTTTATTATTTAGCCATGCTTTAAAACACACACACAAGTTGTAGTCTTGGGTTTATTCACACCCCAAGTCAAACTTCAATGTATCTTGGGGTATAAAAATGTCCCACACCAAAAAAGAATCTGTCTATGGCAAAATATATTGGGCTTTACAGTCTCCAGTCACTGAGAGTCCAAAAATACACTTCCGCATGAGGCAGAAAACATCTAACATTAGTAATTGCGCTAGCACATTGCATACATTTGCCTGAGAACATATTTGTGGTGAAGTAAATGTTTTCCAGATTACCAGAAAAAGCTATATCTATCCAGAGCATATAAAATGCTTCCATATATCACAATTTTCTTGACAAAAAGACCCTTGGGGTATTTTAGGTCCTCAGTATGTTTTGGGGGGAACAAAACACACTAAAAGCAAAATCTATAGCTTTTGGTGGTTGTTTTAAATTTTAGTGACTTTTAATTTACAGAATAAAAATTTGTAAGTGCTAGTATTTTGTGGCATTATTTACTAATTATTTACTAATTTACTAATTATTTACTAAATTATTAATTTACTAATTTTGTGGCATTATTTACTAATGACAGTGTCCTAGTAACATAGTCTAGAGCCAGTTCTGCCAAAAAATGCAACGGTGGTGGAAATTCACCCTCAACAATGTCAGTAGACTTTAAATAGTAAAAATATGGGGGACCTGCAAGGACTTGGGGGCAATCTCATTTCCCCTGTATCCCCCTTTACCTCTATATCCTCTTTCTGTTCCTGGGCAGTCCCCAAAGCATCTCCTCTTTTCCTGCTTGCTTTTCTCCTTCCACCCAGCAGTTAACCTAGCTTTATCTGCAACTAGGGCTGCTATTCCCATGACCAGGCTGGGGGAACCCCTGTTCCCACCTCCTTTCCCCAACCCCACTTACCTGGCCAGCAGGGGGTGCCCCCTGGAGGCACGGCACACCCCTGGGTAACACAGCATGCTCCCGCGCCCTGCCGCAGCACACTCCCACACCCCACAATGGGCCCGTTTCAGGAACTGGGCCCACGGAGGGGTGATTCAGTCCTTTGGTGAGCATGGGAGCACATGCCGGGCTGCCCTTTAACCCATGTGATGATGTCACTTTCCAGAAGTGATGTCATCACTTCTTGCATCTGACGAAGAGAACTGTGATTCTCGAAAGCTTATGCTACAATAAAATTGGTTAGTCTTAAAGGTGCTACTGGACTCTTTTTGATTTTGCTACTACAGACTAACATGGCTAACTCCTCTGGATCTATCACATACACTGGGAACATGCGTGCTGTGCACATGTGCACGCAACAAGAGACAACAAAGACCACAGAGGGTGAGTGCCAGGTTCCCAGTCTCCCATCGGGAGACTCAAGGGACCTGGCAAACCTATCTGCAACTCTTGTGGCAGAGCTTTCCTTCTTTCCCTACCCTGGCAGCTTCTTCCTGAGAGTAGTCTAGCTGAGTTGTATGGTAGCCTCCATTGCTGGGCTGGTCCCATTTTTGTAGTGGCTTCCAGCAGTAGGCCAGGGCAGGCTCAATTCCACAGTAACAGCTACTGTGGAATTGAGCCTGCCCTGGCCTAGTGCTGGAAGCCACTACAAAAATGGGACCTGCCCAGCAATGGAGGCTACCATACAACTCAGCTAGAGTACTATATATGCGCAATACTTACTTTCCTATCAGTTCTAAGTCTCCTTCACTGATTTAACAACATAAATGCATCATTTATAACATATCATGTAAAACTGTAGTATTTAACATATTTATAGAATTTGAAAGTATAAATATCTTTCTGTTCCATAAGGGGAAAAAAATCAAATTTACCCATGTGATAGAAAGAGGTAAGTTCCATCCTCTTTCCTTCCTGGCAGAGCAGACCAGTCAGACTCAAAAGCCAGACGGAAATATGAAGTTTACTGTCAGCCACCAACCATAAGAACAGATGGTTGGGTTTTGGAGGGAGAAAGGATAGGAAGTATCCTGGATGAGGCAGGGAATTCACTAAAGACCATAGTGATTCTGACAGGCAGGGATTTGTCAGCAATATTGAGAATGAGATATGTGTTATGACAGCCATTTTCTTTACAGCTTTCCTAGAGACATGAAATATAGTGAAGTGACGTCACTTCCATCATGCTGCTGCTATTGGTTTCTACCATGTCCCCCACCCAATCTCCCAGCTCCAGCACTGTATTGTTTAGCAGGCTGACATTTTCATTTGCTTTTGCTTTTATATTAAATAAAAAGTACTTTGCGGCCAATAAAAGTGATTGTCTTGAAATAGGGCTTTGTAGAGGGGAAGGTAAAAGGTTGGCGACTCATCTAGATGTTCTCTGCAATAGCTCTTTCTTTAAGGGAATTGACAGTGCAATGCTGTTATTGCCTGTCCTGCTCAGATAAATAATATTTGTTCAATTTTCATTTGCTGGGCACTAAAAAGTGCCTTCAGCTTCACTTGACGTTGTTTCTGTGTTGATGGAAAGTCAAGCTATTCCAAAATAAATGCTTCTCCCAGCCCACATGGGAAATGAAGCATGAGGCTTCATGGTACATGGATGCATGAGCCTCCAGCATGCAGGCTTTCGGTAGCTGCTGTACCAGTTACCCACAGTAACTTAAATAGTGTGAGATTGTGGCACTTTCCCATCCGGCAGCAAGGCTGCTCGGATGGGGGCCGGGTTTGCCGCTCCGGAAGGAGCAAAGACAGCCCGCGCTTTAGCCCATCTGGGCATTGGCCTGGGGGCGGAGCAAACGGCTTGTTAGCCGGTTCCGCCCCACAGGTCCTCCTCAGTCGCCGCGTGTCTGCTCGTGGGAGAGGTGCACGTTGCAGCTCTCTGAGAGCAGGGCCGGCGGCTACGAGGCCTGTGCACTCGGCGGCCTTGGGCAGCTTGGGCAAGCGGCCGGGCGGAGAGCCAGCTGCCGCTCGCCGGCCGATCGTGCCCGCGTCGGCCGGGTGCGGTCCGCCCAGCGTTGATTCGCCGAGGCAGGCCGTTTCCCGGTGATCACACCGCAGCGCGGGAGCGGGCGCCTGGGCCTGCGGCTGCAGTCGGAGTCGGGTGACTCGGCGCCTGCTTTCCCGGCTCGGCTGGCTTCAGCCCGTGCGCCTCGCCGCCGTAGCGGCTCGCGCGGCCGCGCCTTAATTTGTTGAGGGGTTGTGAGTCCCCTCCGTGCTGTAGTTTTGTCGGGGCCTTGCAGGCCGCCCGGTCGCGGGGGTCTTTACCGGAGGGGGGGTCATATTAGGGGCTGTCGAGCTTCCCCCATTCTTCCCCCCCCAGCCCCGGTGGGTGGCTGGCACTGAGGGATATCTCCTACATCTTCCACCCCCCCCAGGGAGGCGGCAGGGAAGGTGTTGGTTTATCTACCCCCCCGTAGGTGGTTGGATCTCACGCCCCCCCCGGTTAGGGTGGGCTGTTATAGGGATTGACCAGGCGCTGGCTTGAACTTGGTCCCTGCTGTCCTGTGGGATATTGAGCTTTGTCTGGGCAGGGATTTTAGTGGCCTTCCTCCTTTCCTGTGGGTTGTACTGGCCCAGTGTACATTATGCCGGGAAAAGGAAAAGGGCCGTCTAAGGGCAAACAGCCAGCGAAGCGTCCACTATCAAAGAGGCCTGCCCCAGTTTCTTCCTCATTGGAGGATGAGGGTGAATTGCAGGGCCGGCAAGACATCTTGGCTCGCCTGGCTGCCTTAGAACAAGCCAGGGGAGCAGGCAGCTCAGCACCCGGCAGAGCAAAGAGGGCTCGCTCAACCCTTTTGGCTTCGTCAGCCACCTTTCAGCGCGAGGTTCTTAATAGGCTTTCTGCTCTTGAAAGTACAGGTACACCAGCAACAGGGGAGCGAGCCTGCGAGGTGACGGTGACTGAAGCCACAGCCGTTGAACAGAGTGGCGTAGCTGAGCAAAGCGTGCAGGAGGAATCTGGGCAGGTGGCAGTTGCAATTCAACCTCCTGAAGGTGACGGTAAGTCAGCTGCACCTGTTACACCAGGGGCTTGGCCCTGGGGGCATTGGGGTCAAGTAATTGCTCCACCATCTGCAACTCAGGGACACATGGGTTCCACGTTAGGAGTTCCCCCTCAGTTCTATGGGGCTAATTCTGTGTGGCCCCAAGCACCATGTAATGTGCTTCAGGCAGCTAGTAGCGATGTAGCTGGCCCGTCCTCGGGACAGGCCCCCTCAGTCCCTGGTTCCCAGGCATCGGTGAGCCACTTTAATCAGTGGGGCTATTATCCGTGGGGTTTCCCTGCGGGGGGGACGCACGGTTATGGGTCCATTCCGTTTGGAGCTATGCCTTTTGGGGATACAGCAATGCCCCTAGGTGATCACTTAACTCTCGCCACTAGGGATAAGATTCTGCGTGGCGAATATGTGGATGTTTTCAATCTCCTGTTTCGGGATTTGGAAAAGAAAGATAAGGAGGAGTTAGATGATCGCGATAAGGAAAGGTTGAAGCGCAGGAAAATTGAGCGGAACTGGCATAACTGGCTGCCAGGCATGTTAATATATGCCGGTGTGGTGGCTAGGGCCCAGCCTTGGAAGGCTGCCCAGTTGTTTCAATACATTGATATAATTTACAGAGGACATACGGACTTCGTTGGTGCAGCTTGGCTGCAATACGAAGAGGAATTCCGTATGCGTGCTGCTCTCAACCCGACCTGGCAGTGGGACAGGATACACCAGCAGCTTTGGCTGCAGGTCATGTCCCCGGCCAAGCCGAATGCAGGTGACCGCTCTGATAGTGGCCACCTGGTGCAGCGGAGTCAGACTACACAGGGCACCTGCGCACCCGCGGGGCAGCCGGTTCAACCCCGGCTGCTGTGCTGGGACTTCAGTTCCCAAGGGGTGTGCTCCAGAAAGGTGTGTAATTTTAAACACCAGTGCCCAATCTGTGGTGGCCCCCACCCTTTCACTTCTTGCACCAGGCAATCTAAGGGGGGGGGGGAAGGCGCGGGGGCGGGGGCGGGGGGCCCCCAGCTACTGCTGGAAAAGGGCCCCAGCCCCATAAACCTGAGGGTTCTTGAACGCCTCCTTGTGGAGTACCCCAAACGCACGGAAGCGCGCTTTTTGTTGGAAGGTTTTCGTTATGGCTTTAGGATTCCTTTTCAGGGTCCTAGGGCTCCCTTCATGTCCTCTAATTTACGTTCGGTTGTGGGCATGGAGGAGGTTGTTAGGTGTAAAATAGCTAAAGAATGTTTGGAGGGGCGTGTTCTGGGCCCCTTTCCGGCCCCCCCGGTCCCGTGTTTCAGAGTGTCGCCCCTGGGTGTGGTCCCAAAGAAAGCCGTGGGGGAATTCAGGCTCATTCATCACTTGTCCTACCCTAGAGGGGGGTCAGTGAATGACGCCATCCCTGAGCACATGTGCTCTGTTCGATACACTTCCTTCGATCAGGCTGTCAAGGTTGTTAGGCAATGCGGGGTGGGGGCCGAGATGGCGAAATGCGACATAAAGTCTGCATTTTGTCTTCTGCCGGTTCACCCTGACGACTTCGAGTTGCTTGGCTTCTCGTTCGATGGCCAGTTTTATATGGATTGGGCATTGCCGATGGGTTGCTCGATTTCGTGTGCAGCCTTTGAGCGTTTTAGCTTGTTCTTGGAATGGGCTCTCAGGTCACGGCTTCAGTGCCGCGCCATGGCCCATTATTTAGATGATTTCCTTTTCGTTGGGCCCCCCGGGGGGGGCAGTGTCACCGCCTTTTGACAGACTTTATTGCCTTGGCGGCTGAGTTGGGCGTGCCTCTCGCCCACGAGAAAATGGAAGGTCCGGCCACTACCCTCACCTTTTTGGGGATTGAGCTGGACACAATTAGGCAGGCCTCCCGGTTGCCTGCCCAGAAGCTCTTCGACCTCAGAACGCGGCTGGCCCTTTTTAAAGGGAAGAAGAAAGCCACGTTGCGTGAGCTCCAGCAGCTGGTGGGGCATTTAAATTTTGCCTGCCGGGTCGTAGCCCCCGGCAGGGCCTTCCTCCGGCACTTGTGCAATGCCATGGGGGGACTTCGTCTCCCCCATCATCGCCTTTCAATCAATAGGGGGATGAGGGAGGACCTGGAAGTATGGGAGGCATTCCTTAGGGACTTTAACGGGGTCTCATTTTGGAGGGAGCCGCTTATGTTAGTGGCCAATATGCAGGTTGCCTCCGACACTTCTGGGTCCCTTGGGTTCGGTGTCTATTTTCAAGGGCACTGGTGTGCCAAACGGTGGCCGGTACAATGGGTCAGAAAGGGATGGTGTAAGGACCTCACCTTTCTGGAACTGTTTCCGATCCTAGTAGCAGTGCATCTTTGGGGGGACAGCTTGGCAAACCACTCTGTCCACTTTGGGTGTGACAATCAGGTGGTGGTTCATGTCCTCCGGTCCCTTACATCTAGGTCAGCGAGGGTTATGAGGCTGGTTCGTGCCTTCACCCTTCGGTGTTTAAAACTTAATATTTTGTTTCTGGCTAGGCATGTCCCTGGGTTGGACAATAGCGTGGCAGATGCTCTGTCTCGCTTTCAGGTTCCCCGGTTTCGGCAGCTTGCCCCCGAGGCGGACGCCGTGCCGACCACGATGCCGTGGGAACTGTGGAACCTTGGAGGCTAGAGGCTGAAAGGGCTATTCAACTGGCACTGAACCCCAGCTCGCAGCGGTCGTACGATCGTGCAGTGCGTCAATTTGCGGGTTTTAGGGGGAATGCGGGTTTGCAACAGGTATGGCCCATACCAGTGCAGCACCTCATGCAGTTCTGCGTGGCTCAGAGAGGTACTGGGCTGTCGGTTAAGTCCATCGGGTCAGCTAGCGGCTTTAGCCTTCGCTAGTAAGGCCAAGGGTCTTGCAGATCTGACAGGCGATTTCCGTTTGCGGAAAATGCTTGAAGGGTGGTCCCGTGAAACTGGGACTCGCAGGGACAATAGGCAGCCAATTTCCCCTACTATTCTTAGGGGCTTAGGCGAGCTTTGGGTTAAGTTATGTCGCTCTCGGTTTGAGGCGGCGTTGTTTCATGCGGCTTCCCTTACTGCATTTTTTGGGGCACTTAGGGTCAGCGAATTGGTGGCCCTGGCACGGGCTGATCAATTGGGCCGTGCCTTGAGGGTGCAGGATCTCAAATTCGAGGGTGACGAGGTCACCCTCAGGGTACGGAGGTCCAAGACCGACCAGGCGGGTAAGGGGTTCTTGTTACGTTTGGGCATCTGTGCCGAACCTGGCCTATGCCCGGTCAGCGCTTTGAGGTGCTATGTGGCTCTTCGGGGAGAGGGTGACGGGCTGCTTTTCCGGCACGAGGATGGCTCCCCATTGACCAAATATCAGTTTTGGTCGGTGACTGGGAAGGCTTTGTCGGAACTGGGTCTTGACGGCTTGAAATTTGGGACTCATTCTTTCAGGATCGGGGCGGCCTCGACGGCCGCGGCTATGGGGTACCCGGGCCCAGTTATACAGAGACTGGGACGCTGGTGGTCAGCGGCCTTCCGATCTTATGTCCGCCCTTTGGGCGGAGAGGCGAATACTTCTTGACTTTGGTCTCTTTGCAGGTGCGGCGGCTTGCTACACGAGGAAGAGGGTTTTGATTTGTGGCCATAGTATGGTCTTTTGGGCTGCTCGTCAAGCAAAGAAGACCCAGTTCGGCTTGCAGTTGGGCCTCAGTTTGTGGGCTACGGTGGAATGGCAGGGTCGCAGAGGTTTGAGGTGGCCTGGTCTCCTGCCGCTCCTTTTTGAGGGAAGGTGTGGCCCTCTGCCGGACATTCTGGTCATCCACCTTGGTGGCAATGATCTTGGCCTTATGAAGGGTAAGGCCCTATCTTTGCAGGCGGAGGCCGACCTGTGGTGGATTAAAGAGCGTTGGCCTGACACGCTCATTATATGGTCGGCAATACTTCCCCGTCGTGTATGGAGGGAAGCTTTGGACCCTGCCGGGATTGAACGGGCACGTCATAGGGCTAACAGGGCCTTGGAGAAGGCCTTGGGCCAGGGTCTAGGGATATATCTGCCACACCCCGCTATTAAGGCTGAGGTGGCTGACCTTTACCGTAACGATGGGGTCCACCTGTCGGTGAGTGGCAATGATATTTTCCTGGAGGATTTGCGGCAAGGGCTCAGGTTGGCCATAAGCCACCTGTGGGGTGCTAGGGCCTAAGCTGAGGCTTGAACCTTAGCAGTGGCAGGTAGGATAGCTTGAGCGGGCCGGTGACCCCTTGGCACATTCCCGTTAGTTGGGAAATGGGGGTCTGTCAGGAGCGGCTGGTGAGGCTGTACAGCTGCCAGCTGTGAGGGCAGACTGCCTGGTGGGGAACCCTGACAAGGCCGCCCCTAGGCTCCACGGCTAGTGGGGGATGGTGCTTTGAAGGGGAACCACTCGCCTGGCCACTGGGTCCCAGCCATCCTCTGGATGGAACACCCCCGGGGCAGCAGGGGTCACCCAGACAGGTCAAGGCGGTGGTCCAGCAGGACCCCAGGGCTTGACCTGTACCGCAGTTATATCCCTTGCCGCAATGACAGTTTATGTTATGTTGGTGTTAATTAATAAAGTGGCCCTGTTTATATCCCAATACGGTCTCTGTCTTTTATTCCGACTGGAGTGGCAATGCGGCACTTTCCCATCCGGCAGCAAGGCTGCTCGGATGGGGGCCGGGTTTGCCGCTCCGGAAGGAGCAAAGACAGCCCGCGCTTTAGCCCATCCGGGCATTGGCCTGGGAGCGGAGCAAACGACTTGTTAGCTGGTTCCGCCCCACAGGTCCTCCTCAGTCACCGCGTGTCTGCTCGTCCCACCCACCTCTCCCTGTTACAGTGCGGGATTAGCCGGTCGCCGTTTTACGGGGCCAGGTAGGAATTTTTTCTTCTTCCCCAATTGGCCAACAGGGAAGTTGTTTTTCGCCTACCTCGCACTGCGGGAAATATTTAAATTGGTGGTATGGTGGATTGTATATAGTTTGGCCACTGGCAGGTAGGATAGCTTGAGCGGGCCGGTGACCCCTTGGCACATTCCCGTTAGTTGGGAAATGGGGGTCTGTCAGGAGCGGCTGGCGAGGCTGTACGGCTGCCAGCTGCGAGGGCAGACTGCCTGGTGGGGAACCCTGACAAGGCTGCCCCTAGGCTCCACGGCTAGTGGGGGATGGTGCTTTGAAGGGGAACCACTCGCCTGGCTGCCGGGTCCCAGCCATCCTCTGGATGGAACACCCCCGGGGCAGCAGGGGTCACCCAGACAGGTCAAGGCGGTGGTCCAGCAGGACCCCAGGGCTTGACCTGTACCGCAGTTAGATCCCTTGCCGCAATGACAGTTTATGTTATGTTGGTGTTAATTAATAAAGTGGCCCTGTTTATATCCCAATACGGTCTCTGTCTTTTATTCCAACTGGAGTGGCAATGATTACCTGATAGCTAGGGGTGTGCATTATAAAATTATACATGAAAAGCACCATTTTGGGATGTTACTGTGATTTTCTGGAATGGTAACAGAAATCATTTCAATTCAATTCAAATACCTTTAATGGCATACAAAGATCTAAGACAGCAAACAAGTCACTATAAAATTACATAAAATATCAGAAGTCAATATATTTATACAAAACTTGTATGAATCTTAAGCACACCCACTAAAAACTCTGCAACCACTTTAGAAATCGCTATATCATTATCCTTTAACAGAACATTGTTCTGGTGTTCAATACGTTTTGGCAACCTCTCCAACAGCATTCTTCGCAACTCATCATATAAATGGCATTCCAAAATTATATGCGGGATGGAATCTGGGCAGTTGGCTCCACACAAACAATGTCTTTTTGGAAAGGGGACTTGCTAGTATCTCCCCTGAAGGACATTGGAGGGAAAGGCATTTAGTCTGGCCAGCATAAAGGCCCTACGACAGCCTGGAGTCTCAAGATTATAAAAGTACTGCGGAATTCTGCCAACATATGTAGTCAATCCTAATGCAGCTGAGGAGCAAACAAAAGGTTGGGCTGGAAATAACTTCTATTGTTCCCAATCTAGGCCGATTCCAGACAACTAACCTGAAGGCGCTGCATCCCGCTATGTTCCAGATCGCTACGGGGAAAACGCGAAATATCACGTTTTCTTGCGCAAGTTTGGCGCGACATCGTGCCAAACTCGTGCAAGAAAACGCGACATTTCGCATTTTCCCCGTCGCAATCTGGAACATGGCAGCATGCAGCGCCTTCAGGTTAGTCATCTGGAATCGGCCCTAGTAGACGCTGCTTAACACCATTCAGGATATAGGCCTCATCAGACATAAATAAGTCCTCCACTGCTAGTCCCATAGACTTAAGTTTACTCAGTATTCCTGCTGACCACGCCCAGGAATACTGATCCCTTTTCAAATAGGTTAATAGACTAGAAGTCTCGGCTCTAAAATAAATTTTGAGCCAAAATTTAAAGGTAGTGATCCAAGCTGTTGTCTCAATCAAACATTGACCAAATTCCGCACACAAAGCAAAATAGGAAACACAATTTGGGACACCCAAAATTTGCCTGAGGAGTGTTGCTTGGATATCCTCCATCTTTCTGTTAAAAGCTGAAATCCATATAGAGCATTTGAGCTAAAAATTTTGCTTTCAAATCTTTTATGGCTGCCGGGACACATTGGTTACCCCTAGAGAAATAAAATTGATGGTTGTTGTGGGTTTTCCGGGCTGTATTGCCGTGGTCTTGGCATTGTAGTTCCTGACGTTTCGCCAGCAGCTGTGGCTGGCATCTTCAGAGGTGTAGCACCAAAAGACAGAGATCTCTCAGTGTCACTGAGAGATCTCTGTCTTTTGGTGCTATGCCTCTGAAGATGCCAGCCACAGCTGCTGGCGAAACGTCAGGAACTACAATGCCAAGACCACGGCAATACAGCCCAGAAAACCCACAACAACCATCATTCTCCGGCCGTGAAAGCCTTCGAGAAATAAAATTGTTTAGATAACAGAAATCCAGAATGTTTGGGAATTATGAAACCACCTCTCTGAAAAATCCATGTTTGTGTGTGTTTTCAGGTGCTTAATATCAACAATGAAATGGATGTCTTGCTTTTCTTTGATTCTGCTGATTTCCCAGGCAATGGTTCAGGGAAGGCCGCTGCTGACTGGAGTAAGCTAGGTGCAGGGCCTGATAGAGCTGTGGTTCTGACTTGCACCTTCTCTGGTCCCTCTCTCCTTTGTGGGGCCTGAGCAGTTTTTTCCTCTGCAAGTAGAGTGGCTGAGGGGGCCTTGTTCAGGGGCTCATAGAATTAGGCCCATTGGTCAAGTTTGTTTGAAATTTGGTGGGTTTTACTGGACAGTTGTCTTATCTCCTCGCATGTGTATGCTTTACAGCTGGCTTATTTGGACTCCAAATGAGCCTGATTTGGCCTCTTTGGGGCCCAAATCAGCTTGCTGCTGTGAAATGCAGGAGCATTCTTGGGATTACATGATGACTCCCAGGAAGGAATGACTGTGCCTAGAGTGAGGAATGAACTTGAAGAAGCAGAATGACACAGACACACTGCACTGGACATCAAACCACAACCTTATTGATTACAGTTGTTTAGGTCCTGGAGCAGCATAGCTTGGGACAAATGGATGCAGCTGACAGCCCAACTGCTGGCAGTGAACACCTTCACCTGCCTGCTAAAGGTAACTAAGGAAAGATAGCTAGACTTAGGGCCAGATGCTACAGAAGGTGCTGTTTCTGCACACCACTAGAGATGGGCACAAACCAGAAAAAAACCCGAACCATGTGGTTCATGAAATTTCACGAACTACAAACTTTCACGAACCTGCCCCTGGTTCGTGAACCAGTTCATTTGGTTCATGGAAGCGTCACATCCAGGTTAGAAAATCATCACTTCCAGGTCAGCAGAAGTTCACTTCCGGGTCAGCAGAAGGACTGCAGGAAGTCCATCCCCTGTTGCTTAGGAAACTGATTGATTGGCACCAGTCTAAAGTTCAGGGCTGGCATGCCCATTTCTACATACTACCCACTTTTGGGGCATGGTCAACATGCCAGCCCTGAAGGTGGCTATCATTCTTTAACTGTCACAACCTCCTCCAACCAGCTCAGTGACTTTGACTTGAAGTCCTCAGGGAAGGAGGAGTCTGAGGAGCCTGGGTCAGTGGATGAGGAGGACAAGAGGGTTGGGGGGGGGCAGCACCGTAGAGGAACCAGCTGATAATGTTCCATCAGCACCAGAGGCCACTCTGCCAGATCCTGCAAGAGAAACTGCACCACCACCCCTGGGATAGCCACTAGACCCTTTCCCACTCCACAGGCACAGTGGTGGCAGAAGGCCCAGGCCAACATGTCACAGAAAGAAGACAGTGCAAAATTAGTTGCATGCCACCCCCCTGTAGAACTAGTGCATGGTGCTGAGGGTAATACTTCCTTCCAGGATCCTGGCCAGGATAGCCGCAGGAACTACAGCACCTGTTGGCAGGACAGCTGTGCCCAATTCTCTCTTAGCCTACTTAGGCTAAGCCCTGGGAAGATAGCTCTGCTAGATCCATAAGCCTTGTGTTTCCAGCCCCAGTATGTGTTCTGCTTCAGGCAGCAGCCAGGTCTGCACAGTACTGCTGACAGGTAACGAGACCAGCTGGCAAGGCTAGGAATGAACAAAGTCCGTAAATCAAGGGAGTAGTCAAAGACAGGCCGGGTTGGAGGCAGCGTTCCCGGTAACGTGCGCTGGTGCGCAGTGGCGCACGAATTTTAACATGCCAGCGCACGTCTAAGAAAGCCCAGCGCACAGAATGGCACCCTGGGCCTCCACTTCCCTGTTTCCCACCCTGACAGCCTGCCTGTGATGCCCTTGCCTGGCCTGGTGTGCCTGGTGTAGACCTGGCCCCAGCTCCGCCTTCTGCCTTCCCTGTTTCCTGCCAGAAGGGGCTGATGCCGCCCCAGCCATGGCATGGAGGAAGGAGGAGGAGGAGGCGGTGGCAGCAGCAGCAGCATGGGGTGGGCAGCCTTGGGGCCTCTTTGCCGCACACCCGCAGCACCGGGAGCTGGGGGCAGCAGCAACATGGGGCAGATGGCCTTGAGGCCTCTCCGCTGCACGCACGCTGTGCTCAGCAGCGGTGTGGGGCAGATGGCCTTGAGGCCTCTCCGCTGTATGCACACCATGCCTGGTGGCGGTGGCGGCATGGGGAGGGCGGCCTTGAGGGCTCTTCCCCGCATGCACGCTGTGCTTGGCGGCGGTGGCGGCGTGGGGCAGATGGCCTTGAGGCCACTCTGCCGCACGCACACTGCACCCGGTGGTGGCGTCAGTGTGGGGAGGGCGGCCTTGAGGCCTCTTCCCTGCATGCACACTGTGCTCAGCGGCGGCATGGGGTGGATGGCCTTGAGGCCTCTCCTCCGCATGCACGCCGTGCCCGGTGGCGGCGTTGGTGTGAGGAGGGCGGCCTTGAGGCCTCTTCACTGCATGCTTGCAGCTCCGGGATGCAGCAGGGGGCGGGGGGCCTTGAGGCATTTTTGTCTCACACCCACAGCGCTGGGAGCTGATGGCAGCGGCGACATGGGACAGGCGGCTTTGGAGCATCTCTACTGCATGCTTGCAGTGCTGGGAGTCACTCCACTGCATGCCCGCAGCTCGGGAGCTGGAGGAGGCAGCAGCGTGATGTTCTGTTCTCCAGAAATTGGCTGATAGACTGGAGATGGACTGCTTTGATGGACTGGTTGATGGATTCTCGGATAAAGTTGGCACCATCTAACTGTGAATGATTTAACAGTCAGGAGATGCAGGCACTGATTGTTTTTACATAACACAATTTAAAAGGAAAAAACGTTAAAAATGTGGAATCTCTCCCTCTCCCTCTGATGCTGGGGATCAAACCTGGGCCCTGCATCAAGTCTGCCCAACATTGTTACCCTGGTATAAATGTTTGGGAAATTAGCTTCTCGTTTCTTAACACTTTCAGCCCTGTATCCAACTGCTAATTGTTTTCAAATATCTTCAACCCATTCTCTATTGCATTGTTCACTGACTGCCCAATTCTGTTGATTGTATTGACTCACAAACAAAATAAAATAAATAGCAGCCCTGCAAGGTTTTTAAGGCAAGAGATGTACAGAACTGGTTTGCCATTGCCTACTTCTGCAAAGTAACACAGGGAGGGGGGCACCTACTTAGCTTCAGATCAGGCTATCCTGGTTTGGGCTCAGGATGTATACTACCCCTAAACATGGAGTATTCAGTTGACCCTTATGCAAAAAAACCTGTGAACAGACCTTTTATCCACACATTTCTCTAATCATTTTTAAAGTCCCTAATACCCTCTAGCTGTTGCCACATCATGCAGTAGTGAATTCCATAAATTAAAGATGCAGTCTTTAATATATGGTAAAAGAAGCTGATATATTGGAGGAGCCTGCATTTATCTGCACTGAATAAGGGTGGATCTGTTTTGACATATTCCATTACATGTTTGTGAGTTTTATTAGATCCCAGCTTTCTGGTGACAATAGATGTTTGTATTTCTGATAGTATGTGGTTCAATTCATCAATAAGATGCCAGGAAGTCACATTCCTTTAGATCCAAAGTGATTATATTAGATTTGTTTAAAAGAGATATATATTTCTCTTCAGCTATAAAACTGGTGTTAAGCTTGACTACGGCCGCACCTGGAGTATTGTGTGCAGTTCTGGAGGCCTCACTTCAAAAAGGATGTGAGCCCTACGAGGAAAGGCTGAGGGCCTTGGGAATGTTTAGTTTGGAGAAAAGGAGATTGAGGGGGGACATGATTGCTCTCTTTAAGTATTTGACAGGCTGTCATTTGGAGGAGGGCAAGGAGCTGTTCCAATTGGCAGTAGAGGGTAGGACCCGAAACAATTGGCTTAAATTACATGCACAAAGGTACCGGCTGGATATTAGAAAGAAATTTTTCATGGTCAGAGTCAGCTGCCTAGGGAGGTGGTGAGCTCCCCTTCACTGACAGTTTTCAAGAAGAGGCTGGATGAATATTTGTCAGAGATGCTTTAGGCTGATCTTGCACTGGGCAGGGGGTTGGACTAGGTGGTCTGTATGGCCCCTTCCAGTTCTATGATTCTATGGTTCTACTGCAGCAAAAATGGCCACATTGGAAGATATGGCTAAATTCATCTGACACGCAGATAAATTTATATAGACATGCATTTTCACTGGATGGCTAGAAGCTAATAAAACTCAGAAACATTTAATGGAGTATGTCAAAACAGATCCACCTCCATTCAATGCAGGTAAATGCAGGCTCATCCAATATATCAACCTCTCTAACCAACATCACCTTTGCCTTGTCTGGATTCAGTTTCCCCTTGTTTTCCCTCTATCTCTTGACCACAGTTACCATGCAGTGGCCTGATGTGGAGATTACATATGCATAAGTGGGTGGTGGCACCCAATATCAATGCCTCAGGCAATCTAATTCAGAAGTCTTTTAATCAAATGGATTCTGGTTTTGGAAAAGGCGCACTCACAACTTGCAAGTTGCTGCTCACAAATTGGATTTCTGGCTCACAACACTTCACCGCTTAGAGGGAACATTGGTCAGAGGTCAGAGAAATACTTCCAAGGAGCAAGCACAGGCAACACAGTAGCAGTTCAGAGAACTCGTTGAAGCCACACTGCCTCCCTCATGTTCTTATACTCTGGGAGCGTTTTGTCAGCTAGCACAGCTGCTTTAAGTCTCCTCCTCTGAAGCCCCTCCTTCCTCTGAGAAGGCTGGCCTGTTTAGAGCTTGGAGGCATGCTGATTGACATTGGATCTATAAGTCTCTTCTGTGCCTGCTGCATCGACGTTGCTCTTGGGGGTCTGGAGATGTTGGAGGGGATAAGGAAGCTGGCTGCATCTGGGCTGATGGCTCTGGGTGGGGAAGGGGAGCTTCTGGCTGGGATTCGGCATCTGACAGTTCAGCTGTGGTCGGCTGATGGGAGACAGGCTGCTCCTCCTCAGGAGGAGCAAGGCTGTCAGCAAGCCTTGGCTGTTCCAGCTCCTCCTCCTCTGAGGAATCGTCAGGCCCCGACTGTACTATGACAGTATGATGGGATAGCATCCATTTTTAATGAAACATATTAAGGCATTGAATTAAAATGTCACCACCTGGAGCAAGTGTTTTGCCACAGGAAATATGATACCTTAACTTCAGCCCCGTTGTTTAATGCCATGGATGGGAGTACACTGTGCTATCTTCCCCTGAGGGTTAAGGGCAGCCCTTGGTTCATGGACCCAAGACATTGGAACCATGGGGTTATAGGGAAATTCAGGTCTCTGAAAACACAGTGTGTGCAAGCATAAGTGTCCAAACTTGGGAACAAAGAGATTCAGCTGGTCTCCACCCCCACCCCACCCCCACCCCCCCATTTGCACTTTACAAGCACAGGAATTATACTTGCAGTTTTGATAATTAGTTAAATCACTTTTAAGTCACATCAGTTGAACAGGTTCCCATGCAAAACCACAAATAGAATGGTAACTCTTAGGATTTGATAAAGATCATGGAAAGACAGCCCAAGAACAGATCACTGAGGTGTTAGCTGAATACCTGGGGAAGGAGGAGGAGGAAGTTGTGGCTATCCTAGATGTGGTATACCGTGTAAATTCAAGACTCGCGACCCAGAGGAAACTACCAAGAGATGTGATTGTGCAATTCATGACCAGAAATATAAAAGAGAAGATTGTGACTAAACAGTTTCAAGATCCATTGGAGATTGATGGCAAGACAATTATTATCATGAAGGAATTACCCAGATCGGTGTTGTTAGATCGAAAAAAATATAAAGCTCTAGTTCAGATTCTGAAGGACATGAAAATAAGGTACAGATGGGAACTACCAGAAGGAGTGTCCTTTGAATTTGGAGGAGCGAAAAAGCGCATTAGATCTGAATCAGAGATGGAACAGTTTATAAGGGACAATGAAAAGGACTTACCAGCAACAAGATTATGAATATGGAGTGCAAAGTTTTATCTTGGAATGTAAATGGACTTAATTCACTGAATAAGAGAAAAAGTATTTTCCACTGGCTATTAAAACAAAAATGTGATATTGTATGCCTGCAAGAGACTCATATTAGAAAGCAGGATGCAAAGTATCTAAAATTGAATAAATTGGGTAGTGATTTTGTAGCGGCCTCTAATAAGAAAAAAAGGGGAGTGGTATTGTATATAAAAGAGGAGCTACAGCCAAAGTTAGTGATGAGAGATGCGGAAGCCAGATTTTTAGCAGTGGAATGTATATGGAATTTAAAGAGAGTATTGGTGACTGGAATTTATGCACCTAATGGAGCAAAAGAAAGCTTCTTTGAGGACTCGAGGAAGCAATTAGATGAACTTTCTTATGACCAGATAATTCTTGCAGGAGACTTCAATGGAGTGACAAACTTGGAACTAGATAAAAAGTCAGCAACTGCACAAAAGAAAAGAGGACTATTACCAAAGACGTTTTTTGTATTGACGCAACAGGAAACTTTAGAAGATGTATGGAGAAGACAAAATCCCAAAGGCAGACAATATACGTTTTTCTCCGCGAGACACTCTACGCTATCAAGAATCGATATGATCTGGGCCTCAAAAGACTTAGCGCTTTGGACTAAGGATGTGGAAATAATGCCTATGGTAGGCTCAGATCATAATCCAATTATGTGGAAGTTGGGGAAAAGGAGTAAAAGGAAAGGATGGAGAATAAATGAGGATTTGCTGCAAGAGGGAGAAAATATGGAGACGTTGAGAAGAGAAACAAAGTTTTCATACAATATAACATGAATAGAGAAGTACCAACCAACAAGGTATGGGACACCTACAAGGCAGTAATTAGGGCATGTTAATGGACTTAAATGGAAGAGCCAGGGGAAAAAAAGAGGAAAAGAGACAGGAGATCACGGAGAAAATAAAAGCCAAAGAAATACAGTTAAAGAAAAGACCAGGGAAAAAGAAAATCTACCAGGACATTAAAATTCTTCAAGAACAGCTGACAGCAATGAACAACAAAGAATTGGAATGGAATCTTAAGAGAATGAATCAAAAGGCGTTCGAAGGCGCAAATAAACCTGGGAAATATTTGGCATGGCAACTGAAGAAGAGAAAGGAGAAGAAAATAATAAATAAAATCTGTGAGGACAATAAAGTGTACCTGGAACAGACAGCTATTAGTAGAGCCTTTTATAAATTTTATGCCAAATTGTATAATAAAAAAGAGGTGAATAAAGACTCAATAGCGACATATTTGGAGAAAATGAAGCTCCCAGTAATCTCGGAAGCTTGGAGAGACAAATTGAACAATGAAGTAACGGAGGAAGAAATAAGAAAGGCAATACAGTCAACAAACTTGGGAAAGGCGCCAGGACCGGATGGACTTACAGCCAAATTTTATAAGGTAATGGCTAATGAACTGGCACCATTCCTAAAAGATGTGATTAATGGTGTTTTAAAGGATCAACGGATCCCAGACACTTGGAGCGAAGCCAATATATCACTGATCCCTAAAGAGGGGCAAGATTTGACTAATGTGAAAAATTATAGACCTATATCGTTACTTAATAATGATTACAAAATTTTTGCGAAGATATTGGCGGAAAGAGTGAAGGGATGGCTTTCTGAAGTTATTGAGGAGGAGCAAGCCGGTTTTTTGCCAAACAGACAAATCAAAGACAATTAAAGGACAGTTATAAATGCTATTGAATGCTATGACAAACATTGTGACAAGGAGGTTGGTTTCTTCTTTGTGGACGCTGAAAAAACGTTTGACAATTTGAACTGGGACTTTATGTTGGCCACCATGGAAAGCTACAAATGGGAGAAAGATTCATAAGAGCAGTAAAGGAAATTTACAGAGACCAGAGTGCAGCAATTGTGGTGAATGATGAGGTGACCAAGAAATTGACTATAGGTAAAGGAACAAGACAAGGTTGCTCGTTGTCTCCACTGTTGTTTATTTTGGTTTTGGAAATATTGATGATACAGATACGAGAAGACAATGCAATCCGTGGAATAAAAATAAAGGACTTTTCCTACAAGGTCAGAGCATTTGCGGACGATATAATGCTAATTGTGGAAGATCCAATGGAGAATATGCCAAAAGTAATAGAGAAGATTAAGGAATTTGGAGATTTGGCAGGATTTTATGTAAACAAAAAGAAGTCAAAGATACTATGTAAAAATATGACTAAACAAAAGCAACAACTATTAATGGAAATAACAGACTGCGAAGTAACAAGTAAGGTGAAATATCTGGGAATTGAACTGACTGCAAAGAATATAGATTTATTTAAAAACAACTATGAGAAATTGTGGACTCAGATAGAGCAAGACTTGATTAAATGGAATAGACTGAACTTGTCATGGTTGGGAAGAATTGCAGTAATTAAGATGAATGTGCTGCCAAGAGTGATATTTCTGTTACAGACAATACCAATTATTCGAGACTCTAAGCAGTTTGAAAAATGGCAGAGGAAAATATCAGATTTTGTTTGGGCAGGCAAAAAGCCTCGAGTGAAAATGAAAGTGTTACAAGATGCAAAAGAAAGAGGCGGAATGCAACTGTCCAACATAAGACTTTATTATGACGCAATTTGTTTAGTGTGGTTGAAAGATTGGATGACGCTGAAAAACCGGAAATTACTGGCCTTAGAAGGATATAAAAAAATATTCGGATGGCATGCATACTTATGGTATGATAAAGTAAAAGCGGACTCTATGTTCTTACATCATTATATTCGGAGAAGCCTATTCACAACTTGGAAGAAGTACAGAAATTACCTACAAGATGGAATCCCCTCATGGGTGGTTCCATATGAAGTAATAGATCCGAGAACTGTCGATAATGAACAACAGTGTTTAACATACAAGGAGATAACCCGAATGGAATTTTCTAAACCCAAAATAAAGACGCAGGACGAGTTGTCTCCAAGTTACGATTGGTTTCAGTATAGACAGATCAGAGATCTTTATAATTCGGACTGTGCGAAGGGAGGGATAAGAATGGAGAATTTGGAATTAGAACAGGCACTTTTACAAGAGGACAAAAAGGAAATCTCTAAGGTATATAAAGTGCTGTTGAAATGGTATACTGAAGATGAAACAGTTAAAGTGCAAATGGTGAAGTGGGCTATAAACTTTAATAAGGAAATAACAATGGAGGCGTGGGAATACTTGTGGAAAAATACATTGAAGATCACGACATGCACTAATATCAAAGAGAATGTCTACAAAATGATTTATCGTTGGTATATGACACCAAAGAAAATTGCGCTAGGGAATCTGAACACGTCTAATAAATGCTGGAAATGTAAAAAGCATGAGGGATCTTTGTATCATATGTGGTGGACTTGTGAGGTAGCTAGGCAGTACTGGGGGGAAATAATAAGAGTAATAAGCGAGATTTTACAATTTCAAATTAATAAGAACCCAGAACTCCTGCTACTGAACTTGGGAATGGAGGACATTCCCAGCACAATATAGGACATTGCTATTTTACATGACAGCAGCGGCTAGACTTTTGTACGCGCAAAAGTGGAAAGTGCAAGAAGTGCCAACTATTGAGGACTGGATTTATAAATTGCTGTACATGGCGGAAATGGACAAAATGACAAGGAAACTGAGAGACCTTGATCCAGGACAGTTTAAAACGGATTGGGAGAAGCTGAAACAATATTTAGTGAAGAAATGGGAGGTGGGAGGAGAACTGTGGCAGTTTGAAAATTACTGAAATACAATAAAAGTAGAGGGAGGTGACTTTACCGGGGGGCGGAGAGATAAGTGAGAATTTCTAAGCAACTATTTTATTAGACTATTATATATAGCATTAAGTATCATAGGTGTTATTATAAGAATTATAATGATAGAAATTAACTAACTATAAGGATAGAAACTAATTAATTTCATTTTTGGCAATAATTGTATAATGGAGATAATTTTATAATTGCAATGAAGAAATTTAAGCAAGGTGGGAAAATATATATTAATGTATAGATCATGTATTAAATTGATTGATTTAGTTTGGAGGTATATATGGGTCAAATTGGCTGACTATTTTTGGTGGATAGTTGCATAATGGAAGAATTATATAATTATATAATTAAAGCAGTACGAAGATAAGATATGTAGAAAAAGTAATATATAGAGTATAAGTTAAATTGGTTGACTTATATTGAATGTACTGTTTATAGAAGTATCTAAAATTATGCTAAATGAGGGATACATTGTTTGTCCCATATTGAAGATGAGATTATAAGATAGAGTATAGAGTACCAAATTTAGCTAAATGATTATTATTAGAAGAAAATATGCCAAGAATGTATTATTTAGTTACGCATTATTTAGTTGTTAAAGTAAGTAGGAAGACAGAAGGAGCACTGTGTTATATAGATAAGCTTAGAAGAAAGTGAAAGTTTACGTTTGATAGAATAAATTTGAAATGAGTAAGGGAAAAGGGACAAAGGGTTGGAAAACTGTTGGAAGTCAACAAAAGGGGGGAAAGGGAGGGGGTTAGAATTGGAAAAATTAAAGGAAACTGATTGTAATGTACAATTTAATGATATCTAATCCAATAAAAAAATTTTTAAAAAAAGATAAAGATCACAGTTCCTTGCAGCTAACATGCATACTATATTATAGCACTTGGATCTATTTTAATAATAATAACAATAACATTGAATTTATATACTGCCCTTCAGGACAACTTAATTCCCACTCAGAGCAGTTTACAAAGTATGTTATTATCCCCACAACAAACACCATGTGAGGTGGGTGGGGCTGAGAGAGCTCCAGAGAGCTGTGACTAGCCCAAGGTCACCCAGCTGGATTCAAGTGGAGGAGTGGGGAATCAAACCCAGCTCTCCAGATTAGAGTCCCACGCTCTTAACCACTACATCAAACTGGCTTTTGTATATCAGTGGTACAAAAGTGCCTCTTTCTTCCTAAAGGTGCTACTGGACTCTTTTCGATTTTGCTACTACAGACTAACACGGCTAACTCCTCTGGATCCACTTTCTTCCTTAAAATCTGATCAGAACTGCATATCAAGCAAAAAGCTTTAATATCATGTTATTTGGCATCAAAAGTTCACATTAAGATGATCTGCCATCCCTGATGCCCAGGTATCCAGACTTCTGTCTCCTTTCAACCCCTATGATTGATCAATCACTCACCTCTTGTTTTTCTGCCACATATTCAAGTAGCCAACTTCCAGTCCTAGCTCGAGTTAATCCAAATTTGCCAATTTGAATTTAGACACCTACCAATTGTCCATATTAATTAATCTTATTTACATTAACTATAAGTGACACAGAGTCTAAAGACAGCATCCTAACAGATACTTTTTGCCTGTTTTCTTGGCCTTACTTTTGCCAGTTATTTGGTACCTTTTGTTTTGGCTGGGTTTTTAACGGGTTTTTGCCTGTCTTTTTTGATGTACCTTCTTTTACTTTTCATCTTCTTTTTGGACCTCTGTTTGGATTTTGCATCTTCATTTCAGTGCACCCTTTCTGCATTCTTCTAAAATGCTCCAGAAGCGCCCTATGCACAGTACACGCCCATACACCAAGCACCTTTTTTTGGCTTGTTAGCATGGCTAAATGTGATCGTTTGCATCTACCCTTTTGGAGTTATTTTTTGGAACTTTCCATTGTGGACTCTTTGATCTTCTGTACAGTTTGTATGTTTTACTTCTGCACCCATACTTATACATACACTAGGAACATCCAAAATATTGCCACAAATAGAAGATCAGTGCTGTTTGTTGGCTATGGTTGAGTACGGCTTACAACTGGTGCTAATATGAAGTGTGTACAAGTGAAAGACCCTTTGTTTTGCTATGTATTTTCATTATATTCTTTTTAGTCTGTATTTTTATAGCTATTTCATCATTTGTCTATTTAACAGTAGTAAAACTCTATTACCAAACCTGAGTGTCAAGTTTTTAATTCTCCACAATCTTATTAAGAGTATGAGGGAGACAGTATATTACTAGTCCTCACTCCTCTCTCTCTCATCAGTTGTCCTTGGCTTTGTGTCACAGTGAGTGTTAAGATCATTCACAGGACCCTGGAATATACAGGAAAAGAGCCTGGCTTAGTACAGGACACTAACCCACAGAAGCACAGGGCCAGTGTGTCTAATCTGCATCTGACTGTTCTGTTACCATGGCTGCTTGGAGTTCTGATCCTGGAAAGGAAACAGCTGCCCTTGCAGGAGAGTTGTGAGAGCAAGCGCCCACTCACCCCAGCCTAAAGCCATGCTCTCACCTCCCTGTGGGGTGGGGTGGGGGAGCCTGGCTGAGACACTCTGAGCGAGCCACCCTGAAACAGCAGTGTTAGTGTGGCTTCCTGGGTGACTGCCTTCATGGAAGGTATGGGCTGTGCGGCCTCATTGGCATAGTCCATGCCCCCCCCAGTGAGCTTTGACCACAGAGGCTAGCATTTGAGGGATAAGAGTGAGGGGAAAAGGGAGGCTGGTGTGAATGAACCCACTGGGGCAGCTGCCTCCCCAGCTCCTTCTTACCTGTTAATGCACCATTGACCCTCTGAGCCAAGACTTGGGGGAAACTGAATAACCTGTAAGGGAACTGGGGTGGTAGTTGTTAGTCAGACATTTTGGACTCAGTTATCCTCCCCTGAGTGAGTGTACAGATCTCCTCAGATTTTGTCAAGTCCCCCCCTCCAGTGCACTCCTGCCTCACCACTGCACTGTGGGACCCTCTCCCACCTTGTACTCTATGTCCTCATGGCAGAGGGCTCTTGGGCAGGGCCTCTGGCTGCCCCTGCTGGAGGTTATGTAGGGTGTGCGGGAGACTGATTGGCTGCTGGGACAGAGGCTTGACTGCCATGGGGGTGTGAGAGGATTGGTCCCCACAGTAGTCACCATCCTGTGCTCCAATGAGCTGCTGGGGGAACAAGTGAGTAAAATGGGCACCTATCGGTTATGACGCTGATTTTTGTGGTGTAACTTTCCACCACTATAGGGGGTGTTTCCGGGCCTGGAATGGATTAGGGAGCTGACTATCTCATGCCCTGCCCCCCAGACAACCCCCCGGGCACTGACACAGGGCAGCTGGGTAAAGGCAGGGGGGCACAGCGGAGTGGCGCCATGGCTGAGCACCATTGTAGGGAGTGTTACACCTACATAAGTCTGGGATATGATGGTGTAACAATTAGTCCACTCCCTGTACACTTTCTGCCCCCCACTCAGGATTGGGCTTTTAGCATCCCATTTTTCAAAACTATTGGGGATTGGTGCCAGCCTCTCCAAGGGAGCAAAAACATCCTTGTCTGTTTCACCTCTTATTTACTCATCTGATTGTATAGAAAATAAATCTCATATCTTACTTTCAGGAATTATGCTGGTAAATAATCAGTTTGATATTTTTCTTCTTACCAAATTCAGGTGTTTGAAGAAGTACAAAAGAATACACATAGAAACAACTCTTTGGCCATTGACGAATCAACATATCATGAAGATGTATCACCCTCAACACTAGTAAGAATTCCTAGTGGACATGAATTTTAGTCCTTAAAATTTTAGTCCTTTGCATTTTTAACCATGAGTTGTGCAGGCCGGCAATGTTCTGAATTAAACAAAGCATACAGACTTACAGAAAAATTCAAATATAGGGAATCAGAATGAAAAGTTTTGATATAATTAAAGAAACATTAGGCATTCATGAAACATTGTTACTTCATTATGCCCTTGTGTTTCTAAAAATGTAAACGTAATTACTAATAAGAAAATGTATAATGAAATAAACCTTGAAAATGTGAGAAGGTTCTTTGAATTTTTTAATAGTAAAGGATCAAATACTAAACTATAAGATGAGTGGGTGATTGTATCTATTCCTTAAAAAAATACTTTTACCCTGTGTTGGGGATGGATGATGAAGAGAAATCAAGAAATTTTGTTGAACCAACATTTAATACAATTGGGCTACAGTCCTTTGCAAGTTCTCATTTATGTGAGAGAATCAAAATCTATGTGCCATTTTAATAAACTTGTCTCTCTATATTATGGTTCTTTCTGTCTGAAACATGCATTCTAATCTGTTTCCCTGGACCACTTGACACAGAAAAAATGTGGTACTGCCACCCACCTTTGTGAATAAGAACAGCATGCAAGTGTTTATGGCTGTATATGAATTCTGTTGAGGTGTCACTATCCATACTGTGGCATAGGAAAAATGCTTTGTAAAGCAACTAACTTTGATACTAACTTTGCTCCACATGCAACTGACTGCAGGACATATCTGTGTGTGATGGTGGGGAAAGAGTATCCTTTCTTTTAACAAGGTATATTTATCTTGTTCAAGCTACTAGGGCCTCTTTCGCTGGATACAATTACCTGAAAATGGAACCAGTTCATGGAACAGATTTCTCTTCCTCCTATAATGTCCCTGAAGAGTGCTACCCTTCCTCCCTATAATGGGTTAGAACATCCTTGGGAAAAGTATGGGATGCTGAAGCTACAGATAGGGGAATCTGCAGACATGTAGCCCTTCCTCTTTCATAAGATATTGCTCTGTTTGTGGAAGAGATTTCACATTCAAGGCATTCAAAGTGTACCTCCCCACACACATATACCTATGCTGCTACCCATTCAGGACCAGCCTTTCAGGGTGCAGAGATCTTCAGGGGGGAGAGAGAAGGGAGAGAGATACAACTTGTTCCATTCATGGTCCATTGAATTCAACCCATAGGCTTATGACATATTCCCTTTTCTCTATTTTTTCTATTTTTTCCTTTTTCTGTAACCTTATATTTTTCTGCTGTGTTGTGAACAGTGAGTCTCCTGTATAGAAGATTCTGAACCCAGGGATAGGGAAGTGTATGAATGATCATTACTTTCCTTTGAACTTCTATGGTTATCCATTGTGTGATATCATCAGTAGGACCAGCCTTAAGAACATAAAAATATAGAAGGGACTGAGGGTCACTCTACACATTACTTCTTTTATCTCCATGGAGATAACTTGTACTGCTCTCAGTCGCATGGCAGCTCCAAGGAATGGCTACTCTCCCTCCCCAATGACAGCTTTTCAAGCATATTTGCACTCTCCATTTTTAACAGAAGCCATTCCCTGGAGCTGCTGTGTGACTGTGAGGAGCACAGGTTAGCTCTGTGGTGAATGCGTAAAAGAAGTAATGTGTAGAGTGATTCTGAGTCTCCATCTGATCTAGCATCCTGTTTCTAGCAGTGGCTGGCTAAATGCTACTAGAGCGCCCATGCACTGGATAGGAAAGCAGTAGTCCTCTCTTGTTTTTCTACCAACAAGTAGTATTGGTAATAGGTGCTCAGAGATATTGCCTCTGAACATGGAAGCTTGTTAGGATTTTATGATCTTTGGCTTAATTCTTGTTTCCTGTACTGAACCTTTAAAGGCCATGGACCATTTACAAAATGTGGAAGACAGGATTGAATTTGAACAAGAAATAAAGCTCAAAATTGTTTTTCAATACCAAGGCCTAGGTTCTACAGCATGTAAATTGAGTGGGTGTGGAGCATATTAAATGAATAATCATTTCTGTGATTGAAAAGACTTCTCGGTGAAAGAGTGTACAAGACAGGGTGCTTGCCTCTCTCTCAAAAAAGAAGGAAGGAAAGTAAGCATTAGCAAAAGATGAGCATCGTGAATCTGTCTGTGCAGGCACCCAGAGTATTTGATTCTCAATATGCTGATGGTCAAGAGCCCTGTGGCACAGAGTGATAAGCGGCAGTACTGCAGCCCAAGCTCTGCTCACAACCTGAGTTCGATCCTGGTGGAAGCCAGGTTCAGGTAGCCGGCTCAAGGTTGACTCAGCCTTCCATCCTTCTGAGGGCGGTAAAATGAGTACCCAGTTTCCTGGGGGGTAAAGTGTAGATGACTGGGGAAGGCAATGGCAAACCACCCTGTAAAAAGTCTGCCAAGAAAATGTCATGATGTGACATCCCCCCATGAGTCAGTAATGACTTGGTGCTTGCACGGGGACTACCTTTACCTTTTACCACTAATTGCTGTTACATTTAAACAAACAGTAAAAATGTACCTGATATTTTGGGGGTGAAGAGTTATAGAAGGCATAAATGGACAAAAAAGCTTGGAGCTGAAGTAAAGATGAGAGCTCCACATCTCAATATATGTTGTTCAGTTTTTAACATTTCAACTTAAAATAAAAATATTCTGAGATAATCCCGCTGAACATGAGGCAACTTGAACTTACTTGAACTCTTTTAACACCAGTCAAGATGATAGTGTAGATTCTGAGATTTTGCTTGCATTTTTTCACTAGAGGTTTTCCTATCTTCCAGAAAGCTTGTTGAACTTGTTCATACTGGCTTACTTTTTTCCCTTAGTACTAATTAGAAGTAGTTTGGTTGATGTCAATAGATGCAGTGTTCGGTGTGAGTCCTTGGTTCTGCTCACAGAGCGTAGGAGAAGCAATAAAAGGAGAAAATACTGCCTAAGAGCATTTTGTCAAAGGAAAGCAAATAGCAATAGGAAGGATCCCTTGGGTGCTCCTTGGCTATCAAATCTTAGCTTATTGGTTTGCTCATCTCTTTTGCTATTGCATCCATTAGACATATTATAATTTGAAAATTTTGACTTTGGCAGCATCAGTAAGGAAGCACATAAGGCTTTGGAAGTAAGAACGAGGCAAAGATGTGTGGCAAGGGAACAATACTGGGAATTAGAGTATTAACAGCAGGGTACTGAAAGATCTGAATAACGATCAAGTGCTTCGGGGAATAGTCTCTCTAATTAGATGGCTGCAATCATGGTATTAGTGTCCTGCAGTTGCGGTTGCTGTGCTTTTACTGCAGGGCTTAAGTTCTGGTGATCCTGTCCCCTACACTCATGGGTGTTTCTTAATCATTTTCTGTCTTCAAGGAAAGCAACTCAATGTTTGTTGTTTGTTGAGATTGTTAGGAGACTATGCAAAACCATCATTATGATTTTGTTATATTGCAATGCAAAATCTAGGCATCTGTCTATAACTTTAACTTGTATTCTTTCTAGTATATTTTTGGACTGCACTCTGTTATTTAGTTATACCCCAAAGGCTGCAGTGCTTGAAACTGTCTTCCTCCTCCTTCTGGAACTTGCAAGCAGCCATATGCACATTAGCAGGCAACAAGCAAGTTTGCAGTGTTAAGAACTGAATTTAGTTAAAAGGGCCAGTTACAAAAGAGGATTATATACACTACAAAGGCTTAAAAGCTGCACAATAGAAAGCAAAGGATGGGAGTGAATGATATGCCTCCAAGAGTGATTACCACAACATCCCTGCAGAGGATTTCAGTCAGCACTTTGTGGAATCTCATGCTATGGATCTGAATTGTTTCCATGATATTTTATAATGATAAATGATGTACTTAAAGAGTCATTATCATTCTTGATCACCCCTGTTAGGCTTATACTGTAATTAGGTTAGATCAAACAAGACTGGGAGGTTAATCAGTGGAATTTATGCTCCCTAGGGATAGATAAATTATCATTTTGTAGAAGCCCATCCAAAAACAAAGCCAACAAATTATTGATCATGCTATACATCTCTGGCTGTTCCCCCTTCTCCACCCTCTCTTTTTGTATGAAGAAGGATTTTATTTGACTGCTTGAAGGCATCTAATTTAGGTACTGTTTGAAGAAAATTTGCTCAGGAAATCATTTTTTGTAAAAGCATGAAACAAGACATAAAGATCCCTATAAAGTTCTTATTTGCTCTCATAAAACTCAGTGCATACTTAGACCTACTAAAACTCCTTGCAGCAAATTTCAAATTTGTTTCAAATACTGAATGCCAGAGTTTGTTAAATATAAAATGATGTTTTTCTAGTTCAGGAGGAAAGTATTTAGCCCTTATCTCTTGAGGGATGCAGGCAAGAACAAGAGTAATATCCTGCCCGATTTCCTAAGCACTGGAGGTTTACCATTTGGTTGTCTTGTTGTGTATATACTGCTTGTTCTTCTGCTTTAAATTTCCATGCAACCCTGATCCCTTGAATGGACTCTTTGTTTTCACCCAGGCTTTGAGATTGTCCTTCCTATATTACATCTCCATGGGTCTGCTTCTTAGCTTGTACCCAAGCTATCTAATATTCTTGTCTGCTGGCCCTCCAGGGCAACTGGTTGGCTGTTGTGTAGAACAGGATGCTGGACTAGATGAACCAATGGTCATCCAGAAGGGCTCTTCTTATGTTCTTATGGCTCAGTTCTAATGCATTTTTCTGAACTCTGACCCTGGTCTTGCTGGGTCTTGTGCTTCCAGCAACTCTGTATGCTTGGTGTGTTTGGAGTTCCATTGTTAATACATGGGGTTTTGTGTGTAGGTTTTCAACATAAACTGAACCAGGAATGTGAACTGCATTTCTCAGACAGAATTACAAGACACCAGAGTATGGGCTAAACTAGGTTTTATTCTTGGATTATCTCCATCTGTGGTTAAAGAGCTACTAAAGCATCACCTACAAGTCACAGCTGCAGACTCACCTGCAGCTCAGTTTGCAGCCTGCGGGGGGAGGAGGGGTGCAGAAAAAGGCCACTACCATTGTGTGGGCCCAGCAGCTTGCTTCTGGGTAGGGCAAGAAGATGCGGCTTCCTTCCAGTCATGGAGCCAGTCAGGCCCAGCACTTGGCCCCTCTTCTAATGGATAAAAGCATTGCTGTCGAATTCACCAGCTACAAATCTGGCCAGCATTACAATTCAGTTCATCAATAGTCCTTCCAAAATGCTGGGCTGGGCTGTATAAGAATATTAACAGTCCTGTCCCAATGAGTTTCATACTCCATTTGGAAATAGGATGGGCACAATAACTTCTTCCCCCTAGAAAGCAGCCAAAGAACTTCTAATAAAAGGTTCTAGCACAAAAATCTCAACTTAAAATCAAATTTAAAAATACAACTACATCCAAAATCATCAGACAAATAAATGGAACGTTTTCCTGATTTTGCTATGTGGTTAAATGGCTAAGGTTAAATGGCTATATTAAAACTGAATCCTGACAAGAATGGAGTAATGCTGGTTGGGAAGGCGGAGGTCTTAAAAGACATTGTGCTTCCTGGATTTTATGAGGTTCAGCTGATACACACTGGCTCAATTAATAGCCTAGGAATTATACTGAATCCAGTATTATTTCTGAAGAAGAAAGTCGGTACATATCTGTGCTAGTCCCAATGGGATTATCATGGGAATCTAAATGTTCCTAAATAAGGGTAAAAGTAGTTTCCTTTATAGGTGAATTAAAGGGGGGCTGATAATGAAGGGCTTCAGGAACACTGCATTTTCTATTATTTTAATTAATTTTTCAACGACTAAGTAAAGTAAAATTTACATGAGAAATACTTCAACCCTCTTGGGAAAGGGGGAGATGTTCATGCAGAATTTATTTATTGACTTCAGTTATATTCTCTGTTTCTCTCCAGTGAGGATACAAACTGGCTTATATCATTTTCCTTTCCTCCATTTTATCCACATAATAACCCTGTGAGGTAGGTTAGAGGTCACCCACTAAGGTTAGGTTAGAGGTCACCCACTAAGCTTCTTTGGCAGAGTATGTATTTGAACCTCAGTTTCCCAGACTTAATTCCACACTCTAACCACAACTACACACAGCATTTGAATGGTATGTGTGTTTAAGATTAATAACACCCTTGTTTTGTTTAACTCCAAAGAAAAGAGAGTGGCTCTTTAAGCAACTGAGCTGCTGTAGATACTGGCGAGGTTTGCCGGTATTCTATTCTTTTCAAAGGGACGGAGAATCCAGATCACTGGCTGCACTGAAGAGCTGTCACATTCTCAGTGCTGGAGAGGTGTAAGTGAATGGAAGCAGCGTTTGAGCTCTCTCTTTCTCTCTGCATGGGTAAAAACAATGAATCAAATAAATGCTCGACTTTAAGGCTGGTATAGACTCACACAAATCTAACAGCCTCTCAGTCTTTAGAGTCTTAAATACTCCTGCAAGAGAAGCAACAGCAGAAGTCCAAGCAGAAAGGACAGATTTCTAACTGGTTGCTCAAACTCCTTTTGGGATTGTGCGCTATCCAGGGTGCTGAAACATGAACCAAACTGCAACTGTGTCCCATCAGGTCAAGTGTCAGCCTTCCAAGTCAATCAAGGTATGGACAATTTATTATTGCTGAGGGTGGACAGGAAAGGTTATGTGGTTTGTTTAAATTCTGAACAAACAGTGATGTCTTTGCTGGACAAGCCAGTGTCCCTTTAGATTGTTTTGGAGTACAGGATGAGTTTTGAATGTTTGCGATTTAGAATTATTTGATCAATGTTTGCATTGTCTTTCCCAGTGGTCATTTTAGTGTAGTAGGGTTAACTAGCTTTCTTGGTAGAATATTAGTGATGAGGAATTATGATTAGTGTGTTTGATAAGGTTGGCAGAGATTTATGTGATGACAGAAAAATGAAATAGTTAAAGAAACACTCCAGCACAGGCTGGCAACCTGTTTGATCATTTCCTTTAGTTTCTTGTGTCTGCATATAATGTAAAATACCCAGGCACTGGAATGTTGAATTCTTATCAATCAATTGAACCTAAAGGTTAGATCAATTGTATGCATAGATACGTGAGCCAAGCTGAAATGAAATGGAGCACAATTGGCTTGCTGGTGGCTTGTTAATTGAAAATGTTTTTGGTTGCTGGGAGAGGAAGAGGTACAGTGGAAAGCTGAAGTTTTATTGATGGCCCTGTCATTTTGTAGACAGTCTTGACTGGTGGGGATTGATCAATAAACAATGTGAAATAAGCTCTCTCATTATTTTGTGTTCAACTTACTCTGCATTTGAGCCACATGCATAGGTATTAAATGTGTGACAAATGACAATGTCTGTTTTTAGTATTGCTGGGTGGGGGTAGGAACATTGCACTGATTATATATCAACTCATATAAGGTAAATGTGTATTAGTTGGAAGTTATTTTAAGTGAGGTTCAGCTGTTTGATCTTAGAAGGAACGCTCACAAAATATCTCTTCTTGTGCAAGAGAAAAAATCTGTACAATGTTTTTTTCTTAAATATATATGGAGTAACTGTACACCAAACAAGTATTTTTGTATTTACAATCCAAATGACAAAAGTTTCCTACATGCACAGTGCAGAGGAATGTTCCATAGAATGCCTAGTCTGCAAAATTCTGATGGAGAGAGCATAAAAATGCTAACACTGCAACCCAGCACTAACTTACTCAAGGATCTTTTGTGTTGAACATAGTGGAACTTACTTTTGAGTAAATGTTCAATGGATTGGGCTGCAAGTGATGGTGCAAAATCTAGATGCTTCTTCTGTTCTAAAGAACAGTTAAGATCTGCTTTCTCAAAGGATGAAATGAATGAGCTCCATGCTGTGACAGGAGAAAAACCCCTTTCCTAAAAGCAATTAAGCTTCATACTGTTAGTAGCTCTGAGCAGAATACAGAAAACATGACTTACATTCCTTCTTGTGTAAATAGGCTATGTTTCAGTTTGATAAACCAAAGGAATGCATGAAGTATGTGTTCCTGGCAGATAGAAATGAAAGATCTGTGGTTATAATGATTGGCCACATGAGCTTGGAGCCTAAATGATTACTTATATCTTATTTGTACATGAAAAGAAGCAAATCCTATGATCTGCATTTGGCCCTCTTCAGACCAGCTTCTAGTATTAAATCAACTTCAATTGCTCTCAAGAGTCTGCAGTGTCTGTGAGGACTAAGTAGAGGATGTGCAATGCAGAGGATACCTATATCATATCTGCTACAGTTGATAGTAATTACTACCTAACAGCCTCAGTTATTAGATACATTTGACTACATGCCTAAAAGAAAGCACAAAAATATTATGACTGTACTAAAAATGGTTAATATACTACAGGTAGAGAAGGGGGTAGATTCTAAACAGTATTTCACACAAACCCTTTAGTGTTCTGCCATTGTCATAATAACAATATCCAAGGTAAACATTCTGATTTTCTATTCCTTTTTATTATGTCAGGTGTATTAAGTGCTCTGAAAACATTTCAAGATACTGCAGTGCTAAGCAAATGGCTGCAGCAGTCTGACAGAAGTATGAAGTTAGGATACAGGCTGGTTCAGTTGTCAAGAGGCTTGCAAACGCAAGTTCTTTGACATGTTATCTCAGTGGTGGTAATTTCACTAGGTAAAATGGAGCGGGGAAAAGGCTGATCAAATTTCAGTAATCAGTTTGAATAGACTGTAACAAAGACTAAAAAAATCTACAAAAATAATAGCTTGATAGAAGGTAGCTGTAGGAGAGACAGCATGCAGAATGCAGAATCTACATTTCAGAATAACTGGAGGATCGCATGAAGAGGAGAAGAGATCTAACAGAATTAGTTGAGGAAAATAGGAACCAGTAAAGGTGGTCATTGCCAGTGGGTCTGGCAATGCTAAGCGAGATTATTATTATTTATTACATTTCTAACCTGCCCTTCCCACAAGCGGGCTCTGGGTGAGTTACAACATTTATAAAAATACAATACAATATAAAACAACAGTTTATATTATAAAATGAGATCACAAGAAGAAAGGCAAATGGCAACAGTAAATCTAGGTAGATAGAAGTATGATTGTGATTTGATTGCTGCTGGGACAACTTGAGTTCAGGTCAGAGGTATCCAGTTTATTTTTCTCCTCCTGTAAATGTTTGCCCTCTGGGGTGCTTTCTTGGTTTCTTGTCCTGTGGAATCCTGACTGCGTGCTTCCACATGTTTCGACAGGCCTCATGTTTAAAGGATAGCCTGTCAGTAAGAAACTTTTGGATATAATTGTAATGGCAAATGTTGAAATTTAACAGAAACACCTTGGGCTGGATCAAAGGGACCATATGCAAAGCCCTGCTTGTAGAACAAATCTTTCCTGTCCCCCTTTTCAGCCTCCTGAAGTTCTTAGAAGTGGCTCCTGTGGCCCAAAGGACCCTCAAGATCAGTGTTAAGTATGATTGGCATTAGGAAGGGGAAGTGGGCAACCATTAAACTCATTCCTTTTGCATGAGTGGAAGTGTCTTCCTGTTTGGGAAAAACAGATCTTGCATCCATCTAACAGAGGACTTTTTTAGTTTGTGTTTCCCCACTAAAAATAGGAAAGAATGAGCTATTTTCAGATTATTCAGATTTTGTTACATATGTTGAGAAAGTGGTTTACAAGTATTTACATACTTGAGGGATAAGTGTCTACCAAAAGGTAGGAATGAAGTCTAAATGATGTGAATGAGAGTGGGTGAAAATCTTGGATGGTTTTTGTTTCTGTTGCATGTACTGTATATTTTTCAGTCATTTTAAATTTTTGGTAGATAAAAAATGGAGTTTTAGATGCTGGTCCATCACAAACAAAAAGGTCAAAATATGTGACTTTGTTTCCTATAATCTGTTCCTGTATCAGTAAGGGGCAATCACTTGATTGTAGAGGTATGCTTCTTATATAGAAAGTCCCAGGTTCAGTCTTGTATCATTCCAAACGATTCCCAGTAGAAGGGCACGTAAAAAGATTCTTTCTGAGATCTGGAAGAGCTAGTTCCAGTTAAGGTAAACAGTGCTATTTTAGATGGGATCTATGGTTTAGATCTACGTACAAGAGAACATCCTATACCACTGTATATATTTTACTACCCACTGACTTATTTACATGAGCAGTAAAATGCATAGTTGTGCAAATGTAAAATAAAAATGAAATATTATTTTTAAAGGATTTTGTACTCTGATAATGCACATGTCATAATCCTAGGGTTATGAGTTCCCCTTATTAAAAAAATGGCATGAAGAAGATTTGTAAACTTTAAAGTTTTCTTTAGATAAAAGCCCCGTCTCCCAATAAAATACTCTCTTAACTCTGATTCACTTTACAGCTTTTTCGGAGACACTTGCAAATCTTTCTACCAAGCAGCTCTCTGAATAATGATTTTTCACTTAGATCTGTAACCAAAAAAAAAAAAAACACTTTTAGGCCTTGCTGAGAATGCTAAATGCTTACCTTATTTCTCTTTCATTACAACCTTGACTTCAGAAGCTACCCCTTGGGCAAAGAACTTGTTTTTATTCTTTACACTGTTGGCTCATCTTGTAACACTGCAAATAAATTAGATCCTGTGGCAGAATTTCACCACTATACTGTACCTTTATGCTTTACTAATAGCAGAATGAAAACTTTGTGTCACAAAGGAGAAAGTTGCTAAAGCTTTGCTTGTCTTGTTAAAAAAAATAAATCAAACCATTTGCTCTTGCTAAATTCAGCAACTATAAATCTGATACCAGAGGTGTAAAAACATCCAAGGAAGTGTGGATGCCACACAGTGCAATCATTTTCCTCTCGCTTTTCACTGATACATTTGCCTGGTAGAAAGGACAACACACTAAGGGCTTGTTAATTTTATGAGTTTGTGACATATTTACAGTACAGTCCTAAGCAGAGTTACTCCAGTCTAAGTCCATTGAAATCAATGGGTACAGATTGGGTTAATTCTGTTTAGGATTGCACTGTAAGTGTGGTTTTGAACATGGGTTGATGATCCATGGGGAAAGTAGCCCAGAATTTGTCTGGAGTAAAAGTGCAGTCCTTTAATAACTAAAAGTTTAAGGAGAATGATCCATCTTGTTTGGATTATAGAATCTTAAAGTTTCCTGTTCTGGAAGCATTTCTAATTTGAAATTTTTACCTTGTTCAAGTGAATCTTACGTGTGAGATCGTCAAGCACTTCTTGTGGCTGATAACCGGACATTTCTTGAATAGCTGAAGAGTTGGTTCAGCGCTTCAGATTCATATTTGGATTCCTCACATGTGAGGAATTCCAGCCCATGCTGATCTCAGTCAACCCACATGATTGTCAAACTGTGTAGTAGTTTACTTGGCTGGTTTATTGATAGGGCCTTTGTTTTGTTACAGCAATAAAACAAGAATGCAGAAGCTGCCATTTAGATTACATTTCCACTTCTTTTTGCAAGGTATGCTATAGATTTGTTGTTGGCAGATTTCTAGAAATCACACTTCTTTAGTTGTAGCACAAACGTTAACTCCCCCCCCCCCCCATGGTAGCAGAAAAAGGAATGGATTTGCAATCTGTACCATTAAAATAATGCTCCAGGTAGTAGAAAGAGGAGTCCTTCATTTGAATTGCTGGCAGGGTAGAGATTTGGTAATTGTTGCTACTCTGAAGCAACTTGACAGCACATAACACAATACACATACACTTCCTACATGGTTCAATGGATGATATCATACCTGTCTTGTGACCAGAATTGAAAGCATTAAGCAAAAATATTTCATGAGGGTTTAAATGCTCAAATGCAGTATTGAAATATGACTTTCTATTAAATCATACCTCTTCATCATTGTAAGATCTTTTGCAATTTAGTTATAAGTGGATGATAAAATCAGGATTTCAATATATGTTGGTCCTTCTGGAGTCTTTTTAAAAAAAAGATTGGAATGTGAAAACAGCACCAAACTTGAAACTCAACTATTACATACACTGTATTTAAAAAGTTGGCTAGTAAACATGGGAGATATTACTAGAATAAAGTAAAAGTCTGATTCAGTGATACTCAATTGTTTGGGAACCATGTATGGCTTTTTGACATACTACCTGTGGCTCTTCTGACAACCATTATCCAATGTGACACCCATCCCTACGTAGGAACTGTGATTTGTAGTTGACTCACACCTTGAAACAGCTGATATTGAAGGAATGGAAAAGCTGTGAGCCTCCCTGAAGTGCATGCCTGAAAAAGATGGAAGTAAATGTGGCTCTTTTGGTTGATGGCAATTGGGAATGTGGCTATGATCCATAGCAGTGGTCTAGTTCATTGATGAAAACTGAGTTTCATGAATATAGATTTCAGAGATCTCGAGTTCATTTTCATGAAAGCAAAAAATTCCCAAGATTAATATTTCTTACATGAAACTGGAAATACTTCATACATGCTGCTGACACTGGCTCCTGTATACATTTTTTTAATGGAGTGTCGCCCTTGTGTTACATGAAGCAGGACCTAACATGTTTGTGAGTGGCGCAGTATTACAATCTTATATGTCTAAATGATTTATTTAAGCATTTAAAATGCTGTATTTTATTGTTTTTATATGGTACCTTTTTGCTTCGAAATATATGTATGTAGAATGAATACTATGTGTATGGGTGTATCTCTGTCTGTATCTTTCATAACTCTATGATTCTGTTTTGTATGCAAAGATTTGCATAGGCAAATCTGTATGCAGGTTATTAAAGATGTATTCCAAAGTTCCTGTCACTTTAAAAAATAAAGTGAGCAGACCACAGCTGAAATACTGTACACTGTTACTAATGATGTCAGTTTCCAATAGATAACCTGATAGCTTGATCCATTAAGAAGCATTCTATATATGAAACTAGGAATGTCACACATCACTAATAAGAGCTAATGATATCTAACAGGAAGACTGCCTGATTTGTTACTATCCTAATAATTTTAATGCAGATGTTAACACATTGTTGTGTCCCAACAGTAATGGAATTCCCTGCAGATGATTCCTGCCTTGAGTAATTTTTCTCCTACTACCCAGAGATGCTTGAATGTTGCATATTCTGCCATTGATCATAAAGGATTTTCAGACTGAAAATTTTTTTTGTATTGTGAGAGAAATACCACAGTATGCACCAGTAGCACACAAGTTAAAGCAAGAAAATTAAACTCATAAACATCACATTCTTGGACTGCCCAAGGACTCTGTTTTTGTCAGCTGAAACTCTCAGGACTAAATTGTAATTTCCAGCCATTCCCCCTTCCTGCTGCAGACCCTTCTAATGTCATTCCTCAGGGTCCTCTATTCATCGGACCAGCATTTCAGGGGGCTCAGAGGGCTACAATGGGAAGAAGTGGCACTGAATTCCATTCTGCCATTGGAAAACGTAGTCTGGAGCCAACCCACCAAGAGTTCAGTCTTGGAGAATGATAGTTAAAAATGCTCTAAATTAATAAATCTGGATTAACAATCAGCCTTTGCTCTTTGAATGTTATATTCTAAACCTCATTATGAGATACATATGCAATTATACTAACAAAATCCTCACCAAACATTAGGAATATGTATGACAGTGTAATCATATTAACAGGCTATGGTTGAAAGGTTAAATGAAAGCAGTCCCACTTGCCCTTCTTGGCTGCCTTTTGTTGTGCTCATCTTTTGGTCCACCTCCTCCTCTGCTCCAGTTACTTGCCCCTGTCTCCTATGTTATATGTTTCTCACCTCCAAGTCTACCAAAGTCTATTACATTTTTCTCCCTCTCAGCTTTTCAATAGCACTTTTTTTGTTTGTAATATGTAAAGACAACAATTATAGGCAGATTTATAGACAGGTGAGACATTATCATAGTTTGGTGTAGTGGTTAAGAGCGGCAGGACTCTAATCTGGAGAGCCGGATTTGATTCCCTACTCCTCTGCAAGAAGCTAGCTAGGTGACTGTGGGTCAGTCACAGCTTCTAGGAGCTCACTTAGCCCCACCCACCTCACAGGGTGATTGTTGTGAGGATAATAATAGCATACTTTGTAAACCGCTCTGAGTGTGGCATTAAGTTGTCCTGAAGGACAGTATATAAATCACATATGTTGTTGTTGTGTTAAAGAACTTTGTTACAAAATGCTGTATACAAATAGTTTAATACAGGGTTTTGCTTGAGAGATTGTGATCTAAAAATTACATACACCCAAGAAAATACACAAAGAAAGATTATTGTAAGATTCTGGAATGATTTTGTGGCGCTCTTAAATATAAAAATAGGATTGTTTTTAGAAAGAAAGAATATTTCTGCTTCTAAAATGTTATAAAGCTGTCCAATATTTTAAAGGTTGCCTCAAGATTACTGTGATGAAACTTGACTGCTTCCAGGGAGAGGGCAAACTGATCATTTAAAAAAGGTACAAAAGAGAAATAGTATGTAAAACTAGCTGAGGAAGGGAAAGATGTCCTGTAAATAACTTTATATGATGTCTCACTTCCAGTGTGTCTATTTCCAGATGGTATGGTATATCTAATCTTTTAGAGATCAATAATGCAACATATTGAACTTCCTACCCTCAGCTTATAAATCATGTATTTAGCATTTTAGAGGCATGTAAATGGTCCCATTGACAGTGTAATGCTCATATACGTTGTTCATATATGGGAGATCAGGCCCTTACGGATTAACACTAGGTGATTTTTCTTTAATATTTATGTTGTTTGCATGCCATCTGTCAGTGTGAAACTTGACTATTTTTAACTCTTCTGGCTATTTTTTAAAGCTATTCCCCCTTCTGAAAAGGGAAAAAAATTATAAATCATTCTGAAATGTTTCCTGTGACTTCAGAGTTCCATAGACTGAAGGATGTATCATTGGCACATATGCAATTATCTATACTACAGTTGAACTGCATGCTCTGTGAGCATTTCACTGACCATTAATAGCTTTTAGATTAATGACACAGTTGAAAAGGGGTATTTTAAAGTAGGTAGGCACCAAATATATGTGAAAGTTATAATAAGCCTTATTTAAAGCAAGGTCAGTTGTTTCTTCAGATATAATAATGGCTAAATTTGCCTTTCAGAAATAGTTGTTACACCTGAGAACTGTTGATATTATGTGCTGGGATGGGGGTGGCAGAGCCTAAAGAATGTAGCAGTATGTATTTTCCTTTCTTTAATATTTCTTATGAGATGCTATTTTGAGGCTTCTTCTTATGTTCTAATACTGGTTTCTTCATTTTCCTACTCCAATGCCTGTGCATTTGGATTCTGTGGTAACTTTCTTACAAGAAAGCATTACATATTATGACAAACGTTAAGTCTGAAATACATAATGTGTCTTCATTTTGTGATCTTATATACATAAGAGAAACCTGTGCTTCAGAGCCAAGGGTGATGTACATAAATTTTATTTGGTTCAGCTTGTACTTTCATTTTTTCTTTATTAAGTTAACTTCTTATGTTTTTTCCTAATTTGTTTTACGTCCATTGGTTTCAGTGGGAAACATATGTCCATTTGTAATCCCCTTCCATCACCAAAATGAAATAAAATTCTCAGAGATTTTCTAAATTAGTGCTAGACTTCCAGGGTATGAGCTTTTGAGAGTTAAAGCTCCTTTCATCAGACACGAGGGCAAAGTCTAGTCTGACAAATCTAGTCATATCTGACAAAATCTAGTTGGTCTCTAAGGTGCTACTGGACTTGAATCTTGCTCTCCTACTACAGACTAACATAACTACTCATAACTAGTCATAACTTAATTAATGCTGTTTGCATTTATTTATAGTAAATATTTTAAAGAGTAGCTCCTTATGGCAAAGAATAAGCAAAAGATTAGAGAATATGTAAGATGGTGTAGAGTCTATTGAATTCCAGTTTAACTGGCAAAAGATTACCAATTTGAATCAAAATAATAAATCCATCAAACTTGTATTTATTTATTTTTATTTTATCATATTTATATTCTGCCCTCCCCGCAAGCAGGCTCAGGGCGGATTCTGTAAGCACAGTTCTTTTGTCTACCTCCTGAAGCAGAGCTGGTCCAGGATAGACAATGCAACCCTAAATAGAGTTGCTTCAGTCTAAGCCCATTGACTTCAATGGGCTTAGACCAGTGTAACTCTTCTTAGGATTGCACTGATATACACATAAGATGTGTTTCTAGGTTTGATTTACATGGCCATTTTTATATGTTGAATTTAACATGCAGTGAATACTTCAGATGTGTTCAGGTTGTACCTTACCATGCATTTTACTGTCCTTCTTTACTGCTTTGTTTTTATTGTGTAATCTGTCTTGATTCTCTGTGAGGACCAGTGATAAATGGAATAAATAAATGGAATAAATAATAAATAATTCGGCTCTTTCCTGGCCAGCAGCCAAGGGCTTGAGGCTGGGGGCCGCATTTGGCGCATCGGAAGAAAAAGCGGCAGCATTTTCCCCGGCCTCGTAGGGCCACGTGGGGAAGGCGGCATGGCTGGGCGCCTTGACAGTGCAGCCCTGCCCTCGGTTCCCTCACTCGTTGCCTCATGCTCAGCCCACCCGCCCGCCCAGTGGTAGTGCAGGTTTTAACCGGCTGCCTTATGGGACCAGGTAGGATTTTTTTCTTTTTTCCCTGATTGACCCTGGGAACTAAGTTTTTCACCTACCTTACACTACTTGCTGGAGCTGTGGCTATTGGCTACGGTGGTGCTATATAGGCTTCACTGGGAGGATTTAGTTGGAGGGAAGTTAGCGGGATGGTGAGTACCCTTGGCACATCCCCATTGGTGGGGATATTGGGGGCTTGTCAGGATCGGCTGGCATGCTTGGCGGCGGCCAGTTGAGGGGCAGGCTGCCTGGTGGGAACCCCTGAAAAAGTCCTGCCCTCATGCTCTGCGGCGTGGGTGCTTAGAGCTTTAAGGGGGAAACCATCCACCAGGCCGGCTGGATCCCAGCCATGCAGTTGGATGGCTCGCATCTGGGGCAGCGGGGCTTGCCCAGACAGGTCAAGGCGGGGTCCAGGGCAGTGACCCCAGGGCTTGACCTGTACCGCTGGTTAGGATCGTTGCCTGGTTTTAGTTCATGTTGTTGCCATAAATAAAATTGGCCCTTTATTACCCAAGCCTTGTGTCTGCCTCTTTATTTCGACTGGGGGGGGGGGGGAATGAATTGGTACTTGCTATGTTCCTGATCTGCAGATCATTTCAATTTCCAGAGACAGAAATGGACACCTGGTTGGACCCTTGAAGTGATGGGAACTGAGATTCCTCCCTATCACTGTAACAACAAGAGAAATCAAACAGCTGCCAAAAAATATCCAGGAAAACACAACAGCAGCTGCTGTTGTTTATTCCTCCCCATCAGCCTCCCCACCTTGCAGTTTTGTGCAAGCAAATAATAATAGATACAAATCTTGACGCTGCTGTTCTTCTGAACATAATATAAAATATGGTGCCCTTTCTTCCCACTCTTTCATTAAAGGGCCTTGTGGTCACTGGAGACCAGATTTAGACACTGATTCTCCATTCTTTTACACACTACATTACAAAGTTAGTGAATTAAGTAACCTTTACATGCAAGTTTATGAGAATCTGTGCTCAGAAACGGGGGGAAAGAAGCTCCTAGTTTAATAGAGCAGAGAGCTGAGTAAGCTCTCCCCTAGAAAAGTGAGAGAATTATGGGAGAGACCCAAGGGCTGTTCAATAGGAGAAGGATGAGGTGTTTTGTACGTGAACTCTCTGCTTCAGCTGTAAAGTCCTATTGTGAATTGATAGTAGCTGCGCTTAGAGGAGCTCATTAAAAGGTTTAAAGATGCCAAGATATCTTTTGCCTTCATATATGAGTTTGATTTGTGGTGGCAGGTGGGCCTTAAACATCTGATGCCTTTATTTTCATATACTCTATTTTGAGAGAGTCGATAGCAGTTTGCACAAATTGCATTTTGAGAGCCATGTTCTGCTGCTGTTCTTTAGGAGGTATAAGCATGTATAGCATTGTTAAAACAATAAGATTTACTTTTTAATTGTCTTCTCAGAAGCAAATTCTCCATGATCTAATATTATACTTAAACATACACAAAACCACAGCTGGATGTTGTTATTCTGTGTGAAGTAATCTAAGCAGTGATTAATATTGTGTAGGTTATGAAGAATGACCTTGTCTCATTTCTTCTCCCAAGACATGTAACTTGCCTTGACTGTATACCTTCCTGCACTGCAGCTCAAATGTATCCACTGTTGGCTTGTTTGTACTGTCTTTGTATCGGGCTGTCAACTCAGTCAAGAAGAGCAGGCCTGTTAGTAGGCATATTGCTCGTCTGCTATCATCATATAGCCAACAAAATTATGACTGCAGTTTTCATCGGAAGGGGAAATTCAGAACTTTGGTGTGCAGCTGTTGTGCAAATTCCTTGGCTTATATCCTACCACTCCACTCATCAAAGTTGGGAGCCTTCCTCTGACAGAAGTGGCTTTTCCTCTGGTACAGAAAAGCTTTTAGCAGATCTAGCTTACAGGGATGGAAAGCAAGCACATGACCAGCAATTCCAGCCCCTGCCATAACCATTATAACTCCAGTCACCCTTGGCAGTTGCTATCCCAATAGTTTCCCGCATGCTATTTCTCAGCTTCTGAATGGCATCTGAAAATTCCTGTCATCTATTATCCCTCTGCCATTCAGAGGGTTTTGGTCTTCACAAAACAATTCAAGATCTCCTCTCTCTTGAAACCATTTAAAATACCCAACTAGACTTCAGAAGTTGGACCAAACCATGCATGTGTTGGCATGGTTGGGAACACTCTTGCCTCACCACAAAGGTATATGAGGAGGTGGCTGGTGGTAGTAGAGAAGCTTGGATAGTATCTAGATTTTCAAGAAATCTTTGAGAATTCCAATATTAATTAAATGAAAGAATTCTCATTTGAAATCAGTTTGTGTTTCTAAATTAAACAAACTTCTGGTATGGAAAAGATAATCTTTTCTACCATCACCACTAGTTACAATTACAAATCAGCAGTCTTAGCAACTGAGAATCACTTTTCAGTTTAACATTCTGAAATTTAGCATCCAAGGTTATTCTTCTGCATCATTGATAGTATGACTGAAAAGAGAAAATCTCTTAATAATTAAAGAAGACTTATTTAAGTCATTTTCAGACTTAAATTGAAAGCCGGTGTGGTGTGATGGTTAGAGTAATGGTTGGCTAGGAGCTGGGAGACCCAGGTTCAAATCTCCATTCTGCCATGGAAGCTTTCTGGGTAATCTGGAGCCACCCATACACTCTCAGTTTAACCTACCTTACAAGGTTGTTGTGAGAATAAAATGGGGAAAGTGTAAGCCGCTTTGGGCCCCCATTGGAGACAAAGGCAGGTTTTATAAAAAGAAAATGAATAAATATAATCTGTTATTTACAACTTGGGCTAAAAGAATAAGGTCTATCTGTGATACTTCAATGACTATTCCATACAGGGACATTATTCCTCGATACTGCACCTGCTTAAAAACATTCATGTGTAAACCTGAAAGCAAGAAATAGAATCCTTTGCTATATGATGGAAATGTGTAACTATGTTTCATAATTCCCAAGCCCCTTCTCACCACTGTTTCCATCAATGAGTATGACAATAGAATGCGTTCCTTTTCTGCTTTTGTGAATGACCCAACTATACTGGTCCTCTTTACCTAGGAGCTTCTTTTGGCAATGAGGGATTATTTTACAATGGGACTATTCTATTACTCAGTAGCTAAAGAGTACACCAAAAATTAGAAACCAATACCAATACCTCTGTAGCCAGTGTTCAACCTTGTGTAAACTCCAAGAAATGGTAAACTCCCAATTGTAGCCACATAGTGGTAAGAATGAAATCTTGCCTGTGCTGCAAAATCATGCTAAGGTTAGCTTCATAAGTATCAACCAATTTTTGGGCCTGAAATACTTTTAAAGACTAATAAGGCAATATGTATAAAGACAGAAAGGAATTTAGTGTGCTGGCAGCATATAGGATAGTGTGTTAACACTGTATGTTGCTTAAATACAGTTACCATAATGTGGGCACACAGCCTGTTTCCATCAAGTTTCAGAAAAGCAGTATATTGATCATGTGTACAATTTGCATGTGCATAGTTCGGTGTCCACATTAGGCTGAATTTGTGTAGGAAGGAGGTTGGGACAGTGTGCTCAAACTTGTTTCTCTAGTGCACTGTTTAGTACACACACGTTAGGTACAGGCTCTTGACCAGGCAGGCAGGGAGGTAATTGAGGTACAAGAAGAAGACACAGAGGATCAATAATGCTGTCAGGATGCTTTGGGATACTGATAGACAAGGGTTTAGGAAGCTGGCCAACACAGAAGAGGACTATGAACCACTATGACGATTACCATCATCAGTCCAGCGCCAGCAGAATGCAGATGGGGATGGAAGAAGTCCCTTACACAAAGCCTGCTCAGCTTTTTCTGGAGACTTTCTGTTCTGGAGACTTTCTGTTCTGTTGAAGAGAAAGACAGTCTATAATCTGGTCAGTAAATTGGGTCAGAAAGATTGCAATAAGTGAGTGCAATATCTGCACATTTGCTGTGTCACATACTGTTTAGAAAGGCCTTTAATGTTAACAAGGTTGCAATTATCATTAAATGTAATGCTTTTTAAAATTGTGCTAGATGTCTTTTAGGAAAAAAACGTTGATAATAAAATATTGTATATTTTTTGTTTCAATCAAAAATTGGCAAATATTTGTATCAGGTGATGCTAAAACCATTCTTGGAAGATCTACATATTTCAGTAAGTTTTCAGCAAATGATCTAAATTCTATTTGAGGTGGAATAGAGTCACTGAAGTTATTTAATAATTTATAGTGGTATTTTTCAAAATATACTGCTCCTTGTGTAGCTGTATTTTTCTATGAAATATTATGAAGTATCTGAGACTGGATATAAGACGTCGTCATCTGGGCTATGCTGAAGTGATCGATGTGGGCTTGACTTCCTGAGCAAGGCTAAGTCTGTTGCTTTTAACATTTCCTATGTTCAGTTGATAAACGGCCTTGAAGGTCTTGGTGCCTAAAAGAAGTTTGGAAATCACTTTGAACATACACAACTCACTGTACTTAACCTGTAGTATCTGGCACCTTGCATGATTAGGACTCACATGTGTTAAAAGTTGCCATATTAATTTCAGATCACCTAGTAATTTAAGCAGAACAGTGACAAGCTGAAAAAACTAAATCTCCAAAATCAATAAAAGTGAGTCTTTCTTTGATCTGTATTTTGTTTTCACCCCCTGCAAACCTAACCACAACGGAATAGTAATCTAATATAGATGCTGCAATGGCCTGTTATGTTATTACAAGGTTGGCAGTTTCCAGATCAAAACTGAATTACTTTATGAAAGAGCCTTAGGGTAACACATCTTCTTGCATGCCTACAGAGCTTGTATCATGTTTCCTTGTGTATATGGTACCTTCTCTAAACAAATGGCTTAAGAGCTTTAGTTTTCATTAAAGGTTATTTCCAGCATTGGCTATGGATCAAAAAACCTGCCACGAGCTGTAGAAAGGTTGTGTGCAAATCACTTCTTTCACATCCTACTGATTGTAGGAGAAACCAGTCATGGCACCAATCTGCATACATGCATAGCAATAATGAGGCACAAATCAAATTGTATAGTACAGTAACAGATCCACAGCTGAATTAATTTTAATACATTGCTTAAAGCTGCAGACTTACTAATGAGTAAGTACCATTGAACTCAGAGAGATTTACTTCTGAATATACATGTTTAGGATCACACAGCCAGCTCTTCCTCAGAAGGAGTTTTTATAGCTTGAGTAAATTATTCTTATCTGATTGCTTTCTTTTTGTGACCTATTCTTATCCCAGCCCTAGCATAGTTGTAAAATTACTCTTGGCTCATTAGAGTTACAGCACAACTGTGGTGAGGGAGGCCTTTCCAAGTCACCTCCCCCAAACCTCACAACTGTAGGTAGTTTTGGTCAGCCCAAAGGTGGTGCTTGCCCCAGGTCTTGCCAGACCCTGTAGTCCTCCTGGGCAACTGGTCTAAGGAATCCTTCTTCATTTTTTAAGTGATACTTCATGGTTCTCACCATGGTAACTGATCCATAAACCCTATTTTGTCTGCACAGCTCCTGCCATTTTCAATCTGATGTTTGCTTTCTATCTAATCCTACTTTGGAATCTTGCTTTTCTGGAAAGAAAGCTATAATTTTGGTTCTGATGTAATGACAAGATATGGTTTGCTTTTATGAGACTGCAGTGCATGAGGGTAGTGGAAAGAGAGAGAGACTCAAGCTTGTTCACTTAGCAAAAAAAAGTATGATTTTTCATTATGTCTGAACCTTGGAGTTGACTTGTATATGAAATCTGTATCTTAACCTTGTATATCAGTGAGGTCAAAAGGAAATTATAATGCCTTTGAATTTCTCCTTTTAGAAATGTATTACTTTCTGGTCCCTTTTTTCCTTTCTTAATCTAAACCCATTAAAAGTGTTTTAGAAGCTCGGAAATGACAGACTAATGGCTTTTCTTGCTTACTTTATTCAAATATCAATAATTATGCATGTTGCCTTTTGAATGAAGAGGACAATGGTTAGGTACACAGAAATCAGAATTGAATTCTTTGGCTAACTCACCTTCAGAAACTAGCCTGTGTTTTCTTGTGTAATTATTTCACCAATGAAGTATTTACTGTAGGACATATTTTCAACTTAGTTTATGACTTGGATAGCAAGGCAAACATAAGAAGAGAGCCCAGATGGATCAGTCCAAAGATACAATAAGTTGAACACCCTGTTTCCTTCAATAGCCAGCCAAACGTTCTCAGACAGCACACGGGGGTAACACTTTTCCTCATCTGTATCCCCCAGCACCTAGCTCTTCAATCAGATCAGTTATTACAAGTTTCCAGAAATATTTACGTATTGACTTTTGTATTCATGGTAAACAGCTTGTTTTCAATCTGAGAGCGGAACTACAAGTGACAAAAGGCACAGGTTGGACACTTGTCAGCTTCCCTCAAGTTTTGATGGGAAATGTAGGCAGCTTGGCGGAATGTTGGACAAGTGACAGTTGAAAAGTCCATTGGACAGCAGTCAGAGAGCCAAGCTGCAAGACTAGGATGCCTACATTTCCCATCAAAATTTGAGGGAAGCTGACAAGTGTCCAACCTGTGCCTTTTGTCACTTGTAGTTCCACTCTGAGTTAAAAATATATATGCCTCATTGGGCACAAATGTCCGTGGTGAGAGACAGTTTGGTATAGTGGTTAAGAGCAGTGGGACTCTAATCTAGAGAAGCGGGTTTGATTCCCCACTCCTCCACTTGTAGCTAGCTAGGTGACCTTGGGTCAGTCACAGTTTCTAAGAGCTCTCTCAGCCCCACTCACCTCACAGAGTGATTGTTGTGGGGATAATAATAACATACTTTGTAAACCACTCTGTGTGGGTGTTAAGTTGTCCTGAAGGGCAGTATATAAACCAAATGTTGTTGTTGTTGTTATGAACACAGATCATAATTTCTCATGTAACCCACTTTAAATTTTTAGTGGAGCTCAACATATGACTGTAATCATAACAATGACTGCAATTATGGGCTGGTTCATAAGTGTGGCACTGTCAGCATGCAGAATCAGTTTATACACTGAATGAAGCATTTGCACATGGACTACACATTAGGTAGTTAAAATCTAATGAGAAATAGCTATAGTTCGAGCCTGTGTGCATTGGATTCAACTATCTGACAGAACTTATACATCTAGTACGTAGATGTTCAGTCGTCCAGAAGATAAGACAGGCATATCCAGAATCTGATATTTGTCACTGTGCCCAAGACATACCATATTATTTCATCTGAAACAGGTTTTACATTGCCCCCTTTGTTGGAATGAAGAGACAGACACAGGTGTTGGATCTAAGAGCCACTTTATTAAAACAACCTCAACATGAACCTTAACCCATAACTGGGGATGGCTAGGAGACCCGGCCAGCTAGGCAAATTGGTTCCCCCCTTTCAAGCTCCTAAGCCTCAGCCGTACAGCAGCGAGGGAAGGATTTGCTCATGGAGTTCCCACAGGCAGTCTGCCCACGCGCTCTGGCAGCCGTCACAAGAAGTACCAGCCACTCCTAGCAGACCCCTCTTCCTCCTCAATAGGGAACAGCTAAGGGCACTCACTGGCCCACTGCCTCTCACCAAACTCTATACTGCCAGTGACACCACTAACAGGCACCACCCCAATTTTCTCCACTCAAGTTCTGGTGCAAGGTAGGCGAAATCCCCTCTATTCCAACTCCAATCTGGGAGAAGGGGAAAAAATTCCTACCTGGCTCTGAGTACAGCAACTGGCTAATCCTGCACCAAAAGCAGGGTGAGGAGGGTGGGCTGAGCATTGAAGGCAACTGAAGCCAAGTAGGTGGAGCTGCCTGAAGAGGCTGCTGGCTCCGCCCACCCGGCAAACACCCGGATGCCTGGGAAACTGCTTCTGCTCTTCCTTCTTCCAGGGAGGCAATGTACGACCCCCTCCTTGAGCAGCTAAAGCTGCCTGGAGGTATGGCCATATTGCCCCCCTAGTTGGAATGAAAAGACAGATATAGGTGTTGGCTCTAAGGGCCACTTTATTAAATTAATCTCAACATGAACCTTAACCCAGAACTGTGGCAAGGGTAAAAGCGGTACAGGTCAAGCCATGGGGTCACCCCTGGATCTCCACTTTGACCTGCCTGGGCGAGCCCCGAAGCCCTGGGTGAGAGCCCTCCCTGGGGATGGCTAGGAGACCCAGCTGTCCAGGCAAATTTGTCCCCCCCTTTCAAGCTCCTAAGCATCAGCCATACAGCAGTGAGGGAAGGACTTGCACATGGGATTCCCCCAGGAAGTCTGCCCACACATGCTGGCAGACGTCACAAGTAGTACCAGCTGCTTGTAGCAGACCCCTCTTCCCCACCAATAGGGGAGCGCCAAGGGCACTCACTGGCTCGCTGCCTCTCACCAAACTCTATCCTGCCACTGCCAGGGCCAAGCCTCTGCTAGGCCCTAGCACCCCACTATTGGCCTAGCACCAACCTAAGCCCTTGCCGCAAATGGTTGAGGAAGATATCATTGCCAGTTTCTGACAGGTGCACCCCATCACTTCAGTAGAGGTCAGCAAATGATTTGACCCTGATCCAGAGTGGGGTAAATAAACCCCAAATCCCTCCCCCAGAGCTTTCTGAATGGTCCTGTTGGCCTTCATCTGAGCCCTTTCGATTGCCTGATTGTCCTCAGCCTCCCGTCCGACCCTACGAGGTAATGTGGTGGACCACATAATAAGCACTCCAGGCCAACGCTGGAATATCACCTGCATTTAGCCTGTAGGGACAATGTCTTACCATGGACAAAGCTGAGGTCATTCCCACCCAGGTGAATGACCACTATATAGGGTGGGGACCCCGCCGTTCCTTGAATAAGAGTGGCAACAAACCAGGCCTGGCTTGATGAGCAGCCCCAAAATCATACTGTGTCCGCAGATCAGAATCCGTTGTTTCTCCCGGCAAGACACAGCACCTAAGAAAACACTAATTAGTATAACATTTACAACCTCATTAATGGACGAATATAGGACTGATAGGCAGAAGATTTCTACTTACCCACTCCCTGAATAGCCTGCACTGAATACCCCATAGCCACTGCCATAGATGCAGCCCCAATCGGGAAGGAATTGGGGCCAAATTTGATGCCAGCCAACCCCAACTTGGCCAGTGCCTTCTCAGTCACAGCCTAAAACTGGTAGCGGGTCAAGAGAGAACCATCCCCATGCTGAAACAACACCCCTTGATCATCACCCCAAACATGCAAAAATTTATGGAGAGCCCGCACTGGACACAAATCCGGGTCCACACAAGTCTCCAGCCTTATGACGACCCATCTCTGTTTCTGATACATCTTAGACTTCCGAATCATGAGGGAAACCCCACCTTTTTCTAATTTAATATCCCGGGCCATAAAGGCATGGCCTGACTTATCCGACTTGGACTGGACAACCAGTTCACTAATACTCAGTGCCCCAAAAAAGGCCACCAATGTGGCCGTATGAAACAACCTAGCCTCATATCCTGAGCTACAAATTTTACCCCAGGCCGAGATAAGACCCTTTAAAACTGTTGGAGAAATAGGTTCCCTAGGGTCAGCGCGAACTAAAGCTTCACGTGACCATCCCTCCAACATTTTCCTAACTCGGAAGTCACTCATGGCCTCAGGAAAACCCCAAGCCTTGCTAATAAAAGCCAAAGTCGACAATTGACCCTGAATGGATTTAACTGCTAAACCCTGACCCTTCTGGTGCATGCAAAAGTGCATCACATGCTCAACAGGGATGAGCCACACCTGCTGAAGGCCAACATCCCTCCTAAATCCCACAAAGTGCCCTACTGCTCTGTCGTAGGATCACTGTGTGCTGGGGGCTACTGTGAGCCTTGTAGCCCTGTATGCTTCGGCCTCCCAAGCTGCCATAAATCCTGGGGCATCTGCGCTGGTTCCGAGTCAGCCTCTGGGGCAAGCTGCCAAAACTGCTTCATCTGTTGGCGAGACCAAGCATCTGCCACACGTTATTAACACCAGGAACATGTTTGGCTTTAAATAAAATGTTCCACCGGAGGCACAACATAAAGGCTTTAACCAGCCTCATAACCTGGCCTGATTTCGAATTCAAAGAGTTCATCACATGAACCACAGCCTGATTGTCGACCCAAAAGTGGACAATGTGGTTGGACAACTCTTCCCCCCAAAGGTACACTGCTACTAAAATGGAAAAAAACTCTAAAAAGGTTAAATCCTTATCTAACCCAGATGCATACCAATCAGGTGGCCACTGGCCTGCGCACCAATGCCTTTGGAAATACACACTGAAGCCCAAAGAACCAGATGTGTCAGATGTGACCTGCAGCTCAGCCTTGAGCAGTAGGTCCTCCCGCCAAAAGGTAACCCCATTGAAATCCATGAGGAAATCAGACCAAATGTCCAAATCCTCCTTCATCCCCTTAGTGACCTTAAGGCAGTGATGGGGAGCCTGCAGTGATGACATAGCATCACAAAGCCACCGCAAAAAGGCCCTACCTGGAGCGACCGCTTTGCACGCAAAGTTCAAGTGGCCTACGAGCTGCTGCACTTGAACTCAAGAAGTATGACTTTAAGGTCAGCAACTTTCTCTGAGGGAAGCCTAAAACATTGAAACTCCCAGCAAAGCAGCCAGAGTTGAACCTGCTGCCCCGCTGTAGTGCAGGTACTGGTGGCCGAAGTCAAGTGCTGCACCACATGGCCATTGTCAGAGCAGTGATTTTATTTATTTATATTTCAATTTATATACCGCCCATCCCCAGGGGCTCTGGGCGGTGAACAGTTAAAATCGATAAAAACAAGAACTAAAATCAATATACAAACAATAAAACAAATTAACAAAGTGCAGTGGTGGGGAGAACCCTCCTTGACCCCAAAGGTGGGAGGCCGACATGGCACTGCCCCCTTCAATCACCGAATGCCTGGCAGAACAGCTCTGTCTTACAGGCCCAGCGGAACGATAATATGTCCCGCCGGGACCGGGTTTCCATTGACAGAGCATTCCACCAGGCTGGGGCCAGGACTGAAAAGGACCTGGCCCTGGTTGAAGCGAGGCGGGCTTCCTTAGGGCCGGGGACCACAAGTAAATATTTATTCGCTTGCTACAAACAATTCCAATTATCCGAGACTCCAAACAATTTGAAAAATGGCAAAGGAAATTATCGAACTTTGTGTGGGCAGGCAAGAAACCTCGTGTGAAAATGAAAGTATTACAGGATGCTAAAGAGAGAGGTGGATTGCAACTGCCCAATCTAAGATTATATTATGAAGCAATATGTTTGGCATGGATAAAAGAATGGATGACACTGAAGAATCGCAAATTGCTGGCTTTGGAGGGACATAAAAAAATATTTGGATGGCATGTGTACTTGTGGTATGACAAAGTAAAAGCAGACTCTATGTTTCTACATCATTATATTCGAAGAAGCCTCTTCACAATTTGGAAGAAGTATAAAAATTATCTACAGGACAGAATTCCTTCTTGGGTGGTTCCATATGAAGTAATAGATCCGAGGACTGTCGATAATGAGCAGCAATGCTTAACCTATAAGGAGATAACTCGAGTAGAATCTTCAAAATTGAGAATTAAAACAGAGAAGGAGTTGTCTTCATGTTACAGTTGGTTTCAATATAGACAGATCAGAGATGTTTACAATTCGGATTGTTTGAAAGGAGGAATAAGAACGGAGAAATCAGAACTAGAAAAGGTAATTTTTCAAGAAGGTAAAAAGGAAATCTCAAGGATTTATAAAGTACTTTTAAAATGGTTTACAGAAGATGAGACAGTAAAAGTACAGATGGTGAAGTGGGCTATAAACTTTAATAAAGAAATAACAATGGAGGCGTGGGAATATTTGTGGAAAACGACTCTGAAGACTACGGCTTGTACAAGTATTAAAGAGAATGTCTACAAAATGATTTATCGTTGGTATTTGACACCAAAGAAAATTGCATTAGGAAATATTAACATGTCAAATAAATGCTGGAAATGTAAAAAACATGAAGGATCACTATATCATATGTGGTGGACTTGTGAGGTAGTGAAGCAATACTGGGGAGATATAATTGCAGTAATTAATGAGGTTTTGCAAACCCAAATAAATAAGAACCCAGAATTGTTGCTACTGAACTTGGGAATGGAAGGTATCCCAACACAGTATAGAACATTGTTATTTTACATGATTACAGCAGCGAGACTCTTGTATGCGCAGAAGTAGAAAGTACAAGAAATACCAACTATAGAAGATTGGATGTATAAATTGTTGTACATGGCTGAGATGGATAAAATGACCAGAAAACTTAAAGATCTTGATCCAGGACAGTATAATGCAGACTGGGAGAAACTGAAACAATATTTAGAAAAAAAATGGGACGTGAAAGGAGAACTGTGGCAGTTCGAGAATTATTGAAATGTAACAGAAGAAGAGAGAAGTGACTTTACCGAGGGGGGAATTTAATTATAAAAATCTAAGCTATTAATGGAGGTATGATAAAATCAAAAACTATAGAGTACTAAATAATGGATGTTTCACTATGGATATATAAGATTAAGATAGTTAGATATTATTTACAATATATAGTTTAAGTAAAGTGTATGTAAGAGATATTTGAATATAACAATTACCTTATAGATTTAAAAGAAGCCTAGAACAAAAATAGTAAAAGATGGATGAGTAATAGAGTATTAGAGTCTAAGCTAATATTAGAGTTAGGATGATGGTGGAAAGCAAAGAACATAGGTGATTGGAAAGTAAAATGAATACAATGTTATATCTTTTAATATCTTGATTGCTAATATATATTATTATGCCAGTATTATTTTATGTAGGATATGTGGTTTAATTGAGGCATCCAAAGGGAAATTTATATTATAGAGTATTTTTAGTAGAGATTAAATAAGTTTAGAGAAAAGAGTATTAAATGTGTGTATAATAGGATATATGAGATATTACGTAATTAAATAATAAGATAGACTTAGGGTTGGAAAACGTTTGGAAGTCAACAAAAAGGGGGGAGGAAAGGGAGGGGGTTAGAAAAAGATCTATAAGGGGGTAATGTATGTTTTGAATAATATTATAATCTAATCCAATACAAATTTTTGAAAAAAAAATATAAATATTTATTCGCTGATCGAAGCGATCTCTGGGGAACGTACAGGGAGAGGCGGTCTCGAAGATATGCCGGTCCCAACCCGCTCAGGGCTTTAAAGGTAAGAACCAACACTTTGAACCTGTTAAGTTCAAGTTAAGCTTCGCTGGCGATATCACCTGCAGCCAAAGCTGCTGGTGAATGTGATCCCAAGGTAAAGCAGGGTTAAGGGCTGACCAGTACCCCAGCATAGATGAAGAAACCCAGTAACCAATTGGCCCAGGTTCGATCCACATTTTGCCACTTAAGCCTCTCTTTATCTCTATCATCTAAATCCTCCTTATCCTTCTTTTCCAACTCCTGGAAAAGAAGGGTGAAGACATCAATGTATTCTCCCCTGAGGATCTTGTCACATGTTGCCTGGGTCAGGTGGTCACCCAGTGGAAGAGCTGTATCCCCAAAGGGGAGTGTGTTGAGGCACATGCCCATAGGCCAAAGTGGAATAAGGATAAAACCTCCAAGGCCCGCCCATGTACCCAGGCCACATTCCAATCTGACCCTGACCCCAGGCACCATGCACCATGCACCCCTCCCCATGTGGGCTGTGATGGTGCGGTCTGTTGAACACAGCCAAACCTAAACCCAGCGGTTGCCATGGGTGTTTTGTAATAGCAGGCGAAGCAGCAGGAAACTGTTGGCTGGCGCCAAGAGCTACCCCTGAAGTCCCCTGAGTAGGTCCTTGCCCCCAAGGCACCCATGGCCAAGGGGAACAAGTCTCAGGTGTAACATCCTCACCTCCAGCCTTAACAGGATCGACAGCCACCACCACAGGCGCAGATTCCACCACAGCTGTCTGCTCAAGGTCCATAATTGGCACTTCACTCCTCTTGCCAACTGCCAACTGGGATCTGCTGGACTCGTCGGCTACTGCACCTGCCACCTCCTCTAAAACAGAAAGATGCCTCAGAATTTCTCTGTTAACTGCTTCCCTGGAGGCCCCATGGATAGGCCAAGCCTGGCCTTTACTAAGTGCAGACCTCGCAGCACCACCCTTTTCCTTCTCCAGGGCTGCTAAATGCAGTCCTGTTGACTGAAACGTTCCTCCTCATCCTCTGAAGATGTAAGCTCTGGTGCATGCCGCTTAGCTGGGGCCCACTTAGCAGGCTGCTTGCCCTTACCAGGGCCGGCACCCTTTTTAGGAGGCATAGTGACAACTAACGAGGATGATCAATAGGCTCCTTTGTATATAAGTATGCAGGTAACCCCAAAGATGCCCAAACTGGGATCCTGCAAGCCACTTATTAGGGGTGCACCTAAGCAAACTGTCAACCCCCAAGGAAGACTAGGCCCGAAAATGGCTGTTAGTCCACCCAAGGCCTAAAGAGCAAAATGGCTGCCAACATCCCAAAGCCCAAAATGGCATCCCCATGCTCAAGGCGCTGTGGCCTAACAATTCCCCACTTATGCCAGCGGAGCCAGAAGGCCTATGCAGCCCACCCCACAGGACTACCCCCAGTTAGGGCCCCCTTTCAAACATTAAGAGGATTATACCCCCAACACTTGGGGGAGGGTGTGTGTGTGCAGCCTGCAAGCTATGGTGCGTCCCCAAGCCCCTCACCTGATACAACCTGATACAACCCCACCACTTATCAAGAACAGGAGGGGGGTGTAAGGCCCAGCCACCCGACACTGTCTATGTGCCCCGAGTTGCTACTCACGGCCAGCAAAGAGATACTTGGCCAGCACCCCCTAAGCCCAGGTGCCCCAAAGACAGCGGGGCCAAGGCTGCCCCTGGTGGAGCACAGCCGCTCCTGCTGCAACACGATCAGCGGCCTCCGCAGCTGTGACGCTGCTGCTGAGCCTTGCCGCCATCACGCCCCAGCCGTCACCATGCCTCCAATGTGCGAACGCCTCTGCAGTGCCAGGAAGCTGCCGCTGCCACCGGGACTCCGCCACCAAGCCACCACCACAAAACTCCGCCACCACCGCTTCAACACTTGGAAGCGTGGAGACACATCCACCTCCCCCAAGCATTGAAGGCAACTGAAACCTGAAGAGGCTGCTGGCTCCGCCCACTTGGCAAACACTCGGATGCCCAGGAAACTGCTTCTGCTTTCCCTCCTTCCAGGGAGCCAATGTTCAACCCCCTCCTTGAGCAGCTAAAGCAGCCAGGAGGTATGGCCGTATTATATTAAAAACTAGTTGACAGCTATTGTTTACTGTTTTCCAGGAGATTAGACCATTTGAGGGAGACATTGTTTTGCGATATATTTAAAGGGGAACAAACTTGCAGTCATTCAGTTTGTTGTTACCACCATTATGTGCATGTGTTTTGATTACAAGCTTCAGGCAGAAGTAGTCTTTGCCATCTCTGAGACCAGGTGTAAAATTCTTGACTGAATTTTATTGAACAGTATCAACTGGCACATAAGAAGAGGGAATACTCTACTACAAAGCAGAACTCAGATCACAAACTACTAAAGCCTTTCTTTCCCTTTGGAGAAAAGGGCTTCAAACCAAAGAATCTCTCTCTCTCTCTCTCTCTCTCTCTCTCTCTGGATTCTAAACTTGGAATTGGTTGTAAACTTTTGCTTCAGTTTTTTTAAAACTGTAAAATTGACAGTGCCATTCTAAGCAGAGCTACATCCTTCTATGCCAATTTACTTCAATGAACTTAGAAGGGTATAACAGGGCTTAGTATGCTACTGTTAATGTTGCTTAAGATTCTTCTTGAGGCTATAACTAAATTCTCTTACACCCATGCCAAATAAAGGAACAGAATATTGAGAAAGACAGACTGTTGATAATATAAATTTTAAAAATGGAAGAGGAGAGAGGTGGGGAGAGAATCACCTTACCTCTTATCCACTGGCTTCCATTTCTTCTAACTGGGGGAAGGCAAAAGAAAACAACCTCCCAGACTCTCTAGGAAATGTTTATCCTTCACAAATACTACTACTCTGGGCCAAGCTAGAAGTGATGAATTATACTTGAATGGCAAGTGAACAGACTCACATGTATTCCTCCCTGTTCACTTGCGCTCCACTTGAGGTCCAAGCAATTGTGCTCCACGCATTGCGCTCCACGCAATTGCATGGAGCACAAGTGAACAGGGAGGAATACATGTGAGTCTGTTCACTTGCCATTCGAGTGTAATTCATCATGTCTAGCTTGGTCCTCTGTCTCTCTCTCCCAGGTATACACAGACTCTCAGGTGTGCACAGGGTGTGCAAACAGTTTGCTTGACAGACAGAATTTGGCTGTCATGCTTTTACATAGCTTGCTTGATTTAGCCAGAATCCTTTCTCTGATATACACACAGACTCTCTCAAGATCAAAGAATTTCACTGAACTTGACAGAATAAATACTTTCAGAAACACAGTCAGCTCAGGCTCTGCTTAGGTTTCCAGACTTAACTAGAATAACCTCTCTCTTTAAGATATACAAAGGGTGACTGAAAACCTTTCTCTCAGCATTGATTAGAGATTGTAGTTTACTCTGCCCCACAGAGTACAGCTACTGTCCAATCAGAGCAGATTCCTTTCACCCAGCCATCCTCTTTCATTCCTCAGAGGTCTACATTTAAATTCATAGCAATATTTTAAAAACTCCACATTAGCAAACAGAAATAAAATACTTAAGCTTCGTATATGCAAAACAGGCCAAATCCATAGGGTCTCTCACACACAGTTATTTTCTTTCAGTCACATAGTGCAGTTAAAATTTAAGCAGTTTTTAAGATGCTGAAAAATCCTTAGAAAAGAATGCTACATTATGGGATTGTAACAACGCTCCCATTGAAAGCCATTGCTGAAAGTACACAGTCTGTCTTGGAAGCTATTGAGTCAACTTAAACTATTAACTGCAAAGGCAGGTAGCATTTGTCTTGTTCATTTAAGTCTTAGCCCATTTATAGCCTTGAACATCAAGTCTCTGCCAAGAGGCCTAAGAACTTTAGCTGTCTGGGAGTCTGACCTCTTTGACAGTGAGGTGGAGCTGTCTAGGGCATGCTATCTATTTCTAATGTACTTGGGCCCTGGTAATATTGATCACAACAAGCAGATTAGAGCTCCTGCAATTAGCTGGTCTTCTTTCTACTGACTCCTACACCTGATTCAGCAGGCAGTTTAATTTAGGACCTGATGCTGTGCGGTATTTTTTCCCCTAAAGTGCAGGCTGTAAATTGTGAGAAGAATACTAGGATCCTAGGACTGAGAGAACTGAGGAATAGTAATACTCTGCAGAAAAATGGTGAAATGAAAGAGGAGGTGAATTTTTTTTTTGAAAAAAAGCCCAGCTAGTTGCAAAATAATTCCTTAAGCACATTCTCTAGTGGACATGTAGAAGGCCCTATGACAAACAACTGTATTAGGAATCTTAAATGGGCAAGATTTAATTTAAGATAGGGCCTGCCAGATTTTATTCCCAGAAAATATTTTAAAAGCCAGAATTTGGTATCAGACTTGTAATGTGTTAAAAAAGACTATGCTTCTGGCCATATATAGAGTGCTCCCACACATCTGAAAGATGAGTTTCAATGGTTGATTATGTGATTTCTAGGCAGCCTTGGGCCTGTGTGTGAATCTCAGTTTAGAATAATACATTTTGACTTGTGAAATCCTAATTGTAAAATAATTTTGAATGTATGATTTTAACATTTGCTGATACAGATAGGGGAAGACACCCCGCCCACCCACACACACACAAATTTGTACCAGGTGTACTAGGTGAAGTTGTTGCTATTGCAACTGGGCTCAAAAATGGAAAGCACCCTGTTCTTTTTGTCAGGCGACCTAAATCTTAAACATGGAAATAAATAAACAAATTTGACATGGATAAAAAGGAATGGAAATGGAAAGGAATGCTTAAGTGTGAAGACAAGGAATGCTTTTAAGAGTCTAGTTCATGTGTCATTGTTAAACTCTAAGACCTAGGAAGCACTTTATGCTTTCATTTGATGAATGTTGCACTCACTGCAGAAAACCTGCCTCACAAGATATTGGAAATGTTCCTGCAAACACTGCAGTATTTTTGGGAGATTTTTTTTGTATGGTGCAGTAGGTGGTTTTGTTGTTTGAAAGCCATTTCTCAGTGAGCTCAGTTGCACTAGAAAAGAATGCTGCATTGCCACGATAATTTACATGATTTTGTACTTTAGAAATAGCAAGCAGTTTGCATACAACCCCTGCATGTTTCTGGCAGTACTTATTTTGAAAAAAATACATAGAGAAATGACTGGGGCATGGCAGAAAACCTTTGTTCTCAATGGTGAAAGGTTTAAACACCCTTATTTGGAAAAGCTGCAGCAACTTTTCTAAACTTCAAACATCTCAAATTTGCAGTGGAAGACATTTGTCTATGTCACATGTATGAGTACTCCTTAATTTTTTTGTAAGGACATAGTCAAATATGTTGGGAAAAGGGCCAGTCTGTTGCTAGGCCAAATGAATAAAACCAGCTGAAAGAAATAATCTCAATATGAATTCTTACAGTTGCAAATCCACTGGAAACAGGAAGTTACTCAATCTGCTTTTGATTGCTTTGCTAAATTTTGAGAACAAAATTAATTTAAAATTGTTCAAATATAAAGGTACAAATTTTAGACTTTGACGTCCCTTTGGCTTCAATTAGCAAGTAGCCCCCTACATATACAAACTCAATCTCCTCACAGCTTGCTATCGGTAAGTCTCCCTGTCAATGAAACATGAAATAGCTTGAGGTAGAATAATCAATGGGAGACCCTCAAAACACACACACTATATTTGCCAACCTCCAGGTTGGACCTGGTGTTCTCCTGTAAATACAATTGATCTCCAGAATGCAGAAATCAGTCCTCCTGGAGGAAATTGCAGTTTCAGAGGGCAGATTCAGTGGCATCACATCCATGTTGAGCTCTCTCCCCTCCTCATACTCGACTCTCCCCAGGCTCCACCCCCAAATCTCCAGGAATTTCTCAACCTGGAGTGGGCAGTCTTAACACATACATATGTACACATGTTCATGCACCTACCTACCTACCGACTTCACATGTTCTCCCCCGCCCAACCCATTATATTTATGACTATGTCCTTCTATCTATCTTTATCATTTTGTATAACAAATCCTAATGAAGCTATATTTTAGCGGTTGAAATGCAAATGAAATAAAAACAGGAGTTTCATAGGAATGCCTTGTTCAAAAAATATAACCCTCTTGGCTGGCCAGGCAAAAACTGCACTTTTGGGGAAGCAGGGAAGGATAACTAGCAGACCATATTTTATTTAATGCATATATCTGCTTGTCTCACATAATGGAAAAAGAAAGAATGTGAAGTTTTAAAAGTACCCACATCAGCAATAATGGTCATAAAAGCAACATATCCAACTTACTAACCAAAGGCAGTTTAGAATAAGATTAAAGAATCAGCATGTCCTATGGGAGCATGAATTACTTTGTACAAAATTACTTTTTACAAAATTGCTATCCTTGCTTTTCTTATTGCAGCTTTGTGCTGGATTACAAGCGTGTGGTAATGGACTGGACTGATGAAATTTAAAAAAAACACTTAATAACAGATGAGATAACAATGCAGACATTGATGCTGGAAAAAAAATTAAAAACATTTCCTTCAGAAATGGTTACTATTCTTATCATATACAGAAGGCAAACAAGGTTATATGCAAACCATAATTATACTCCTACCCTGGGATTTGATCACTTGCTGGTTTGGCTCACAGTTTGCAGGTTCTGAGCAGCACAGCCAGATGGTTGCCAAGATGCATGCCTGTTTTTGAGCAGTTCATGTATGTTATACAGTGCAAAAAATAAATAAATGATAGTGTGTGTTTTATCACACTACTCCCCTTCTCCACTGCTACCTCCCTGTTTATTGTTTGCCCAGTTTTCAAGCCTAAGGTAAACAATGATTTCTAATGAGTTGGGGAACCCAGATGAACTGCTGCAAGGAACTCACTTCTAAAGCGTTGAAAGAACCCAATTCAGCTCAGAACTATGGGATGGGGAAGAAGGGGCTCCTGCATTCTTACACATTGTTCCTTCCATTTGAAACAGCCTTGGGGGGTGTTTGCCCCATTTGGAGCTGCATGTGCCAAAAAACACTCCCCTGGGACCATTTTGAATTGGGAAAATCAAGCAGGTAGGAAGGCAGAAGCCCTTCCTCCTCCCCACACCATGATCTTTATCTGAAGTGGCTCCCTGTGGTACTTTAAAAGTGAGCTCCCCATGGCCCCTGTGTGTCTGCAGGGAAAGCAAATCAGGTCTGGGTAATTTGAACTCAACTTGTTGAAAAACGTCATTCTAGTTTAGCCCATACAAAACATTGTGACTCACAGTTCAATCCTAAGCAGTTACCCTATTCTAAGCTTATGGGTAATCATTCATGTTAAAGGCTGGCAAACTGACTTGATGTGGTTCAATTTGTGCATGTATATTCTTGCAGTTCCCCATGGGAATTGTAGTTTTCCTTTTTCACCTGACACCACCTGTATCCATCAAATTCTTGTTATTAAAAGTTATTTGACTAACAAAATAAGTATTTCAAGGCTGTGTGGTTCGGTTTTGTATTGTTTTTCCTATTATCTTGGTTCATTGCTCCCATGTGTCCTGGTATTTAGATCAGGAATTATTCACATGTGCATTCATTCACAGCCTCATGGGAATTGTACCAATTGGTGTGTGTATGTCCGTGCTGGTACAAGACCTGTCGTACCTAAGGTGACTCAGAGTGGTATGACTGGTTATCTTCACATAGTCAAGAAGACCATGTAGCGCACCGAGCAAATTAAGCTGGAAATCCTGTGGCAGCAGTAACCACAGATGCACAAAACTGTTCAACATGATAATTGGTTCAAACTTTGAATAAAAACATTGAGGTGATCCAATAAAGGTCGCAACTCACCTATTATCAAGCAGATTGATCATGGTAAGTTTGAATGTCAATTGTGACAAAGTTCTCAGCATCTCTGTTGATACTACTATACTCATATAATCCATTTTATTTTTTTAATAACAAAAATGGTATCAAATCAATATTGGTTTAAATTTGATAAAAACATCATTTTTGGAAACATAATAAAAGTATCAGGCATATACAAGCATTAAAGAAGCATCATTTGTGACATTAAATATTGCTTTCTGTAACAATTCCATTTATCAAAGGAAGAGAATATATTCATCCTTACTAGATTCTATCAATCTCTTTTAAATTAGCCTCTGAACGACTAGTTTTTATTATGGCTGTGGAGATTATGTAAGTGAATAGGGTTGTAGTTTTTAATGGGTGTTGAAAATTGCATTGTAGTATGCATTAATGTTTGGAGAAAAATTGCAGGCAGTTTTATTGCATGTATTTTATTGCATTTTTTAAAAAATGTAACCCACCTCTAGTCTCAGTGAGAAAGGCAGGCTATAAATGAAGTAAGTAAATATGAGTGCATTCCTAAGCAGAGACGTACCTTTTGAAAGCCCACTGACTCCATGGATTTAGAAGGCTTCAGGATTGAACTGTAAGAAAACAAATGAATAAATTCTTGATTGGATACAAGTTTCATCCATTGCTATACCATTGCTATACTTCCAGATCCCTGTGCATGGCTAATAATAGGAATGTTACTATTTGCTTCATGACCCAACCAAGAAAGGGAATCCAGAAACTACCTGCCTGATGGGAGAAAGCTAAGCCAGACTATCCAGCCATTTTGCTGTTGCTGCCCAAGACATCACCAGCAGGACTCCTACCTTGATGACTATGACTCTTTGCTGGAACAGACTCCTGACTCAGCACTTTCCTGTTTAGGATGGCACCAGGCGTGCATCATGTTTTTTTCCTGGGGAACTCTGGGATAAAGACTTAATTGCCCAAGGGGGCAACACCAAAGGGGTTCAACACTTTGGAGGAGGTCAGAGCCTGTTACTTATGTGCAAAAATTGGTGCTGGGAAGACCGAAGAGCTTGTAAAGGAGTTTAATATCTATATGAAACCACTGGAAAAGGTCATCAGGAGGTTTGGGCTGTGACGACAACTACTTCTATTTTCCACATAATTCTAAGGATGTTGTTGATGCACTGAACTGGTGCTTTGAGTCAGTAATGGGCTGGATGAGGGTGAAAAAGCTTTAAACTGAATCCTGACAAGACAGATGTTCTCTGGGTCTGTAGAAAGGCAGAGAAGGAACTTGAGATCTCTCCTGTCTTTGATCTGATTATACTTCACTTGAAAATTCAGGTTTACAACTTAGGAGTGCTGCTTGACACAGCAGTCACCTTGGAAATATTGGGAGTTTTGGTTAATTCGTATATAGTCAATGATACCTTTACAGTAACATAGAGTTATTTAGGCAGAAGCATTTAGAACTCCAAACGTGCATTATTTAGTCTTCAGACAAAATCATTAAAAGATACAACTTACAGTTTTATTGAAGTAGATTCCTTCCATAGCAATATCTTGGAGAAGAGGGAAAGATCCTAATCTAAAGAGTTACATTCCCCAAATCTAAACCACGGCCTGAGATAGGCAGGGAGGCTGAGCTGCGAGTCTGTGGATAAGGCCTTCATGGCAAAGCATGGAGAGTTACATCCTTCTCCTTCAAGACCACGAGGCAAGAGAGAGAGACATCTCCCAAGGGGCATAGAGACAAGAAGGAAGAGTCAGGACGGAGACATTCCCACAGACAAAAAGGTAGCAGCTTACTGGAGTTACACATACATACAGAGAGACATGCAGCACCCCTCAATGTCCAAGGCATGCTGAGTTGCCTATTCCAAAAGGAAAACCAGGTGGATGCTGTGGTTCGGACTGCTTTTGCCCAGCTTCAGCTGGTATGTTAGCTGCGCTCAGTCAGATCTAGTGACTTATTCCTGACTCAGTCAGATCGTACTGACATCTAGATAGGACTAATGCAATGTGTTCTAGTTGGGGTCATCTTTGAAGAGTATCCAGAAACTGCAGCTAGTGTAGAATGGAACAGCTAGACTGCTGGTTGGGGCCAGCTATTGGGATCATATAATCCCGATATTACAGCAATTGCACTGGGTACCAATCCATTCCTGAGCACAATTCAAAGTGCTGGTTTTGTCCTTTAAAGCTCTATGTGGCTTGGGACCTGTGTATCTGAAAGACCATCTTCTCCCATATGTTCCTGCCCAGGAATTAAGGTCACAGGGAGAGGCCCTCCTAACTGTTGCATCTGCTAAAGAAGCTCACCTGATGGATACACATGAGAGGGCCTTTTGGGTGGCAGTCCCATGATTATGGAACAGCAGCCCCAGGGAGATGTGCCTGGTCTCCTCTCTGCCAATCTTGAGGAGGCAGCTGAAGATGTTCTATCAATCAATCAATCAATCAATCAATCAATCAATCAATCAATCAATCAATCAATCAATCAATCAATCAATCAATCAATCAATCAATCAATCAATCAATCAATCAATCAATCAATATAAATATAAATATAAATATAAATATAAATATAAATATAAATATAAATATAAATATAAATATAAATCCACCTTGAGTCTCATTGAGACTCAAGGTGGAATACATAGTGTGGGATTGGTACAATCAGTGGCAAGAACAAGGGCAGGCATTTCCACACAGTGTCAAGAACATTTCCATAAACAATGTCATAGGATAAATGAATACAAGTTTACAAAGACATAGTATTAGCAAGGATCCAATATGGGGTTGAAGAATTGCTGAAACGGAACATAATCAATTCTAGGACTTACATTTAACAACATGAAATGCAGGTAGTATATAGGAATACATATTTAAAGCAACAGATAATATGTAAGGCAACATAATGGTGAAATCTATGGTTCTTAACTCATTAGCGAAACATCTGGGATCCCTTTCCTACAATATCGCCCTCTTAGCTGAGAAAAATACCTTTTTGAATAATTCAGTTATGCATTGTTTGTGGAAAGCCAGGAGTGTGAGGGCTCTTCTGACCTCCTCAGGCAGGCCATTCCATAGGGTATGGGACACCACAGAGAACACCCATGTACGGGCTGCTGTTGATTTCATGTTGCTGTTGATTTCCATGTACAGGCTCCCACCTGCAGGAGACCCTGTTCAGATGAGCGAAGCTGCTGTAGAGGAACATAGGGAGGGAGGTGGTCCCATAGGCATGCTGGACCAAGGCCATGAAGAGCTTTGTATGTAATAACTAATACCTTGAACTGAGCACAGTAACTGATAGGTAGCCAATGGAGTAACTGCAGGATGGATGTTCAAGCTCCTGTTTGGTCCTGAGAATAGTTGAGCCACATCATTTTGTACCAATTGGAGCCCCCTAACTTAGATGGGGGACCAATGTATAATGCATTACAATAGTCAAGTTTTGATGTTACCATAGCATGGATCTAGGTGGCCAGGCCAGCCGTTTTCCAGGCTAAAGCGAGATTGTAGTAAGCATTTTTTGCAGCTGCCTTAACTTGTTTTTCTAGTAGTAGCTCTCCATCCAGTATAACCTCTAGGCTCTTAACCGAGTCTGTAAGGGTCAAATAAACTCCATAGAAAATGGGGAGTACAATGTTTTTCAAAATCTCTGATTTCCCAACAAGCATCACTTCAGTCTTGTCTGGGTTCAATTTTAATTTGTTATTTTTCAGCCATTTCACTATGGCTGTTAGGCAGCGATCTAAGATTTCTACTGCATTGACTTACGTTACTGGCAGTCCTAAATTATGTTGTTTTTAAACTTTATTATTATTTGTAATTGTTTTCATGTATATTGTAAGTTGCCTTGAGTTCCTGTGAAAAGGCAATTCCTAGGGCATGTGTGCGTGTGCATGTGTGTATACTTATACACACACACACACATACGTATGCATATTTGATTATTGAGCATGACATTTTACATGATGATTGAGATAAAATGGGGAATTATTATTTTTAGTGTCTGAATTCCCATTGTCCTCAGGTCAATAACCATAAGAGGGCCTAGGTGCGTGTATGGGGGGGGAAAGAGATTTTCAGGGATACGCCAAGCTCTTTCTCTAAATATTCAGCTTTCATTCCTATATTCCTGCTGTATATAGAGATATGGGAACAAAGGCAGGCAGCATTCCAATTCATTTCTCACTAAGAAATAAACCTGCCCCCACATTTCACTATCCTGATCAGTGAATGCAAAAGTATTGGTGATAAAAAGGGCTCACCGACCTACCAACAGGCAAAGTTGCAGCTGGGAGTGAGGCTGGGGTGTAGGCGAAGAGCGGTGGCTGGGGCACAAGCGGAGGAGTGCAGGCATGGTGGGCTCCTCTCCAGCAGCCCATTGGAGAGAATTTCCCTCTCTCCTCTGGGGTACCAGTGGCACCAGGGGGTGACTTGACACAATTTTAGGAGGTTTTGAGGCATTGGGTCAGATCCACTGGGGTAAGTGTTGCAGACTGTGCAGTTCACCCTCCCTTTTGGGGTCCCCCTAAGCGATCTGGAGCAAAGCCAAAGGGTACATGCCTGGGTTGACCATTGCAGGCTTTGCCCTGGGTGACAGGGGCTGTATGGCCACGCTGGAACAGAAGCACATCACCTGCCATCCCACGGTGCCCAGCAGGCATGCTGGAGAAGCAACCATCAAACGGGGGGGGGGGGATTTGATGCTGTGGATTCATTGCCCTATGCCTTGCCAATGCTCCAATGGCTGTAATCAATACAGTTGTGACCCATTACATCCAACAATGCTGTGTGTTGTGTATTGTTTGCCCAGGGCACCAGCCTTACCATCGCCCATATGGATGCAATTTACAAGCACAAGGTAAACCACTGAATGATTAGAATTTTAAAAGTGTTCCTTCTTGTCAGGCACCTAGAAAACCATGAATGTGGGGCTATATTTATTGGGGGGTTGGGGAGTTGTCGTGGTCCATAGGACTGAGTTTTAAGTACAAGCATTAGGAACTAACATATTATTTTAGACTGCAGCATTTTGTGATTTTTAGAGGGTGATTCAAATGTTAACAAGATTCAAATGTTAACAAGAATAGTGCAACAAGAAGTATGACCCAGTAATAAGTTGCAGGAAGGTAAGGTAGAAATTAAGCATCATTTATTCCCATTTTTACGTAGTGTACTCTTGAGGCAATGTCAAAGTCCAATGTCCTTTCGTAGGTTTCAAAGGACATAAATGTTATAAACCTGGTCAGAATTTGAGAGGTCCTTGTTTTCCACTTCATTGCCTGACTGAAATATATCCATAGCTTTGTTCATTAATTCTTGTAGGTTGCTGACTTTCAAGCCTGTGCAGTGTGCTGCCTTTCAAGAACAAACTGAGAAACAGGAAATGAGAAATTAAATTAATATGATATTGTAATTAAGGTACATTGTGTATCTTTGTGCATGGCTAGACTGTCAATTATTGGTCAGATTTGATTAAAAACCCACCCAGAAATGGTGCAAAACATCTCAGGTGTCTTATTCACCTGAGATGTTTTGCACCATTTCTGGGTGGGTACAGCACAGGACCCAATGTCCTTTCACACTTGGAAAATGTAAGAGAAAATGCAAAACCAATTCTTCTGTTTTGTTTTCATTGGAAAAGGGACAAGAATGTTTTCAGAAATGGGGAAAGGGATTAGAAACTCTCCAACTTGAGTAGAAACCATCAGCTTGTAATGGTTCAAACCCATTCCACGTTCTACTCACTCATTCACTCGCTTGCTCACTTTATAGTCTGCCTTTCTCACTGAGACTCAAGGAGTATGACAAAATTTAAAGCAATTCAACAAAAACAGGATAAGACATATAATAAGCAATGCAATAAATTCAGATTACAAGTAGGAAAAAATGCAATAAAACAGAATAAGACATGACATAAAATCGGCTTTATATCCAGAATAGGATTGCTATCTCTAACTTGGGAAACTTCTGGCGATTTGGGGATAGTGCTTGTGGAGGAAACTCAGTGGGAATGTAATGACATAGAATCCCAAAGCTGCCATTTCCTTCAGGGGATCTGATCTCTTGTTATCTGGAGTTAAATTGTAATTCCGGGAGACATCTGGGTCCCACCTGGAGGTTGGTAATCCTTGTCCAGAATTTAGACATTCCACAAGATCCTTCTGGGGGGCCCATGGGGCTAGTTGTGTGATGTCATCTGTTTCCTTATGAATTGGGTTTGGGTGGTCTGAAAGGCCCCATAGAGAATCTTTTCCTGTGGGGTTAGGTTGACTCTTGGGTGACTCTTTACAAAACTTTAACATGGATTATTTGAGATTAGAGACAAATTTCTGAAAATAGAGAATTTCTGAACTATTCCATTGACCCATCCAAGTAAAAAAAAAACACAACCATCCTTAATGCACAGGGCTTCCAGTCTTAAAGTCAGAGTCATACTTCTGACAGTAGTCTTTTTTTCAGTACTTTGCGCTTACCTTACTTATCCCAAAGGGAACAATCATTTTTCTCAGTTCTTTGCAGCTGCTAGAGAACTATCAGTCATCTACTCAGTAGTCTGCAGAAACATATTACTGCCAGGAAAATATAATGCAGGAAGTTTAGCACTGGATCATGTTACCTATCCCATTTGTCTGATAAGGTTGTGGAGGAGCTTTGTGCTAGTTTCCAAGCTTTATTTGCTTATTTATACATGAAAATGGCAGTAGGTTATCTAAGACTTGAGCACAGGGAGAGCAAGAGACAAATTTACTGTAAAGATGGAAACTCCAAGAGGGGAGCATTCAAACCTGAAAATAACCACACAAGTTTTTGTGAGGCATATTATTTTACATGTCCACAGAAGTAGTAGAGGCTCAGAAATAACTTGATTATAACTTAGTTCTTTCAATGGACAATTATTGCAAAGTCTACAGTTTGCCTACACTAAATCCCCCCCCCCCAAATATGTGGTAGTTCTGGAGACTTGAAGTTTCCCTATTCCCATCTGTAGTAGCATGCCAGTGGACCCCCCCCCCCATTCCACGTGTTTTATTTGAAGCCATTATGTCAATAGCATTTCTACTCATGCGTGCTGCCAACTCCCTCTGCAGCGAAGGTTATTTTGCAGACTGGAATGAAAACACATGAGCTGAGGATATCCTTAATTTCCCATGAGGATTTCCTTGTGGGCTTGTTGGAAAATGGTAACAGATAGCACTGAGCCCTAAACAAATTTGAGGAGATATTATGTGAATGAATTCTGGGCATGAAAATAATTATTGGTGGGAATGGTAATTAGGATTAACATTACCCACCATTATACTTTGACCCATATAGAATGTGTTACAGATGGTTACTTCAGTAGTAACAAGTTGAAGAGCCATCATAACCCAAGTCACACCATCCTTTATAATGAATATGAGCCAATGGGAATGTCTCAGATCAGTAAATGTATCTTGTGTTGAAACTCAGTTGAGTCACAATTATTGAGCATGGTACACCCATAGATATTTTCTGGTGACTCATGCTTTCCCCCAAGCATTTCCACCAGATACTCATCTTTGTATTGCCAAAGATAAAATGGCAATGGCAATTTTGAATCTACAGCTCTTTATTATGTTCAAAGTGCTAACTTATCATTATCTTCCCTGACTATAAAGAGATTACTCAATGTTCTATCACACAATAGTCTTTTGAAAAATTGGAGGAAGTGTTTCCTGGTTAAAAAATACTATTCATGCAGCTAATTTCAAAATGTCTGTGCATTGTCAAATGAATATGCTGTAATTTTTAGTAGTGAATAGGAAATGATGAAAGATTTAACAGTATATTTTAAAATTAACTTATACACGGTTTGGTTTTTTGTAGGAAACAGTAACAAAAGAAGCTGGTCTTTTGCTGAAAGAATATATCTTTTTATTCTCTGCCACCACCCCTGCTAATTCTATTTTCTTAGCTACCCATGGATTAGACAGCATCTTCATGGTGTCACATCTATCTGGCATGTTTCCCATTCTCTTTGCCTATGATAAAAGTACAAGGCCAGATGTCTTTGTTACAGACTTTGATCAACATCTAAGAAAAGTGTGCCATAGCAGGGATTCACCATGTCCACCTACTGACATTACCTTGTCCGACAATCCACCCTAGAACTTTGGTGCAGCCTCAGAGAAATCTTCTTATGGTACCTCAAGTAGGGTTGCAATTGTTGAAATTAAAAAGAAATGTGAACCAGGGGAGGGGGGTTGGAGCCAACTTGGAGCCAGGACAACTCTTTTCTTAGTCAGTGGTAAGTACAAGTGAGAAGTGAAACCATGACAAGAAGGAGCCCTGATAGCCAATCCCAAGGAGGAGATCATTGGAACCAAGCTCACATGACCTAGGAACAAAAGCCTACTGTAGGACCCAATAGGAGGAGAGAGGGTTGTCATTTTGATACTTTGGACCATATATGGTTTTGCTTCTAGGTGGCTAGCTGTCGGCTGAATTTATAGAGACTTCTATTAAATTTGATTATATATGAACTGGACCGTTTTGTTAAAAAGCAACTGAGATGTTTCTATAAACATACATGGTTCAAATGGTACAAACGTTGTCTTGAGAAAGTGCAGCGGGGGGCGGGGGGGGGTTGGCTGAAAATCTTCTAAATGTGCTGTTCCTTTGTACTGGCCAGAGTTTTTCTATAACCTCACTTGTTCTCCAACTTGATGGCTTTCTATATTCCTCTGTTCCTGCATATCTTATATACATTTTTATATTATAAATTCCAAATGAGAGATTTTGTTCTTTCTATTTCCTCAAAGAGTTAGATATTATCTTCTAACTGACTGGAAATCTAGTAAAGTCATATATCTGATTACTAGCATTTTGGTTAAATGGTTGGGCTATCAATCAGCGCTCTGCTGGTTCAAATCCCACTACTGCCATGAACTCAGTAGGGTAAGCCACTCCTCTCAGCCCCATCTCCCCAGCTGTATTGTGGGGATAATAATAGCACCGACCTTGTTCACCACTCTAAGTGGGATGCTAATACAATATATAAGAACTCTGTTGTTTTTGTTATTATGTTCACATACATTTGAAAAAAAAGTATTAACTTTCTTGAGGCTAATGAGAGTTGTTGGTGCTATTTTTTTACTGCTGAAAAAATCAGTGACATAAATATGATTAATGAATGCTTTGGTTCCATACTTATCAAATATAGATAGGATCATCTTTTAAAGCTGGAGTAATTATTGAAATCTGTTGGAGATGATATGCATAATTAATAAATAACTGATAGTGGATTTGTGAATATAGAATTTGATTTTCATTTAGGATACATAATTTAAACTGATGTTGTAGACAAAAGTCCTCCTGACTGGTTCTACTGTATATTGGTTCTACAATTGAAATGATATTCAGAAACAGCAATTCTTTATGGTATAATTCTCTTCAGTTTCAGCATGTGAAGGAAGCTTGATTAGGCAACCACACTTTATTGAAGTATATTGAACATTTCTGGATATGGTTATAGGCACTGTCTATCTTCTAAAAATTATATCAATTTATATTGATCTTTATGAAATTCTTAAATGTTACACAAAGAAACAAATGGTGCCACCCTAAGCAGACCTGGGGCAAATCCACACTCACTCATCTTCCGCTTATCTTGTGCTGTTGTGGCAATCGCCTTTATTCCACTACCAGGCTGTGCATCCTCACATCTACCTTCCAGTGTGTCTTCATGGCGCAATCAGTTCTCCACACGCCACTGAGTAAAGCGTTACCGTGGGCGGTTCCATCCTCTGCCGTCAGAATTTACGGCACACATCACTTCCCTTCTTTTTTAAAAAAGGGGTCAATTATCCGGTATACCGATATCTTGAAGAAGTGGCAATGTTTCCCGCACCTGCCATTCACTGGAGACGACCATTGTGGGAAATACAGGATTGCTCAGTTTAGCACCTCGCACTCTTGAAAACTGGGGAACTCAAAAGGGAAACGGTCCCCGTGTGACATGCACATGCTCTGGTGACCGTTTCTTTTCCCGCGCAAACCACTGCTCACTATGGTTGGTTTACCGGTATACCGACCATTATGCACTGTTAAAAAAAAGGGGAAGAAAACGGATTTCCACTAATATCACGTGGTTTGGAGAGAAGGTGCAATAGTGGTGCGGTGATGGCGGGGAACACGCGGAATGGGAAAGCGTGTGAGTATCTGCATGAATAGCGCACCAATTGCGAAAAAGCCACGGAAACAAATAGGTAGTGTGGATTCGGCCCTGCATCCTCATATCCCTTGAAATCAATGGCTGTAGAAAAGCATAACTTTGCTTAAGAGAACACTGTAACATCCTGCATACTAATATTACTTGGTACAATCTCTGTTCACCCTGCAGGAAGTCATAAGATTTGAGTTTTAAAACAGATTCACATCTTGTGTATTTAATAATTTTAGAGCCATTCAGACATTGAGTTAAGCTCAGTATAAATTGTAGGAAGAAATATGAAGGAAGATTGAAAGTAGTAATTAAAGATTGATGGTCTAATGTAAAAAAAGTACAGATAATAACTGATTGTATTAAAGAGTCCAAATGATGATGTTCTGAAGAAAAGATCAAGCAAAGTTTTCCAGATGAAGAGGAAGACCTTTTCTAAAAGACTCCTTTCAGTAACCATGAAAATGATAAATGCAGTCTAAAGTAACATTTCAGTAAACAATGCAACATAAAAACAAACATTTCAAAGCTGTTACTCCGCAGTTTGGGGTGTCTATAGCATTAAGGAACAAATGGCCAAGGAGACTAAGATTTTGTAGTATTTGCAACCATTTGACTAATACCAAGTTATTTTTATAGAATCATCCACATTTCTAAGTAAAAGCCTATTCACCGCTCTTACAGGGCACAACTATGTCTTATGAATAGTTTACACACACTGATGTATATCACTTGATTCCTGTACAACTGAGTTATATTCAATTGCTCACCTCTGGTAAATGTGCATGTATGCCAAATGGGCTACGGGTTCTGTGCTGGAGGTCAACTGAATGCATATAGCTTCTCCTCGCTTCCCCATGTTCATTTACCCTTGAAGTTTCTGAACAATGCATTGACCAAATTGGCTTCTTTGAAAAGCATTTCATTTGAAGTGATGTATAAGTTCTGTCTACTGTGTAATAGATATTGAAATTATATGCATTTGAGTAATCACTTAATATTGCAGCCCCCAAATGATTAAACATGCACATGCCAACTGGTTCCTTTTACAAGCTTGAAATTTTCTTCTAACAGTAGTCAGTATGATATTCTCATTTCATTTCCAGGCACTGAGCATCCCTCTTGCCCTCCAGAGTGCTTTAATAACAACAACAACATTTGATTTATGCACCGTCCTTCAGGACAACTTAATGCTCACTCAGAGCAGTTTGTAAAGTGTGTTATTATTATCCTCACAACAATCATCCTGTAAGGTGGGTGGGGCTGAGAGAGCTTCAAGAAGCTATAACTGATTCAAGGTCACCCAGCTGGCTTCAAGTGGAAGAGTATGGAATCAAACCTGGTTCTCCAGGTTAGAGTCCTGCCGCTGTTAACCACTACACCAAACTGGCTATTTGTGGCCTCCAGAAATTTATAGGAGCTAATGAACCTAGTTGCCTCTTTTTCCATAAACAGTCCTAAACAGAAGAAAGTCTTTACTCTAAATGTAAGCCCAATTTTATGCAGGGTTGAATCTCAAAATTTGAATAGACCTATCCTCAAAGAGTACAACGAATACTGCTGAATGGACAGGGGGGACTCTTAAAGGCAACCAACAACAACAGGGATCAACTTCCTAAGATGCACTGAACTGAAGGAGCACGCAGGCTCAAGGAAGTCACAAACATGCACAATTTATACAGTGTAATTTCAATATATATATCATAAAGTCCCAAACTTACAGAACCATAATGCCCAAATTACTGACTAGTAAAATAAAGAACCAACATCCAGTGTAAATTTCCGTTCAAAATGAATTCCGCTAATGCGGGATAAGTTCACTGTTTGCCGCTAATGCAGGTTGTAATCACAGAACTAATGGCCTGAAGAAGAAAGTGGGTTGAAACGAGTGAAAGTGAAGGAGACCGGTATAGCTCGTCGCCGTGGATATTGCCTTTGCCGTGGACACTGTTCTCAGTGAACCCAGTTGCCACAATTTTGGCAAGTTGTGGCATTACTGCTACCACCGATAACCGTGGACATTATGTCTGTGATTACAACCCACATTAGCGGCAAACAGTGAACTTATTCCGCATTAGCGGAATTCATATTGAACGGAAATTTACACTGGATGTTGGTTCTTTATTTTACTAGTCAGTAATTTGGGCGTTATGGTTCTGTAAGTTTGGGACTTTATGATATATATATTGAAATTACACTGTATAAATTGTGCGTGTTTGTGACTTCCTTGAGCCTGCGTGCTCCTTCAGTTCAGGGACTCTTAAAGGAACAAAATCAAAAAGAGTCCAGTAGCACCTTTAAGACTAACCAACTTTATTGTAGCATAAGTTTTTGAGAATCACAGTTCTCTTCGTCAGATGCGTTAAAGGAACAGAAGTCCTACCCTCTTTGACATGTGATCATCCACATAATTGCTTTATTTATATAACCTGGACTGATCTGGGATCATCTGATGTCCTATGATCTGTGTAGTGTTTAACACATATTTATTATTAAACAAATTATTGACAACAGGAATGCTGTGGTGATGATAAAACATTATTTGAATCTTACTCTTTCAGCTCTCACCTGAAATTAATTTGCTTCAGGGGTTTTGCTGTGCAATCTTGAGTAGAGATGGGCACGAACAGCAATACGAACAACCCGATCTGCTGTTTGCGAACAAGCTGTTCATGAGGCCCCAATCTAAATGAACAGGTGGTCATTGCAAGCCTCGTCCGTTGCTGTTTGTTGCTGTTCATCAAGCCAGACAGTCTGGCACCTGCAATCAATTCTCTTGGCAACTTAGGCAGAGATTGTCTGAACTCTGTCTGAACTCCTGCTGTTGCCCTGGAAACCCCAATATAAGCCCAATTTAGCTTGATAGGCAGGACTTCCTTTCAAGTGTGGAGCTCCAAATTTGTTACAATAAGGGAGCAAAGAGCAGGGGGGGGCTCCCAGCTCTGACTTTGCAGACAGTGGAGAGACAGTTGCTGTTGGCATTTTGATCGAGAGAGTGCATTGGAGCTTGAATTTTCTTTGTGTGTAGTGGGATAGGGATCTACCCCTTCAAGTTCCAGGGCTGCTGCCAGGCTCTGGGCCAAGCTATTATTTATTATTGGTACCTTTCCTGGTGCCTGCTCAGGTCAGGTTTCTGGGAGTGGTGCAGTAGGGATCTTGACCAAACTTGGATGATTGCTGGAGGAGAGCCTGCTGGCCCCCACAAACAGCCAACCATGAACAGGTCCATGAACAGGGCCATGTTCGTTGTTGTTCATGAGTCCCTGTTTGTGGATGGCAATGAACAATGAACATCATGTTCATTTTTTTCTGTCCGTGCCTATCTCTAATCCTGAGTAGAGTTATACCTTTATTGGACACAGAAGGGTGCAACTCAGTTTAGTACTCCACGGTTGGAAAACAGACATCTAAGCTGTGGTCCACGTTAGTGTTTTCCCAACATTAAGCAATGCATTAATAATGCATTTCAAAAGCCTCGGGTCATATCAGTAATTAGCTCTTTGGAATACAAATAGCCGTAACATTGAACTAGAAATGGACAAAATATTCTTTAGCTTTGTACTCTGTAAATGAAATACAGTACCACAGAGCCCCTTAAAATGGCATATTTCATTATCAACTAGTGTGAGTTTTATTTAAAGTATTCTCATTAGCATAGAATATCTAAACAATATATATGAATGCTCAGTGCTCTGGGAAGTGCATTTGACAGCACCTATATTTTCAGAAAAGCTGAAACTTTCTAGCGTCTGAAATCCCTGTTATGTATTAAGCTTGTATGTATAATATTATATAAAGTACACACACACACAATTAAAAAAACCCTAGGCAGTCATAAACTTTGATGTCCCATTAAAATACTTGTAAGAATGTTGCAAAGTTCTAAGAAGATTAACCCTTGTTTAAATTCAGGACGACCAACTATATTTTAGACCAGAAATAAAAGGAAGCCAAATCGTTAGAAGCTGGAATATGTGTAATTCATGGTGCATTCTTAATGGCTTTTAAAAATTCTTACACCTGTCACCATTTTGAAGAAGCTGTCATTCTAGTTTTTTTTTTTAAAAAACCCTCCTCAGCTTTTCACTGCTCTAATTAGCAGTCTCTTAACTTTCCTAGCTTGTTCATATTAGGATTTCCTGAATTTTTGAACCACTACGTGGGTCTGTTTAAAGTTCTGCAATCACTTGGAATAATTTATGTGAATATGTTCGGTTAGGAGAAAATCTACTCAAAAGTTAGCTGTAGGGTTGCCAGCAAGGGGTTGGAGAATTCCTGGAGATTTGCAGATGGATCCTGGGGAGGGCAGAGTTTAGGGAAAGGAGGGAGCTCAGCAGGGTATAATTCCATAGAGTCCCCCCACTCAAATTCCCATTTTTCCAGGGAATTGCTCTCTGTAGACTGTAGATGTTTTAATTCTGGGAGAATTCCAGGCCCCACCTGGCAGCCTTAAGCCATATTAATGAAGTTGCATTTTGCACATCCTATTCCTAGTTGAATTAACTGACCAGGACATAAATCCATTAGGCATTTAAGATTTTTGGCACAGGGGAGCCACTTTTCTTGTCTCCGAGGCTTGAGACAGCAGTTCTTATCCTAGATTTATGAGTTTAGTACATATAAATGAAGTCCCTTTCTAAATGCCATATCTCTTTCTTGTACCTAGTCTAACAATTTTGTTCAGAATCTGTAATTTTGTGTTATACAGGGAGTGAACATGGGATTTGTACAGACAGAATGTAAGGGGGAAGGGTCGATCCTCTCAACTGCTTAGATGCAGGACATATGCTGAGAAGCATTTAATTCCATGGGAAAAGGAAAGGCTAATCCTATAAAGTGCAAGGTCTTGTACATATAGGCAAGGTGCTACTCAGGGGGGCAATCAGTTTTGAACTTTATATGGCTATTCACTTCTGATGCTGCTCTGATCTCCCTTTTCTGCACTTTATTGTGCAAAACTATTTCTTGTTTGAGTCCTTTAAATTTCCTTTTTTATTTCCTCTTTCCTAAGTTTACTATTTAAATACAAACTCTGCATCTCCTTTTACAAAATATATGCCCTCCCTCCAAATGGTTGCTCTCTATAGTTAGCTTTTGTGTTTAGCTCTAGTGAAAAAACAATGTTTTTCATTCCAATGCAATTTGGATGTTTCCTCATTTGGCTAATTAGGAAACAACTTCATTCTTAAATCTAATTAGATCCATATGGCTATGGCAAAAGCTTTAAGTCATGTACACCTCAGATATGGCCTCTAAAAGTAGTTTCCTAATAGTTGGATGGCTTTACAGGTAATGGAAAATAACAATTATATTATCTTTGTCTTTTATGTTTACGAACTTTGTATTGATTTAAAACTATGGAAGGAGCTGGGACAGCAATTCACTAGTATAATAATTTCCTTCTAGTTAAAGATTCCAAAAACAGCTGCTTCTTAAGCCCAATTGTTCCAAATTGAATGTATATGCCTTTTAATTATAAGCAAATACCTTTGCAGAATCTTGGTTTTTCACCTTTTACATTTTTTCTTTATTTCAACTATAAACTATACACCATAACATAAGAAACAATAAAAATAGAGAATAGTAAAAAACACACAATTCTAAATATGAGTCATGACACACTAACAATGTATATATTTATATAATTAAAAGGAAAAGGGAAAAGAAAACAACAACAACAACAACCCCCCTCCACCTAGATTACACTACAAATTGAGTTCTGATTTCCTCTGCAACAAGTATATATCATTTCTAGAGTCACACTTATTCTAGGTTAGGCACAAAACCCCTCTTTTTTCTATTGTTCATGTTTCTTAATCCATAAATGCAGATGTCATCAAATCATTGTTATCCATTTCATACAAAAAGTCTATTAAAGGTTTCCATTCAGTCAAGAAGTTAACTAATGTCCTTTCTCTAATCAATGCAGTAAGTTTTGCCATTGATGCAAACTCCAAAACTTTTGTCAACCATTCCTCCACTGTAGGCAATGTTGTAGTTTTCCACTTTTGTGCATAAAGTACTCTTGCTGCTGTAATAAAGTATAAAAACAATGTTCTAAAGCTTTTTTCCAACTGGCTGTCCGTTATTCCCAACAGAAAAGTCTCTGGTTTCAGCTGAAGTTGAATCTTCAAAATCATCTGAATCGATGATTGTATCTGCAACAAAAACTCATTGCTTTCTTACATGTCCACCACATATGAAAAAATGTCCCTTCTTGTTTGGCATATTTCCAACATACATTTGACGGCCCCTTATACATTCTAGCCAATTTTTCAGGAGTCATATACCAACGATACATCATTTTGTAAAAATTTTCTTTAATACTGGAACTTAATGTAAATTTCAGCCCTCTTGTCCACATTTTCCCAGTGCTCCATTAATATATCATGTCCACAATTTTTCGCCCTTTTAATCATACATTCTTCTACGTGCTCTTCTTCCGTCTCAAACCTCAACAGAAGTTTATACATTTTAGAAATAACATGTTCATCATTTGTACAAAGGGCTATTTCAAATTCAGTTTTAGATTTCTCAAAGTCATAATGACTCTTGTCTAGTTTGAATCTCTCCAACATTTGCATATATGGAAACCACTGACAGGCATGCCCTTCTGCTGCTAAGTCCTCTCTTGATTTAATTTTAACTTGATCCTGAGAGAATTCCAATAAATCCTGATAAGTTAACCATTTAGGTGGACTAACCATTTCCCTTCTAAAATGAGCTTCTTGTGATGACAGCCAGAGAAGTATTTTCAAACAAAACCGAAGTTTGAATTTATTCCATACTCACAGGATTGCACACCTTACATAATGTTTATTAAACTCCGCGTTGGCTTTAACTTTGTCATACAATAGATACCCATGCCACCCAAATTTTAGATCATGCCCTTCCAGGTCCAGTAATCGTCTGTTTTTTAACAGTATCCATTCCTTCATCCAAACCAAACAGTTAGCTGCAAAATATAATCTCAAATCTGGAAGGTCCAAGCCTCCTCTTTCTTTTGGCTTTTTGCCTTGCCATATAAATCTCAATATATCCTTCTGCCACTGCTTAAATGGTACCTCTGTTGACAATACAGGAATTGTCTGAAATAGCAATAACATTCTAGGTAAGACATTCATTTTAATTGTAGCTATTCTTACCAACAGTGATAATTGAATTTTATCCCATCTTAGCATATCCCTTTTAATTTCTTTCTAATTCTTAATATAATTATTTTGGAATAACATACAGTTCATATATGACAAAGTAATACCCAAGCATTTTACCTTTTTCTCAACTTTAAACCTTGTTTCACTCTCAAGTTTCATTTGATCTTGTATTTTCATATTTTTAGTTAAGACTTTAGTTTTCTGCTTATTAACCTTAAAACCAGCCACTACACCAAATTCTTTCAACTTTGTCATTAGAGTTTCAATTCCATTCAAAGGGTCCTCCAAAATCAACACCAAATCATCTGCAAAGGCTCTCAGTTTGTAGTTCTCCTGTTTCACCTTAACACCTCGAATTCTCTCATCTTGTCTTATGTCCCTATTTAAAACTTCAAGCATCAGTATAAATAACAAAGGTGACAGTGGGCACCCTTGTCTTGTGCCTCTTTGTATTCCACATGGTTTAGTTAACTCTCCATTCATGACTATCTGTGCAGTCTTGGTTGTATAGATTGACTTAGTCCATTTAATAAAATTGTCTTCAAAGTCCATATCTTCCAATATCTTAAACAAAAAATTCCAGTTTAAATTGTCAAAGGCCTTCTCGGCGTCTAGGAAAATCAAAGCAACTTGTCTTTCATTATGTTTTTCTAAATATTCCAGAGTATCAAATACTGTTCTTACATTGTCCTTTAGATGCCTCCTAGGTAAAAATCCACTTTGGTCTTCATGAATAATGTCCCATAGGATACTTTTAAGTCTTCCTGCCAAGATAGATGCAAACAGCTTATAGTCATTATTTAATAGTGATATTGGCCTATAGCAGGGGTGGCCAAAGTTGCTTAATGTAAGAGCCACATAGAATAAATGTCAGATGTTTGAGAGCCGAAAGACACGATGCATTGAAGTGACTTCAGATGAGAAGGTGGGTGTGGGGGAGTGTCTTGAAAGTGACATCACAGAAAGGGGTGGGGTTTTGGTGCAGTATGCTGGAAGTGACATCATTGGAAGGGGTGGAGCTTAGGGAAAGCCATCACCTGACCTTTGACTTCAAAGTGACATCACAAAAGTGACATCACATCCTTGCTTGGCTTCACCCCCAAAGTCCCCATATATTTTCCGAGTCAGACCTGGCAACCCTACATTTTTATTGAAAATATGAAAGTCATGGAAAGAAAGAAGGAAGGAAACAAGGAAAAGGGAGGAAAGACATGGAAAGAAAGGAGGGAAGGGAGGGAAATAAACTAGACTAAAATAAAATGTATGGCCATGGCGATACTCAGAGACCTCCGGGAGCCACACAATATGTCTAGAAGAGCCACATTTGGCTCCCGAGCCGCAGTTTGCCCACCCCTGGCCTATAGTTTCTTGTCAATGTGTGATCTTGTCCCTCTTTTGGAATAAGTGTTGTGTTGGCCTCCTTCCATGAGTCCGGCATTTTCCCTCCCTCTAAAATAGAATTCATAATCTTTTGTAAAGGCTGAAGAAGTTCATCCTCAAAACACTTATAGTAACTACTTGGGAGGCCATCTGGTCCAGGAGCTTTTCCCAACTTACTGTTTTTTATGGCTTCTCCCACTTCTCTTACTATTATAGGTCCATTCACAATTTGTCTTTGTTGTTCCATGATCTTAGGTAACTTCTGTTTATTAATATATTCATCTATTTTTTCCACTGACACATCACAACTCTTATACAGATTTGTGTAGTACTGATAGAATGCCTTTTGTATATCTGCAGTGTCTGTTAGTGCCTTATCCACTTCTTGTATTTTCAATATCATTCTCTTTTCTCTCTCCTTTCTCAGTTTATAAGCCAACCATTTTCCTGGCTTATTTGCATATTCAAATGTTCTTTGTTTAGCATAATTCAATTTAATTTCCATTTCTCTTGACATTAACATTGATATGTTCTTTCTTTATTACAGTCAGCGACCAGAGAGGAATGAGATAAAAATGACCAGAATATAGCATATATAAAATACAGCAAGAGTGTAACAAGACTATATGTGGATACATAATTTCATAATAAATACTAACTTGCAAAATTAAAAGAAGTCCATCAAGACCAATCAAAAACTAAAACATACTAGTGCAATGCTACTAAAAGGCCAGAATATGCCAACTAACATCTAACAATTTAAATCAGGACTTACTATAAGTGGAGATAAGGATTTGTACAACTCCAGACAAAGTATGGCTAAGATGACGTGTTAGATATTATAATCAATCCTTCATCAACAATGCCAGGCAAGATGTGAAAAGATCGAAGTTTAATTGCTTGGGAGCAAAACTTGGCTACCTGCCGAGTGGTCTCCATACTTTCATCAGACAGAAACCTATTTATGTTGGCCAACTCAAAAGTGTCTGTAAAACACTCCAGTAACGGAAGGCTATGCACAGCGCAGATCACATTATAAAAAGGAAAGCAAAAGAACATATGGGCCGTCGTCTCTGTCTCACCACTATTGCATGGGCATAGTCTCTCTGCCCAAGGGATCTTACGGTATCTGCCCTTGATGATTGCAGATGGCAGAGCGGAAAATCTAGCCAGGGTGAAAGCTCTTCTTTGATTGTTATTTTCCAGCATGTATAAATAAGGAGCTGAGGTAGAAAGGTAGCGTTTGTGAGGTTCTACAATATGTGAGGTGGGAGATCTAGAAATATCAGATTGCTGTTCGGTATATTCAACTCTCTGCCTCAAAGCTTGTCTGGCTAAGTCTCCACCCATCTGAAGGAGAACTGAAGAGGAGAATCCGAGTTGTGCAATTGTCACTTGGGTAGCCTTCAGCCAGCTGGATCGAAAGTCATCTAGCAGAATGAGTGGAAGGAGGCCGTGAGGATGTAGATTTATTTTAAGCCGGAGGAAGAGCGAAGAAAGTGATATTCTAGCAGCAACCTTTAGCACCCCAGTTTCCAGGCGGATCATGGAATTTGATATACATCTGGGAACTTGCAAGACTGCTCTCAAAAACTTTGATTGCACCCGTTTGAGAGGGGCATTAACATTGATCGTTGTTGTTGTAAGATCTTGATATATTGCAATACATTAGTATTTCCAGGAGCTCTCTTGAGTTCTTCCTCTTTGCTCTTTATCACCTCCAAAATATGTTGCTCTTTTTCTTGGTTCTTTGTTCTCAGTTAAGCATTACATTGAATTAGGTAACCTCTAATATATGCTTTACTTTCATTCCAGACCATTCTCATATCTGTACCTTTGTTTAAGTTTAATTCAAAATATTATTTTAGTTTATTTTTAAAGTCTTTGATAGTCCCTTCATTTTGTAACAGAGCTTCATTTAGTCTCCACCTAAATGAAGTCCTTTCCCCCTATAAATCATGGATACTGGATTGTGATCTGAAAATGTCTTGAGTAGGATCTCTTTTTTAACCACTGTGGTGGCAATGTCCCTTGATGTCAAAATCATATCTATTCTTGAGAAAGATCTATGTCTTTCTGAAAAAAAGTATACTCTCTTGCGTTACCATTTTTCTGTCTCCACAAATCAATCAAACCTAAATTGTCCATTAGATCAAAAAAAAGATTTAGGTAGCTTACCCTGGTTTATCTTAATATGTTTCTCAGAGCATCTATCTATCTTTGGATAGATCATTCCAATCCCCCATCAAACAATAGTTTTCATATGCTAGATCTGTTAACCAACCGCCATTTTTTTTTGTAAAATCCAGTTTTATTCTCATTTGGAGTTTAAAGACCCACCACCAATGTTTTTGTCCCCTGTACATCAATTTCTACACCCACATAACTTCCATTCTCTTCACTCATTATCAATTTAGGCTTTAAATGTGGCTTGATGTATAAAGCAATTCCATTCTTCTTTTTTGTATCTGCTGCTATAAATTCTTCACCCAAAATTTTATAATTCAGAAATTTTATATCTTTTCTCCTACTATGGGTTTCTTGCAAACAAATCATATCATATTTTAGTCTCCTTAAGTAGTGAAAAATGTTCTTCCTTTTTGGGGCTGAATTTGCTCCATTAATATTCCATGTTAAACTTTTGTAATCCATAGTGCCATGAGATTTTAAAATTTAATAAAATGGGGGAGGGAAATCCCAATATATGTAAAAGTAAAGAGCAGAGTTAAGTATGAGCATCCACTTCCTCCTCCTCTCTGCTCTGCTCCAATTGATGCCTATATTTTTCAAGAAAGTCTCTGGCTTTATGTACTGAGTTCAGTCTAAATCTTTGCCCTTGAAATGTAAAAATCACATCTTCTGGAGTATCCTATCAAAAGCAATATTTTTTCTGTTTTAGCTTTTCCAGCAGAAAGATATAATCCTTGCATTTATGCAGAAATCGGATGGGAATTTCTTTCCAAACTATAATCTGGGCACCATCAATTATTTTTTTTGTGATATAGTACTGTTGTAGAATTTACTCCTTCACTCTTCTTCTTACAAAGTAGACCAGCACATCCCTTGAAAGCTTTCTCATTTTAGCAAATTTAGAGTTAATTCTGTATATTTGATAAATTTCCATTTGCATTGCAGCCTGGTCCCAGTCCAAAAACTCCACCAAAGCCACAGTCATTTTGTCTACAATATCCTCACCATCTTCTTCTGGGATCGATCTAAACCTCAGGGCAAATTCTTTTTCTTGCATTTCTAACAGTGCCAAGCTGTTTAATTGTTTTTCAATCAAAATATCATGAGAATCTACTTTGTTTTCTTTTGTCTCAACTTTCTGCTTAATTTGATTTACTTCTACAGAAACTTGTTTCATAGATTGGTCCAATTTTTGAACTTGCTCTGTCATTTGATCTCTCAGAGCAATAATCCTTTTGTCTATTTGTTTCTCAAGGGAGTCCATTTTGGCCCCCAAATTCTTCCCCAATTCATCCATCTTATCAGCCATTTGTTGAAAATGTTTCTGAAATTGTTCCATTTCTGGAAGATCTAGGAATCTACAGCAAGTTTTTTTTTGTAGTTGTCATACTTTGTAGATATTTCTGTAGTTGCCAAAAGGTGCCACAGGGTGGCAGTAGATGTCTAAAATTTTCTTAGTAGTGTCTCTCCTTCACTATAGCAACTATATCTCTTCCAAGTCCTGTTGCCATGGCAACAGAAAGAAAACAATAATACACTGCATGTGTTCCTTATCTTGGATAACCAAAACAAACAGTCATTTTCCCAGTTTCACTTTCCCAGCTTAACTATTCCTTTATTAAGCAGTGCTTTTAATCGCAAAAATACTTCCCCCCTAAAATGTCCAAATCTACATTAATAAATCTTGAAAAAAACATTCAGTCTTTAGACTTTTCACTTCCCAAGTCTATAAATCTAAGACTTATAGGGAAGATAACTTTCCCAGATTCCAAAAGCTACTGCAGGGACCAATGCCAAAACCTCCGTCTCAGCAAAAAAGCCACCCCTCCCCCCAGCAAGCAGTCTTAGGAATGCAGATGGGATAAATTCACAATCTGTCTTTTGATCCAAGCAGATATTTGAATGTAAAAACTCCCACACGGCAAGTTAGCAGTGCTGTCCCTCAGCTCCTTGCTGGGCATCCACCTTCCTTGCCCTCCTCACCAGAACTCGCAGAATCTTGGTTTTTCTAGAAGTATTTGCCTAGCTAAGGAACTCTAAAATCCTGTTTAGTCATTCAAAGCACAAAGCATGTTACTAAGCACAGTGTGGAGAATACGCCTATAGGCCTTCTGTACACAATTGGAGATGGTACAAAAATCCAGTTCTACAAAGCCTATGTGCCTTCAAAGTCTACTTGTTTGTATGCATCCTTGTAGATGGTTTCCTGTACACAGACATTGGGGGTTAGACCTGAAAGTGCAACCTTGTTCCCCTGTTTTTGTGTGGAGTGTACACATCTAGAATAACTAAACAAAATTGCAGTGCAAATAACTCATATTTTTTAGACGTATGCATTTCTTACTATTTACAATAATTACAAAAATATGTTTCGTAATTATAGTAATTAATATGAAACATAACAAATTCTTTATCTATGGCCTATAGCAAAACCCCCTCATGCATTTTTTTGTTATGATCATGAGATTTTGTTTCTGTCTGTCTCTCCTCTCTGATGCTATTTTCCAAATAAGGGCATAAACTAGTGTTCCTTAGGGGGAGGGAGAAAGACAGTCCTTGGGTTTCCTTTATTGACTGCAGACTGTAGCCACTAACATTACATATGTTTGTGTGATGTTGTTCAATCCTGAAGCATATGAGATGGAACTTTGAATCACATGACAGTTCGTTTCACATACTGCAACTTACCTGTTTGTAGGAAGCCAACTCAGAGCGAGAGAGATTGTTTGCAAGTTTTCTTGTGTCAAAGTACAGTGTAGTATTTTATACTATATTATTTATTTCTTAGTTTTCTTCTTGAATATCGTTTCTATTTTGTGTTGGCCATGTTTTCTGATTCTTTCTGAACTGTTTTTACTTGGGGCTCCCTTTCCTGCTTTATTATTTAATTTGTGCGTTGCATTCTATGTCTTTCTTTGGAGCTCAGCTTTTAAATTTAATCTTACCCAAGTCTCATTGGCTTCATTAATTCTTTATTAAGCATTTCAGTGTGACTGGCTGCAATTGTGTGTTGCCTGAATGTGTTCTTGTCCTACTGAACTCTTTTGGATTTTTCTTGTGCCCTCTACCCCCAAAACTAGATGGCCATCTGACAGCAATGCTGATTCTAGGCAGATCATGAGAGGGAGGACAGGAAGGATTACATCAGTACTTAGTTCTCATGGCCCTTTCTTACATACCCAGGATAATGCCAATCACCACATTAGGGTCAGGTAGCAATTTTCCCCAGGCCAGCTTGGCTAGGGATCCTGACAGTGTTTTGACATCTTCTGGGCATAGAGCATGGATCACTGGGGTGGGGGTGGGAGAAGGTAGTTGTGAATTTCCTGCATTGTGCAGGGGGTTGGACTAGATCACCCTGGATGTTCCTCCCAACACTATGATTCTATGATTCTATGAAAGCTGCTGTAATTCTTTGGGAATTACAGTGAATTTGAGGTTTATTTATCTTGTGTAACTTGGTTTGTGATATATGTCTGGGTTTCCCAAATATAAACCAAGCACAACACTTTTATCATAAACAGTCTAGTAATATATTATTTTATACATTTATAAGCTTCTACGTTTCTTCAACTAGTCCTGAATAGAGATGGGCACAAACAGCAATATGAACAAAAAAAAGCCACAAACAGCCCAATCTGCTATTCTCAAACAAGCTGTTCGTGAGGCCCCATTCTAAACGAACAGGTGGTCATTGCAAGCCTTGTTGATTGCTGTTCGTTGCTGTTCGTCAAGTCAGACAGTCTGGCACCTGCAATCAATTCCCTTGGCAACTTAGGCAGGGATTGTCTGAACTTTGTCTGAACTCTTGCTGTTGCCCTGGAAATCTCAATCTAAGCCCAATTTAGCTTGATAGGCAGGTCTTCCTTTCCAGTGTGCAGCTCTAAATTTGTTACAAGAGAGCAAAGAGCAGGGGGGAGGGGGGGCTCCCAGCTCTAACTTTGCAGACAGACTTTGCAGGCAAAATGCTGTTGGCATTTTGATCGAGAGAGTGCATTGGAGCTTGAATTTTCTTTGTGTGTGGTGGGATAGGGATCTACCCCTTCAAGTTCCAGGGCTGCTGCCAGGCTCTGGGCCAAGCAATTATTTATTATTGCTACCTTTCCTGCTGCCTGCTCAGGTAAGGTTTCGGGGACTGGTGTGGTAGGGATCTACTCCTTTAAGTTCCCGGGCTGCTGCCAGGCTCTGGGGCCAAGATATTATTTATTATTGGTACCTTTCCTGGTGCCTGCTCAGGTCAGGTTTCTGGAAGTGGTGCAGTAGGGATCTTGACTTGGATGATGGTTGGAGGAGAGCCTACTGCCTCCAACGAACAGCCAACCATGAACATGTTTGTGAACAGGGCCATGTTCGTGGTTGTTCGTGAGTCCCTGTTCGTGGATGGCAACAAACAATGAACATCATGTTCTGTTTTTTTTCTGTTCATGCCCATCTCTAGTCCTGAAGAACAAAATGTACCTTGTTATTCTTATCTGTTGAAGTTTTCTGTTTATGCAAAAAGCTGTAGAGCTAGTGCAGCCCCCTGTAAATATTTCAAAATCTGGCTTTTCATGAAGCACCAATAATAATGGTAAGTAGTTCAGCTCACTGATGCTTTCTACATTGATGGATTGATAGTTTCTCTTACATATTTGGGAGGATACAAGAGAAGCCAGGTCAAAGAAGAGCATACAAAGTCTTTTTTTTGTAGAGTGGTGAATTTTTATAAAGTAATTTATAGTGGCAGCTTGCCAGAAATATTTGGTGGAAGAAAGAGAGAGGGCTTGCAGTGCTTTTCATTATGTCTGTGTGAAGTTTAAACATAGGCTGGATGACCAATTAATTAGGTTAGTTCTGTTTCTTCACGATACCTTTTACAGTCTTTGGTGCTGAATCTTATCATTAGGCTGCACTTGGTATAGGACTTGTATATCAATGAAAAATGAGAGAATGTTCCTGAGTCAGCATAGAGGCACTGTGGGAGGAGATCTTGCTGTTTTGAAATCCTTCAGGAAAAACTAGTCCATAAAGATAATTCCTGGATCATGCAATAAACTTTTTTTGTCTCCAAATTCTCTGCCCCCAACAGAGAGTTTGGGCAGCTCACCATAGGTGATTAATAGTTGTCAGGGGCAAGAAAATCTTTACCTTGCAATGGTACTTTTTCTCCCAGAATTGCTGGGAGATATTGCTTTGTACTGGAATCTATTGCTATGGAATCTATTGTACTGGAATCTATTGCCAATTGATATGTACTACAGTAGTATAGAAATGTGGTCCTGATATGGACATACATTATTGCAGTTATAATATTTTTATTTCACAGTGTCATGCTTGTACTCAATGGTACCTAAGGGAGCAGGGGCACTTGTCACACGATATTCTCCTTTTTTTGCCCACCTCTATCATCAGCTGCCATGAGCCCTTTATTTATTTTCTTTTACACATAGCTAAGGAATACTGTCCCTAAGGTTTCATAGAATCATAGAGTTGGAAGGGGCCATACAGACCATCTAGTCCAACCCCCTGCCCAGTGCAGGATCAGCCTAAAGCATCTCTGACAAGTATTCATCCAGCCTCCTCTTGAAAACTGCCAGTGAGGGGGATATCACCACCTCCCTAGGCAGCTGATTCCACTTTTGAACTACTCTGACCGTGAAAAAGTTTTTTCTAATATCCAGCTGGTACCTTTGTGCGTGTAATTTAAGCCCATTCCTTCAGGTCCTACCCTCTGCTGCCAACTGGAACAGCTCCTTGCCCTCCTCCAAATGACAGCCTTTCAAATATTTAAAGAGAGCAAGCATGTCCCCCCTCAACCTCCTCTTCTCCAAACTAAACATTTCCAACGCCCTCAGCCTTACCTCATAGGGCTCAGTCTGCAGACCCTCGATCATTCTTGTTGCTCTCCTCTGCACCCTCTCGATTTTGGCCACATCCTTTTTGAAGTGAGGCCTCCAGAACTGCACACAATACTCCAGGTGTGGCCTGACCAAGGCAGTATAGAGAGGGGCTATGACCTCCTGTGATTTTGACGCTATGGCCCCTTTGATACAACCCAAGATTGAATTAGCCTTTTTTGCCACCACATCACACTGACTAGGGGAATATCTCTGCCTAGTACTGCTTCTTCTGTCTGGTCCTCTTTGCCTCCAGTCCCAGAGCCTCTTCCTTTGTTGAGAACTGTCTTTGCACATTCCTCAGATGAGCTGCCTGTCTTTCCCTGGCCTGCCCTTGGTAATTCCCTTTCCTTGCAGTCCTTCCTCCTATATCCTAGCTGGGCCCACCATTTTTAAACTCAGCTGGGTTGTCAGCAGTGCAGGGCCCACACATGGCTTTGCCTCCTTCACATACAGGATTTTCAAACAAATTTCAAAAATATTGTTACTTTCTCTCTTGAAGGTGTGTTATACATGCACATTTTTAAAGCCCTTCTATTATTTTTGGCTAGATCTACCAGGTACCCTGGTGGGGCAGGGGATTCCTTGCTCTCACCCTCCACGCCAACCACCACTCACATGGGCAACGAAGGGGGGGTAAGGTGGGAGAACAGGCTGCTCAGGCATGCTGCAGGAGTGCCATGACAATATCATCCGCAGGAGTGACATCATTACCCTGAGAACACTACTGTGCTTTGCAGTGGGATGATTTGGCCCTCAAATGGGCTGAATCGTGCCCATTTGTGGCCCAAATTGGACCACTGTGAAGCGCAGGAGTGCTTCTGAGGCATGCACAATGATCATCTCATCATCCTGGGAGCATGTACATGCTTTGCGCATATGTGAAGACACTAAGGAAGGTAAGTGCTGGATCCCCCCTCCCACTGGGAGGGTAAAGGGACCTTGCAACTCTATTTTTGGCCCCCTTGAAAGCTGAATAGAAAGGGTGGAGCTTTTTAAAAAAAGCATGCTGGATATGATAAGGAATTGTAAATAAATGTTTGTTCTTTTTCATTGGTTAACATTTCTGTGGCTGGGAATATTACAGGAGATCCTGCTTTTCAAACTCTTTCAATACTGGTTTTTAATGTATATTTATTGAAAGTAAACCTTATTGAATTGGAAGTGTAATCTTTCCATGATATGTTTATCCCCGCTTCCATCTCCTATTATCCCTTTTGTTGTTTCCCTCATGTAAAATTTTAGATTATCAATCCCTTGGGGCTCGTGTGAAATGACATGTGCATTGATAGAGCTATATAAATAAATAATAGTATACCTCCAGTGTGAGAAATCCTTGAAGTTTCATTTTCTCAGAGTAATAAAACTGATGTACAGTGAACCAAATAGCAGGTTGGAAGACAATAAAATATGAGGGTAGTTAGATATTTGGATAAATTAAAGTTCTATGCCTGGAGACCCACTAATAAATTAATATATCTTTTTTCAGATTGTGCCACAGAGAGCCAGTTTGGTGTAGTGGTTAAGAGCACGGGACTCTAATCTGGAGAGCCGGGTTTGATTCCCCACTCCTCCACGAAGCCAGCTGGGTGACCTTGGGCGAGTCACAGTTCTCTGGAACTCTCTCAGCCCTACCCACGTCACAGGGTGATTGTTGTGGGGTAATAATAACACTTTGTAAACCGCTCTGAGTGGGCATTAAATTGTCCTGAAGGGCAGTATATAAATCAAATGTTATTATTATTATTAATATGCTAGATAGAGCTGCAAAATGGTGCTAGGAATAGATGGTGGGGGCAGGGTCTATGAACCTGAAGGAAGTCCCAGGTTTGCAAAAAAAATTCAATTTTTTAAAAAAACTCTGGGGGATTAAAACTCCAAATAACATAGGTCTGTACATGGATCTCGCCTCTAAGTTAACTTGGAGATACCAGTTGGTGCAGAATGCTGCAGCTTAGCTATTATTGAGAGCTAGGAGGACCATGACTATTACTTCCATTCTACAGTCACTTCATTGGCTACCTATTAATTATCAAGTCCAATTCAAGATATTGGTTATCACCTACAAAGCTCTCCATGGCCTTGGTCCATCATATTTATGGGACTGACTCTTTCCATATATTCCACCACAACAGCTTAATTCATCTAAACAGGGCCTTCTGCAAGTGCCACCTTGCACATGGGCAACATCAACAGCTGCCCATACACTTGCATTCTCTGAGGTGGCTCCCACACCCACTATCCTGGCCTTCTGCAAAGAAGCAAAACTGAATTATTCAAGAGGGCTTTTTACTCAGATAGGAGGGCTGTACTCTAAGGAACTGGTCTCAAGAGAGCCATCACTAAAGAGATAAGGAACCCATTAGTAAAGGAACAAGGAGTGTCAGGGCTTGCCACATATGCTGCTGGGCAGGGCGCTGGCATGCCCAGACCTGATGTCAAAAGGGTGGCAGGGATACTGCAGGACCCTGCTCTGTGGAAGGAGGGGCAGTAATCCTCACCCAGACTCCCTCTCAGTCCACTCACTGGCCTGCTCAACCTGCTCCAGTCATCCTCCTTGATCTCCACCATCTCCTCCTTCCTCAACTCTCCTCCTCACCTCCTCTCACACCCCACTCCAACTCCATCACTCCTACACAACCCACCAGGAACCCTCTTCTGAGTCAGCCTTTATAGGGTTTCCTTTAGCTGCCTCTGCCCTTCCTTCCAAGCTCCTTCCCTCTCCTGATGCTGACCAGCTGTGTATGCTCTCAGGTGTGCCTGCTCTTTCCCTAATTCCCCCTGGCCTTCCTTGCCTCTCTAGCAGGGTGGGGCTGAATGTGAACATGTCCCAGCTGAGGCTTCCTCCAGGTTTGCCTCCTTTCCTTCCTCCCCCCTTCTCCTTCAGTCTTTCCTGCAGGACTGGGCTGGCAGGGCCTTTCCTGGTGATGTGCCTTTGCCATCTCTGCCTTTGCTCATGAGATGCCACCCCAGCTGGCATCTGGGCTGCCTGTCTACTGGGGTGGGCATGGCCACACTTCCCTGGCTTTGCTCCTGAGGTGCCAGCATCTGGGCTGCCTGTCCACTGGGGCTGGGCATGGCTGCGCTTCCCTGGCTGGCTTCCCCCTCTGGCTCTTCCCCTCCCGTACTTGCTGCTGGCTGTGTTGCCTTCTCTGGAGCCTCTGGGCCCCCTGACTCTACTGCTGGTGTGCTGTGACTGTTCCACCCTGGACAACTGTCTGTCAAGGCAACTGGGCGGTTGTCTCCCGGGGGTCTCCCGTCCTTTTCTCCAGGTGAGTCTGGGGGCTGGATTGTGGACTCCAGACAAGGAGGGACTACAGACTTTACTACTATTGCTGTAAATATTGAGGGACTGTAGACTTCACTACTATTGTTATAAGTATGATCCTACTAGGTAGTTCCTATGTTGTTTATTATGTCAGTCATGAAATTGCTTATGCTCTGTTTCAACATTTCTCCTGCTCTGTATTGGATTTCTGCTGGTTTTTAAATCTTTGCAGATTTGCATGTATTTACCTCTTACATGAGATGTTTATGATTTTGACTGTCCTAACTCACATTGTGTAATCTGCCTTGAGTCTAAGTGAGAAAGGCAGACTATGAATGAATGAATGAATGAATGAATGAAGTAGGCATCTCCTCAGTGAGAAGGCCAGAGACTTACTTTTTGAAAAAAATTAAAGCTGGGATTTCACAGAAAATGCTACACAGATTGTTATAACATTATACATTACCACCCTCTTTGAATGTTAACCCTCCCTATTATAGATACTTTAAGCTTCCCTTAATTCAAACGAGGACTTTTTTTTGGTATATGGGGTATTCCATTTGAACAAATTCCAAATGTCCCTGAATGCATAGATTGTGATGCATGTGGGATTCTGTGAATTCATAACATTGTAAGTTAAGTACTTTGATAACAACCTCAAAGTATGTAAATAATTGAGCAAGATATTTGAAAAATAAGGGAGACGGTGATGGTGATGATGATGAGAGGCCAGGTGGTAAAAAATTGTGTTATTTTTTCAGTTACAGAAGGTTGTTGAATGCTGTAGGCTTTAAAGACTCTAGGAGTAAGAAAGCCCACACACCTGATGATGCAAAATGAAGCATTACGTTCTTTGGTATGCATGACATATACCCTATCTTCGCCACCCTCCTACAGAATTGTCATTACCTGTTATTTAGACAGATGGTCTTGCCATTTAAAAATGAAGCCAGTTAATAGTTTATAATAATCTATGGTGGCAATTATATTGCACCACATAATACATATGCAGCCAAGAAGTAATATAATGAAGAGATTAGTGTGACAGATGAAAGCAACCTGTTTGTTTTAATAGAATATTGAGTGCCTATTGAGTGTGGACAAAAGCACTAATGTGAGTAACTTATCAATTGCTGTGCTGGGCTGATGAGGTACCAAATGTTCTCTAGCATGCATGGCTAGTAAGAGTGTAATTCACAATGATGGCTGAGCTCTAGATCTTGTGGTAAGGACAGTTACGTGTGCTTTAACTATTCAGATGTTGACCCAGTGGTTCTTAGTAGAGAAAGGCACGAACTGGGAAAAAAACGAACCATGTGGTTCGTGCTTCATCAAATTTCATGAACCACGAACCGCAAACTTTCACAAACCTGCCCCCAGTTCACGAACCAGTTTGTTTGGTTCGTGAAAATGTCACATCCAGGTCAGAAAATCGACACTTCTGGGCCAGCAGAAGGTCTGCAGGAAGTCCATCCCCTGTTGCCTAGGAAATTGATTGATCGGCACCAGGCTGTCTGCAGTGACACAGCAAAAAACAAACCAAACGAACCAGCCTAAAGTTTGTGGTGGTTCGTCAGAAATGGGATTTGATGAACCGCTGGTTCACAAACCACGAACCAGCCTGGTTCGTCATGAATTTTGGTTCGTATTTTGGTTCATGCCCATCTCTAGTTCTTAGTCATCAAAGAATAAAGGGGCAGAAGAACAAGCAACCAATAAGTAGATGAATTAATCAAAACTGAATTAAAAACAAGACTTCCTTATTGTGCAAAGTTGTGTGGCTGTAGATATGCTGAAGGGGGACAGAGAAACATTGAGAAATTTTCTGGGCTGGTTAGTTTTTCTATTATGGGACAGGACCCAATGTTATAACATAAAAACTTCATAGATTGTTGTATATTTTGAGGGAGGATGACTTTCTGAGTTCAACCGTAATATCATAGTATTACCATGCAGAGTTATACCCCACAAGACCCAATGCTTAGGATTGCACTATTTGTACTTTTTTTTTTTTACATGGCAGCATTTTGGTGTACAAAGATCAGACCAAAGGATGGGGGGGGGGGGGTTCCTATATACAGAGTCTATAAAATCTCTCTTTCATTCATTACCCACACATAATCATGCCGAGCATTGGTAGGCAGTCGTAGCAAATCTTTCTGAATCTATAAAAATCTTTTTGAATTCTATAAAGTGACATCAAATACTTTCAGCACTTTGCAATTTCACTGAAGGAGAAAAAGTATCAAATACCTGTTAGAGTAAAAAAATCTCTCAAACCTTAAAAGGTTATTTAGAAACTTAGAAGGTTATATCCAGGTTTAAAATGCATCAACTATTTACAGTGCAATCCTACACAAAGTTACTCCAGTCTAAGCCCATTGAAATGAAAGGGCTTAGACTGGAGTTACTTTCTTTAGGATTGCACGGTTAAAGTATTAAATCTTGTGGGTTTAATCCACTTCTATGGAACATGCATGCTTAGTAAACTCTTACCCAGACAAATGTGGGATGTTACAAGAAATCTGTAGGAAGACTCATGCTATCAGAATGAATTGTGGATAATCCTATTCTAATGGACTGCTTGATAATGTTCTGATGGGTTAGCAAGTTGCTAGCACTGCGCAGACCCATACTGAGATACTCCAGTCTAAACCCACTGATTGCAATAGTTTAGATTGGAGTAACTCTGTATAGGGTTTAGGGTTGCCAGCTTTGGGTTGGGAAATTCCTGGAGATTTGGGGGTTGGAGCCTGAGGAGGGTGGGGGTTGGGAAAGGGAAGGACCTCAGCAGGGTATAATGGCATACAATCCACCCTAGTAAGCAGCCATTTTCTCCAGGGGGAACTGATCTCTATAGTCTGGAGATCAGTTGTAATTCCAGAAGATTTCTAGCCATGACCTGGAGACTGGCATCCCTAGTGGCTGCACTGTTGATCTGCCCAAGCCACAGTCCTGTTGACTGATGTAACACAGCACTGAGAAATGTTAAAAAGGAACAGGCTTTGCACCATAGGATCTGAGTTTCATGACCTTTATAATCTTAATTAGAGATCTAATGGATGTGAATTATTGCAACTATTCTACTGACCCTCTTCAATGGAAGATGAGGATTATTGTTCTTTTCTGCACACCAAGGTATAAAGTTTTGTTTGTAATTCTAATGTATATCAATCAGATGCTGTTTTCCTCTGCTTAAAATATGTAATTACTAATTCTAGGTTTTTTAAAAACTGAAATTTACATGGCACAGTTGATCTTAATAAACAGTTATAAAACATTTCACAATTTTATTGTTTTTATAAACTTGCTCAGCTTGGGACCAACTTAGTCACACTCAGCCTGGAAACAGTGAATTGTGACATGCTAGTTGCTTAACACCACCTTCTCACCAGATTTGGCAGTCTGCAGAAGGTAATAAAAACAGGATGTGGGTATGAGCTGTGGCCGATGGATAAGCGATGAACCTTGGCTAATGGATCACAAATTGTATAGGCTTGTGTAATTCCATATGCAAAATTGCCTAAATATTAATTATTTAACGGTCAGCTTCACAGTATTTGAATTCATTTTAAAAATGCTGCACCAATCGGAATAAGAGAAAACAAGAGCTTTGGTTTTAAAAGTTGTCTCCTAATTTTACATTGTTGTTAATTTAGAAACGTATTTGCCTAAAGTAGATTTTTAGATCATGAAATGTTTAGCTAGAAGAGACAATGACATTGTCTTACTGCAAGACTTGTTCAGCATTCATGGATCACTCCATTTAATCTGAAAGTGAGCATGCAATTATTCTGTAATTCCTTTAAAGATTAATGATAAATGTATTATTATATGTATTATTTTCAGACAGGATTTCAAGCTCGGTTTATACCAATTAAAAGTTAATATATATTGCAGGGCATAGATACTGTATATAAATAAGCCACAGGACCTGCTGGAAGGCTAACATATTAAAAGGCAAGGGGGGAGTAAAGTAGAAGAGGAACATCAGTTTGGTAATGTCAAATGAAGTTGTTAATAAGCATCTCATTGGAGCCAGGCTGATCTTGCTGGGATAAAAGTAGTGCAATTACCCTTAGCAGCACCAGTCCTCTGACTAGTGACAGAGGCCCATGTGATACCCCACTCAGTAGACCAGCAGGGGTCAGAGGATTACTGGCAGCAAAACTTCCACTATAACTGCAGCTACTGTTGGGACACCTGGCAACCCCCTGACCACCACTGGTTTACTGAGGGGCATCAGGGCGGATACAGAAAAATGCTGTTGCACTGATGGTGTGACATCACTTCTGGGATGAACCTGGATGTGACATCATGCTGCTGTAGAATTTAGTGGAAATTCTCATGGTTTGCTCTAAACCATAAAGCACACAACAGTTCCCCCCATGTCCCCCCCCCCCGAATCTCCTGCCAGGTGCCAGCTATTGTGCAAATGACAAGCCTGATATCCGTAACAGATTACAATACACAGAGTGTAATTGCCCTTGGAGTATTTACCTTGCTCAAAGAAGAAACAGAGTGGGGTGTGGAGCCCCCTGTGATTAATGAACTGATTCAAAGAGTTCTGGAGATTCAATTAGTACTATGTACAATGATTGTATTTATGAGCATGGTTGTATTGTTTGTATAAACAACATATTTGTATTTTGACATTGAAGAGAAATAGATATAGTAGTTTTGTTAGATATTCAGGTGCCAGCTATTGGCTAACAACCAAGTGACTATCCTCTTACCATTGGAATCACAGAGCAGCTACCATTTAGAGCAGAGTTGACTTTTCTCCTTACCGTGGGATTCTTCGAAGAAGAAGGCATGCAGTCTCTCGGTAGGCCTTGGACCTCTGCCTTAACATACTACTGCAATCTGAGGAAAACTATATGGACAGCTGGTCCTGCTAGATGGTGAGCAAAGCATTATAGTCCCACATTTATCAAGGTATGTGCACATTTGTATTCATGTATACGTGTGACAGAGAGATGGCAGGAACATATAGACAACTAGCTTACCAAGTATTTACATCATATGAAAAAAGCAATTACTATTCAAAGAGTGATTGTGGAGGGTCTGTGTCTCTAAATGCAGGCAATGTAGGTTTAAAGTGCAGCACTGGAGAGTGCAGGCAAGGGAAGTTTAAAGCTTGTCCTCTCTAATACATCATTCCAATGCTTGAAGCCTTTTTCTACCAGACCAGATAACTTTTACCATCAGACTTGGGGGGGAAATGCTTAAATTAGCTGAATAGACTGAGATCAGGTGGAGGAAGGGGGGGAAACCCATCAATTCATGCTTCTTTCCCCTACTGTGCAAGTGGTTGAATAGCCTATAATACACACACCATTTCCCCATGTGCCTTTGGTTTGGCAGAAAGGGTTCACTGAGTGTGAATTTCTGAAAATTTCGAGCAAACTCAATGGAAATTTTTTAAAAGGAACTTCACAGGCAGAAACGTGTGCTTCCTTTGGAAATCCATGGATGTTGAGATTCATACCAGAGGGTCAGAAACTTAGCAAGAGACCTTTTCAAGTCCTCTGACCTGCCCTTTCCTTCCTCCCCCTCTTTCCAAATAGTAGAATTTTTGAAAGTGTAGAAAAGAGGCAACAGGAGGATAACTGGCAGATGAGAAAGTTGGTGACAGAAGAGAGATGTTCTACTAGAAAGCTAGTAGATAAGATTCCCCAAACTCTTGAAAAAGCCTGAGCATTTTTATCTGTGAATTATCTGAAGAAGGCTCAGACCAGCTGATCCATATCAAAATGGAATGACTTTGCCTATTTCTAGTGTCCATGGGAAGAACTGATAGCAGCAGATCCTAAATGAAAATGATTAAAATAAAAATTTCAAAACTATTTGGTATCATTATTGATCATAACCAGTAAAAACAACCAAAAGCTTTTTATTTTGCATGGCTGTTTCATAATATAGGTGCTTGTTTCAAGTGAAAGTCATTAGAAATGTTGATTATGGAATGATTTGAAATGAAAATTTCAAACTCCACTCTGCAAGTTAAGTGCAGAGACTTACTTTAAAAATATCAAATGCCAACATAGAATGGTTTTGTAGCTCTTTTCTCCTGTGATAGGGAATGTGCAGTGAAAATGATTTAACAGTCTTACTACTTGCTCATCAGCTCTTTGAACTCACATCAGAGTTACTGTTGAAAGATGGAAAAAATATATACCACAAAGACTGTTCTATATGGATTCGAAAGAATGGCTCTCTATAGGGATGTTCTTGGCAGTGAATTGTATAGTTGCTTTTTGCTGATATTCAGAGAATTCATTATACTGATATGCATAATTCATCTTTGACCTGTAGATATTTTTGCTTAGTAACCAGTAACACTACTGTAATGGACTTTATTGGATCCACTTAAAAAATAGGCAATTAAACTCTCTTGTAGAACGGGCAGTGGGAAACATGAATTGGTATGTGCATGAGCCTTCCCCTCCTTTCTTGGGAGCTATGGTGTCTAGTTGGTGGTTTTTGTTTTAACAAAAATGGAGCATGTCAGGGAGGGGTGTTACAGCCTCAATTACCTTTTAATTTACCTAACCATGCTTCATTTATTTCAGTACTTTTCTCTCTTCCCTGTTTCAGAAACTGGCCAGGAAATGATATGCTGCAGAAGGAAGGAAACCGTTATACATGTGCACTGGTTTCATAATCCATGCCAAGGCCACTGAGAGGGGGAGACGTGGGTGACAAAATTCCTCCCTCTAAACCATCAAGTCACTGGAAGTGACTGTGGGTGGGTGGGGGGGAGTGAAATCATATAGCAACATAAACTGTTTCTGTTGCTATATTAGTATAGGCCATGTGTTTGCATGAGTGACGTCATTCTGTAGGGGAGGGCTCATGCAAACACATGGCCTATACTCATATATTCTCCCCCCACCCACCCACAGTCACTTCCACTCTGTAGTAAAATGATATTAGGTAGCCAGGGTAGCAGAACCTTTGTCAGATCAGAATTGTCAGCTGCTTTCAGCAGCTTCCGAATATAAGAAATAGTTCTCTTCAGATTTGGAACATTTACTATATTTATATTTGTGGCATGATTTGGATTAAAAAATTCTGACTGCACCTTTCTATTCATTTCTTTGGCACAACTATGTGCAACTATGTGTTAGATTAGGTACTTCTGTTCTGTAATAGGAAATTATTAGAAGCCTTATTAGAAATAAGCTTGTTTAGTATGTCTCTGTCACTGTGTTGCTTTGTTTACTATATTTCTATTATAAGATCAATGGAATTAATAAATAATTGCAGTCTGCTATGCAAAATCAATTAAATTTTAATCTTAAGAGAATCTTCGACAATTAAGTGCTTTGATGTTTTGGATATATTTTCATGATCTACTATGATATCTAAAAGCTTTAGCAACATAGTAAGTATGAGGAAAGTTAGGGATGGAAATGAATGATAAGTTCATCTAGCTCACAAGATTATTCCCTAAAGTGCATTTACTGGCTTGTTTTTGTAGTAGAATGTTAAATTTGCCAAGTGATGTAGGTTTTTGGAATGCTTATATCATGAATGTAATAATGATCTGTCTCTTTAGGCAAAATTCATCCTTTGGAGTTATAAATTCTTACCAAAACAAATTAGCCCTTGATTTTAATCAGTGGCAGAACACTATTTGAAACCACAGCCAGACTTCCTGGCTAAGTGGGAGTGCCACATTTCCAGGTGGAGAATCAAGAAATGAGTGAAAAACCAGTGATTTCATAATTATCTACATTTGTTTTGTGAGGCTCAAGTCTATTTCTTCTATATTTAGAATCAGAGAGTTTTTTCCCATCCACTTGCATTATTCTTTAAATTCTGAAGCTTTTGCTATCTTCATTTAATAGCTAACATTTTACCTCCTCCTCCTCCTCTTAATTATTGCTTTATATCCACAGCCGTGCTAATGGCAGATTTATTTCAGGATCACACCAAGATAGTTGGAAGTGTGTGTGTGTGTCAGGAGACATAACAAAACAAAAAAAAGTAAACTCAGGATTTGGGGGAGACACTCCTGTGCCCCTTCCAAACACCCACGGACAGTAGCATCTGCTACTGATGGTTTTAATCAGAAAATTCTTATTCCTAAAACTAGCTCTTATTTTTACATGGAAAATATGTCACAAATTAAAAATCCTTTTTAAAAAAAGCAACCTTAGGTTAAGTGAATCATTGCACCCAGTGGCTCTATCTTGGCTAAGACCCTCTATCTTGGCTAAGAACGCCCCCCCCCTCCAAGAGTTGACCCTCCCTCAACTCTTAGATTTTTTTTTCCTTGACAGAAGAAACCACTGTAATACAAGATGTCTGTATCAGTTTGCAGGTGGGTTTATGACAGACTGCATAGCAATAATAAGGGATACAACAAACAATGGAATCTGGATTTTTGAAGCCGAGTATCTTGGCTTTTATAAGGCTTCAAAATGTCATTTTTAAAGTACAAAAGTTGTACACTTTATATTTAGAGTTTTTCCCACAAATGTAAAAACTAATTATTAGTAGAAGTGATGAAATGTTTCTTTCATTTAAAGTGGATCAATAATTTTCCTTCTGTTTTCTATATAACGCTGCTATCATATTGTGCTAATGATTATTTCCTTCAGTTTCTTATGTTCATGCTGTCATAATCATTTTAGCCAATGTTTAAATATAAACTGTTACTCATCCTGTTTTTCTGTTTGTTAATTAGTTTTACTTGCTGCTGTTGCATCTTCTGGGCTTCGTCTCATCCCAGGACTAAGGCACCCAGAAGCCTGGCCAGAATGACAGATTCAGTTTGTAGATCACTGCTAATAGAAATGAGAAATTTAGTAACCAGATTGGTATATTAATTTCCCTTCCTACACCATCTCCTGATAGAACAAAATTGAATGTGTGTTCTAATGGCACTCTTATTAAATCTGACTACCTGGGGAAGCACTGGGAAGCAATGAAGCAAGTAGATATATTCTGTAAAACTCACTATTCTTCCCGGTGGTTAAGCCATGTATTCACTTTTATTATTAACTGAGTAGGTGATAAAACTGCAACGCTGAGAAAATCTACTGTAATTAGTCCATAGGCAAGATGTAAAACATATAATGCAGGGCAACATTTCTCCCATTTCCAAGTCATCTCAGCTGTATATGTTGGCTATTCTGTGTGTGTGTGTAGAACAGAAGCTGATCCTCTTACCTGTTCAGATGTTAGTGTATATGACAATTCTACAGTAAACAGGATCAATGTACTTTGTATTTGAAGAGAAACCAAATGGTAAGCCAAGACAGGCATACAGACTAAAAAGGAGTTGATTTAATTAAGTTGTTGGCAATGTTTTGGATGTTTGTATGGATCCAAGGAGTGTTTCTTTGGAAGCAGTCTCAGAGTCATCATCTCTGAAATGGCTCCTTGGATTGATCTTACTCACCAAAATAGGCAAGGATTGAACAGAGAGGTGATAGGCCACACATTCAACCATCTGACATCTCATACTGCAGTAACTGAAACTTTTCTAGTAAGAAAGGTAAGACATAAGCCCCACTTACTGCCCCTCTGTGAGGCAAATTTTCCCTCCAAAATGGTCAAGATTGCTTGCTGTGGCTGGGCAGCCTCTGGTAGCGTGTCTCTGGGTATAATCTGAAGTTTCTTTTGTCCCACATATTTGGCTTATGTCCCAATATTTGGTAGGGGAGAAGCAAGAGCCCACATCTTCTTTAAATGAAATGGCACTAGTGGCTGAGGAAAGTTCAAAAGGAAACAGGAGGTTTATTAAAAAGGTAGGGTTGGTAAATAGGTAGGCAGGGAAAGAAAAGCTGAGGTAACTTTTAACTCTAGAACAGAATACTTCACAAGCATTAGGCACAATAATCTTAAAGCTTAGTCTGAATAATTACAGATCTTAAAAGTGAGAGGTTGGTAGTTTCAGACTCAGGTTACTTTGATAAGGTTTCTTCATAGATTTTACTTTACAGCTTAGGTGTTTTTCCTTTACACCACACCTAGGCTTCTCCTCAGAGCCCAACCCCCCTTTTTAGCCACTTCTCCCAAAGACATAATACTAATCACTTGGTTGAAGGGGACTCTCCTTTCACTACCTACTTCCTCTGCCAACAACACACCTCCTGTTCTAACTTGTATATATAAATTAGTGCTGGCTTTCACACTGTCTGGAGTCAGAGGCTCAGCCCCTGGACTTGCCAGGAGAAGAGGACAAGAGATGGCTGGGAGACAGCAGTGCAGCTGCCCAAGCCGGCGTCCTGGCCACAGGCCCAGAGAGCTTGAAGGAGGTGGCTCAGCCCCAGCCAGCAGAGAGTGAAGGGGAAATGGAGTTGGTCTGGGAAGCTGGCTAGGCACGCACAGCCAGAACCCAGGAGGCCAGTCCGGCACCTCATGAGCAGAGGAGACGCCCAAGCTGCATTACTTGGAAAGGCCCTGCTAGCTCCATCCTGCAAGAAAGGATGAGAGAGGAGGGAGGAACTGGAATGAGAGGAGGAACACCTGGGAGCTTCCCCAGCTGGATGGCATCTGGTCCCACCCTGCCAGAAAAGATAGGAGAGCAGGGAGGGACTGGAATGAGAGGAGGAACATCTGGGAACTTCCCCAGCTGGACGGCATCTAGCCCCACCCTGCAAGAAAAATAGGAGAGCAGAAAGGGACTGGAATGAGAAGAGGAACACCTGAGAGCATACTTGGCTTGAGGGCATCATGAGCAGTCCTCCCAGGGATAGGAGGAAGCCTGGGGGGAAGGGAGGGGGAAGCTGGAGGAAGCTCTAGAAAGGCAGGCTCAGTAGAGAGGTTGTGGTGGGTTGTGTAGGAGTGGTGGTAGGTGGAGAGGAGAGGAGGAGAGTGAATCAGTGTGAGCTTGAGAAGGAGAGATAATGGAGGAGGAGGGAAAGGAGGATGTTCTGTAGGGAAGGGAGAGGAGGCAAGAGGCCAACCAGGTGGAGGAGTGGACAAGAGGGTGTGAGGGTGATGTATACCCCCCTCCGGCCACAAACCCAATGCTGGCTATGACCCTGAAAGCCGCTCCTCAGGAACCCTTGATAGATGCCCAGATGCACAGAGCAGCAGGGCCACAGACCAGTTGAGGCAAAGCCGTTTATCTCAGACCTCTGCCCAGTGCAAGGGCAACTCGCACATCTATGCCTCAGCTGAAGAGGGGGCAAGGCAGATACAGGAAGGACCCCGCTGGGCGGTAAGGCATCAAACGCAGCTATGTCTGGGTGGGGACCTGACACATACTTTAGTTCCTTAATTAAAAGTTTTCCAGTTATGTCCCAGTTATGGCAAACTTTTCCTTTTTTCTCACACAGAGGATTATTAGTCTGACCCTCTTTGACAGACTCCAGACTTCAACTCCTCTAACAGTTCTGTCAGCACCAATTATTACCTTCTCACTGGCCAATCACAGAGAGGGGGAAGCATCCTGTCAATCATTCTCCCTTCAGGCAGTATTTTTTAAACCTTTTCCCTTCTACTCTCTGGGTGCTGCACTTAGTGATCCTTTTATTTAAAAGCCCATTCTGTCACAAAAGGCTTAATTTTACTTTGCCCAATATGACAACCAAGTTGAAGCAAATATGTTCAATTTTAACTAAAAAGTTTTTAGCAAATAAATTTCAGCATGCAACTGAGGATTCAGATAAATCTTTCTGGGGTCCAGTATGAAATCCTTACTACTGGAAGCCACTTTGCAAGACAGCACGACATGGGGAAAAAAGAACTGTGGCAAGATCAATCAATAAGTCAATCAAGCATTTATTACAGTCAAAGATTATCTGAAAAAGGCAGTGGGGGAGCACTATTTGCATTACTAACAATTCTACACATCTGCCAAGGATCTTCCCATATCATCTAATCACTTCAGGGCAGATGCATGGAATCATCTGTAATGCAAATAGCCCTCCCTCATGGCATTTCTCGGCCATGAGGGTGAGCAGGGGATGCAGGGCGAGCAGGGGATGAAGACTCTTTTCCTGCCCTCACTTGCATGGGAGATGATTTGTTCCTCCCAAGTACTGTTTTAGAAATAAGTTCACAGTCACATATTAAACATGAGGTGGGTTGGGGTTTCATCCAATTCAAACTCAATTAAGGAGGCTCCAAGACTAGTATAGAGGGAAGTGTTGGAATCAAAGCCCAATCAGTGATAAGTTGGCTCCTGACCAATAGTGAGCTGGAGAATTGTTTGGCAGCTGTTCAGGTGGCTCATTTCAAGCTGAACATATCTTTGATCAGTTCATAAGTGTTGAACAGTGTATATTTTACTTAGGGCTGCCAGGTTCCTACTGACGGTGAGAGTGCAGCACTCCCAGCAGGTGGCAACTGCCGCCTTAGCCGGGTGACGTTATTTGCCTCTGCAGGAGAATGGAGGCAGGCAGGCACTTCCCGGGCATCTGGGGTAAGTGCCGGGGGCAGAGCTTACAGGCCTTATGAGGCTGCTCTGCCCACGATAGTTCAGTTGTGCCTTCGTACTCGACCCACCTACCTCACCCTATTTCACTACAGGATTAGCCAGTTGCCTATATGGAGCCAGGTAGGAATTTTTTCTTCTTCCTAAATTGGCCTTTGGGAGGGGAGTTTTTCACCTACCTTGCACTGTTATTTGGGGGAGGTAATTGGCATGGTGTGTTCGACTACCACATGGGGGCAGATGAGAAGTTAGGGGATGATGAGTGGGCCGGTGAACACCCTTGGCAGATCCCCATTAGTGGGGAAACGGGTCTGTCAGGAGTGGCTGGCTGCTTTACAGCCCAGTTGCAAGGAAAGATGCTCTAGTGGGGAATCCCTGAACAAGCCAGTCTGCCCCCGCAGCTTTATGGCTGGGTGGGGGAGCTTTAAATGGATGAACCACTCAGCCTGACCAGGCTGGGTCCCAGCCATACGATGGATGACTCGCACCCGGGGCAGCAGGTGACTCACCCAGACAGGTCAGGGTGGAGGTCCTGGAATGACCCTAGGGCCCGACCTGTACCACTAGTTTAGGCCCTTGCCGTGTTTGATAATATGTTGCTGTTGTGTTAATAAAGCGGCCCTTTAGATCCCAAATTATGTGTCTGCCTCTTTATTCCAACTGTGGTGGCAAATCTCCTACTGCCAGCAGGCACTTCCTACAGCCGCTCTGCTAAACAGTGGGAGAAAAACAGTAGGAAAAAGGGGAGTAACCAGCAGTGTCTCAATGCTCTAATGTCACTGCCTGTGTGCCTGTAAGTGATGTCAGCTCAGCGATGCTCTAGTATTTGGGTAAAAATCTGATTAAACCATGGGGTTTTGCCTAAATGGTAGAGCGTTCCCAATGATGCAATGATATCCCTTTGTCAGTGCACAATTAGAGGCATCATTATGTCACCAGTGAGCCCCCCTCCACCTGAGTAAGTTTCCCAAACAAGTGGAACCTTTGCTTCCTTACTCTTTCCATTTCAGTGCTCCTGAGGACTAAGGACCCTCTCAACTGCTGGAAGGAGGAGGAATTGGTGGAAATTATCCTCCCTGATCTGATGGCCCAGGCTAACCTGATTTCATCAGATCTCAAAAGCTAAGCAGAGTTTGCCCAGTTGATACTTGGACAGGAGATCACCAAGGAAGTCCAGGGTCAATATGTGGAGGCAGGCAGTGGAAAACACCATCTCTTACCTTGAAAATCCTAAGGAGGCACTATAACTCTGGTTTGACTTGTCTGCATTTCACACACCCACATCCTACCTTTTCCCTGCTCTTGTAACTCATGCAAGGCCAAAGTGAAGATTGGTGATTTCTTTCGTTTCCTTTCTGTATCACCTCCATACATAGTAAAACCACATGTTCCCTGAAGGCTATCAGAAGTGGTTTCTTGAGAATATAGAGGTCTGCATTGGTAAAAGAGGTTACAACAATCCATTTTGTCTATTTGTTAATATCTACAAGCTTATATTAACGACTGTGGTATATTTGTAGAAAAAAGCTCACAATTCCTCTCATCCTTTCTTTTTCATTACAAGAAACTTAAAAAATGGATCTTATTTATTACTTTATCTAGGGTTATTACGCTATACTGTAACTTCTTCAAAAAAGACACTTTAAATATAATTTATAATTAAATGGGGATCATAGGCCAAGTGTGATTAGTATAATATGAAAGTAATTCACATTTGAAATGTAACTTTTTTTATTTTGGTCCCTAAACTTACTTTCTGTCTTAGTTTTTCACTCTGAAGAAAAAATCTTGTTCTTCTAAAGACAGTACCTCTCAGTTTATTCCCAAGAGCTTTAAAATTCATTGCTAGAGAAGCTAGAATGTTTTGAGTCATTTGCTATCCATTATGCTGAAAAGTTTGTTTTCTTTTTTTACAGCAATAAATTTAAACGTGACTGTTCTTGTATGAAAGTCACTATAGAAGAATAAAAAGTAGGTACACAATAGAGGAGGGCACTAACTGAAATATGAACCAAAGTTCATCACAAACTGGGCCAGTCCGTGGTTTGCGAACCAGCTGTTCATGGGAGCTCATTTCTAACGAACCGTGATGAATTTTAGCCTGGTTCATATTTCGGTTCATAACTGCAGACAGCCTGGCACCATTTCCTAGGGAATGGGGAGGGTGAGCTTTCTGCAGACCTTCTGCTCACATGGAAGTGATGTTTTCATCAACCAAAAGAACTAGTTTGTGAACTAGGGCAAGTTTGTGAAAGTTTGTGGTTCATGGTTTGTGAAACATGCTCAACCACGAACCACAGGGTTTGGAATTTTCCTGGTTCATGCCCGTCTCTAGTACACAATCCACCTTCTTTAAGCCTTGTTATTCAGTTATTTGTTTAAATTTATAAAAATATGACAAAGCCTACTGTCTAAAGGATCATGGGAGAACTTTGTGTGGGGTAGTGTAGTGTTAAGAGTGGACTAGGGAATAACAAGATTCATGAAGCTCACTGGGTGGCCTGGACCAGTTATTCGTATCCTAACCTACCTCACAGAGTTGTGAGGACAAAATGGATGATAGAAGAAACTGGTTCAACAACCTGCATTACTTAGAGGAAGTGTTGGATGAAAATATAATAACTATAAAATGAAACAAGCAAACTCTATTGGATTCTGGATTCTTTCTTCACACATACCCATCCACATGGTTACAGTGAATACTGCAATTTCAGAGGGGGGTATTCATGCCAATTGCCAGTCGATTGTTTACCTGTTTGCAGGTTGGGGCGTGGCCTAGTGCTGCTTCTGCTGCCCTGCCAGTAAGGTTGCTGTCTGGCTAGCTGATGGCTGGCTGTCCCTATCTCTTGTGCCTTCTCCCTCTGCCCTGGTCCCCTCCTGGCTGTGTTTACTTCCCTGGTAAGGGCTCTTAGTCTCCCACTGGAGGGTGGGGCTAGCTGGCTTCCCCCTGCCCTGTTTGACTCTTTGTGGCTTGGGTGTTCCTTCTCTTTCCTCTGTTTCTGGGCATGGCAGGTCCGTGGTGTCTGTTTGAACAGCTGCACAGTGGTTGTCTGGCTGTCTCCCCTCCCCTTCTCCTGCTAAGTCCGGGGGCAGAGCCTCAGACCTTGGACACAAGGAAGGAAGAAAAGAAGGAAGGTTAAGTATGAGCAAGACAAGAAGATGTGATTGTATGCAGCATCAACAAATTTGCCATGATATCTGAAAGCAGCCGAAGTATATAAAATGGGAGTAAGTCCCCAAAGTGGAATTAGTCATATAATTCACTGAATAAAAATCATAAATCATAAACATTTCTAGCAAAGTCTATAAAACATTATGGCTTACCATTTTGAGAAGAAATTGGGCAAATCTTTTGTATGTACTTCTTTAACCAGAAGAATATTCCTTAGGATCAGAGCCTAATAAGTACATCAGAAAATAATTAAACAGAGCCTTATAAGTAAATTCTTTTCCTAATTTTTACTTGTAGGATGCTGGATTTAATTTGAGCCAAGAGCATTCTCCAAGTAACACTTAAAAAATTACTGCAGAAGCTTACAACAGCTAATGAAGCCTCAGTAGATATACACAGTTGAAGGCTATTGTTATTTATTCACTTTATAAATCAAGCTTGTTCTGTAACCCAAATAGTAGAAATGAGAAGTAATGATGACATACATCATTGCTGCATGATTTTATTTCATTTTATAGCTTAGAAAATATGGTGAATTCTATAAAAGTGACAAATGACATAGCACCATAATAAATAGCTATAGTTTATGCATTGCAGCTTGGTGCATGGATATAGATGGAAATTCTTTTTTCCAGCTCAGTGAATGGAGGATTAAATCACAATGATCTGATACAGAAAATAATCTTCTTTTCAAACATTAGTAATTTTGTTATTTCATGAGCTGTATGGTTTAGTAAGCTAGAAATAAAACACAACGGATCCCAGTCACAGTCTACTATGCATGGAGCAATTCCCTCAGAATGTGGCAGAATCCTGTTTTCACTTTTGCTTACAGTGCATATGCAGCTACCATAGGAAGACCTTGAGGAACAGAGAAACTGGTGCTTGCCTTCCATATCCCTTTCCTTTGGCAAGTCAATGACTGTGATCCCTGAGATGATGACTGAGCCAGAGGGAGGAGAGCAGGAAAAGGTCTCTGGAGATGTACAGAGCCTACCTGTTTCCTGAAAAAGGGTGGTATGCTGTGCTGGAGGGAGGCAACAAGACAACCATACTCTGTACAGTGTCCAGGCACTGCAAGTAGAGGGGATTGGAAGAACCCCATACATTACTTCTTCCAAATCAATGGGGACCCAAAAAAAAAAACTACAACAGTCTTGATGCAGACCTGACACAAGAGCATTTGCAGCCAGGGCTGCATACTTGTAGCCTGGTAATATGAAATGTTAAAATGTATTTAAGTCCAGCTTGACTACTCAACCTCTTGAATAGCTGATTGGCACAACTGGAGGTCATTCCACAGGCCTATGCCTGGAGGCAAACTCCAGTCTAGGATTGAGCTAGGAAATCACATGACCAACAGTCCTCTGTGTTTACAACTTTTCATCCTAAGAAGGATATGTACATGAGTTACTCATTTAATTAAATTATGCATGGTTAAAATATATATATATATATAAATATACCAGGGTATATTTATGTTTGAATATTTTAAAATTTTGATTGTTTTTATATTATATAAATTAAAATTTCAATGTGTTTTTAACTTCTTGTAATCTGCCCTGAGCCCTTCGTGGGGAGGGCAGAAAAGAAATGCAAAGTAAATAAATAAATAAAAATAAATACAATAAATAATATCCCATATACATGATGTTAAACATACTAACGCTTATTCCAACATGATGTAATTTGAAATGGTATTGACTGCAATTGTCTTCCAGGTCCATACAGCTTGTGCGTGTGGTGCCCTCAAGTCATAACTGACTTATGGCTACCCTGGCGGGGTTTTCATGGCAAGAAATGAACAGAAGTGGTTTTGCCATTGCCTGCCTCTGCAGCCCTAGTCTTCACTGTAGGTCTCCCATCCAGTTACTAACCAAGGCTGACCCTGCTTAGAAGCTGAGATCTGCCAAGCTCAGGCTCACCTGGGCTATCCAGGTCAGGGCCTATACAGCTTAAGCAACCACATACCTCACATTTTTTTAAAATCCTCTCTCTCCTTGGAAAGCAGTATATTTTTATTAACATTAACAAGGCTCAGGATATCCACCTAAAACCAGTTACTTTCTTTTCACTTCATTTTCCATAGGAAAAATCTGTTATCTAAAAGAAAATGGCACCACATATTCTAGGCAGGAATATTGAATAACTTTTTGTAAAGTATAATTATGGATTTTTGTCAAAAACTTATTCATTTAATTTCTTAAAAATCCATTGGCTTTGAATAGTTCTCAGGTAACTGTTATGCAATTAAGTACATTAGAAATTGGATTTGATATTTAAATTAATGTGTGTGATTAAGAAAGGTTAAAAAAAAAGATCTGTACTCTTCTTTCTAGCATTATTCTCTCTAACAGGGAATAGAATATAGCCTTACTTATCTGCATGAACTAATTTTAGGTGGAGTCAATGAAATACATCTTAATCCTCGGGATAGCAATGAGCCAAGAATAGTACAGGTCAAGGCCACTGTTTAGGTGCTCTGATCCCGGGTTGCTTAGGCATGGGTATTGGGTGAGCTTTACACACACATCTGCATTCAGAAACATTGAATCTCTCTACATGAGACATCTGACGTGTGAAGAACATGTGTCAGGAGATGCCATGTCAGCCCGGCAGGGGAGTTAAAATGACAGGGCAAAGGCAGGGCAGGGCAAAGGCTTTGCTATACACTGGAGCTGTGTGAAGGGGCTTTGAAATGCCAGAAGGGAAACTTCAGCCCATTAGAACCTCTCCAGGTCTAAGCCTGACTCTGGAAGGCAGCTCCAGCCCATTTCCATTCCTTGCTGCCCTCTGGTTGCGGTCTGGCTTTAGACTGAAGAGGTTAAATTGTCAGAGCCTTTGGAAAGGCGAAGATGAAATTAACAGACCCTCTGACAGTTTCAAAAGACAGTCTCCGGCTCTGTCTTTTGAAACTACACTGCCAGGCCAACATTGTGTCTCCTTACACTTGATGAGCATGTGCTGAGGCATCCAGTATAGAAAGACTCAGAGATTTGATATTCAAATTGATCAGTTAGAAAAGATGCTGTTCAGTTAGGCTGAACATCCCAACAATATTTTAGTGCCTTAAGCATCTGTTGATCTTGCCACACTTGGTCAGTTCTTGAATTGGCATATTTAGCTGAAACAAAGAAAAATGTTTGACAACAGCAGAAGTTGAATCTGTGCAGCAGAAAATATGATGGATGAATATTATTTGATTTGATCAGGAAATCAGATTTATTGGATTATTTTTCTGAACAGATACTAATGTCTGGTTTGTTGCTCCATAATTTGTATTGTTATAGATTAAGGTTTCTTTCTCATCCAGTCTTATTATTTGCACACCTTGATACGCTAGGCTCTGCATGGGACCTGCCCCATGCAAATCAAAGAGGCTGAATTCACTGCTGGACTCGGGATGCTTACAGGATTTAGGGTCAAGCCTGAAAATTTTGGGTTTGGACATTTCAAGTTTGTTACTGAAATAACTCTTACTGTTGCCACAGGCTGTTACTGAAATAACTGCTATTATGCACACATTATTTCATTATTTCTCAAATTTATATTGATTGTTTTGAGGCTAGTGGTGTATATGAGTCCTGGGCTTTGACCAGCCTGGCCAAATGTAAACATGGCTGGGCCAGAGGCTCCAAGGGCATGAAAAATGTACATTTTTTAAATTATTATTTTATATTTCAAACATGAATTGCTGAAAAAAATAAAGCTAGTGCTAGGAAGAGCATAGGAAGTATTATTTTCTCCTGTGCAAGAAAGAAGGACGATTACTATGGAAATCAAACAGAGAAAATAGTTCAGAATTTTTCTACCTTTAATTACAGTAGTGTATCTCAACGGTTTGCAGTCCAATGCTCCTTTCTCAAAGGAGAAAAAGTTTATCTGAAAGCCAAGTGCTGTGACTGATTTTCAAACCAATGAATTGAATGCATCAACTAAACACTGAGAGGATGTTACAATGAGCTAACAGGATGTTACATTCACCATTAATTGTAAGCAGTAAAATTAATATTACATATCTTTCTGTCTTTGGCTGTTGTTTTTTATCTTTTCTTTCTTTCTTTCTTTCTTTCTTTCTTTCTTTCTTTCTTTCTTTCTTTCTTTCTTTCTTTCTTTCTTTCTTTCTTTCTTTCTTTCTTTCTTTCTTTCTTTCTTTAATTTATATCCCACTTTCTCCCCAGTGTGGTCCCAAAGCAGCTTACTTCTCCTCTCCTCCATATTATCCTCATAAGAACCCTGTGAAGTAAGTTTTCATAGGAGTAATTCTGTATAATTATAAAGTAGGATCTCTACTGTCTGAGCTAGCCCTGTAATTTCAACAGCAACTTACACTAGCAGGTGATCTTATTCCTGTTTCACATGGCCTTATGGTGCATACATTGAAGGTGTGCCAGAAAATGTCTAGTGCATTGTGGCTCAAATACAAACAACTCATCTCATATAATTCCTTAGAAGGAGATGCTGGTGTTCATATCTATTGACTTGCATAGTTTGAATGGAAAGTGTGCAAATGTGCGTAGAGATAGAATAGCAAACAGCAAATAACAGATATTTCAGCTTCTAGGTTGATTTGGGAAATCCATCAATCTCTGTCTGATCTTTCTTCCTGGTAGGTCTGGCCCTGCTCTCAGTGGCACAGAAACAGGTGACCAAATATGGTGCATGGGTTCAGCCATGATTGGTTATATACGCTGTTAACTTGGTAGCTCAAGGGTACTAACATGCATTATTGATGCTATGCCAGTGCCGTAACCCTGAAAAATGTCACCAGCTAATTTATTCCAGCAAGCTCATCTTAATGGTGAATTTAACCCTATTGTTACACAGGAAGACCTCTGGCATTGTGGTTTAGATGGAGATGTCGGTGTTCATATCGTTATAGCATATCATGGTGTTCATATCATGGTGTTCATGCACTATAGCACCCAAAACTATGGAATCAGGCTGTAGGAGACTGAGGAATTTTGCTGGTAGATGGTAGGTGGTAGGAATGTTGAGCTTAGAGATGTTTTTTACTTCCCTGTTATGAGCCTTTGGCATTTCCCACCCAGATTGCTGGGATTATGCATTTACTTTATATATTGATCATCAGAATATTTTTACACAACTTCATTTTGACAGGCAGTTTTTCAAACCCATCTTATCCTTTAAAATTCACAAGCCGTTGGTTCTTTTTTGGTTGGCCTTGCTACACTGTAATATGTAGAAAATAGAGGCCTATTTTTCTTGCCAGACAGGGTTATTGTTATCTAGAGTGAAGTTTCATTTCCCAGCATCTTTCACAGAAACGATCACCTGATAATTATACCAAATAGAAAGCAACCATTAATCAAACAATATAATATAACAATTTATCATGGTCTTTCTCTTCTTTCTCATGTGAAGCTGTGCAGTTAAAATTAATCAGTCAAACTGAACCTTATTATGGTGGATTTTTCCTCCTGAATTAAATGTCTGAATGCTGATTCACATATGGCAGAATGATTGAGACCCTAAATGTTAAAATGTCTCCTGTCATTATTGGAGATTATTGTAATCTCATCTCTTGCCAATTCAATACACTGTAAAAGTATGAGCAGTTTTACATACCAGCTGATCCTTAATGCCATCTGGAAGAGATTTGTATGTGAAATGCAAAGCTAACTTAGGGTTGGCTCAGAAGTTGCATTTTTATGTGTATAGGTATAATTTCTCTGTGTGTCTCATTTCTGTCTAGTCACTGTATAGTCAGTAATAGTGCTCAGAGTGCTTCACAGAGGTTATTTCAGTAATCCTCGCAATAATGCTTCCAATGGGGTTAATTTTATTACCCCACCTATTACAGAAGGATGCCTGATTCTGAGGCAGAGAGAAAACAGCTTGAATAACCCTGACCTGGATGTCCCAGGTAGCCTGATGTCATCAGATTTCAGAAGTTAAGCAGGGCTGACCCTGATCAGTATTCAGATGGAAGCCCACCAAGGAAGTCCAGGGTTGCTGTGCAGAGCCCGGCAAATGGAAAACCACCTCTGAACATCTCTTGCCTTGGGTTGTCAAGTCTGCTGTGATAGAACAACAACAACAAATTGATGTCAGTCCCTTAGCTGCTGAACTTCAGCAGGTCCTAGGGATAATCATGATGTATGAGCTGATAATAGAAAGGTCAATAGGTGTCCATCAGACACTGAACTTGTTGTGAAATTCCAGAAATTCCATATTTCAGTAGTCTGTTCATGAGTACAGCCATCTCTAATTAGACTTGTATGGGAAATGATCGCAGCATCTTCAGAAATACAGTGCGTATAATTTTTACAAAGCCTTTTTTACAAAGGCAGTTTGAGAAATTATAATATCCATGCATCAGCAAACACAATTAGCAGTAGTTTCAAAGCTTCTGCCTATTTGTGTTGCCTAGACCCTGATAAGGCCTGGCTATATTATAAAGTTCTTGTGTTGTGTCTAGAGATGGGCACAAACCAGAAAAAAATTGAACCATGTGGTTCATGGTTCGTCAAATTTCACGAACCATGAGCTTTCACGAACCTGCCCCTGGTTCGCGAACCGGCTCATTTGGTTTGTGAAAACGTCACATCTGGATCAGAAAAACGGCACTTCCGGGTCAGCAGAAGGTCTGCAGGAAGTCGATCCCCTGTTGCCTAGGAAACTGATTGATTGGTGCCAGGCTGTCTTCAGTCACGAACCAAAAAATGAACCAAACGAACCAGCCTAAAAGTTTGTGGCAGTTCATCAGAAATGGGATCTGATGAACCACGGTTTGCGAACCATGAACTGGCCTGGTTCATGCTTAATTTTGGTTCGTATTTCAGTTCGTGCCCATCTCTAGTTGTGTCTACCATGAACACTTTCAATCAGAAATGCATTGCTTGTTTCCTGACATAACTTTTGGGGAAAGAGCAGGGACTAAACCCTCCCTTAGAATCTAGAATTATTCACTTTTACCCTTCATTTGATAGAAAAGCACAGTAGGAACAGGAGGTCTTGCTTCGTGGACCCTAAGATCAAGTTAGGCCCTGGGAATTTTGTACCCCTAGTTCCCCCCTATTAGCAGTCTTGTGTTCTTTCACTGACATTTACTGGTGGGGAATGTTGACAGAGGTAAAGAGGTCTATAGAGGTATAGAGGTCAAGCTTGGAATGCAAAACAAATTAACTAGGGAACTGTGTTTAAAGCTTTTGTGGGGGGCATAAAAGAACTCTGAATACAACTCTCTGCAAGAGTCTAATAAAGAGTGATATTTGCTAAAGATGAAATATATTATTTATCTGAAGAATTTAATTACAAAGCACATGTCTTACATCTAATGAATGTTGTGTCCTTAAAACAGCCTCTGATGAATAGTACATTAATAAAACATCTCCTGATGAATGTACCTTTAAAACTTCTAAAATAATTTTCGGGAGATAGACTATATAAACAGTGGTTTCTTGGTTTCTTACCTTTGATTTATTAAGGAAATTGTCCTTTGGAAGATTTAAAGCATAATGTTCTGCATTTTCATTTTCTGTGTCATTACTAAAGGCTGTAAAAACTGGTATTCATCTCTCCTATGTATGTCTTTTAAAAGGATAGATTATATACTCAATTTAAAAAAGAATCTTTGAAAATGGTATCTTACATTGCTTTGAGACATAGCAGCATTCCATGAAATAAAAATCACTTTGGCAAAATGTACCCATATATCAGACTCATAAAACTGAGATAAAAGTTTTGTACTCTGCCCCAGCTCTTGTGTTATCGAGAATGAATATCTATTCCAAGAGTTTTGGCTGTAATATTAATTACATCGTTACAACATAAATCTCCAATTCAAGCTTCTTCTGTTTTATTTCTGTTTTTAAAAAGTCATATTTTTGTTGTTTCAAAGAAAACCCCACTGAAATAAAACCCAGTAGAATAAAGATCAGTTTTAATATGTTCCATTTTTCTTTTAAGCTTTGTTGGAACATACTCTTCTGTGAGACTTATTTTCTTTTTACCACGTTGTCATCTGGTTCTCTTTCAAATAAAAAATATACAATGACATATCATAAAAATACATTCCTTAGTTCATGTGCTTTTAAAAAGTAAAGTTACTTGTAGGTATATTGGACAGAGATGTATGAGTGCTTAAGGGGGTTTACCATAGCTGGTTCATCATAGAGACTTTAGAATGTACAAGTTTCCAAATTAACCCAGCCAATGAGTGGGTTGGAGCTGAAACAGAATTATGGCTCAACCATCAATATTTTTAATTTAAAACTACTCTGACATAAATAGTTTATGGCAAGATAAGAATGCTGAAACAGGGAAGATACCTAACATGTAGGTTGGGGTCCCCAACTTTTTTGAGCCTGGGGGCACATTTGGAATTCTGACAGTGTGCTGGGCACAGAATGGCTGCTCCAGGAGGTGGAGCCAGCCACAAATGGCTGCCACAGTTTACCTTCAGTCACACAGTGCTGTTGAAGCAGCTTCTGCCAAAGCAAAGTTTTTAAAAATATGCAAAGCTAATCAAATCCCTAATGGCTAATCAGAATCAGAAGCCGATTCAGGCTGATTTGGTAGAGCTTTATAGGGGTGATGGGGTCCACCTCTCTGCGGTGGGCAACAACATATTCTTGAATGATCTACGGCAAGCGCTCAGGTTGGCCATAAGTCACCTGTGGGGCGCAAGGGTCTAAGCAGAGGCTTGACCCTTGGCGTTGGCAGGTTAGGATGGCAAATGAGCGGGCCGGTGACCCCCTTGGCACATCCTCATTGGTGAGGAATTGGGGTCTGTCCAGAGCAGCTGGTGGGCTGTACGGTAGCCAGTGGTGAGGGCAGACTGCCACGTGGCTCCCCTGTACAAGTAAGGCCCTCCTGCTGTATGGCGAGGTGCTGCAGACTTGGAAGGGGAACCATTTATCGGATGGCTCACCCCTGGGGCAGTGGGGGCTCGCCCAGACAGGTCAAGGTCTGAGGTGACCCCAGCGCTTGACCTGTACTGCTAGTTAGTTAGATCCTTTGCCGTGGTGACAAGTTATGTTGTAATCAATAAAGTGGCCCAATTTTAAACCCCAGCCTTGTGTCTGCCTTTCATTTCAACTGGGGGGGGCAAAAGCCCCACCTGGCCACACCTAGTTTCTAAAAACACTTGGTAGACACCAGGAAAGGTGTTGGTGGATGCAATGGTGCCCACAGGCACCAAGTTGGGGACCCCATTGTAGGCGATGACAGAGTGTGCCAAATCCAACTAAGCATGTCACAGAGTCCATTTGAAGAACTCTGTCCATTATGGTGCCAGTGGCAAACAAGTTTTTCTTCTCTACCACAGCTGCTCAGTTCGGTCCAGGAGAACTTTTGCAAAGTAGAGAATAAGCTTTCACATTGTATTCTTCCTGATGATGCGGAGAAGGAAAAATATGTGGAAAGGTAACGTCATTAAGTATGCTTGCCAAACTAGTATGTTTACAGTGCAATCCTAAACATCCTTCTAAGCCCATTGACTTAAATGGGCTTAGGGTGGTGTAATGCTTCTTAGGATTGCACTGTCAACCTAATAGCCTTAAGTCTCATTGAAATGCAGTGTGCAAGGAAGATTGTAATCCGGAAAGCGTATTTGACATATATTGGGGGACAGACTCTAGTCATTTCTTTCTATATGCACAACACTCACTGTGAATTGGATTCTTCACAAGCAGGTCACATTCATTACATTCATCCACTATGAAAAAAAGGAGAAGCATGTGAAATGGACCTACATTTGTGAGAACAGACCTCTCAGGATCACACTGGGTCTATTCTACAAAAGTGAGGGAAGACATAAGATTTGCTGCTGTTACATATGCAGGTAAAGCCACCTTGGAGTGGTGTGACCTGGAATCTTCAAACATAGTGTATTCTCTAAGCGGCATCCCTGGACAGAATGTAAGTCTGCAATATTGCTGAAAAGAAATGGGACAGTGGTATAAATTTGGTATAAATATACACATTTCACCGCAGAACTGTCATTATATCTATTGTGAAGGTCCTCTGCATGCAGATATACAAGTTCATGCAATGGGACTAGCTGTCACGCTCTTGTTTTATTATGCAAACCCGGGGGAATCTCTAAGTTCTGAAATACTGTTCAAAAAGTTATCTTGATACAATGTCTGAATGACATCAGGATTCTTTTTTATTCTGTGATGGCATCAAAGTAGTCATGCAATTCATCAATTCTGAAATCAATTTTAGAAATCTCCCAATTTAAAAATGAATCTAGAAGAGAATCAAGTAAGGAAGAATCAACCAATGAAACAATATTTGGTTAATTGGCTTGATGATCAACACATTACATCTCTTTCAGTGAATTTAAAAAGTTGTGCTATATATATAAACAAAAAACAAAACTGTCATTTGCAGGCATGTCCCTGGACAAATAGTACAATGATCTGAGCAAAATGACAGTCTTTGAACCTCATTGACTTCAGTGAACTTAGTCTGCTCAGGATGGCACTGAAAGCAGATTAATCTGCATTGTCTGAGATAATGTCTGCCATGTAAAAAAAAATCTTGTTACAAATAATTTTAAAATCTGGATCAAATGACTCTTAAAATCTTACTGCTGTAATAACATGTTTCCCTCATGTAAAAATAATTTTTCCATATCTTTGTCATATATCATATTCTATATCATATTTGGAGTTTGAGCCTATACATGCTTTTTGTAATACTAGTATTAAAATCAACTGAGAGTTCTTAAATCTGTGACAGCCCTAGTGTGTTTGTCTTTGTGTGTATGCATGACAATATATCTTTAAGGATGCAATCTTACGACCATTATTGCGAGATGAAGTTCTTGTGAGTTCAGTGAGCCTCACTTCCAAGCAAAAACGAATTCTATTGGTTTTCATGAAGGTTGTTAACAATATCTAATAAAATAAAGAACTTATTCAAGTACCACTTCTGTATTTTCTGCTTTATAAATTTTGTGAAGCTTCTGTCAAAACTTTGAGGTATCTTACATCCGTAAAATATAGCTCTAATTTCACTTGTTCCGCACTGATGGCACACTTTCAATTTGAGAATAGACGAGAGTATTCAGTTTCAAAATGGAACCGTGATTCTAATATAAACAAATGGCACCATTAAATCACAGCATAAAGTTTCATGGCACCCTAACATGGAAATTAGAAGGGTGTCTTGTTAAAGAAAAGGGAAAAAAGGATTCAGGTCATTACCTTACTAAGTTTATTCAATGTAGACTTAGCTCTTTTGATAGTATTTTGGTATTTTCCTTTCCCCAAATATGACACATCAATAGTAGGAAAACTTCTACTCTGAACATGTTTATAAAAGCTTGTTCACAATGCATTGCTTGTGAAATATATGAGTAAATTGCCCTGACTGAAAGAAGTCTATGGACTTTAAAGAAATCTGGAAACTATATATTATGCTATTAATATTTTTCTTTCTTTATCAAAAGCTGGATTTTTTAAAAAAACAATGCCTCAATGGAACAATGATTATGTGTCTTCTGCACACCTGCGTCCTGATGAATGTGGAATACATGCATGGTTCTCTAAATGTAATGTCTACATTCAGCATTTGGAGCTGCTTGCCTAATTTTGGTCTAGAATTGAGAAACATGCTCATGGCCAAGCTAATCATAGCACTGTTACCATGCTAATTCAGCAGCTTTGGAGGCCTATCTTTACCCTACCATTGGTGGAGACTGACTTTGGGTTTTCACCCTTCAAAGAAATTGTTGAAACTGTTTTCACTGCTCAGTGGCCTAAGCAATCTACTGCCATGAAAATAGAAAATTCCTGATCTAGTACAAAAATAATCCAGGGATTGGAGCTAAAGATGATTTTCCTATTCAAAGCAGAGTTTTTTGTCAGAGGAACTCTCCACTTCCACTGGAGCAAAGACCTTTTGCACCTACAAAATCTTCTGACATCAGCAGATTTCACCATAAGCAGGATGTTCCTCAAAGCCAGCCTGGGAGCATTTGAGAGAAGACATCATGACAGCTGCATGCTTTAGAACAGAGTTCCCCAACATGGTGCCTGTGGGCCCATGGTGCCTGCCTGTACCTTCCTCGGCACCTGCTGAGCTTTTCAGAAAGTTGGCAGGTTGGCAGGTACATTGTTACTGTTATTGTCTGCAATCATTCAAATGTAGTCATTTTTCACTGAAGGATTAAGAGGAACAGTAACCAGGGGATGCTAACACCATTTTAGAAGAGAATTTAGCCGATCTTGGTTGGGCTAATAGTATGGCAGCACCATATGATCATGTCCCCCCCACTTGACTTTTCAGTTGCTAAAAAAGCCCCCTATGACTATTTCATCACTTGAAAAGGTTCATTGGCATACAGAGGAACAAGATCGCATGGTGCTGCCACATTGCAGGGCAATTTTAAATGGCTACTTTCTCCTCTAAAATGGTGTTGGCAGCCATGGGTTGGACTTGTGGCCGCTGTGACATGTAGTTTGTCTCTCAGTGTGCTTTACTTCCCACTTGCCTAGTACATTGGTATGAATGTAAAGAGTGTATAGATAACAGTATTTCATTCTAACACTAAAAGGGAGAAAGGCTTATCTAGGATCTTGCTTGTTGTATGGCTGTCTGATGGAAGAGTTGCCCTGGGTAGAGCTGATTGGTTGATGTAAATTTAAGTGGCTGGTCTTTGTGAGTGGGGCAAGAAATGACTTTTTCTCCCTGCCCTCCAGTAATCGTTATTTTTAATAAGGGATCGTGTGAATTTCTGTCAATTCATGGAAAATTGGTCTCTGTGCAGCAAAATGCACTGAATTCCTGTTCTGTTCTGTCAGAGTGATGCAAACAACAAGCTGCTTTCTTCGCCTATCTCCTTTGTTGTATTAATGCCAGTAGGGTTGCATCTAAGTAAACATGCATAAAGTTGTGTTATTTAAAAAGTGAGACTTTTCTTCTATGTGTTGTGTATGTATGTGAAAAGGTGCAGTCAGTGTAAACTTGCTGTAAAATATGTTAATGTTTTAAAAATATTAGATACATAAATGCTTGAAAGGAGGAGAAAGGGGGATATTGGGTGATGTAAGTTTGAGACTAGGCTAGATATTACGAAGTCATGAATTACAAAGGCATGTTCTAGAATAGAGATGGGCATGAACTGGAAAAAAATGAACCATGTGGTCCGTGGTTCATCAAATTTCGTGAACCATGAATTTTCGCGAACCTGCCTCCGGTTCGTGATCCAGTTCGTTTGGTTCATGAAAATGTCACATCCAGGTCAGAAAATTGTCACTTCCAGGTCAGCAGAAGGTCACTTCCGGGCCAGCAGAAGGTCACTTCCGAGTCTGCAGAAGGTCTGCAGGAAATCCATCAGAAAACTGATTAATCAGAACCAGGCTGTCTGCAGTGATTAACCAAAAAATGAACCAAATGAATCAGCCAAAAGTTTATGGTGGTTCGTCAGAAATGGGATCTGATGAACCACTGGTTCGTGAACCACGAACTGGCCTGGTTCGTCATGAATTTCTGTTCATATTTTGGTTTGTGCCCATCTCTATTCTGGAGTTCTGTGCCTCCTAGGAATATGGGGGCCCAGTTTGGACTGGAAGTACAGGAAAAGCAAGCATATACTGTGAGCAGTCCGGATAGCCCTCTGCTGTTTTAATATCTGCCTATGATTGAAATAATCCATAAGATCTTAACTAATGTGCTTCATGCCATATTAAGCCAGCTGCCCAGAAGGGCAAAACATTGCTGGCTCCTGGCCAGGAGACTGGAATGCTCGGCTAAAATCCTGTCCCTCAATCTAGGACCATCAATCAGTTCTGATAAATTTAAGTTCTTCCTGAGAATATTCAATCTAAATTCATCAGCCACCTCTGGAGGCACTTAATTAAATTTATGGTTTCTTTGTCAGGCAGTGGGAATAGGCAAGCTAACTCCTTTTTCCCACCCCAGCATGACAGTTAAAGTTACTCAAGTTTTTTGTCCATCTCAGGAGACAACCACTTAGGCCTTTGTTTCATGGGCTGAAGTCATCTTCCAGCCCCAGGACACAGTTTGTCCTGTAAGTACTCTGGCCTTGCCCCAGCCCAATTGTACACGCTTATTCGAATCCAAGCACTGTGGCCTCAGAATCTCTCTGAGCCTCCTGGTTGAGAACACTGGCCATTTGAAGCCTTCTTCCTCCATGGACCTTTCTAGCTGTCCTCCAAATAGCCTTTTTGCACCCTAGGGGAATTTCCTTCAACATAAGAGTTACTTAAGATGGAGGAAGGCTTCAAACTTGAGCCAAAAGTAAAGGGAGGCAATAAAATAAACAAACAAATAAATATTGCTCAGTGGACAGGTAGGAGAGGGGTAGGATCCACCTCACCAGGTAAATCGGTCAGCCAGAAATTATAAATCCTGTTTTTCTAATACGTCTTACTGTTTGGTGTTTAAGTCTATGCTGTTGACATTATTTCAGTGGTTAAGAGCACGGGACTCTAATATGGGGAGCCAGGTTTGATTCCCCACTCCTCCACTTGAAGCCAGCTAGGTGACCTTGGGCTATTCACTGCTCTCTGGAGCTCTCTCAGCCCCACCCACCTCACAGGTTTTGTTATGGGGATAATAGCATACTTTGTAAACTGCTCTGAGTGGGCATTAAGTTGTCCTGAAGGGCGGTATATAAATTGAATTTTATTATTATTATTATTATTATTATTATTATTATTATTATTATTATTATTATATGCATGTCTGCACAGTTTTATGAGGTGTAGTCATTAAGTCATTTAATTATATCATTCAATTAAATGTCACTTTATGTCATTGAATTACTTGACTCAACCATCTATGACTCTGGCTGTTGGACTTGATGGACCACTGTTCTGATCCAGCAGAGCTCTTACGTTCTTATGGGAAGAATAATCTTGCCAAGTATGCAGATGCAATTTTCCCCCATTTCCCAGCAATAAAATGAAACTCACCAGCACAGTGACTGCACAGTTGCACAGCTGTTCAACATACTTTCAAGTAGATGACAGACAGGAAAGTTGCAGGTGTTGTGCTTGTGAGTGAGTATGGCTATTTGCCTGCTGAACAAGTTGGGTGCAAAGTTCATGAGGTAGCACCTTACCTAGCCTTAGTTCTATTAACTCTTGTACTTATAACTTCATATCTCAATATTACTTGCCGATTCTATGGTGTTTTTGCAAGCCTTTGCCTCACTTACTTCCTGACTCAAGCTTGCCCTATGTTTCAGCATCTCTTGCTTCTGTCTGTGCTTGTCTTTGAAATCCATGTCTGATCATTAAATAAGTTTTTGGTTCTGGCAACAGACTCTGCTGCTAACAGATATCTGGCACTTAAGAATTTTTCTTTTATTTTGGACTTGTGGGATAGCATTTTGGACTTGTGTTCTAGCATTGACATTATTGATTAACAGCTGCAGAGTATCCTTGTTTTAACTCCAGGAGAAATAAGCATTTCTTTGTTGTTTTCACTTTGGCATGTAAACAGTAAGGGGTGGCATTTTGGGGGGTGGGGATAGAACTGGCACATGGTATGCTTTTTTATCTATGCTGCAAAAGGGCCATTATTATATTAAATCTCGAATTGGTGTATGAATATGAAATGTTCTAATCAGTATGAAAATTGAATTATTTTTCAGCGGAATCTACAATCCATTGAACTAATGATTCAGTTTCCATCTGATGCCTGCAAAATTCTACTTTAGAATGTTTCCAGAATTAGAGTAAATGAGACTATAAATGTTACTGTCTGTATATAGATCGTGTATGAGTGTGTAAACTGTGCTGGTCTTTGATTGTAATAAATGGAAATGAACACACTTTTGAATGTAAATGAGTTAGCCACATCAATGGAATTGCACTTTCAGAAAATAAACTGCATTGGCCAGTTTTCCCCACTAGGTTGTACAAATAGTCTGTGGAATTTGCAACCTCATATAAGCTTTAGATTTATTCTGTATAAATTACAATGCAGCATGCTAACCTGAATTAATCATTATTCTATGACAGAAGTAAGCAGATGGAGGGAGGTGAGTTTCTGAAACATGAAATGCTTAAACAAAATATATAAATCTTCACTTTAGGACACACTGGAGTACGTATATCCAGTAGTATACACCATATAAATATCACTGTGAATCTAAAACCTTCTGAAACAAAGCTGCCCTTATATCATAGCATCTCTGAAGAGCAAATCATGTAATTGAAGCAATAAGCACTCAACATAGCAGTCCTGTTTTTTTACCTTATAGCAAATATAGAGATTAGGAACAGTAAGAGGGGAATTAAGCTGGCAATGAAAGACATAGTTAACCAGTCTGAAGAATTAGGTTTTAAAAATACTGATTCTTGAGATTCTGTTTGAAAAAAAATCCACATAGTATTTGTACCTTTTAATTACACTGAAGGTTAACTGTTATGACAGGAAGTTTCCATTAACACTTTGCCTCAAACTCTGTTGTACTCACAGAGCACCTTTCCAAACTGAGAAGTGTCCATTCTTTAGAAAATTTCTAAGCTGCCTCTCCAGGGAATCTGTCCTAGGTGAATTACAATAATAAAACATAATAAAAACATAAAACACCAATTAAAGCACAGTGTTAAAAACCCTGTGCAACCGTAGCATAAAACCCAACCATAGCATAAAAACAACAAAGCATCAGGCAGCTTAAATTTTCAGGCTAAAAGCAGACTATTAAAATGTTTTTTTTTTAAAATCAACCACCTTAATTAAGAGCTGGCAGCTAAAAGTGAATAGGGTAGGTGCCAGGTTAGCCCCAAAGGGAGGAACATTCCACAGAAGAGGTGCCACTGCTGAAAAGAATCCTGCCTCTAGTCGCCATCCACTTTACTTCCAAAGGTGGGAGTAGAGAAAGCAGGGCTTGTGAGGAAGATCTTGGTCGGCTGGCTGAACAGTATAGGAAGAGGTGGTCTCTCTCTGTATCCCACTCCTGCCACATTTATATTTGATAATTTTATCTTCACAAGTGAGGGCTCACAAAATTCATGGGAGATTTCAGGATACTCTCCCCTGCCTCAGTTTCCTAATCCCCCTGTCTGGTCCCTGGTTTTGCCATAGCAGCGGCTCCCCTCTCTCCTTCAATGTTACTCTTTCCCTCCGCCCACCCACTTATCCTTCCTTTTTATTCTTTTGCTTCCTACCACCCATGCACTTTTCTCTTTCTCTCTTTTGCCCTCCACTGACCTTTCCTATTTACTCTTTTGTCCCTTTCTCCTCCTCCAGCACCACCGGACCCTGTGTCCTTTATCCAGTCCGCCTCTCTGAGAGGGTGAGTTTTGAGGCTGCAGCTGGTCATCGGCCTTCTCCTTGCCATCATTGTTCCAATATGCTCTTCACCCCTTCCCCAGGCAGAGGCTGGTCTGAAATGCTTTCCTGAGCTCTGTGTCCTGTGCACCTGACTCCATCTTTGCTGCCTCAGCAGCAACAGTAGCAACAGTTCCCTTCAACATGGCAGTGCCTGCTAGGATTGTTATGGGGGGGTGAAGTGGAATGTCTTTTTCTGAAATTTTCATTTCCATTTTATTTTTTATATAGAATTTTATTTAAAAGAAAATATAGTAAAGTAAGTGCATAGTAAAAAGATTATGCTCATGGTAAATAAATAAATAAATAAATAAAGCCTTCGACAATACAAATAAATACATTACTTCTTAGTGATCTAAATCTAATTTTCCTTTTCATGAAAAAGGAATTGATTTAAAATGGATTGAAATTCCTAAAAAGAGGAATATAAATGGATTGCTGGATTTCAGGGAGAAATTTGGCAAAGAGGAATTAAGAAAGTTTCATTTAACAATCCTAGTGCCTGCACGGGTGCAAAGAGTGGTATTGTATTTTAGGGTGTTTTTTTTAAAAAATGCCCCCTCTTTTTAAAAATGTTTTTAGATTTTATGAAAGGCCAGAGTGATTCTCAAGTTTTTAGGGAAATGTTATTTATGACTGAGTAAGTGGCCGTGGTTCTCGGATAAATATTATCTGCATATCAGGGCCCCTTGGCTATTAGAATATAAGATTCTTCTCTTGGTTAGGCCCTGTATTAAAACCACTTGGGGAGACATGAGCATTAAAGGGAGGATTTTTTTCTAGAATCATATTAGAGTGTATTTTGTATTGTTCATTTGTGATAAAGCTTTTGTCAAATTTAGCAAGTTTGCATATTGTCACTTGCAGAAATTGATCCAGTATTCTCTCTTTCATTACACTCTATTTTGTTTAAAGTAAACAACCTAGAGGGGGAAATCTGCACAGAACTGTAATAAAACATTTGAAGTTGGTAATGAAATTAGTAATTATTTGAGCTTTACAGAGACTTGAGAAAGATAAATAGAAGGTATAAGCTTTGGCTGAAGCTTGTTGGAACAGAATGAAGAAATATATATCCTGAGATGCCAAGAACTTTTTTTTATCCTTTTGTAAGCTGCTTTTTATGACTTCAGGTGATTCTCTAGCTTCACAGTAAATTATGAGAAATAAAACAGAGGACAGTGTATTCTAACTAGGTTTGTGGAAAGACCAAAGGATTTTCTTTTTTTCCTTATACTGCTTTTCTCTAAAACCTAATTTAGATAAAAGCAGACTGAATCCTTATTTGGCCAAAGGGGGGGGGGTGAAGAAGTTGGATTGTATTAAAATACTGATATCAAAGGAAAATGAAACCCTATTCCTTTTTGTAAAGTATCTATCTCAAGGTTGGTGGCAAGGTTATAATGCAGTGGTTATAATGGTTAGTTCTTGAAACAAATTAATCTCTAATTTTGCAAGTATGTGTGTAATCACAAGACATTCTATTGACTTCCACGTATTAACAATGGTCCAAATACGGTCTCTTTGATAAGCAAGTCAAATATGCATTATGTGTAATGGTAGCACTCATCCTATGACTTGGGAGGGCAAAGTATCCCAGGAATGTTTCTTCAGACATGGAGTATAGTGGAGTATTTTACTCCTCCTGGATCCAAAGCCCACAAATATAGCATCATCCTTATATTATTTTTCAAATGAATACATGATTTACATCACTAAAGATTCGTAGTTTCCATCTGATGTTTGCAAAATTCCAAGTTTGAATGTAAACGAGTTATCCTCATCTATGGTATTGTACTTGCAGAAAATAAATTGCATTGATCAGTTTTCCTCACTAAGAGAATAGCCTCTCCCTGGGAAAACTATGGCTGAGTTGTACAGTGCCAGTTGCTAGGCTAGGCCTAGTTGCATAGTGCTGACAGGAAGGGCCAAATTATACAATGCGTAACCCTGAAGAACTTGTGGAGGGCAACTCACTTTCCCCTGTATCCCCCTGGCCACACGATTTCCTTTTTCCCTCCTCTTGGCAGCACCCATATCTTCAGCTTTACCTGCTTCTCTCCTTCCCACCACCCACTCATCCAAGCTACCTTTTATCTGCCCCCATCTGCAGCTATATTTATTATTTATTAACTTCCTTTATGCCATGCATTTCTCCATAACAGGGAGCCAAAGCAACTTATATCCATCTCCTTTCCCCATTTTATCCTCACAACTACTATGTAAGGTATGATTGAGTGTGTGTGACTGGAGCAGAATCACCCAGTGAGCTCCCATAGCATATGAACACATGAAGCTGCCTTATACTGAATCAGAGTAAAGTTAGTATTTTTCTACTCGGACTGGTGTCAGCTCTCCAGGGTCTCAGGATGAAATCTTTCACATCATCTATGACCTAATCTTTACTGGAGATGCCAAGGATTGAACTTGGGATGCTTTGCATGCCAAGGAGATACTCTACCACTGAGATACAGCCCAAAACCAGTTCTCCCTGATTCTAATCTGAAACTTTAGCTAAGACTCCACACTGGCTACCCACAGTGGCTGCCAGTTGCTCCATAGCAAGTTGCCTGGTGGCTGCTGGCCTTACTGGCCATTGCCAAGCCACCACACAGTTTTGCCTGTCTGTTCAAACCTTGGCTTCTGACAGTAAAACCATGGAGAAAGGCAGGGAACTTCCAGGCCTGCTTTGGCCTTTAAGGGAGGACTCAGCAGGGCTAGGCCCATTAATAACCACTAGACAACTTGATACTCTACAACTTGTATTATGATTTTTTGGGGGTGGGGGAGGCTTCTCACGCCCTTCTGACCATTGTTCCCTGCCACTTCCAAATGTACAGGTTGCAGCCCTCAACAGCTATTTGGAAACTGGTGTACCTCTGAAAAACCAAATCCTAGCAAATGGCTGAATAGTAGGCCAGTGGGAGAGAATACCATTTGACCTAGGTTGTTCCTAACCAAAGAAAGATCTTTATTGGTTTATATTAAAATATAAAAAACCAGAGCACACAATATATTGGAAGATATAGTTCACTAAGGATACAACTAAATGAAAAGGAAAATTACTAATGTCTAGCTACCGCACTTGAATGCCTCAGAGATACCCTAGCATCCATAAGGATCTTACTGGATATCTTATGGATCTTACTGGATCTTACTGCACATCTTACTGGAGACTCCGGGAATAGGGACAAGCCTTTTCTACCTCCACCCCCCCGCCCATCACAGGTGAACTACACAGAACAAAAGATTACACAACTTTTCAAATATTATCCTCAGAGAACTCCCCCTCCCCCTTTGAGTTAGGATCCGCCTTCCCAGACTGCATAGTCAGGCTAACCTGTAGACACATAGTCCATAAAGTTTCCAGGTTTTTATGGTGGGACCGAAAGGCTAGAAAAACATGCATTTTTCTATCTCAGGATGACAGTTTAAAGAAATAATATCAGTCCTCTTTTTGCCCTGAGAAGAGATCAGCTTTCCCAGGACATGGGTCAAAAAGGTGAATTAAAAGACTAACTTGATATCTAAAGGCCTACTTGATATCCCTTTAGCATAACAACTTTCTTGACACACCCAGGCCTGGCTGCTTGCTCAACAGCCAGTTTGCACAGTTGTTACAGACTAGGATCTAGGAAACTCAAGTTTCAGTTTATTCAGCTTAACAGCCCAAAGGCCATACATTCTAACAAAGTTAATAATTAAAGAAAAGGTTGCCATGCCTACAATGCAGCTTTTACAAAGGCTACTCAGTAATAGTCTTAATTTTGAGGAGTCAGGAATGTTCGAATGCCTCAGGAGCCATTTTTTAAAGAATCTCTCTCTGTCTAGTTCATGCTTTGGGCAGTGAAAGAAGGTATGGGATAACAAGTCAACTTCAGCCAAAGGGCAGTCACAGAAGCATTGATCAGATGGTATCATGAGGAAGCGGCCCTTCATCTGGGCTGTCCATAATGCTTTGCGCAGTAGCAGTATCGTAGCCAATGAGGTTAATCTGAAGCGTAATTGCTAATTGAAGCAGTAAATATAGCTGAAGATGGGGGGGGCAGATAAAAGGTATGTTGGTAGGTGGCTGGGAAGGAGAGACGGAAGCAGGGAAATTTTAAAATATGGGGATTGGCCAGAGGAGGGAAAGAGGAAAAAGTGTAGAGGATATATATGGGTTCCTCGTCCGATGACCTTAGACCTTATATATTTGTAATGTTCTGTGATATCTATGAATTATTCATTTCTGTAATTTAAAAAAAAACATGAATAAAAGAAAGTTCACAGGCCACTAGTTGATTATCATTGCCATAGAGCACAAGCTAAACAACAAGGTTTCTGTTCACTGCAATGATTCTACTTGCCAGGACTAAATGTTCCTGCACCGGTAAAGATACAGATGAATGGATAATTCTTGATGTCATATGTAAGCCTTCTCTATTTGGAAATACATATATATTTAACTCTATCTATATAAAGGGTTTTCTATATGTCATTGAACTTATTCTGCAGTGAGTAGCTGAGATATTTCTCATCGCAATAATGAAAGACAAATAATTAGTTTTGCACATAGACATTGAGGTTATCTTCCTGAAACAGCCAGAGGATTTTTTCTTAAAGGTTGCTAGCTTTTTGACGGATGATGTACAATCTCAATATCACTTTCTAATGTCATAGAAGTTAGAGATGTGAAATACTTACTTGATAATCCAGTCCATTTCCTGATCTAGGCTAGACTTTTTACCATTATACAAAAGTTTTAAAAAACTTTTAAAGTTACTGTGGTACAATAGATACTCATTTGCAGTGCTGAATATTTAACTTAAAAAGAGAGAAATAGGCAAGATAACTATTCTCTTATTATGTTAAATATTCAGCGCAACACACAAGCATCTATTGTACCATTCAAATGCCATAGCAACTTTAAATATTTTTTAAAAAACTTAAGATAAAAGTAGTTGATAACTATTTAGTTTTAAGCTTTTAATACTTAAAAATTGCCTTGTTGGGTCCAACCAAGGTCCATCTAGTCTTGCATCTTTTCCCCAATCAGCAGGCAGTCCAAATGCTTCTAGGTATTGGCTTGATTCTGGCATTATGAAAGTTTTGCTTTGCTGTCATGGACTCATCATCCATTCATCTCTTTAAACCTTTTTCAAAGCTATCTACTTTCATGATCATCACCACATTTTATGGTAGTAAAACCTATGTTCACTTTATTTTGCATGATGTATTCCTTTGGTCCTTTGGACCTGCCCCAACTTTATTATTACATGAGATGATAGTAATTTTTACCGGTTATAATATTTCATATTTAATGCTGTTTTCCTTCTGGCTGCATTGTGAAACAGTTTAGAAAAACCAAGCTATATTATGTGTGTTTGATCCTCTTTTCTATTTTCCATTTACACTATCATCTTCTTCATGTATTACTTTGAAAAGAAAATCACTATGTACCATTCCTGTAACCACAGCAGCCATTTTTCAGGTGTAAAAGATCAGGTACACACACAACAGAACAGTGTAATCCCTTGTCTATGCTAGGAGAGCTACCTGTTCCAGTTTGCTACTCAAGTTGTGTTAATAAGGAAAGAAGTGTCAAATCAAAACACTACGTTTTCAATTTGCCTCTCTTTTTTCTGGCATTTATATTTTATTGGAACCAACTGGCTTACCAGAAGAAAACTAAAAGTGTTCTTTATGTTCTTCATCGTTTACATAGTACATGGAAAAAAGCAAAATTTAATCACTAGTCACTAATGTAAATGGTTTCTTCAGAATGCAGCTTCTGCAGACACAGAGAAATGGATAAACAATCTGAGGTTTTAAATTTGTATGTCATTACATGAATTTAATGTGTACATTAAGATGTACCTACATTACTTTGTTACTTTAATGAATCTAGTAGGGATAAATATATAACAGGCATATCTTGAAAACTCAGTTGAATGGCTAATTCCTGAAGTTTAACCTTTTGCTGGAATTTGTCAGAATAATTTCCTTAGACATGAAGAATCTTCAGTGTAGGATTATTAAAATAATTTGTGTCTCATTTGATAGTTCAGGTGAAAGTTGGTAGAAGCAGGAGTAGAAGTAATTATAGAACTGGTTAATTCCTGGCTTTTTCGACTGAACTTCTATGCTTCTATCCTTTTGAAATCTACTGAGTCTTTTGCTAATTATGAGTAGAGATGGGCACAAACAGCATTACGAATGGAAAAAAACCCACAAACAGCCTGTTTGTCAGTTCGCGAACAAGCCATTCGTGAGGCTCCATTCTAAATGAACAAGTGGTCGTTGCCAGTCTCGTTTGTTGTCTTCATCAGCCATTCGTAAGCCCCAGCCATCAGTCTGGGGCTTTTCAATCAATTCCCCTGGCAACAGCATGGATTGAACTCTGTCTGAATTCCTTCTGGCTTTCCTTCTGGCTTTAACTCTTCAAAGTACTTCCAGCAGAGAGTCCTGTTTTTGCCACTGTGAAGAGAAAATGACAGCAAAGGGATCATGCCTTTCCCGGTGTGCAATCTCTCTGAAATGTGGGGGGGGGGGGTCTTTGGAAGACAGTGAGGACTATGTCCCCTGCGAATTTGGTGGGTACTGGACATTGGGAAGGTCAGTTTGTAACCCCTCAAGGTTTGTAACCCCTGCCTTCCAACAGGCAGTTCCGTTTCTGCCACTGTGAAGAGAAAATGACAGCAAAAGGAAGGACCCATGGATCATGCCTTTCCTGGGGTGCAATCTCTCTGAAACTTGGGGGGGTGGTCTTTGGAGGACAGGGAGGACTATGTCCCCTGCAAATTTGGTGGGTATTGGACATTGGGAAGGTCAGTTTGTGGGGTGTTTAAAGGGCCCTGCCCCTTGCACGTGGCAGGAAAGGGCCCTTTAAACTATCAGCTGGCAGGCAGCAGGGGGGAATTCCCCCTGCCACCTGCCAGCTGATAGTTTAAAGGGATCTTTAAGGGGCCATGAACAAGAACAACGAATATGTTTGTGAACAGGGTCATGTTCGTTACTGTTCATTGTTAGTTGTTCATGGATGGCAACAAACAATGAACAGCTTGTTCGTTTTTTTCCCGTTCATGCCCATGTCTAATTATGAGTCACATACTAACTTTACTCTGAAAAGTAGAGGTAACAGAATGAGTGTTTGCAGGCTGCAGGAAAGTCTAGATCCCATCGCTCTCCCAACGTCATCAGCAGAGTCCTGGTGTGTAGAATCCATACCAGTTCTAAAAGGATCTAATTTTATATTGGACTAGTGTTGGAAATGTAATATGCATCCTCCAAATGTCTGTTTGTTTAAAAAGACCCATTACAAATAAAAGGTAGGGGAATGAGTAGTAGTAGTAACTGTAAAAACACAATAGGATGTACATGAAACATTTTATTTACACACAGTGCTTGCAGTGCATATACTTAATTGAGCTTTAGTAGTGGAAGCTGAATTTTAACCAGGACTGTGTATTGGCATAGTTTGCAGATAAGTCCATTTTTGTCTTGCTTCTTGATGTTTAATGCAGCAGGTTTCCTAGCAAGGATATTCCAATGTTAGATCATGTACACATAAAGCAGAACGTAAGGACCTTGTCACCAAAGAGCTCCTTGCCAGCCTTACCGCTGCATCAAGTTCTATGTTTATTAGTTGTTTTATTTATTGCAAAGATACAAGACAATTGTGATAATTTGTGTGCACTGCCTGAACTATCTGAATTCCAGGGCTACAAACAAGCCACCTCTCAAGCAAGAGTTGTTGATTATTTATTATTCATGACACATAAAACTACAAAGTATTAGGACAATAAAGACCCTCTTAGGGAGGAAATAAATACTAGAGTGTAAATTCTTCAGTATGAAATAGTTGATCACATAAATGTAGATTTGCAGATTGTTTATAACTTCCACTCTAGGCAACATTTATTTTATTCAGATCACTTATTCTCTAAAGGAAAAAATAATACAAAAATTCAAATCAGCTGTGGCAACCGCCATCTTCCCATGGATTCTAATAGGAGGCAAATAATGTAGCAGGATATATATATATATATATATATATATATATATATATATATATATATATATATATATATATATATATATATATATATATATATATATATATATATGTATAATTAGTTACTAGTGGAAGCCAAGAGTTTAGGATATTCAGATTTTGTAATAAATCAGAGCAGCAGGGAGTGCTTATAAGACTTGTTCTCTCTCCTTGGTTTTCAAATCATGTAGTGGGGGAGGTCACCTAAATGGATACGGGGAAAGAATACAGTTCCTGGAAGAAGCTTGATGGGCCCTTCATTCCATCCAAGAACAGGGTTGGGTGAATGCTCCTGAGTCCTGACAGGAACCCGTTTGATCCACACTGACTGTGTGGAAACAACTGGTGCCTGAATGTTGTGCTATACCAACTTAATTTATGAAATATAGATCAGTGGAAGATTTCTCACAAACAAGTTACCTAACCATCACTTTTCTGATCCTTCTTAACACCTTGTAGTAAGGACTGCACATTTTTTTTGTCATTTTCACTTCATGTTGTTTTTTTAGTTCTTGTTATTGACTTTGTTATGCTTTAAACTTTTCCATTGTTTAATAGCAAACACAATTCTAAATACTGCAAGTTAGCTGAGATGGAGAAAAAATGCTGAAAGCACCACTGTTAGAGCTGGATCTCCCTTTATCTGTGTACTTCAATTTGGTTTTCATAGACTCACGCACACTTTCTTTACATTTGTCTGTCTTTGTTCTCTATTGGGGTTAACAGTAGCTGGTGAAGGATAGCAGGTTTTATTAGAAAAATGAGATAGCTTTCTTTACATGACATTGAAGATGCTGAAGTATCTTAGGGGTCTTCCACATGGCGACACTCTTCTGATGGTATTCAGTGATATATTTCTACCACTGTGGTTCTTTCTGAAGTACTGTAGCAACAGTGTTTCCACACTGTCCTTAAATCTGCTTTTTCCTTATTCCTCTAGTGTTCTACTACATGATACTGCATATTTTGCTGGCTGGGATATGTACGGGTTAAGTAGATCATCAGAGGGACTCCTCTGGTTGGTTGGCTCATGACTGAGAAACATCCCTGGCTGATCAGCTTCTCTGGAGAGACCTCTCTGGTTGGTTGTTCATCGTGTGCCAAAATAAGCTAAAACATACCTCCAGAAAGAAATATGTATTAATGATAATGTCATGCACATAACTAGAACTATTGAAGGAACAGTTGCTGGATATGACTAAGAAAATCATTCAAGACACAGAAACAGGGCTAGCCCGGCCCCATAACTAGATAGGCTACAAAGGGAGTCTAGAGAATAAAACAACCTTGGAGAAGGGCATAAAAAATCGAGTTACACAGTTGTATTGCCATATGTAGATTAGAAGAGCCATGTAACTCATATCAATATATACAATGTACAAAAGTCCAGGTGCAGGGAGTATCTGAGAATGGCAGCAATATCTAACTTCATTGCGATTGGGAATTTTTCTGATGGGGCATTGCAAAGTTGGATTTGAAATTTGTTAGTTTTCTTGTATTCTCATGGTTTTTGTGGCCATTCTTTTCAATGGGGAAGCGGTGACCAATTGGAGCTCTGGGACAGCTGTTTTTGCACTTAACAGTGCCAAAATTGCACAGAATACAGTCCACCCTCTGAACCATCAACTTGCTGAGTTTCCAGCACACACAAACAAGGGGGTTGGTGTTAACAGACCCTGAAGTAGGCAGGTATCAGTGGTGCATGCTCATTATTTCAATGATTCAATGGAGGGAAACTGCAAGCAAACCATGAGAAGTGGGCTGACGCCCAAACAGAAGAGCATTACCAACAGATTGTGCTAGTAGTCAGCAACATTTGGAAAAGAAATCCTTCTTTTTATTCTTTTGTTGATGAGGTCCCTTTAAGGGGGCAGAAAAGTTCCAAGTGCAGTTTTTGCATGTGATGAGGTACAATATCTAATTAGATATGATGCTCAATATTCTGCACCAAATGGGGGCGGCGGCATCCATTTTCTCATTCTCAATATTCACCACTCTTTAACAGATTTGCCAGCATGTCTGGGTCTGCCAGGAAGAGACTGACATGTATGTCAATGCTTCCCTGCCTGTAATATCCTCTGGATTCTCTAAATTTTTTCTAATTATTTATTTCAACCAAATCTGCCCCTAGTTTGCATACCATGATTCTTAGTATCTGACTATGTGTGCACCAACCAGTGCCAAAATGTTTTGCACCTGTGTTTGTCAGAGATATGCAAAACTGCTGTCTAGATTTGGGGGAGGTTGATGATTTGTTCTCCACCTTTTCCTCCTATTTTTTTACAAATAAATACTGACCAATATTTTTAAGTAATGAAAAAAAAGGTAACACAAAGCTGAAAAAAACAGAGGCATCGAACTAAGCTTGGAGGCAGTCTCAGTGCTCATTCACGGCAATCAGATAGTCCTCTGTGATCTTGGTGGATAGCTATCTGAGCAGTATGGAGACATTCTCCAGCATTCAACTCAAGTATAACATTATGAATCAGAGAAACAGCCCTAAAGACCACTGGGCAGATATAGAGCTCCTCTCAACGCTCCATCTTACTTTTATAGGATTCCTATAGTCATAATTGCCAACTGGCAGAATTCCCAAGCAAGCACATGAGCAGAAGCCCATTGAATAGCCCACTTAGTCCAATGTTTCGGCCTTCACTGTGGCTCTCTCCTTTTTAAAAACCAGTCATTTATTTCCAGATTTCACCCTCATTTGCATAATGTGATACTTTCCTGTTTAGCAGGGAGGAGAGACCCCATCCTTCCCCACTGGCGTCTCTTTCCATTCTGTGAGTAAAAGCACACAGAAAGGGTCCTTTTTTTGTGCATAGAAGCATTTCTGAGTCTATAGATGCACTGACAGGATCTGCCAGCCACAATGGTCGATGGATGGGTCTGCTGGTCGGGTGCCTGGGGAAAATATTGATTTGGAAGGGGGAAAATGTGATAACTGAGAAGCTCCTGTGAGCTGCTGTGATGAAGTAAGCGACACTAGTCAAGACTAGAAAGCACTCAAAACTGAAAAATATCATGGAATGTTCGAAGGAGGAGTTTCCATGACTACCAATTAGTCCAGGCCAGCATCTCTCTTCTGGACAGTCACAAGTAAGGCTCAAAAACTGCTTTTTCCATGATTTTTACTGCTTGGGATTTTGTTTACACATATCCCTACTTGGGAGGGAAGGCAGCATTGTATAGTCTGATCTCATCAGATCTTAGAGGCTAAGCAGGGTCAGTACTTGGCTGGGAGACCACCAAGGAAGACTCTGCAGAGGAAGGCAATGCAAAATCACCTCTGCATCTCATTTGCCTTGAAAGGTCCTTGCTGGGGTTGCCGTAAGTCAGTTGTGACTTAATATCACTTTACACACTCACACACACCTAATCACTACACTTGTACAGAATATACATACCCTCCTCGAGCCCCTGCAGAATTATACAGATTTCTGCACCAGTGAGAACTGGTGATGTCCCACATAGTTTAAGCAGACTACACTGGTCTGTTTGGCTCTCTGCCCCTTACTTGCCCTCTCTGGCAGAGATGGCCAGGCATTGCTGCATGCTTTGCCGCATTAGGTTGTTGCTGAACAGATTATAGTGTCTGCTAAGTTAAACAATTTGGGCACTTCTTGTGACAAATTAAATGCTTACTGCTATGCTCCAGTTGCAGTAGAATTTACTGATAAAACTTTCAGCTGAGCTCCATTATCACTTTTAATGCCAACCGGATGGCACTGAGAGTTTATTTACACATTATGAATGAGCTAAGACAAGCATTTTTTTCCTGATCTGATGAGCTGTTGGTCTTACTTGAAAGCACAGCTGGTGAAGTGGAAACCATCTTATATGTAGGTATCTCAGAGGAATATGTTCTTTAATTTAACAGTGGAAGGGCTTAATAAACTGGCAATGATCGAAATCTAATTGAATTTGGTCAATTAGAAAAAAATGTGGTGGATGTGATAAAAAGACTCTATTAAATATAGCACAGGAAAATTATGCCTTCATTAGCCAGTGTAAATTAGACCTCAAAGACCATTTTAGTTACTGTTGTTACACAAAACAAGAGGATTAGATAAAGCTAAATTACCCATATTAGCAGTACTAACACAAGTATATATAACTTTGTGGGAATAGGAAGGTAGGCATCAACAGGTAGATATCTCCTGCAGACAAAATGAATCTTACTAGTAAACATCTCTGTTCTTCTGAAGAAATTCAGATCCAAATCTACCTTTATATGTATGCATATTGTTTCATTTTTATAGAGCTCCAGTTGTTTTATTGTCATTGTTCCCAGCCACAAAATATTTCTAATGTTGTGAGCTGAGCTGATATTCACTTAACCCTTCTTGTTTTTAAAGCTTTGTTGGGGGGTATCAAAGTTGGGTCAAACTCACCTTTAGTTCAGAATAACTTTGGCACTCTTATTGATTTTTCCATGAAGTGCTCAGCAGAGCTAGACAAATGTGCTGATGTTGCCTTGTCAGCTATGCAACATTTGCAGTGCTGTCCTAATCAGAGTCATGCCCTTCTAGATTTACTGACTGCAATGGACTTACAAGGGTGTAACTCTGGCAAGGATTTCACTGTAACTGTCTTCCTGCATTGTGTCACAGCGCCAGAAGCAAGGAAGAACTTGAGAGCCAATGAAAGAATGCTTTCCTTTCTTCCCATGCTATGCTGTAGTCAATCCCCACCACACTGGAAGCTAGGCAAGCATTCATGTGTTGCCTAGGCAACTGGGCAATGGCCATGCTCTTCCTACTCACAGCTAAGAGAAAATCTCCTCTATTGTGAGATAAAATGGCATAGAAGAGTAGAGTAGCCCATCATCATGGCTGTAACAGGCACGGGAGAATTGAAAGAAAAGTATAGAAAGTTTGGGGTGGAATTCTCATTGCAGAAATCCCATATTAACCGATCTGGGGAAAGGAGAGAAACCTTGGCCTACCCTTTCATGATTTCCCCCCCTGTACTAATAAGATTTTTTCTGTATTACTGTATGAGAAAGAAGTTTTGAAAAACTCTCTCAGTTTCATTTAGTTAAAATTCTCTTAACAGCATTGACTAATTGATATCTGTTACATTCTTGTATAACTGAAGGAAAACTCAAATTCCTTACCTCTTACCTCTTGGTAAAATTAACCCTGTGAACATAAAGTGGAAGCACTAATTGGATATGAGAATATTGCATAAATGAAAATTACATTTGATTTTTGACTTTGTTACTGAATTAGTCATGCTGAGTAAGATGAGCTGCATATTTAGCTGCAGAAATACATTTTTAGACAATCCAGCAATAAGATTCCCTTTTAGTTCATTTTTTTCTTTTTCATTATAGTTTTTTTCTAATTGGTTTGCTTATCAGTCAATATATAGTTATAAAGAATATAGGTTTTAAAGAGTTTACTGAAATACCAACAGTATAGTAACACCATCAAACCCTTGAATGAACATTCATTTTTATGGGTTAGATAAGATGCAGGAAAAGTTCATGAAATGAATATTTCTGTCTTTTGCTGTGCCCCCCTGTGTACTGTAAATAGTTGGAAGGACAGCAGCAAAAAAAGGAAAAATGGCTGAAATCTTCCCCCTGCCTGATGCACAAGCTCTTGCTTTGCTCACCAAAGGGCTCATGTGAGAAGCAAAGAGGGTGATTTCTACTGATTCTCCTTCAAACTGCAGCCCCCCCCCCAAGCAAATTCTTGGAAGGTACTCAAGGCTGAGGGAGAAAGGAGAGAGAGAGGGAGGGAGAGAGAGAGAGAGAGAGAGAGAGAGAGATGATCAGTAAGTTTATTCCCATTTATTGAATCCAAACGAACACTCATTTATGCCCATTAATTGTTAGAAGAAGGACTGGCGAATGTCTCTTGCTCAGGCCTTTAGGATGGCCAGCAGAGAAGAGAAGGAAGGCAACAATCATAGAGTCAGTTAGATAGATAGGCTGCTATCAGTCTCCTTTCTGCCAGGGGAATGTCCTTCCTTCCCTTCTCTCCCCCTCCTCTTCTCTTTTTTCTACCCTGCATGCACCAGGAGAGGCAGCATGGTGTCTCCTCCTGCAAGAGATGGCCCACTTTCAATCTAAAGCCATCTTAGCTAGTTAGATCAGTTACTAGTTCTTTCTCTCCACTAAAGTTATGTAAATATATTTCTTTAGATAAATAAAGTTATTAGTTCTCTAACTTGGATGAGATCTTTCTGTGTGCAGTTTGTTTAGTTAACGAGCCTTACCTAAAACCCAGTATTAATATGGGGTGGATCTTGCCCATTGAGGCTCGACATGCTTACATATACATCATAAACTTTTGTTTACAGTAGCAACATTTGGAAGAGAAAAACTATCTCTTCAGAATTTCTTAAAAGGCAAAAACATTCTGTATTTCCTAGGGCTTCCAGTTTGCCACTAGGGGCAGGGGATTCCCTCCTCCCACCCCCACCCCACCCCCACTTACCTGGTTGGTGGGGGGAAAGGCAGGGGGACATGCCTCCCAGGGCATACTCCCAATTTGGGGCCTAAACTGGCCCTCTGGGAAGTGCAGGAGCTTTCCAGGGCCTTCCTGGCAGTGCTCCTGTGCTCCACAGTGGGCTAAATTGGGCCCATTTGGGGTCAAAATTGGTCCACTGTGAAGTGGGGGAGCACTCCAGGGCCCATCATGCTGCCCCAGCAGCACTACTGCACTCTTCAGTGGGCAGATTTCAGTCCCAGAACACTGCTGGGAGGGCCCTGGAGAACTCCTGCACCTCACAGTGGGCCTATTCAGGTCCCAAACAGGCCTAATTCAGCCCCAAGCAGGCCTGCTGTGGAGTGTGGGAGGACTCCTAGGGGTGGTATGAGGCCCTGCACGATGACATTACTTCCTGAAAGTGACATCATCATGCAGCCTGGGACCACACATGAGCAAAGACATCAATAAAGGTGAGTACAAGGTCTCCCGCCTCCTGCCTGGAGAGTGAGTAGGATCTAGCAATCCTACCTCTTCCTGCCTTATTGCCTATCATTTACCTATAAATGAGTCACTTTCTAAGAAATCCCTGTCTTGGCTGAAATGATGGTTAGAATGTATGAGCATGGTCCTATACATATTGTTCATTATTTATTATCATCCTAGCATAAAAAGGAACTGATTCTCTGTGATACAGATCAATGGGACATCCACTGTTGTTTGTCATCTCCTCCTAGTGCTTTCCACTAGATGAGAATGTCTAAAGTCCCTTTCATGCTACAACCTTGTCCCAATTTGTATCTGTTTCTACCCCATCTGTTTTTAAACTGAGGTAGGCTTCTCTGTGAGGGGGCAGGTCCATGGTGGTCACTTAGTCGGTACAATCATTTGTCAAACCACATTTACAACAGAGATTCCACAAATAGTAAGATAATCTGTTTCCCCACCACTGTTTGCCTTGGTTTTCCTTCCATGCCAGATACGCATTGGCCTGCCACCTTCTCTGTGTCAGGCTACCGTTATGATTCTTCACCCACATTTTCTTCTTTTTTTATTTTGGTACACGTGCATGCCCCTGCTCAGGAATACCTCAAAGTCTGAAATTCTTCTTTTAAACTTTTGTGTTTGAACAGTGCAGCTAAGAAATAATTCAATGCCACACCCTCCACACTTGTCTCCTTTTAATGAAAGACTTCTTCCCTTCATTTGGGAAACAGTTCTACTATGGGAAAGAGAAATGAGAAATCCTTGTCCCCTTCCTGAGTAATGAATGAATTAGTTCCTCACTAAATTGGGCAAGGCAATGGGGCCAGTAAGCCTCCCTGCCCCCACAAAAGGATTAGCTTCCGGCTAGGTTACAGCTACATTTCAGCTCTGGGCAAGTAAATTCTCCTCACACTCTGAGGTGAGGAATCTTTTTGCATCCCAGGTTCAATAGTTAGTTCAACAATGGTAGGTGTGCACATTTTCTTTAATTGTGTGAATGGCAGTAAGGCCACCCAATCCTGCTATTTTACACAAACCTTATGTATTGTTTACAACCTTCTTTGCTATACATTCCTTTCCAAATGATGCATTCTATATATGGATCATTGAAAGACAGACACACACACAGTTCAGCAACAGCACTGCAACATTGCTTAATGCTTAAAAACAAAAAAAGAAGTTCATATGATAATATGGAAGAGGGGAGAATGAAGGGGCTGTTTGTTTGAATTGAAACTAAGGTGTCCCTTCATCTTTAAAAAATTTGCTCCAGTAATGACATGAGAGCAAAGATCTTTATCCTGGTTTTTTAAAAAGGGGAGCGGGAGAGGAAAAAAATGGTCTATTCATGGCTGGGGCATGGATGTCATGAAACAAAGAAAATCCTCCATGTGAAAGCAGCCATGCAAAGTTTCGTTTCATACAGCAACAACACTGTACCTATTTAAAACTCTGTATCTATTTCAAATGGTGTCACATTTTTCTGCAGTGCTTTGTTTTGTTAAAGCTTTGCCCTGTATTACTATACTATTATTTAAAGTGGTAAGTTTCTATTAAACATCCTCTTTGCCTTGTTGTCCATGTTCACTGTCACAATGTGGTTAAAGTTAAACAAACCCATGGAGCTGGGTAGGGAGAGTGATCCAATTTAAAGGGAACCATGGCAGTTATATAAACAAGCAATAGTCACTCAATGCCAAACTATCACGGGAATGACTGGAAGGCAATTTAGGGATGTGTTATCAGCATGTGGGATGACTCATTAGCAAAAGTGTAAAAGGGTAAGATACTTAATCCTAACATTAAAAAGGGGGTAATTAGCATAACAGGATTCTGGAGGGGTGGAAAGAAATTACTTCAATGCCATAGAAACCAAGATTGCAGAGTGGCTGGAAGGCAGGCTGAAAACAGAGGCAGCACGTATCTCAAATTAGTCATATACTGATACATTGAGACACTTTAAAAGAAAAGGCATAGAAAAGAAAGCAGCTCCTTTAATATCAGGGCAGACCTTTCAAATGACAGTCTGTTGCAACTCAGAAGTCCACCAACACAACAACATCCGTAGATTAAATCAGGTTTTGAAAAAACATTGATTAAAGCTTAATTAAGATTCTAGTATATGGATCCCACAAACTTGTTTGCTTTCAGAAGCCAAAGTAGATTAAACGGCCTAAGTGACCTTGGAATTTCTGAAGGAATAAAGTACTGTAAAGTACCAACTGGATCCTCTTACCAGCACTTACCAGCCTTAGCTGCCAGCTAGGGGCAGTGACCTGAAGTGTAGTGTTGCCAGGTAGGGACATGAGGGGGGAATGGCATCACATGCACCATATTGACATCTCTGGGGATGTGACATTGGGTAGCTCTAGGAATTGGCAGAAACTCATATGGTACACCAAGCTGACTTAAAAAAGAAATTTCTCCCACCACCGCTTTGAGTGGTAGCAAGCAATGAGTGACGGGGGTTATATGAGATCATCTCTCATGCAAACTTGACCAAATCACAGTGCCCTTCAGACTCTGCCCTTTTAAGAGTTTAAAGAAGAACTTTGCTGAGAAGGTGCGGTCAGAGGAAGTTCTGTTACACCAATTCAAATTAATTTCCAAGCAATCTATTAGCTATTCACATCCTAGATTTGTAGGATGTTCAAGGGATGCACTACTCACAATTTGCGTTCCCTAACTGGAATTCTCACCATCTAGTTACTTCACTTCCCTCAGTATTCTGACTCAATGTCTTCTGTTGTGGGGCAATGAGCTATCATTCAACATTGGGCTGTTCTGGACAGTTTGGGGCTGAGTGAGAAGAGCCCTTCCGTTCCCTTCCCTTCCCTTCTTAAATTTATTTTCCAACAGTTTCCCCCCTTCAAATCATCAGTCAGTCCTTGAGCATTTAGAAAGAATGGCTGAGATTACTAAGAGCCAGCATGGGTTTCTCAAGAATAAGTCACATCAGACTAACCTTATCTCTTGTTTTGAAAAAGTTACTACCTTTCTGGAGCAGGAGCAGGGGCAGCGCCAGGGTTTCTGACACCCACGGCTGCCCCACGTGTGTGCACATGTAGTGCACGCGCCCCCCCGGATTGCATGATGATGTCACTGTGTGATGATGTCATCATGCAGCAAGCCGGCCCCATTGGCCAGCAGGTGGCTGGGACGGCAAGCAGAGGCTGCCCCCGTTCCCAGTCAGGTGCGGTGGGTGGCTAGGGTGGTTCCACACACTGTCCCGGATGCCTGCTGTGCCTGGCCCGCAGCTGCTGCGCCTGACTGGGGGCGTGTTGGTGGCGGTGGCGGCAGTGGTGCGTGCCAGGCACGCCAGCTCTGTGGCATATGCCTCTGTCCCCAGCACCCCCTCCGGCACCTCCTTCAGCACCTCAGCGCCCACAGCGCCCACCTCACTGCCTCAATGGTGCCACCAGCCCTGATCAGGAAAATACTGTAGACATAGTTTATCTTGATTTCAGTGAGGCTTTTGATAAGGTTCCACATAATATCCTTGTTGACAAGTTGGTAAAATGTGGATTGGATCTTATTACTGTTAGGTGGATCTGTAATTGGTTGACAGATTGCACCCAAAGAGTGCTTGTTAATGGTTCCTCATCCTCTTGATGAAGAGTGACAAGTGGAGTGCCTCAGAGATTGGTCCTGGGACCTGTTCTGTTCAAGATTTTTATAAATGATTTAAATGAAGTAATAGAGGGAAAGTAATAGAGGGAAAGATGAAGTAATAGAGGGAAAGCTTATTAAATTTGCACATGATACTAAATTGGGAGGGGTATAAAATATGGTAGAAGACAGAGTCAGGATACTGGATGATCTTGACTGGCTGGAAAACTGGGCTAAAACAAATAAAATAAATTTCAACAGAGATAAAATCAAAGTTCTGCATTTAGGTAGGAAAAATCAAATGCATAATCATAGGATGGGAGAGACTTGTCTTGGCAGTAGTATGTGTGAAAAGGATCTAGAGTTCTTAGTATATATTTAACATGAGTCAGCAGTGTGATATGGTAGCTAAAAAGGAAAATGCAATTTTAGGCTGTATCAAAGGAAGCATAGTGTCCCAATCACAAGAAGTGATGGTATCGCTCTACTCTGCTCTGGTTAGACCTCACCTAGAGTATTGTGTTCAGTTTGGGGTACCACAGTTTCAGAAGGATATAGCAAGCTGGAACATGTCCAGAGGAGGGCAGAGGAGATGGTGAGGGGTCTGGAGACAAAGTCCAGGTTGGAGGAGCTAGGCATGTTTAGTCTGAAGAGGAAATGACTGAGAGGTGATATGACAACCATCTTTAAGTACTTGAAGGGCTGTCATATAGAGGATGGCACTGAGTTGTTTTCTGCTGCCCCAGAAGGTCAAACTAGAACCAACAGGTTGAAATTAAATCAAAAAAGCTTTTGGCTAAACATTAGGAAGAATTTCCTGAAAGTTAGAGGAGTCCTTCAGTGGAACATGCTTCCTCAAGAGGTTGTGGGCTTTCCTTCTTTGGAGGTTTTTAAGCAGAGGCTAGATGACCATCTGACAGCACTACTGATTCTGTGAACCTAGATAGCTCATGAGAGGGACAGCAAGAAGAGTTACATTAGTGCTTAGTTCTCATGGCCCCTTCTTAGGCTCAGGGTAATGCCAATTGCTACTTTGGGGTCAGGTAGAAATTTTCCCCAAGCCTGTTCAGCTAGTGATTCCTGATGGTGTTTTTCTATCTTCTGAGCATAGAACAAAGGTCACTGGAGGTGTGTGTATGGGGCGGTGGGAGTTGTGAATTTTCTGCATTGTGCAGGGCGTTGCACTAGATGACTCTAGAGGTCCCTTCAAACCCTATGATTCTATATCTTGAGAGGCCTTTAGATATATAGTAATCCCAAACTTGTCCATGGTGCCTATGGGATCATCTGTTTCATAAGCATAGACTACAGCATGCCTATTTGTAGTAAAGTCATACTTCATTTGAAATCATGGTTAATATTTCCTTTAGAATAAAATGGAGTCTCTCTCTCTCAGATGACCATCTTTACTTAAATTTCAGATGAAACTTAACAGTAATTTGAATTTCTCCCTTCTAATAAATGTGTGTTCAAGAGAAAAATGCATTTCTTTCTTCAAGTATTCTAACATTTCAATTACTTAAATAAGCAGAGGTTCACTTTCCAATCCATGGTAAATGTTGTAGAACATTTTTATAGGCTTTCTTGACCACAGCCCAAGTCTATTTTAAAGTTATTAAAGTCTTCTAATGAGGCACCTTTCAAAGCACACAGAGAAAAGTACAATATTCTATGATGCAGTATCATAATTCAGTGAAATTAAGCAAGTAAGTGGTCAATGAAGCAAATGATTAAAAAAGAGGAATGAGAAATGAAGATTAAAATAGCTAAAATTGTATTTTCTATTACTATAGCTTTGGAATTCATAATTAAAATCCATTTGAGAAAAATATAAAAATGACCTTTGGAAAATACATAAGAGGGTGTTAATGTTTTCACCACCTGAGCCAGATTGCTGAAGTATCTTGCTATATCTTGCTCATGGATGGCGGAAAACAGGAAATAATATTTGATCATTTTGAAGCTAGTTCTGTGTTCTTTTGTCACGCAATAGAAACTTGATGTGCAGCAAACTTACAAGTATCATTAATAATCTTCTCATCAAGAACATATATTTATTTATTCCGGCTACGTTAAATTCTGATGAAACATGGGAACATAAAATTCAGTTCTGACTGAGATCATCATATCACATAGTATCCATTTCTTACAACTGAATTCTAAAAACCACACGAGTGCATTGGTTGCACTGCCTGGATTCAGTCATCAGCCTTGGATGGGAGGCCTTGCTTGCATTGCTGAAACTCTTGTGTAAAATCTCTGATTCAAGTACTGAAGCTTTTTGTGGATTCTAGAGCAGCCAGATTAGCCTCTAGAATGGACTCAGAATGGCTGCTGTTCACTGACAATAAAGTCTAACAGATTCTGACTTGCTGCTCATAGTTTTTGCATTAACAATACTGGGGATTAATTTCAGTTGATGTACCAAATAAAGAATTAAAATAAGCCAGGTTGTGGTGGTATTACCTAATGAAGTTTTCTTAGTTGCCCAGAGTTTGCCTTTGCTTAGATAATGATTTTTGAAAGAAACCAATGTTACATGATCCAGGTATTGAATTATCTTTTGCCTCAGAAATTCTGAAGCATAACTCAATTGTGATTGGCAACAATTTACATCCTATGCTTGGATGACATATTTCTTCACAGATGCATTCTTGGACATGTATGAGTAGAAAGTAGACTAAGCCTCCTGCATCCCATGGGATAGGTGCCTGCATCACACAAAAAAAACTAGGCAGCTGATTCTTCGTAAGAGCTTTGTTGCCTGCCTCAGCTAAGAGCTTTACTTCTTGGAAGGTTTCTCCCCTGGTCAGTTTGAGTGCATTCATGCTTAGATAGAAGATTTTCCCTTTGTCTCTAGAGCAATTGCTTGGTAGCTTTTCCCATCTCAAAAACCAGATTAAAACAGATTTGAGAGATTGTCCAGTGAGTACAAGAAGCTTTGGCACAAAACATGAAGATAAGTAGACTCCATTCTTGATTTCTTCAAATCATTTCTGTTTTTATTGCTTCTGCTAAACAAGATAGCTTTGTGACTTATGAAAGGTTTCCAGGCTGCTTTATCAACACATGCAAAAGTTGGAGGCAAACTCCCCACTGAGAGTTAGTACTGCCTCTTCATGTCATTTCACAGCAGTACTGAGGTCTTCTTATGTACCATTTGGTGGGTAGTATAAATTTTAAGAGAAAGATCAGGAACAATATCACTTTCTCCTTCATGCTCCTCTCTTTCTTAGATACTTACATTATGCAGAAACTGGCTCCAGTTTACTTGCCATGTCTCCTGACTATGGCCATTTCCACATGCCCTTACAGGGATAGCCCACTCACAGAACGCTGGCAATGTCTCCACTAGCAAAATGTTTGCGGGCTGTTTGGCTTCCATTTTTTTGGTGCCTTTTCTGTGACCACGGAAAGTGCATTCTCAGAAAAGGCACCAAAAAAAAAAAAAGGAAGCCAAATGGCCTACAACCATTTTGCAAATGGAGATGTCTGGATTCCTGGGGAAAAGCTGTCAGGATTCAGTGAGTGGGCTGTCCCTTTAAGGGCGTGTGGAAATGGCTTATGATGGGATTAAAGTTGGGTACATAAATATCCTAAATAAATAGCAGAACTCAAGAAAGCAGAAGAAAAGCTTGAGTGGATACATGTTCCATGGTAGCTGTGAGGGGATTCTCACCAATGTCCAAATAGAGGAAGAGCCCAACCAGGACTCTGGAACTCAATCAAATCAAGGCAGTAATACTGGCAAGAAAGAAAGAGTTTATTAGAGAAACACGCTGATGGACTTTAGACAATTCAGGCAAAGTGCACACCATACAAAGTAGGCACCCACATTTATATCTTCTTACAAACAGATTCATTAATAAAATTGTTTACAATAGCAAGATAGTTTACAAAAGACAAACAAGCTTTGCCCCCCATTCAGAATGAAGAGGCAGACACAAGTGTTGGGATTAAAGGGCCGCTTTATTAATTTATAACAACCTAATTGTCAACATGGCAAGGGCCTAACTAGTGGTACAGGTCAGGCCCTGGGGTCACTCCTGGACCTCTGCCCTGACCTGTATGGGTGACGCCCAACAGCCCCAGGTGCGAGTCATCCATGGCTGGCCTGGCTAAGTGGTTCACCCCCTTAAAGCTCCCCCACCTGGCCATACAGCTGCAGGGGAGGACCAGCTTGTCCAGGGATTCCCCACCAGGGCATCTGACCTTGCAACTGGGCCATACAGCAGCCAGCCACTCCTGACAGGCCCCGCTACCCACCAATGGGGATATGCCAAGGGTGGTCACCGTCCCGCTCAATTTTTCCAACTCTTAACCTGCCAAGGGATAGCAAACTCAACCCACTTGAGCCAATTACCACTCCCTCCTAACAGTGCAAGGTAGACAAAAAAATTCAAAACCCCAGAGCCAATGAGGGAAAGGAGAAAAAATTCCTACCTGGCCCCACAAACGGTGACCGGCTAGTCCTGCACTGAAATAGGGAGAGGTGAGTGGGCTGAACACAATGCGCACTGAACGCCAAAGGGTGGAGCGGCCGAAAGAGCCCAGCTAAGCTCCACCCTCCGCGTGCAGCCCCGTTTTCAGGGCGAGTGCCGAAACTGCCTCTTCCTCCTTCCAGAGGCTCAAAATACGGCCCCCAGCCAAAGCGACTCTTTGCCGCTGGCTGGGAGTGCCGCATTGCCCCCCCCCCCAGATAAAACGAAGAGGCAGACATAAGTGTTGGGATTAAAGGGCTGCTTTATTAATTTATAACAACATATTTGTCAACACGGCAAGGGCCTAACTAGCAGTACAGGTCAGGCCCTGGGGTCACTCCTGGACCTCTGTCCTGACTTGTATGGGCAACCTCAGACAGCCCCGGGTGCGAGCCATCTATGGTATGGCTGGGGCCCGGCCAGCCTGGCTAAGTGGTTCACCCCCTTAAAGCTCCCCCACCTGGCCATACAGCTGCAGGGAAGGACTGGTTTGTCCAGGAGTTCCCCACCAGGGCATCTAACCTCGTGACTGGGCTATACAGCAGCCAGCTGCTCCTGACAGACCCCGCTCCCCACCAATGGGGATATACCAAGGGTGGTCACCGTCCCATTCAATTTTTCCAACTCCTAACCTACCAACGCTAAGACCAAGCCTCTGCTTTGACCATAGTGCCCCACAGGTGGCATACAGCCACCCAAGCCCTTGCCACATCTCCTCCAAATGTTGTTATTTCCGTTTCCTCAGTAAAGGTAAGCAATGCAACCCAGCTTTGCAGATGGTGGGGGAGGCAGTCCCCCATTCCCAAAACTATAAGCGGAGTCTAAGGCCTCCACTCGGCCCATCAAAACTTCCAGTCTCCTCACACAACATGTGTGGGAGCCTAGAAAAAATGCCAACTGGGGCCCAAGCTTCATGCAGACACCCAGCGGGGAAGCCTTGGGCCCAGCAACCACCATGCCCTGCCCATAGGCAGGTAAACATATGCCCCAGACCCAAAACAAAACAACTCCAAGCCTCTTGTACACACCTGGCAGGGAGGCCTTGGATCTCAAAGCAAACACGGCCCAGGCCATGGGCCCAAAACAAGGCAATCTCCAAGCTCCTTACACACACCCAGCGGGGAAGCCTTGGAACGTACGAACCCTTGTCCTGCAACACAGCAAGAACACAGGCACCAAACCTGCAATGAAACAAAACTTTCCGCCAGTCCAGCTGTCCCTAGGAAAAAACACAACAATTAACATCTGAACTAGGCAACTGAACTGAGACCGCACCGGCCCCTCATTGTGCAGAAGGCCCATTACCCATTGACTGCTGAGAAGACCCAGCTCTGTCAGGCCCACATCTCTTACCTTGCTCAGTCCGCTTGCACGCCATAAAGGCATGAGGGCCTGCACAAACAGGGCAAGCATGCCAGAACTTACAAGGTTCCCTAGAGCAAACCCCCTGAGACGCAAACTCCCAGCAGAGCATGCATGCCGGGGAGGCCTGATCCCCAGAAGGGCACCCACTGGCCAGCATAGAAGACCGCTGGACCAGGTGGCGACTATTGGATCAGTCACCTACGTTGGATTTGGCTGGGGACATCAGTTACAGCCAAAGATGCTGATGCACTTGGTCCCAAGGCAAGGAAGGATTGAGGGCAGCCCATATACGGAACTCTTCATCATATTGCAGCCAAGCTGCACCAGCAAAGTCTGTATACCCCCTGTATACGATGTCCATATACTGAAACAGGGGTGCTGCCCTCCAAGGCTCTGCACGTGCTATGACTCCAGCGTAGATAAGAAACCCAGGCAACCAATTGGCCAAGTCCTATCGATTTTACGGCACTTAAGCAGTTCCTTATCCTGATCCTAAAGGTCATTTTTATCCTTCTTCTCCAGCTCCCTGAAGAGAAGGGTAAAGACATCCACGTACTCGCCCTTGAGGATCTTTTCCCTGGTTGCAGGGGTCACGTGGTCCCCAAGAGGCATTGCCGTATCTCCGAAGGGAAATGCCCTGTATGGAACTGACCCATAGCTAGCCCAAGGGTGCCTGTAAAAGGCACCCCATGGAGCCACTGAACCCATTCCCATCTGATACTGGGGCACAGTAGTCAGCCATCCAGTCGCCTCCAAGAACTGCCCCATGAGGGATGTCAGACCCCAATATGGCCGTACACTGCTGAAAGCCACAGACTGCGATATGCCTGGCTGCTCACATGGAGCCAGAGGCTTGCAAGGGGGTGTGGGGCTAGTGGCCGGACCCCAAAGCCCCCATGGCCACCCAGCACCCTGCTGAAACCAAGAAGACTTACCCTCTGACTCTGGAGGCTGAACTGCTATCGCTACCTGTTCATGGTCTGCAGAACCTCCATCAGATCTCTCAGTTGGGCCAGCATTGCCCAACAAAGCCTCTGGTGCATGACCGATGGATGCTCTGGCAGGCGATGCACTAGGTGGCCCTCTGCAGCCGGATGAACCCTGGAGAGCAGAAACACAGGACAAAATTTCCTTAATACATGATGCCTTCGATGCCACCCTAACAGACCTCTTACCCCTGTCCCCAGCATCAATGTTAATAACCCCCTGACCTTGCTCCAATGCAGCTAGGCGGTCTAGGAGGTCCTGCCAACTCGGTACTGTTTTTTCCTCGTCAGAGGATGATAAGGCAACTACAGGCCCCCTGGTGGAACCAGGCCTACTGTGGAACCAGCTAGTGAGCCACAGGCCCATGCCACCAAACCCGCTCCGTCACAATATATAATATAAATAACTTATTAGTAATCCTAGTATAGACACAGTATGCTCTAACTAGCAAACAAATGGCCCAGGCGACCCAACCTTCAAAGTGCCAGCTAGAGTGAGTTAAGCCCAAGCCAATGCCAGCCAGTTAAGCCCATGCCAAATGACACCTCTGGGAGCTAGGGCTAGAGAGATGGATTACCCAAGGCCCACAGGGCAAATGGCAATCATGGGGCTCAGACAGTAAAGTGCTGATTCTCAGCCAGCCACCCTCCCAAAATGGCCGACTAGGCCACCATAAAATGGCTGCTGGGCCTGCTGGTGCCCAACCCCCCCTGGAAGTATAACCATGCCTGATAGGCTGCTGCCGCAGCATGGGAAAGTACGCTGATGCGAGGCAGGCCATATCGAGCAGACCGCTCACTGATGAGCGAGGGAGGAATCCCCATGGTGCCCAAACAGGCAAGCCACAGGAACAGCGTGCTGAGGCAAGGCAAGCAATGTACTCCCTTCAGGGCCAGGGAAGAAATCCCTGCTGCTCACACACACAGCTGTCCAGGGGAGGAAAGCCACGTCCGCCCCCACCCCCGTCACAGTGGAGGAGCTCCTAGCCACAGCAAGAGAAGCGGTGCGCCAGCAGCTATGTCGAGAGCTCGAACCGATGCTGCCTCAATGATCAGCCACGTCCTCATGTCGGAGAGGTAGGAAAAAACGCGTCTGATCCTCTCCAAGCATGAGGCGCACTGAACGCCAAAGGGCAGAGTGGCCGAAAGAGCCCGGCTAAGCTCTGCCCTCCGCATGCAGCCCCATTTTCAGGGCGAGTGCCGAAACTGCCTCTTCCTCCTTCCAGAGGCTCAAAATATGGCCCCCAGCCTAAGCGGCTGTTTGCCACTGGCCAGGAGTGCCGCATAAGTTAAGCTAGCAGGTCATATAAACTACAAGGGGTGACATTTAACACCTCTTTGGCACATCTTGTTATCTCTTGGAAAACTAGAGGGGTACAATCCAGAGCTGAGAAAAGGAGTGCTAAGAAGCTATGTCCTATTGAATACAGCAGCTTTGCTAAATAGATAAATACATTTATGCATATTAAATGAATATGCACTTGGCTCCATCAGGTAAATTTCTGCCTTTTTAAATATTGCAAGTTGTAATACTTGACAACCATAATTTCATTGTTGGGGGTTGATTGTATTTGCCTGTCTCTCTGTTGCCTGTTAGACCTCTTAGAAGTGTGTAGCAGTACAGCTGACTTTCTCCTGAACTTAAATCATCACATCATGTAAGTTCTCAACAATGTCAACATTTAAACAACAGATGCCAAGCAGGTCAAAGGAGGTGAATCCTTCCCTTTCTGCCACCATACTTCCCTGAGCTCTATTGCTTGTATCCCAAAATGAGATCTAAGAGGAGAAAAACTGCCTACAGAGATTGAACATGGAGAGACTCTGCACCCTGTTGTTGACATGTATGATTGTAATGAATGCAAAAATACTGTAAAGTTTCTGATAAATTTAAATAATCTCTGCTTCTCACAAAGTTTGTCCTTATTTTGTGCTTGCTAACAGACGATTTGTTCAGAGAATAAAATGCAAGAGCCTTCGAAATACTGCCATCTCCTGATTTGAGGGAGGGTTACACACTCCATAATGTAACTAAGCCAAGATCTGATGGCAATAAAACAATGATGAATGTGAATTGTGTGTATTTTCCAGTTCTGCATCATGATTTATTCAGTCCTCTATCTGTTCTCATTCTGAGAATAGCATAAGGTCGCCTGACTGAGTTCTACCGCAGAGGCTAAGCAATTCTGGCCTTGTAGGTTAAATAGCTGTGCGATTGTCTGGAAACTATATTGAAGCCACTCTGAAATCCTTGGAGGAATATAATAACAAATAATTTTTAAAAACACATTTTACCACTACTTAAAAACATTATTAAGTTGGTTTATTTTTACTGTCACTAAAGAGAGCTGATATTGCACTTCATCCTTTAATGCAGTCATTTATAAAACTGAAACATTTACCTGGAAATAAGCCTATTGATATAAATAACATTTTGTTCCATTTAAGCATGCTTAGTTTTTCTACATCTATTAAAGTAAGCCTAACAAAACTTGACCTGCTAGATCAAAGCAGACTCCTGCCCTTGAAAAATCTCCTCTACTTTACAGCTAAACTAGCTACATTTCAGCTCAGTCATCAGTTCATATCCTTATCTTCTTCTCCAGAAAGCTAAAGGCAGAACTGTATGTTTTGCTTGCATGGGCATCCATCAAGTATAGTTCTCTTTCTTTTCCCTGTAACAGGAAGGATCAATTACCTCTGTAGCAATTACAAAAATCATTTGAGAATGACAAGAATTTTTAGCTTTGCAGAAATGTAATTCAAATATGAAGTTCATTGGTTGAGGGCCCAACAGATATTCATATGTATGAGAAACTTGTAATCACTGTTTTTAAATATACTTTGTTACAATAAAAAGTAGCAAGAAAGAACTAATAGTTTTATTTTAGGATATATTTTAAAAAGATATTCAATAGTATATATTTTAAGTATCTATATTAAAAAGTCTTTGAAGTCATATAAGATATTTAACCAAGAATGTGTGCCTTTATCAAGTGGGACAGCTAACTATTGTTGGTTTAAAAATATATAAATATTAGTGTAGCAATAATGGATGGTATAATTTTCTGTTGAGTTAATAAAGATGCATATAGAATATATTGTAATAAAAGGATAAAAGAGAAGCAAAGATTTTTTTCATAGGATTACTTGTGTACTATACCATAACAAACCAAAAATATTGTTGAGATGTACCAGTTGCCAGGAATTAAATGACCTGACACAAGAAAGCTGACTAGATGCCTTGGGCTTCTTAAGTGCACACCTATATCTGAATCAAGCCTGACCAGTATAATCCAGAACAGTGTAATCTGAACAGGATTTGGTTGGTGATTGTGTTTGTGATGAAGTTCTCAGCAGGTCGAGTTTCAGCCTGAAATATCATGTTAGGATGAAATATTAGCAGAAGTAGTTTGTTTTAAGATAATGCTGAGCAATTGCTGTATTTCAGGACCAAATGTAAATACTAATTCATTTGATATCTTCCTCACACCTTCAAAAGTTCAAAGTATCTAGTTATCGTAGTTAACTATGATTTTTGTGGTTATCTTTTATATGCCAGTTTGGAGACCTCAATTGAATCTAATTATCTTTCAATTGAAAAGAAGATATTTTCCAGATAGATACTGTAGATCAGGTCTCATTACTAAGGCAGCTCATTATTTTTAATGAGCAACTCCATTATATCTGATTCTGGAGTGAACAAGACATAATTTTGTCAATGCAAGAAAGCTTGTTAAATTTCAGTGGCTAGAGACATATGACTAGCAGTCAGAATTTGGTTATAGTGATGATTAGGGTCATAGAAATTACCTCTAAGGATTGTAAAGTATTCTCCTAGATTATAGAAATTTTTCTTTCTTTCTCTGATTCTCTTTTTGTGGATTCAAATGCATTCCCTGGTTTGCTGCCCTGGCTTATTACACAGTGCAGTGAGTGAATTGCAAGAATCAAATGTAACTATTTTGTTTGAGCAAGTTTTAGTCCTGTTTTCACGATCAGTGAGTCTCTGAGGCTGTAATCTGAAGTATACTTTTCTTGGAGTAAGACCCATTTGAATAACATGGGATTTACTTCTGAGAAGACCTACCAATATTACTCCCTAAATCCACTACAAACTGTAATAAATGATGATGACTGTTCATTCCATAAAAGCAGAGTGCTACAAGTCCCATATCCCAACAAGGCTGGTCAATAGTTACTTACAGCATTGGCATGAATATTGCTCTAGAACCACCAGTCTAAGGGCCATCAACCACCAAGACCACCTTTTGCAGCTGAGGCAGCAGGGAAACTTTTAGGCGGTGGGATAGATGGTATACCAATAGAATCCCAACAAGTGGGGGACCTGCAAGGACTTGCAGGAGACATATCATTTCCCCCTCCCCCCCACCACATCCTCTTTCCCTGCCCTGCCCCCCATAACATCTCACCCTTTTCCTACTTCCATCCTTTCCACCCACCTTTGTCTGTCTCCCATTTTAACCTTTCCCCCCCCTTTTCCTCATGACAGCGTCTCCCCTACGGCCCACTAGTGTGGTGCTGGCTGAGCTGGGCTCAGTTGCATGGTGGAGCACCTGCAAGGACTTGCAGGGGGTACTTCACTTTTCCCTGTATCCCATTCCCCATAGTATTTCCTCTTCCCCTCTTTCTGGCAACCTTTATATCCTCACTTCCCCCTATGTCCTCTCCTTCAAACCCACTAAACAACTTAACTTTTATCTGCCCCCATCTTCTTCTATGTTTATTAATTTGCCTTTCTCCACAATGGGGACTCAAAGCGGTTTACATCATTCTCCTTGCCACCATATTATCCTCACAACAACACCGAGAAGGAGGCTAAGAATACACGAATGGATCAAAATCGCTTACAATGCAATCTTATGCTGAGTTACTCCAGTCTGAGCTTGTTGAAATCAATGGACTGGAGTAACTCTGCACAGGATTGCACTATTAGTGAGCTTCCACAGCAGAGTGATGATTCAAATTTAGGTCTCCCAGATCCTACTATGAACCTAACTACTACACTACGCTGTCTTTTGTGGAGAGGGTTTGCTAATGAACAGTATCAAGCAGCCAGGACCAGTTGAGTATTAAGTTGTCCTGAGGTTGCTTCTGGACGTGGCCCCAATCAGTCCTCCTCAAAGGCCCAAACACCCCTGGAAAGGTCCTTGCCCCTGCCTTTTACTGATGGAAACCAAGCCTGGAATACTGGTTGAACAGTTATGGTTGCCTAGTGACAGCAACTGTGGTATCTGGTTAAAGCTACAGGCACACATTTATCTTCTTGGTTTTTTTACCCCCCCCCACCACCATTTTTTTTTTAGATTTCAGATTTTTCTGCAAACCTGGGGCATTTTTAAGGTGTTTAGGAAGACCTGTCTTGTCCATTCATGGCTCCAGGCGTCAGATTTAAGTATCCACAGATCAGGCAACTTGGCTATTAGTATGTAATATTATATCTCTCAGTCCCAGCATTAGTTACACAGCCTCAAAATTGGAACTGCCCTGGATGGACACTGTGCTAGGGAGATAGAATCCTTATAAACTACAGCAGGGGTCCCCAATGTGGTGCCTGCCAACACCTTTCCTGGTGATGACAAAGTGTTTTATAAAGTGGTCAGCAGTAGTTATGGCTTTTGCCCAGTAGGGCTTTTGATTGGCCATTGGGGATCTTATTGGCTGCGCAGATTTTTTTTAAAAAATATTGCTTTGGCTGCAGCTGCCATCATAGCAGAAAGAGCTTTGCTTTTTGTATGCAAGATAATATTTTAAAACAATATGTTCAATTTAAAAGGTCTCCTGTTAAACAAAACTTCTGCCTTAAATGTTGGAGAGTTATTATTAGAGTTCTGGATAACCTCACTCCCTGCCATTTTGTAGTTGCCTCTACCTCCTGCAGCATCCATCTTGTGACTGTGGTCAGCACCTTGTGTTAGAATTATTTCAAAGGTGCCCTGTGGCTCAAAAAAGATCAGGTCCCCTCGGCCACTGCAACAGCACCTTCCCACATGCCAGAGTTATGCTATCACTGAGCACCCCAGGGGATACAGTTGGGAGAGGTTAACCCTTCCTTTCTCCTCCAGCCAAGTCTCAGTGATACATGCTGGGGCAGCCGCTCATTAAATCAAATCTTATGACTATATCTCCTGCGACTGACCTGCCATTTAACAGCAAAATTTTATAGCCTGGCGGGTTGTTGATGAAGTTATCAACATCACTTTGTCTGGAAGAAGAGACTGAAAGTGCAACAGCATAGAAATATTATCCCTTCCTCTTACCCTGCCAGCTCTTCTCCCACTACCATATCTCCCCATACACTATGACTTGTGGCACCATCTCTCACCCCTTCCCATCCCCCCCAGCCCATTTTCCCCACCAGCAGGTAAAGAAACCAATAAACAGCAAAATGAATATACACCCAAACCTGATATTCAATGTACAAAAGCCCAAAGCCACCTCTCACCTTGGTGCTGGAAAACATAAAACAGACATAAATCCAGACTCACCTCTCACCTGAATCTGAGTAGAAACACACAGTGACACAGTACAGCTGTTTCCCCTAACATTTAGCTCTTTCCCAAACTCAAATACATATTTTAATTATTCTTTATGATCTCCATTGGGGGAAAATCATGGTAAATGAACCATAAAAGTAGAAAAATGTACTTTAAATAAATCATTATGGAAAACAAATATAATGCAAAACCACAGATCTATCAGAGATGTGAAAATCTATGGAATATTCCCAAATGTTGGATTTTGTATTGAATTTCTGAATTAGCTTGCAGATGTATAAAATCTCATTTAACTAGATTGGCAAGTATACAAAATTCATGCTTTGTGAGCTAAAGTTATTAAAACCATGCTACTTGATGGAGTTATTTGGAAGAATAAGGATGCAGTTATATGTACACTTAATTTAGGAGTAAACCCCATTGGACACCATAGAACTTACTTCCTGAGCAGATATTCTCAGGATTGTACTGTAAATGTACCATAAGAACAAAACAGTACTGAGCATTAAGTGCAATCCTAAACAGAGGTACACCGTTCTAAGTCCATTGAAAGCTTAGGGTTACTGTAGGATTGCATTACTAGTCTGTTATCAGACATTTCTTATTCCCAAATATGTGAAACATTAAGAAGGCAATATTTTGCCAGAGTAAGAGCATGAATGGAAGAAAAAAGGAATACATTTAAAAACAGAAACTATTATCTATCATGTTAAATTTCTTTCTTATATTCTTAGTTCCATAATATATATATATATATATATATATACACACACACACACACACACACACACACACACACACACACACACACACACACACACACACACACACACACACATATATATATATATATATATATAAATCTCATTTAGGATTTCAATGTGTGACTTTAAAGAAGTCCAAGTATACAAGAGAGGCAACATTCTATTCCCAGAATAAAATTGTGTCAATAAAGGAAATTTACATTTATCCAAGCTTTTAAAGATTTTAAAAAGATTTTTAAAGCCTTTTAAAGATTTTTCAATTTTTTGTTGCAATAACTTTAGGAATAAAAGGAAATAAGGATATGGAGATTGAGCTAAGAGTGCTAGGTTTGGATATGAGTAAAAAAGCTGTGCTGGGCACTGAAAACTTGCATACTTCAATAGAATGTGTTAACGAAGTGAGTAGAGATATTGAAATTTGTTCCGAGCAAATCTACTAGTAATTTATGCATTAAAAACTCATGCATTTTGATTTTCATCAATGCAATAATTGCATTATTCTGATGGCACCAAGCCATCCCTGTCATGACTGTTACAAATCCTGAAGTGTCGTACAGACCTTATCAAATTAAAATATACATTTATTAATTGTTAAGTATTACAGAATCCATACTGCAGTGTAACTGGGAAACATGGAATGTGCACTTGCAAAAATTATTAGGAATTTCATTACACAGGAATTACATTACACAGATTGCCTGTTCAGCCTTGGCATGTGTAGACTTGAGTTACACATACCTCAGAAAACATAATCAGTGAAACACTTGTTTTGTTCATACAGATTTTAAAATTTACTTATCTATTTATTTAAAACATTTATTAGTTGCCTTTCTACTTTACTTTAGAGGCACTCAAAGCAGCTTACACTATAAAACAGAAAAAATACATTTAAAAAAACAGTTTAAACCACCAATACATCAAAAAAATGGCTAAACAAAAATAATTCTGAATAAAACAGTGTAGCCATCCTAAATAAAATACCTCTTGAAAGTCAGCAGTGAGGGGGGGCTATGTGCACTTCCCTGGGAAGATAGTTGCATAATTTTGGGACTGCCATCAAAAAGGTCCTCTCTCATGTGCCACCAACCAAGTTTCTTTGCTTGTTGGGACAGTCAGGAGGGCCTCTCCCTGTGATCTTAAATCCCAGGCAGGAACATGTAGAAGAAAGTGGTCCTTCAGATGTCCTGGTCCTAAGTCATGTAGGGCTTTATAGGATAGAACCAACACCTTGATTTGAGCTCCTGGTGGCCAGTGAAATTGCTGTAATATCTGGGTCATGTGTTTCTGAGAAGTGAAGGAATTGCATTAGGGTATGGATTCCTAATTATCAATACTTCTACGTTATGCGTTAGTCATTCTGAATGGAAGTTTTTTCTGTAGAATTTTCAAGTGATATGCATCACAACTATTTTCTGTTTGTTTTCATGACTGTGCTCATTATTTTTATTTGCCTTGTTAGTGGTGTTTGAGTGAAATAAATGGCATGTTAAACTTGAATGACAGTTTAGCATACTATATATATAAACTGTTTTGACAATGAATTCTATATAAAAAAGAACATCTTTCTTACATTCTTATCAGAGTATATGCATCACACACTCCACATTTGTTGTTGTGGAATACATTTACTTTAGTGGTACAGAAAAAAAAGTATAATGCAGTATTCATGGTAAGTGCAAATTATTTGTCCTTGCAACCTGAAAGAAAATTGAGGAACAGGAGTGAATAGGTTTGGATTAACTGAGATCTGAACAGTAGCTTGACATATTAGATGAATATGAACTAACCTGTCCAATGTGGCTAACTACCCCCTTTATCAGTGGAGGTACTATGCATAAACTTTCTAATGTAGCAACTAGACATGGGCATGAACCGGAAAAAACCCCAGGAGGTTCGCGGTTCGTACAGTTTCACAAACCACGAACTTTGCCCTGGTTCCCGAACCAGTTTGTGTGGTTTGTGAAAACGTCACTTCTGGGACAGCAGAGGGTCTGCAGAATAGGGGTGTAAGCTTCCGGTTTCCCCTTTTTAAATGCCAGCCACTTTTCAGCTGATGGGTGGGCTGCTGGCTGTTCTGCTTCCCATGTTTGCAGAAGTTTGCTTATTCCCTGCTGGCTTTAAAAGCCAGGAAAGGGCTAAATGGCTGGTTTTCCCTTCCTCCTTTGGGGTATGCACATACACTCTCTCTTTTTTTTAAAGGCAAGAAAGTGTAGCAATGTTATAACATTGTAACATAGCAACATTGCAATATTGTAACATTACTGCACTCTCCTTCTGGCTTTAAAAGCCAGGAAAGGATTAAATAGCTGCTTTTCCCTTCCACCAAGGCATGTTTCAGGCTTTGCAAAGAGAGAAAAAAACTAAACGTTTTGCACATCCCTTTGGAAACTAAGTGGCAGGTAAGCCATTGACAACACTACTGATTTTGCAATTGGAAGTGATGGTGCAACCTTTCCTCAACATCACTTCCCCCCAATTTCTGCTGCTGTCTGTGACCTGTAGACTAGAGGCTGGCGGGGGAAGTACTCCAACTATAGCTAGCAGGAGACCTGGTGCCTCTAGCTGGGTATATTTGATGTGCATTTTTTGTTGCTCTGGTATGGTAAACACATAAAATCTCCAAGAAATGGATTCTTCCACTAAAAGAATGGTCATACTGGTGATGTATGATTTCTCATTAACTTATTTTATTTATTTATTTTATTTATGTCATTTATAGTCAGCCTTTCTCACGGAGACTCAAGGTGGACTACATAGCGTGAGATTAGTACAATCAGTATCAGGAGCATTTCCTATTGTATTAAGGACATTTCCATATAGTGTTAAGGACATTTCCACAACAATGTCATAGGATTTTACAAAGATGTAGCATTAGCAAGGATCCAATACAGAGTTGAAAAATTGCTGAAACAGAACATAATAAATTCTAGGACTGACATTAGATAAACATGAAGTACAGGTAGTATAAAAGTACATATTCGAGCAACAGATAATATGCAAGGCAACATAGTGGTGAAGTCTATGGTTCCTAATTCATTAGCAAAGCATTTGAGACCCCTCCCTATATATTCTATATTATAATATAATATAATAATCATACTCTCCCATTAGCAGTTTGTAAAAGTTAAACTATATATATATATATATATATATATATATATATATATATATATATATATGTAAAGTACTAGCACAGCTGAGCAATTATGTGGGTGGGTGAGGACATCTCATTGACATAGTTTGTTCTTATCCAAATAAAGATTTTTATTGCACTACAGTAGAATTCAAGATACAAAGAGAACACAATAGGAAGTTGTATCATGCTAAGGTTAGCAGCTAAATGAGAAAAAGAAAGGTACTATTGTCTAGTTACAGCAGTTGAGAGTTACAAACTATACCAGGGCATCCCTTCAGGATAGATGCATATCTCTTTATAGAGGTAGGGGACAGAGGCAAATCCCCTCTAGCTCCCCCTTTTCTGAATCACCAATGAACCACCCAATGCAAAAGTTTGAAGAACCTTTAAACACATTCCTTGGAGGGATCCTCCTCCCTCATTTGGGAAGTTCAGTCCTCTTAGCCTCCATGGTTAGGCTAAGCCTGGCCATGTAGACCACATTTCTCATGGAGCTGGTTTTATGATGGGCCAAAAGGCTACAAAAACATGCACTCCTCCATCACAGGCTGATAATATAACAAACATTACAGGATGATAGAATGAGCAAAAGGCCATGCACTGCCAGCTTTATGGTGCCCTCCTTCCTGAGATGAGATCAACTTTCCCAAGTCTTGGTCAGAGAGGTGAATTAAAGGCCTGCTGGATATCTAAAGGCCTGCTTGACATCCCCATGACACTATCCATACTCGTTTTTGTGATATAAGCTGTATGAAAAAGTAATTTCCCTCACATTTTATAAGGTTTTTATAAGCAGTTTTATAAGGTTTTTTATAAGCACATTTTATAAGCACTTTCCCTAATCTAGATTGTTACCTATATTAGACAATTCTAGTTTATTATTTTGCCTTTCAAATGAGCCATAATTGTGGAGATATGCCTTTCTCTTTAGATCTCCTCAATGGAAGGGTCTAGAGATTTTTTTAAAAATGAATGTTATAAATTCAGATAACATGTTATACATATTGATACATCAATATAACAATATTCAATTGCCAATTTTAAGAAAAATTAAGAAAACTGGTGGGGAAGAAAAAAAACTGCTGCAGGGATAATCTCAGGGGAAATAGCTGTTGTGAAGGTGGGAAAATCTGAACTTTCCTACTCACAAGGCAGTCATCCGTGCTTTCCTGTGATATTTCCAGAATTTTGCAGCAAAGCAGGTTTGAATAAGATCAAAGAAAAACTGGGAAATACACCACAAATGCATCATGATGATGCTGTAGGGAATGAAGGAGGAAAAAACCCACATCCCAACAGCATTGAACTAGGGCCAAATAATCATGTTAAATAGGCCTACTCAGAATCTAAAATGTCTTTCAATAGGGTGTTCTGCCAGGAAAATGTCCTTAAGATTGCATCGTGTGTCCTTAGTTTTTCATCCTTTCTTACCAGCTGTCTATCTCAAAAGAGTCATATTCTACTGCTTTTTCTTCTGGTTTATTGACATAACTCTTGACCTAGGAGTCAATATGATACAAAAAAAACCCTCATTAAAGATATTTGTGTGGTAGTCATTTGTCATACTGTTGCTTACTTTTTTCTTGCTGTTGGTACTTTTGTGAAACCCTTTATCATTCAGTGAGGGCATTTCATTATGCCTAGTAAGGGAAAAGTAGAACACAACTGCTGGGACCTTGGAGCTCTGGACCCTGAAGGGTTCCACTAGTATGAGAATACTTCATTCTCAGGCAACCTGTTACTCCTGGGCAGAAATACTGCCCCCAGGACTCATTAAGGTTGTAGTTTCTCCAAAACACAGCAATTCCCAGCTTTATTGGCTTTTCTCCTCTTCAGTTTCCTATGTACCAATCAGCTGCTCATTACTTTGCTTCTTCCTGTGGGGACCGTTCTCCTGGCCACTCCCAGTTGCTGCCTCCTTCGCTTACCCTTGATGGGACACTTTATCCAAAGAAAACTCTACACCAGAAGAGACCTTTTGTCAGTAGGGGGCTAGTGCTGGCTGCCAGACCCCCCTGTCTGTTCCATGGTACTCCTTGCAGACCTCACTTTCTTTTCCTTCTTCCCTTAAGCTGTTTCATTGCCTCCTATGGGATTGCATCTCTGATTACCACCTTCTCCCGTGGGTTCTGAACTTCTGACATGACATTCCTAGGAGGGTCAGCACCTTTTTGTCCTACTCATGTATCCCCTCGTAGAAATAATAGAAATAAAAGAAATGCAATGCTCAGAAATTGTGTTGTACTTATCACTGTTCACCTTTCAGTTCTGTTGTACCACCTTAAAGACCGTAATGCCCTGACTAGGATGGCCCAGGCTAACCCAATCTTGTCAGATCTTGGAAGTTAAGTAGGGTCAGCCCTGGTTAGTGCTTGGATGGGAAGCCACCAAGGAAGTCCAGGTTTGCTATGCAGTGGCAGGCAATGGCAAACCACTTCTGTTTGTCTCTTGCATTGAATACCCTATGGAGTCACTATAAGTTTTCTGTGACTGAATGGCACTTTACACACAAAGACCATAATAAGGGACTTTTTAACCAAGCGATAATCCATATGTGACCTAATGATTCAACTTATATGGAAAAAGATTACTTAGAGTTTTTAAAAGATCAGGTAGTAGGTGATGGGAAAGACCTGGGGAAGTACCCCAGACCCTGGAGACTACTGCAAGTATGAGTAGATAGAATACTGACCTTGATGGATTGATGATCTGACTCAATATAAGGCAGGTTCCTGTGTGTTCCTGTGTGCAATAATGTCTAGAGATTGAGTATTCCTAAGAACTGAAGTTCTATGTTTGTTGGTAAACCTGTTAGGACAGAAAAAGATTCAAGAAAAAGGGCATGAGTCTGAGACAATATGATTTCTCCCTTTGTTGTCTGTCCTTCTCCTGCTGGTTCATATTATGGTATTAAATTACACTGTTTAAAAGTATAATCTTGTTCTTTGTTTACATAAAAACAAGCAGTTATTTCCCATTATTAAAACAGTGAATTATGTGGGATTAAAAGAAGCTGGGGCACAACAATCATGAGGCTGTATAGGAGGATAAACACTGATTCATTATTTTATGTCAAACTCTGTGAACTATGATGCCAATATTGCACTTTCAGTTTCAACATTTATCTGTGTTAGGCATAATGAACTGCAGTAAGATCTGCTTAGCTGAGCTATCTGAGTTATTTGCATCACTGAAGAGTTTCTTCTGTGTAGTCAAGTTGATGGTTGTTGAATTTTTAATTTGTTGCAAATGTACTATGACACTTCTGTGTCATGCCCTTGGTTGTAAAGAAAAAAGAAAATATTTTATGATTTGAATTACAAATATTGTATGCATCAAACATAGTTATGAATATTTATGCAAGCCAACTGGAATTAGACATTATCTTTTGAAAATATTCCTATTTGCCAAAGTCAGAATTATACAGCCTTGACCTTTAAAATGAAATGAGCAGGATTCTTGTTAAATGCACTTACATGGAAGGGAATTTAATTTGCTGTAGAACTGTGGACTATGTAACATGTTTAAGATTGTGTATTGGTTCATGAATAGTGTGAATAAATAATATATTGGCCTTTAAAAAAAAATCCTTTCAGTGATCACCTGTTGAGGTGCCTTGGTTCAGTCCATCACACTCTAATGCTTAGAAATAACAGCATCTTGTTGAAATAACATGTACATTGATTAATCTATACTACAGTGGCTGGGCGAAATTCATTCTAATGACCAACTTGGTATGTATTCCCAGGACCATATCAACTAAGCCCTTCTTTCACTTCCTGCTAGCTCCTGGATGTCATTACTAGACATGGGCATGATCTGAATTACTATTTTAACACCCCCCCGATTTTGGCGTTTGCACCATCGTGACTCAGCTAATCAGTTCCGTCCACGGCAACCGATCCAGCAGTCGGGGGTTTGCTTGTTCGGGACTTGATTGGATATATCGGTTTCTGTTCGGAATTGCAGACACTCTGGTGCCAGTAATTTATTCCCGGGGCAACGGAGCCAGGGGAATGAGCTGTGTTTGCCCTCCTTCTATCGCCCTCGAAACACAAATGGAAGCCCAGCTTTCCTTGATTAGCAGGCTTCCTTCCAACCACAGAGCAGCAACCCAGGGGAGGGAGGGGGAAGGGGGTGTTCTGAAGCCATGGGCACAAAGGAAAGGCAAAAGGCAGCGCGGGAGGCTGGGAGGCCGCCCGCGCCATTCGTCTTTCCCCAGGACAAGGGGCACGTAGGCAAGCCGGCTGCCCCTTGTCCTGGGGAAAGGCAAAAGGCAGCGCGGGAGGCTGGGAGGCCACCCACGCCGTTTGTCTTTCCCCAGGACAAGGGGCGTGCAGGCAAGCCAGCCGCCTCTTGTCCTGGGGAAAGGCAAAAGGCAGCGTGGGAGGCTGGAAGGCAGCCTGCGCCATTCGCCTTTCCCCAGGACAAGGTGTGCGCAGGCAAGAGAGCTGCCCCTTGTCTTGTGGGGCAGGTGAACGGCGCAGGCAGCCGCCAAGCCACTCGTGCTGCCACCAGCTCCACAGCGCACCGGGACAGCCGGCTTGCTGCGTGGGCAGGAGGGGGGGGCGACCCAGGAGCGCACACGCACAAGAGCCTGACTACGGTTGCCCTGGGCGCTGGGAACCGTAGATCCGGCCCTGGAAATGTCCCCTCCCTGAGGGGAGGTGGCTTGTTGCTGGGTTAAAAACTCCCCCCCTCTAAGTGTGTGTGTGTGTGTGTGTGTGTGTGTGAATGTCCCCTCCCTCCCTGAAGGGAGGCGGCTCATTGCCGCCGCCTCCTGCCCGCTGGGCCTGGCGGCCGCTGCCACCAACCACCATCCCTATATCACTGGAAACAGCGGGGCACCCTCCTGCTTTGGCCTTCCCGATTCCGGATCGTAAATGGGACTTGATCGGTTAGAATCAGTGGCCTGGGTTCGGCAGCGACTCGGATCCACGAACGGCTTAATCGGTATTTTGGGGGGGATCATGCCCATCTCTAGTCATTACTGAGTTGCAGTAAAGAGGAGGTGAAATTAACAGAGCCTTCAGAAAGGTGATGATGAAATTAACAAACCCTCTGAGGATCCATCTCTGCCAGCTTTCTGTAGAGCGGTGAAATTGACCAAACCTTTAGCTCTGTCTTTTAAAACTACACTTCCTGGCTAATTTTGCATTTCCCTACAATTGAGTGGCCTTGAGTAAGTGATCTCATGCAGCGAGACTTTTTGTTATGGTCTATTGCTTGTTTCCTTTCATAAAATGCAGAAAACCATCCTGTCCCATCCTGCAACTATTCCATCATTCCCTAGGGGGATTGGGCAAAGGCTGGAATGGCTGTTTTTCAACATGACACCAAAATTGCAGGGATGCTAGTGCTTCCTGTCCACTAAAGAACTCCCAAGTTTCAAGTGAATTGGACCAAGGGGTCCTTTTTTACAGGCCCATGAACAAGTGGCCCCCTGACAACTTATTTATAGAGGGAAGGGGCCTCACCCAACAAAGGTGGGAGCGAAAGAGACAAAGGAAGCTAAAACCTCCACTCTGCTGGGCCCTGTGCTTCACTTGTACAAGTTAGAACCCACTTTCCCTGGGCCACTGTTCAGGAAATCATTAGAGTCAAAGAAAAACATGAGTGCCTGCTGTATTGCTTGTAAGCATCAGAACACACACACACATAAATGGTTTTGGAGGGGGAGCGGCGGTTTTTTAGTAACTTTCAAGAAGCCCAGATTTGTTTCATCATTCTGAGAAATATGTTAATGTCCCAACCGTCAATTTTCATGTATATTTTCTTCTCAGGAATTTTGTAATGCACACCCTCTAGTTTTATCCACTTAAAAAATTGGTAGCATGTCCCTGATAACAAATACAACATAGCTATGGTGCACAGTAGGTTACAGTCAGATAGTGACTTGGGGTGTTGGCTGAGGTAGGCTGAGGTAGGCTAATTGTAGTGGGAAGAGCAGGAGCTGTCCCTTCAAAAGTAACCACCTCTTTTGTCCATGAATTTCATAAATCTTTATCACATTCTTGCAGACTATACAAAATGGAATCCATGTTTGGTCTATGACGATAGGGTGGAGACTAAACATGCCCCTTCCTGACGTTGATCTTTGATGGTCCTGCCTGCATTGATGAATCTTGCAGGAACTAAGAACAGAGTCTCTTTGTATCCTCAAGAGTCTTTGTATCATGTTTGTTTATATATCTTTCTCTGCCCTTTTTGACTGGTGTTTCTCCATTTGCCCTCCCATTTGGAACAAAGAGACGGACACAAGGCTTGGGTAAAAACAGGGCCATTTCTGACCGATTTATTTATAATTGAATAACCTAACAGCATAATAACGGCAAGGGTAACTAGCGGTACAGTTAGAGCGAGGGGTCAACCAGACCTGCTCCTCGAACTGCATGGGCGAGCACCCCCTGCCCCAGGTGCGAGCCATGCATGCATGGCTGTAACCCAGCCGGCCAGGCGAATGGTTCCCCCCTTTAAAGCACCATACACCCCAGCCGTAAAGCCCGAGGGAAGGCCTTTTCCAGGGGGACCCAGGGCAGCCTGCCCTCTCTGCTGGCAGCCGTAAAGCCCGCCGCTGATCCGTAACAGGCCCCCATTCCCCACCAATGGGGAAATGCCACCGGGTGCCCACCGGCCCGCTCTGCCTACCCCAACTAACCTGCCAACTATAAACAGCCTATCTCTAACCCCAGCAGTACAAGGTAGGCAAAAAACACCCCTCACCAACAGCCAAACAGGCGAAGGGCGAAAAAATTCCTACCTGGCCCCGAAACCGGCGACCGGCAAAACCTGTACTGCTGCAAACAAGGGAGTGGTGGGAGGGACGAGCTTGCAAAGTCAACTGCGCCACAGAGGAGGCAGGGGCCGGCTCAAAACTTCCGGCCACGCCTCCCCATATCCCCGGATGCAGGGAGGTCCGCCCGCTTTTTCCAGGCGCGAGGGCAAAGGACGGCACCCGGGTAAGCGCGCGCGCACGCCCCCGGGAGGTGCCGATTTGCCCTCCCATTTGGAACAAAGAGACGGACACAAGGCTTGGGTAAAAACAGGGCCATTTCTGACCGATTTATTTATAATTGAATAACCTAACAGCATAATAACGGCAAGGGTAACTAGCGGTACAGTTAGAGCGAGGGGTCAACCAGACCTGCTCCTCGAACTGCATGGGCGAGCACCCCCTGCCCCAGGTGCGAGCCATGCATGCATGGCTGTAACCCAGCCGGCCAGGCGAATGGTTCCCCCCTTTAAAGCACCATACACCCCAGCCGTAAAGCCCGAGGGAAGGCCTTTTCCAGGGGGACCCAGGGCAGCCTGCCCTCTCTGCTGGCAGCCGTAAAGCCCGCCGCTGATCCGTAACAGGCCCCCATTCCCCACCAATGGGGAAATGCCACCGGGTGCCCACCGGCCCGCTCTGCCTACCCCAACTAACCTGCCACCGACAGGGCCAAGCCTCTGCTTAGGCCCTGACGCCCCACAACTCCTGCAGGGAAAGCAACAACCCTTGCCGTAAATCGGTCAGAAATATTTCATTACCCTGGACGGACAGGTGAATGCCGTCACCTCTGTAGAGGTTGGCATACGTGTCACGAATCCGAGGGTGGGGCAAATAAATCCCCAGCCCTGCACACAATGCCTTGAACATAGCTTTGTTGGCCTTGCGCCTAGCGCGCTCAACAGCGTCGTGATCCAAAGCCTCCCGCCAAATACGGCGTGGGAGGATGGCAGACCAAATGATGAGGACACCAGGCCATTGCTTAGCAATGAACTTTAAGTCAGCCTGTGCCTGCATAGTAAGGGCCTTACCCTTAACCCAGCCCAAGTCGTTGCCACCTAGGTGGATAACTAAGAAATCCGGCGGCGGGGAACACCGCCCCTCAAACAGGAGCGGCAACAGGCCCGGCCAACGCAGGCCCCGACGGCCCTGCCACTCAACCTGGGCCCAACGACTAAGGCCAAGCTGAGACCCCCACAGGGTCCTCTTGGCCTGATGCGCTGCCCAAAAAATCATACTGTGTCCGCAGATGAGGATCCGACACCTCCCTCGGCGAACCACAGCACCTAAAGAAGAAAAGAACAATTAGCCAAAGCTACGATTGGTGCAGAAGGGGACGTACATATCCCTTGAACGCCGCCGAGCGCCACCGCCCCACGCTGCGAATGGCCGCCTCGGGGTACCCCATAGCAGCAGCGGTAGAGGCTGCCCCAATACGAAATGAATGGGAGCAAAACTTGAAACCTTTCAGGCCGAGCCTGGCAAGCGCCCTCTCTGTAATGGACCAGAACTGATACCTCGTAAGGGGTGTCCCATCACAGTGACGAAAGAGAAGCCCCTCCTCCGGGCCCCGCACTTTGAGAAAAGCTCGCAAAGCCCTCACCGGGCAAAGCTCCTCCTCAGCACACGTACCCAGCTGGACTACTACCCCTTTCCGGCGCTGGTCAGTCTTGGAACGACGAAGGCAGATGGAAACCCCGTCTCCATCAAACTGCACATCCCGAACCCCAAGGGCTCTACCAGACCTGTCATCCCGGGATTGAGCTACAAGCTCCCCGACTCTAAAAGCTCCAAAAAAGGCAGTAAGGGAAGCCGCATGGAAAAGAATGGCCTCATACTCCGAGGAGCAAATTGGGCCCCACGCCATACTCAAACCTCTCAAGATAGCAGGGGAAATGGGTTGCCTAGTATCAGGTCGAGATCCTACCTCCCTAGACCACCCCTCCAACATTTTCCGTACCCTAAAATCCCCCGTAACTTCCGGGAAACCCCGAGCCTTACTAACGAAGGCCAGGGCAGCCAAAAGCCCACGAATGGACTTCACCGCCAGGCCAGCCCTTTTCCTTTCCACGCAGAACTGCATCAGGTGTTCCGCCGGAATGGGCCAGTGTTGCTCCAAACCAGCTTCCAGCCGGAAGCTGGCAAACTGTTGCACCGCGCGATCATACGACCTTCTGGTGCTAGGAGCGATGGCTAGTCGGATGGCCCTGCGTGCTTCGGCCCTCCAAGAATCCACAGCTCCGAGGGTATCCGGACCGGCAAGGCGTCGGCATCTGGGGCCAATTGACGGAACCTCTCCATCTGCCGGCGAGACAGAGCGTCCGCCACCCCATTGTCTAGACCGGGAATGTGCCTCGCCCGAAACAAGACGTTCAAACGAAGGCACCTGAGCGTAAACGGCCTGACCAGCCGCATGACCCTGGGCGACCGGGATGACAATGAGTTAATAACCTGGACCACAGCCATGTTGTCACACCAAAAGTGGACTACATGATTGGCCAGCTCTTCCCCCCACAGCCATACCGCAACCAGAATTGGAAAAAATTCCAGAAACGTCAGATCCTTGAGAATATCGCCGTCATGCCATGCGGCGGGCCAGGGCTCCGCGCACCAGTGCCCCCGAAAGTAAACCCCAAATCCCACTGATCCAGCGGCATCTGAGGACACACGCAGCTCCGCTTCAAGAAGCAGATCATCTCGCCAAAAGGTGACCCCATTAAAGGAGGTAAGAAACTCCTCCCAAACCCTAAGGTCATCCTTGATCCCATGTGACAGCCGGATCCTGTGGTGTGGGAGCCGAAGTCCGGCCATCGCGTCACAAAGCCGCCGCAAGAAAGGGCGCCCTGGCGCCACCGCCTTGCAGGCAAAATTTAGGTGGCCCACCAACTGCTGAAGTTCGAGCAAGGAAGCCTTCCTTTTATCCTTGAGCGCCGCCAAGCGTGCTCTAAGCTCAACCACCTTTGCCATTGGGAGACGGAAAGTCTGCTGAACGGTATCAATTTCGATACCCAGGTAAGTCAAAACCTGGGTGGGGCCTTCAGTCTTTTCGTGAGCTAGGGGAACACCCAGCTCCCCCGCCAAAGCTATGAAGCCAGCCAGCAACCGTTCGCATTGGCCGGACCCCTGTGGTCCACAAAAAATAAAATCATCCAAATAGTGGGCGGAGTCACGGCAGTACTGCCTGTGACGCAATGCCCACTCCAGAAAGGTACTAAATTTCTCAAAGGCCGAACAGGAAACTGAGCATCCCATAGGGAGGGCTCTGTCCATGTAGAACTGGCCATCAAAGGAGAATCCTAGCAACTCAAAATCCAATGGATGGACAGGTAAAAGACGAAAGGCCGACTTAATGTCGCATTTCGCCATTTCCGCCCCAATACCATTGCGCTTCACCATAGCCACCGCCTCGTCAAAGGACGTATACCGAACCGAGCACAAGTGCTCGGGGATGGCATCATTAACAGACCCACCTCTGGGAAAGGACAGGTGGTGAATTAAGCGATACTCCCCAGCAGCTTTCTTGGGTACTACTCCCAATGGGGAGACCCTCAAATTGGGGACTGGAGGGGAATGGAAAGGGCCCGACACTCTCCCCTCAACACATTCCTTCCTAATTTTCTGCCTAACCACCTCCTCCATGCCAACCACCGAACGCAGGTTGGATGACATGAAGGGGGCCCGAGGGCCCTGAAAAGGTATCCTAAAACCAAAACTAAACCCCTCTAACAAAAACTGAGCGGATTCCTTATCCGGATATCCTTGCAACAACTTATGGAGGACCCTCAGCTTTATGGGCGTTGGACCCCTTTTCAGCTGAAGGCTTCCACTGTCCGCCACCAGGCCGAGAACCACCTCCTCGCGGACGGGGGCGAGGACAAGCTGAGAAGGCATGGGGGCCTTTGCACCTGGGGCACTCGTGCCGAAACCCACACCCCCTCCTGGCGCACACCCCCTGGTAAGCAAAGTCCCAGCAAAGCAGCCGGGGCTGAACCGGCTGCCCCGCAGAGGTGCGGGAGCCAGGAGGGGAGGAGAGACGCTGTACCAAGTGCCCGCTGTCTGACCTGTCGCCCAGATTGGGCTTGGCAGGTGCCATAAGCTGCAGCCAAAGCTGCTGGTGAATGCGGTCCCAGGGTAGCGTGGGATCTACCGCAGCTCGCATACGGAACTCTTCGTCGTACTGCATCCAAGCAGCCCCGACGAACTCCGTATGTGCCCGATAGACTATATCAATGTATTGGAACAGAGGGGCAGCCCTCTGAGGTTGGGCACGCGCGATTACCCCCGCATAAATTAACATCCCCGGCAACCAATTCGCCCAGGTACGGTCAATTTTCCGCCGTTTTAGCCGTTCCTTATCACGGTCATCCATGTCCTCCTTATCCTTCTTTTCCAGCTCACGGAAAAGGAGGGTAAAGACGTCCACGAATTCGCCCCGCAAAATCTTGTCCCTAGTGGCGGGCGTCAAGTGGTCACCTAATGGCAACGCAGTATCTCCGAACGGCATGGCCCTGTAGGGCATAACCCCCAAGGCAGGGTAATAGGGAATACCAGCGGCCGGGGGCCACATCCACTGTGGCTGCCCAAAAGCATGGTTGCCCACAGCATGGCTCGACACACCCGCCTGAGCCACCCCGGGAGCTGGAGACCCCGCCCCGACCTGCAATGACGGGGACTGGGAGCCCCATAATTGCCAAGGGACAGGGCCTCTCTGAGCCCCCTGGTACATGTAACCAGGCCAGGGCTGCAAGCCCCCTACCGGGTTAACCTGAGACCCAGCTCCCTGCGATGGAGGGATCCAGCTGGATGGCCCGGGAACACTGACTGGACCCCAAGGCCAAGTGTAAGAAGCGTGTGGTGCAGGCGGCTTACCATCCCCTTCCGGTTGGTCCACTACCACCGCAACAGGCGGCTCCTCCGCTGACTCCGTGGTAGCCTGTGCTTCCAGCTCCACGGCCCCTCCAGGTTCACTGCCACCAGACCGACCTTCCGCTGCACCGGCCGCCTCCACGGAACCTTCAAGAGCGGACAGACGATTTAAGACATCCCTCTGAAAAGTGGCAGAGGAGACCCGCTTAGAGGCCCTCTGCACCCTAGAGGCAGCAGGCTGCCCATAGCCCGCCCCTTTACTTCTCTCAAGAGCAGCCAACTTGGCCAAAATTTCTTGCCTTGCAGCTTCCCCCTCATCCTCATCAGATGAGGACGCAGGCAACCCGCGCCCAGCAGCTGGGCGTTTAGCAGGCTGCTTGCCTTTACTCACACCCACCCCCTTCTTGGGCGGCATGGCTAAGAAGGAAGCAAAGGGCAGAAACCACCCACGCCAACTGGACCCTCCGGATAGAAACCAGAAAGAAGGGGGGGGGCAAACAAGCCTGAAGCAAGTTAACAAGCCAGCACCACTCCAGCTCCCCACCCTCAGTACTCGCACTCTCTCTATATATAGGATAGCCACTGATGCCTAAGTATCAGTTATTGCAATCCCCTAGCAAGGTGGGAAGGGGGGGAATATGGGGGGGGGAGGCTACACTGACCCAGCTGGCGCACAAAGCCGCCCTGAGCCAACCCAAACCGAGGCAGAAAACCCCGAACCCAGGGCCAGAAATAAGGGGGGGGGGAGAGTCTGAATGGGAGGCCCAACAGCAAATGCCCCAGCAGAGGCACGGCAGGCGTGTGTGGCGCGCACGGGCTGAAAACACCCTCCCCGAGAAAGCAAGCCCCAGGGAAAAAACCCTGCTGCGGCCGGAGCCGCCGGATGGAGAGGCCGCTGAGGCCGGGATGCCGCTGATCTCCAGACGCCGCCGCTGAAGCTCCTGGGCCCACCCGCACAGCCGCTCCAAAGGGAAAGCACCCGAACGTGCTTCCCAACTCCCGGGCAGTGCCCCCGGGGCTTAAAGGCCCGCACGGCCTAGCCTCCGCTCTTTGCAAGCCGGGGAAGCCAAGGGACGCTCCCTTTCCCACGAGCTTGCAAAGTCAACTGCGCCACAGAGGAGGCAGGGGCCGGCTCAAAACTGCCGGCCACGCCTCCCCATATCCCCGGATGCAGGGAGGTCCGCCCGCTTTTTCCAGGCGCGAGGGCAAAGGACGGCACCCGGGTAAGCGCGCGCGCACGCCCCCGGGAGGTGCCGATTTTTCTTAATATACCCTGAATTCCTATGAGTTGCAGGTGCTGTCTTCAGCATCCGGGAAAGAGTGATGAGATCATTACAATACTTATGCAGATATTAAACATTATGTGGTATTTCTGCTCATCATAAGTATATTGCAGAGATTTCTTTCAAATATAATAATTATTATTCTGCTTCTCATGTTTATTTTGTAGTCCTGAACAGATACACATTTTTCTTCTTCAAACATACTGGAGGTGATAAAATACTTGAAATATTAAAATAATGTGCGTAGAAAAAAGTGGTGAGTTATAAGAAAAGGCTACTTCCAATAATAATGAAAGCAGTAAACTACAGAATTTTCAAGTCCTTTATAGAATATTCATGTTCAGTAAATCCCAGTTTGGTTTCCATTATTCTATAGCGATAAGGCTCAAGAAAAGCACTGGGCAAACAATAATGTACATTTTCCTCCTAAGAAATAGGTTGTTTCAGTACTACTAATGCAATCTTATTTTGATCAGGAGCATTCCATAAAATTTCTGAACATTTGATCATTTTAACTATGCTGTCTTGAGTTCCTCTGTGTAAAGAACAAAGGTAAAACGTCTTGGGTATACCTATTTGCTAAATACTTTTCTTGTGTTACTATCTTATCTTTTATCATTTCTGTTCCATTTGGGCAAGCAAGCCTTTTCAAGTGTATAGTCACAAATGAAAGGAAACATGGATGCCACAGAATAGTTAATTATGATGGCTTGAAATGTTTTCAGGTCTTGAAGAAATGTAATGCAAAGACATAGATGTTTGAGTTCTGTTGTGAAGACACCTTCAGTAGTTCAGCCCCCACACCGACCCCCAGCCATGTCTGGACTTGCATGTAAATGAGTAAAGAGGTCTATAGCCATCAGAGAAACAAAAGGCAGAAAGCCAACAGAGGAAGTGTGATCACATCTAATTCATAACACTATGTAGTTCTTCCAGGGAGTTATCTGGAAACTAGAATAAGCCACACTTCACCCAGTGCCTGGCCATCAAATCATTAACCATTAGTGTGCTTTATCCACTATAAGAGCTGTCACCGCTAACATTTCTATTGCCTAATCCCAGGGTCCATATACACGTACAGGTAAGTCTCATTTTTCACCATGGACTGCTGAGTCAAGACTCAGGAGCTCCAATTTGTACTGTTTGAATTGCCTGCCAGTGTCGACCCCCTACTTGGAGTTTTGACCTTTCTTCTGCTGCCACTCACTCCTATTGTAAAATTGGTGAGATACAAATTTTATAAGAATCATTAGACAAAGTATTGAGGCTCCTAGGCAAGTTTAAAAAGAGCACCGAGACTTGCATAAAGTGAAACCAGCTTTTGTTGGGGAGAACAATATTACTTTCAGGCAGTCTTGACAATACCAAGTAAACAGAAATAGCTCCAAATACTGTGATGCCCACATTGAGATGCAAATATTTCAACAGCCACACACACTTTTTGCAACATGCATTGCCACTCAGAGAAATACAGCAGAAGTGGGTGAATAGAGTATTTTATGTGTTTCATGTCTGAAGCTGTGAATGCCTTGTTTGCTCAGGTATAAATTTAAGCCTCTAAGGGAAGAAAGAGTGGGGCTAGATGAGTGAGTGGTTTTGATTAGATGGTAGCTGTACCCTGGAGGCAGAGTGAACTACAGTTTAGTGAGAGTAAGGGTTGCCAGGTCCCCGACTCCCCTGGCAGGAGACCAGGGGCCTGGCACTTACCTTGTTCCATTGCTGGGTTCCTGTTTGCACATGCATGCAGCTCATGTGCACTCCCAGCTTGCACATTGATGTCACTGACATCATTGCATAGGTCAAGGGGCAGCCTGGGAGCGCTCCCATGCTCACCAGGGCACCGCATCGGCCTGCTGCAGGGAACAATTCAGCCTGAATCAGAACTGCTGCAGGTGCAGGAGTGCACCACACCTCCCGGGGGGCACCACACCACCCAGGGGCACCCCGGGAAGCATGACCCCCTGCTGGCCAAGTTGAGTAGAGGTGGGGGGAGGGTAGGAGCAGGGGATACCCCCTGGGCAGAGGAATGGCACCCCTAGTGGGAGTGGTTCTGAGGGAGAGCTGAGAGAGAATAATAGACTGGAAAAGTAAGGTGCTGGAAACTAATTCAAATCTATGTGTTCCTTCTTTTGCATGGTATTAGCCTAAGTGGTAACAGAAGGAAATAAGTCTTTGTGACTAGATCTGTTCAGAAAATACAAATAAAACTTATGCCTGTCCTGTAGCTAGAGAGCTAGTAGTTTTAACGAAACCATTACACTTTGGAACTACTATGTAACCATTATGCATTTGTACTTCTAAATTAACTCTATTTTCAAGTAAAATAAACGTTTTATCAAGAATAAAGGATCTTTTTCTACTCACATGCTGACTATTTTTTCAATCTACTAAATTTAACTAATCCTGCATGTTAAACTGAGAGAATTAAGGCAGCAAAAATCTAAGACAACACAAAGAAAGTTGGGAAGCCACATAATACAGGTAAAGAGAGTAAAATGCCGCAATGAGCAACCTGACTAAACAATCTGCAAGGGACTGATGGAAGGGGTTGTCAAAGGAGCTGTGCTCAAGGTGCACAGCAAGATCAGGAAAGCAGAGCAGACTACAGCTTGTAAAGTTATTCTGGATTTGTTAACAGGAGATGGAATTGAATAAGAAACAAAAAAACCATTTCCCTGCAGATTTGGGAAAGGGGAAGAGAATCCAGATGAGCTCTGAAGAAAGCTTCCTGATTGGCAGAATGGAGTTCCTCAGCCCTAGGAACTACTCCAAAAAAAAACGGGGGGGGGGGAATCTTAGGGAAAGAGATGGTCTTTGTTACCTTGTGAGAATATGTGATGTTCAGTATCACTACATAAAGAAAAAAATCTTTTCACCAAAGACGCTAATGTGGTTGGATTTATTTGACAGAAGGAATATTAATGCAATAAGGTTTTTTTTTTTTGTTTCAAAACTGATTTAGGTCTTTTCTGCATGGGGCTTTTTCATTATTCTGGCCCCATACTGCATCAGTTTCTCTCCAGAGTTCTGCATAGTCAAAATGTCCCAATTCAGTCTCCAGAATGCTTGCCAGACTTTTTTGCATTCTGCACAGAGAAAGGCTGCATATGCTGTAGAGTTAACCTTTGCCCCCCCAGTTGGAATGAAGAGGCAGAGACAAGTGTTGGGAATTAAAGGGCCGCTTTATTGAATTAAACAACATATTTGTCAACATGGCAAGGGCCTAACTAGCGGTACTGGTCAGGCCCTGGGGTCACTCCTGGACCCTGCCCCAACGTGTTTGGGAGATCCACCAACAGCCCCGGGGGTGAGCCATCCATGGTATGGCTGTGACCCGGCTGGCCTGGTAAGGTGGTTCACCCCCTTGAAGCTCCCCCCCAGCCATACAGCTGCAGGGGGGGACTGACTTGTCCAGGGGTTCCCTACCAGGGCGTCTGACCTCGCAGCTGGGTCATACAGCAGCCAGCCGCTCCTGACAGACCGCAATTCCCCACCAATGGAGATATGCCAGGGGTGGTCACCGGACCACTCATTTTCCTAACTCCTAACCTGCCAAGGGCAATATTAAACTTGACCCACCAAAGCCAATTACCCCACTCATAACAGTGCAAAGTAGGTGAAAAAACTCCCCACCCAGAAGCCAATGCAGGGTGAGAAGTAAAAATTCCTACCTGGCCCCCAAACAGCAACTGGCTAGTCCTGCACTGAAACAGGGAAGGGTGGGTGGCCCAAACATGAGGCGCACTGAGGCGCTGAGGGGCGGAGTAGCAGTATACCCTATGTAGCTCCACCTCTCATGCGTGTCCCACAAGGGAAGGAAGAGCGCCAGTGCTGCCTCCTCCGCCTCCAGGGGGGCAAAACACCCCCCCCCAGCCATAGCGGCTGTTGCCGCCGGCCAGGAGTGCCGGATTCTCTGCTTTTCTGCTGCTTTTCTCCCAGCACACATAACCAAGGGATTTTTTTCCAGGAAACTCAAACCATGGCCTTTTTGAAGTGTAGAATTCTTTCTTTGATGTGAGGCCTGGCCCTGGCCCTGCCTTTCACTCTCCCTTTTATCCTCCTTGCCCTGATTGGTTGAACAGCAACCAATCCCAATTTTTCTCCTAATTTAAAAAAAAAATTAAACAGCATGTTGCAACATTGGAACCTTAAAATGCAAACAAAAAAGCCCCTTGCAACTTATGGCTATTACAAAAATTTTGCAGAGAGCCCTGAATCCCACTTGATATGTTAAAGTTTTCCTCTGTGCTTTCTGTACTTTTTAGTCCATTCTTTTGTGGCTTTTAATTTTTTAAAAAAATAGCAACATTGCAATCTTGATGCCTTAAAACAAAACAAGAAAAATCTTGTAAGTTTCCTTAGCTGATCAATGGACAAAACTGACATATTTGTCAGGATGCCTATAGTGTAAACAGGGCATTTTTCTGGTGCAGAAAAAAATAAATACTACTTCAGTCTGACCCCTCTAAAGTGCAGATTTACAGAGGTGCAAAGTGGCTCTGATTCTCAAGGATCAAATATCCAGAAACAACTAGCTCCCCCACTCTCAGAGCACCAAAGAAGGCAATAAGTGAGGCCGCGTGAAAGAGCCGTACTTCAAACTGTGAAGCACAGACCAGTCCCCAAACAGCCCGAAGACCCTTAAGAATCGAAGGGGAAATAGGCTGACGCTTATCCCTGGAAACAGAAAGCTCCCTAGCCCAACCCTCAAGCATTTTCCTTAAACGGAAGTCGCCGCTAAAGTCAGCGAATCCGCGGGCCTTACTAATGAAAGCAAATGCGGCAAGCTGCCCCCTAATGGACCTGACAGCCATACCGCGCTCACGTTGCGCAACGCAAAACTGCAACAGGTGGTCGACTGGAATGGGCCAGTGCTCCTGCAACCCAACCCGGGCCCGAAAGTCCTGCAACTGTCCTACCGCACGTCCATACGATTTTCGCGTGCTGGGGGCAATGGCCAACAGAATAGCTCTGTTCACTTCAGATTCCCAAGCCGCCACACCTCTGGGGGGACTCTGCAGGGAAACCTGTCGGCGTCGGGGGCTAGCTGGTGAAAACGGTCCATCTGTTGGCGAGACAAGGCATCTGCCAGACCGTTGTCCACGCCAGGGACATGCCTAGCCCTAAACAGAATGTTGAGCCGAAGGCACCTCAGTGTAAATGCCCTAACCAAACCCATAACCCTGGCCGATTTGGAGGTAAGGGAATTAACTACTTGAACCACCACCATGTTATCGCACCAGAAGTGCACAACATGGTTTGACAATTCTCGACCCCAAACAAAAACCGCAACCAGGATGGGAAAAAACTCAAGGAACGTGAGATCCCTGCCTAAACCCATGGCCAGCCACTCCCTCGGCCAGCGGTCAGCACACCAGTGGCCCCTAAAGTAAACGCCAAAACCGATGGTTCCTGCGGCATCCGAAGAAACCTGTAAACCATCGCCCACCAAGAGGACATCCCTCCAAAAAGTGACACCGTTAAAAGACCCCAAAAACTCGTACCAAACCTCGATATCCGCCTGCATGCCCCTATTAATCCGAAGCCGATGGTGAGGCGCACGGAGCAATGCCATTGCATCACACATCCTGCGCAAAAAGGGACGCCCGGGAGCAATAGCCCTGCATGCGAAATTCAAGTACCCCACGAGCTGCTGTAACTCTTGCAAGGAAACTTTCCTTTTGCCCCTAATTTCTTGCAAACGCTCCCTAAGCTTGACCACCTTATCATCCGGCAGACGGAAAGTCTGGTGTACAGTGTCAATCTCAATGCCCAAAAAGGTTAATACCTGGGCAGGGCCCTCAGTTTTCTCCTCCGCTAGAGGAACGCCCAATTCCTTTGCGAGGGATTGAAAGCCCGCTAAGAGCCTGGCGCATTGGGCGGTACCTAACAGCCCAACGAATAAAAAATCATCAAGGTAATGCGCCGTATCGCGGCAATGAAGCCGCCGACGCAATTCCCACTCTAAAAACGAACTAAAACGCTCAAAGGCGGAGCATGATATTGAACAACCCATAGGAAGGGAACGATCCATGTAGTATCCTCCCTCAAAATAAAACCCCAGCAATTCAAAATCATCCGGGTGCACAGGGAGAAGGCGGAATGCTGACTTGATGTCGCATTTCGCCATCTCAGCTCCCCACCCACACCGGCGCACAACCTTGACCGCCTGGTCAAAAGAGGTGTAACGCACGGAACAAAGATCCCCGGGGATGAAATCATTCACCGAAGCTCCCTTAGGAAAGGACAGGTGGTGAATTAAACGAAATTCACCCGCGGCCTTTTTGGGGACTACCCCCAACAGAGAAACCCTAAGGCACTGTACAGGAGGTGTGGGAAACGGGCCTAGTACTCGGCCCTCAGCACATTCCTTCCTAATTTTCTCACGAACAACGTCCTCCATGCCGACCACAGAACGTAAGTTGTCAGACATGAAGGGGGCTCTAGCCCCTTGAAACGTAAGTTGTCAGACATGAAGGGGGCTCTAGCCCCTTGAAACGGTATTCTGAAACCAAACTGAAAACCTTCAAACAAATATAAGGCATCCTGACGCCTAGGGTAACCTTCCAATAAGTTCTCAAGCACTTTCACCCTTACCGGGCTGGGGCCCTTTACTAGGAAACTGGTGGGATCCCCCACTGCCAGGCTTCCGCCCGCCCCCCCCCAGGCTTGGGTTTTGGACAGGCTGAATAAGGGTGGGGACCCGAGCAAGAAGGGCATTCGTGCCTGTACTTGCATGACCTGCGATTACACACTCCCTTGGACGTGAAGTCCCAGCAGAGCAACCGGGGTTGAACCGGCTGCCCCGCCTGAGAGCGGGACAATGACGTCGCCTGAGGGCGATGTATCAAATGGCCACTATCGGCCCTGTCACCCGCATTTGGCTTAGCCGGGGACATGACCTGCAGCCATAGTTGCTGGTGGATTTGGTCCCACGGCAACTGAGGGTGGAGTGCAGCGCGCATCCTAAACTCTTCGTCGTACTGCAACCATGCAGCACCAACGAAGTCCGTGTACCCGCGGTAAATTATATTCAGGTACTGGAATAGTGCCACGGCCCGTAAAGGCTGGGCCTTGCCAAGCACTCCCGCGTAAATAAGAAAACCCGGCAGCCAGTTGTGCCAGTTGCGGTCCACCTTCCTCCGCTTAATCTTTTCCTTATCACTATCGTCCAAGTCTTCCTTGTCCTTCTTCTCCAGATCCCTGAAGAGAAGGCTGAAGACATCGACATATTCCCCTTTGACAATCTTGTCCCTTGTTGCCTGGGTAAGATGATCACCCAAGGGAAGCGCCGTGTCGCCAAAGGGCAAAGCGCGGTAAGGAACCATTCCGTAAGGAGACATACCATAAGGAGGGAAACCCCAAGAAGAATAAGGCATAAACTGACCCATAGCTGGCTGGGCACCAGTAGGCTGCCACTAACCCCCCACGGCAGCTGAGGGTAACCCCCCACAGCCGTAGGGGCCCCAACCGGGGGTAACCCAGGCCATCCCAGATAACCTGCTGCAGGCTGAGTGGGTGTGTTCTGTGTATGTGAAGGTGTAACAAGACCTGGGGACCCGGAGGCAGCGGCCTGACCCCAGGGCCCCCATGGCCATGTGCATGCCTGAGCAGGCAGGGGGGACTTACCCTCCACACTGGCAGGCTGTATGGCCACAGCCACCTGTTCCACGTCACCTAGATCACCCGGCTCCACCACAGCCACAGCAGCATCCTCAGACGGCTCGGCTTCCATCTCTTGACTGGGTCCAGCTCCAACCGCTCCAGCTGCAGACTCAAGGGCAGAAATCCACTTTAAAACCTCCATCCTAAAAGCTGACTTGGAAACAGCTCTTACCGGCCTAGAGCGCTTCTGCGCCTCTGCAGCACCAACATCACCGCCCTTAGCCTTCTCTAAAGCCTCAAGGCATTTCAGGATTTCGAAATGGAAACTTTCCTCCCCCTCATCATCAGAGGAAGAAACCGCCACTGGAACCCTTTTAGGAGGCTGTCTCTTAGCAGGCTGCTTGCCCTTGGAAGGGCCCTTGCCTTTCTTAGAGGCCATCTAAAGAGACAGTATATGTGCCCTAAGGCCCCACAGGATCAAGTATGGGAACACTCAGAACACCTGAGCCACTTCCCCCTTTTAATGATGGCTGCAATGCTCCTAAAATATTAGTGAGGCCAAGAGAAAGCCGGCCTGCCACAGCAAAAACCACAGGGGCAAGCCTCCAAAAAGGCCACCGGCAAGCTAAAGAGGAGGAAGCTTTTCCCGCCCCTCGTCCTGCAGCAGTTAAGCCGGAAAGCACAAACCACCGGGGGGGGGGGTGGCGCGGCGACAGCCCAGCTGCCTGCAGAGGCAAAATGGCGGCCGCGCGAGAAGATGGCGTCCCCCCAAGAAGGTAACGCAAACAGGCTGCCCGAAGCCCCCCGGGACCCGCGCCGGCCGCGGCAACTAAGAAGCGGCCAGAAAACTCCCCCCTCCACCCCGAAGTAAAATAAAAGCCGCGGAACGCGGCGCAAACCGAGCCGCCGAGACAAGCGGCGCGACCAACGCCCACGCCGGGGCAATCGACGTTGACGAAGCTGGCCCCGGCGCTCCAAAAAAGGCTCCCGGACAAAGGAGACGGGCGGAGGGATGCACCCCAGAAAGCCGCCGCTCTCCTAGCCGAGAGACGCCACTCGTCCTCGCCCCCTCCACGGATCGCTGGGAGCGTGCAATACACGTCCTTCCCAGCCGATCTCGTGGAAGGGACTGCTGCTGGAGGGCGGAGACGCCTGCTAAGGCTCCTGTCTCCGCCCACCAGCCAAAGACCCGGATGCCCGGGAAAGCTCTGCCCCCTCCTCCAGCCGTGGGTGCAAATACCAGCACCCAGCTAAGCTGCATGCAGCAGCTGGGTAAGTGCTGTAATACTCTCAAAATCCACTTTTGTAAATGAGGGAGCCCTTGGGATCCGCATGGAGTATTGCTCAGGAGTCTGCAGTTTGAGGGGAAAATCCATCTGCTTATTTATTTATTTATTTCACTCTATTTGTTAGAGGGCATCTAAATTTTTAAAGACCAGCTGTACTTAACCTTGCCACAGGGCCAGCTTTCATGCAAACTCAGAAGCATCCCTCTACCAGCAATTTTTCTGTGAATATCAGCACACAGCTTAAGCAATATATCTTGAAGTTTATCCTCATCTTGCCTCCCTTTGGAAGGTTAATCTGCAGGAAAATGCAGTTACTTATACCTTGTGAGGTATTCACATAAGTTCTTAATTATTTATTAGCTACTACAATCTACTAGCTTGGATCCTATCCCTTTCCCCAGCGATGTTGAAGCCTCCTCCAGCCTTCTTCTGACACATGTAGTTCTACCACCATAGCAAGAGCCACGTTTATGGGAGCAAAGCTCCTTAAGTTAGAGGAAGGCTTTAAACTTTGTAGAATACAAGCCACTATCTTTCAGCTTTATACAACCTTCTGCACAACTATCATTAGATTACTTCAGTTGATTTAGTAGATTTTCAATTATATTTATACTCAGAGGATTAATTTGTGAATGCTTATCTAATTCTCCATTGATCAAATTTTTGTATAGTCATATAACTGCATGTTTGACAAAGAATTATTCTCAATGTCATAAAATGGCTTTACAATCTTAAGAAACTGCATTACTATATTCAGAGAGGATCCATACAACCCCAAGACACAAGGTTGTTTGTTTAAACTGGAACACAGGCTAGCTCTTTCTCCTTTACAAGTTGACTGTATAAAGTACTAGTCAAACATTAAATTAGGCTTTTTGTGTTTTGCTGCAGTCCAGTATGGGATGCAAACAGATCAGTTAGGGTCAATCTAAACAAGCCGCCAAGCCCATGTTCATTAGCATGTCGAGTGGTGCAATTTTACCTGGGAATTGTAGTTTTCAAAGACAGAGCTGTGTAGGATCACCTCTGCTGGCTGCTCAGCCTCCTGCCCCCCATTCTCTGGCTGCTATTATGGTTAGGGCCAATGGTGAAACTTCATTGGAGTCAAACTAGACAATAATGTGAGATATCCTTCATAAAAATAATAATAAAGCAACCACAAGGGGCTGCTTATTTGATTGCAGAAGTGGTGATAAACTTTCCTCCTATGCTATTTTCCCAAACAAAATTTCCCTCCCCTGGTCCTGATGTTAGTTCTATAAGGGGAAGTTAGATAATACATATGCACACACACATGCACTGGCACAGGATCCTGCCATTTTTAATAATAACATTCAATTTATATACCGTCCCTCAGGATAACTTAATGCCCATTCAGAGCAGTTTACAAAGTGTGTCATTATCTTCAGGACAATCAAAAAGAGTCCAGTAGCACCTTTAAGACTAACCAATTTTATTGTAGCATAAGCTTTCGAGAATCAAGTTCTCTTCGTCAGATTCATGATCCAAACTGTTCGGATCATGCATCTGACGAAGAGAACTTGATTCTCGAAAGCTTATGCTACAATAAAATTGGTTAGTCTTAAAGGTGCTACTGGACTCTTTACTATTTTGCTACTACAGACTAACACGGCTAACTCCTCTGTATCTTCAGGACAATCACTCTGTGAGGTGGGTGGGGCTGAGAGAGCTCTGAGAGAGCTGTGACTGACCCAAGGTCACCCGGCTGATTTCCGGCAGAGAAGTGGGGAATCAAACCAAATCAAATCTCCAGATTAGAGTCCTGCTGCTCTTAACCACTTCACCAAGCTGGCTAAGTAACGCTGTGACCATAGGGCTCCTAATCTTATTTGCCTCTTTGTAGTGCTAGAGATTGAACTTTTTAAAAAGACCTGGTATCTGGCTTGCTTACCTTCATAAGCGCGGGGGCAGGGAGGGAGTTGGTTGTTCCTCTCCCATTGAGATTGCTAAAGACAACTGCAAAGTTTCATCATTGTCCCAAGCAGTAATAGCAGCCACAGCATGGGGGTGGGGTGCAGCTGAGCAGCCAGCAGGGGCAGTGAAGGGCAGTAAAGCAATCCTTCCGCTCTGCCAGAGATCCTGTGTGGCTCTGACAACTACAGTTCTCAACACATTGATGAACACTTGCTTGGCATCTTGCTTAGCCTGGCCCTAGATGCGGTAATAAGTGACTCATGGTCTAGCCTGCCACTGGCAGAAGGGGCAGTTGTGCTCTGAGAGTATAAATTGTTGCATATCTACAAAGTTCTTTGTACATTTAGAACACTTTTGTTCTCGTTATATCTAAAATAAACTTCTCAGTAACTGCTCAGAATTATTTTTTGAAATGTAGTAAAGATAATTAAAATATTCTAAATGTACAGGCACTTTCCTTTTTCAAATGAAGCTTGCAATTAAAATTTGTGTGTATTTTAGCTAACACTGCGTGAGAGAGAAGTAAAGGAAATGTAGAATAACCTTGTGTGGAGAAATGTCTACATCTGTGATTAAAAGGTCAACAGACTCAGCTGTATTTTGAACACCTACAACATTATCTCACATTCACAAACATCCTGACAAACATATTGATTTCTAAGAAAACAAGGGGAAAAAAGACTGCAGAATGGTAATTAAAGGTCAAGTCATCTTTATTTCAGTTCAAAGTACTTTTGAGTTATACTGCTCCTTAGGTCTTGTAAAAATTTTATTATAGCCTACAATCCAGTGTACAATTCTTTAGAGTAAATACTGTTGAACTCCGTAGAATTTATTTCTAAGTAAGCAAGCATAGAATTAGGCTGCGACCTTTACATTAGATTGCTTCTGAGCTGACACATTCTCCGTGTATGGGTACATTTTTAATCTTTCTGGTTTATTGTGATCTGGTGATGTTCTTACTGTTACTTTCTCCAAAATGGAAACACCTGTATCTCAGATAAAGAAGAATATTTATACATTTTTTTCTCCTATCAAAATCATGACTGCCCATAGTTAAGTGGTGAAGCACTTGAGAGAACCGACGGCACCTGTTTTACGTGCAGAAGGTCCCAGGTTAAATCCCCAACATCTCTAATTTTCGAAAAAGCAGGCAGTAGGGGATGTGAAAGACCATTTCTTGAGGTCCTGAAGGGTCACTGCCAGTTATTTTACACAATACTGACCTTGATAGACAGATAATTTGTTTCAGTATAAGGCAGCTTTATTTGTTATGGGTGAAGCAGCCCCAGGCTTTTATGTATCAGTCCAGTTTCAGTAAAAACCCTATTTACTCTACATATCTCAATGATGTCAGGGGTATAGCAGCTGGGGTAACATCATTGTTGAGTTTCATGCAGTGAAACCGTTCTCTCCTTTCAGGTTCACACAAAAATGGACCATAATGCAGACACTGCAACATCTACCTTAGGATTTCTGTTACTGTTATTTTTTGCCATATCTCATTCTACCACAAATATTGCATTATATATTGTTTTTATTTCTTATAAATTGTTTCTCTATCAATGCTCTATTAGCTCAATGCTTAGCTTGAGATAAGATCCAATTACCTGAGGAAATAAGAGTACATGCTTCAAGAACTAGGACACAACCATTTCCAACTGAAACCTGTCCCATTATTATCAGTTTTTAAAATAGCATTGTGCCAATAAAATTGTGAACCTCTGTAACATCTAGAAATTTGGCCTTTCTATAAAACATCTAGAAATTTGGCCTTTCTATAAAACATCTAGAAATTTGGCCTTTCTATAAAAAGTGAATATCTAAGTACTGAGCAAACAAAGGCTGTTTCCCCATGGTCTAAAGATGTGATTTATGGCATTTTGTAAACTGATGGCATCAAAAATCACACGACAAAGCTGGCAGCCTTCCGTGAGTATCACGCTATTTTTAGACTGTGAGGAAACAGCCAAAATTGCACAAGATTTTCTGAGGAGCTCGCCATATTCCAGAGACTGATTTTAATAACTCTGTATGCTTGTCAGGTTCAGAACCTAAGTATGTTTTATAATGGTCTCAAGTATGATTGGCTAGGTCAACAAGATTTTGTCCTAGAGTTGAAGTCAACTAGCTGCTGCCAATGCAATGCTACCACTGTTTCTCTTTATTTTCACCTATGGGTGAAAATGCCTCATCATTTCAAGATGAAAATAGAGAAATGCTTGGAACATCCTGTTCTAATACTACAGATGACTTCCTGGGGTCACTGCTGACCCAGATATTGCTGAAGACTTTGCTTCACCACCTTTTGTTCACATGCTCATTGCAGATGCTGTGCTTGAAAATAATGGGGGGGGGGAAATAATGGAATAGTTGACAAATAAAGTAGCCTATTGGGACGACTACATACTTGATCATTACAGAAGCCTAGGGGGGTCCTTCAAGGGCTGGAAGACAGAAAATATTCTGAGTTCCTAATAACTGGGATTGGGAGACCTTGTCTATGTAATAGGAGATCTTAGGAACAAAGCAAAGTTGTACTTATTTATGTAGGGGTAGAACACGTCATCATTAAACTCTGACCCTATGTATTGTGGTGATTGACGACTCAGCATATCTTGGACATGGGGGAACTGAGTGTTTCTCTGTGTGTATATGTTAGTCTCTTGATAAGTAAGCTGCTTCCTGACTCCTCCTTTCTCCGTGTCTCCATTGAGAGTTTGTTTTCTCTTGCCTCATGGCTTTCCAAGGGGAAAGATGTACCTTTTCAGAGCTCCTACCATCAGGGCTGTATTGTACATAAGGCTGACTAGGCTGAAGACTAGGGGCCCCACAGGAATCAGGGGGCCATGATTTTATTTTATTTTACCTGAACCTGATGGGCTCTTAGCTCCTCCTCTGGGATGAGAGAGCAGGAAGGTAAAATGAGTGGGCAGGCAGCAGTGGCTCAGGCTGCCCTGAGGTGGGAGGGAAGATGGGGGTTGTGGGGCGGGGCTGCCTGGAATGGGCCGCCGCTTCTGCTCTCTCTGGAGCCGGTCAAACAGCACAGCCACTTCACCTAAGAGTTTCTCTTTCATCTCCCTGCTGCTGGCACCTGCAAACAGCTTCAGTTTGTCAGCAACATCTCTCCCTCCCTCTTCCTCATCACTTTCTCTTCCCTCTCCTGCTTCTGCTGTGGAGTTTCGGCCACAGGGCACATATTTCCCAGCTTGTGTCATTGGACAGGGGAGGGGGTCACCCCTTGGCTAAAGGGAGGGTAGAACTGCTGAGGAGCTGTCATAGGAACTGCCAAGACACCCCCAGGAGAAAGATCTGGGTGCAAAATACCCCTGATTCCGCTGTTGCATGAGACCCCACACGTCTGTGATCCTGTTTAGGGCTTGTTCCAGAGGTTTAGTACCTACCATACCAGGGTCAGGCTGTCAACTGTAGTGGGGTGAAAGATTGAAGTGCCAGAGGGCCCCCGAAAAACCTGAAAGCTTAGGGACCCACCCATGGGTTAATACGGCCTTGGCTACTATGAAGGCCTCATCCACGTTTCTGCTTGCAGTCTTAATGCTGAACTAGTCAGCTGTGGTATAGGGAAAAGTAATACTTTAGACTTCTTTCTTCTACAAGAAAATGCTCTGAATGGAATCTACCTCAATAAACTGTAACTTCTATTTTTTGTACAATTTAATTGCCTGAGGATTAATTACTGCACATTGGGGAAAATGCTTCTGACTGAGTAACTCTATTACAAAAGAAAATATAACTATTTCTATCATGCATGCGATCTCTGGCTATTCAGAAGACGGTGGAAAGATACTTGTAGGGTTGCCAACCTCCAGGAGGGGCATCTTCTGGAATTACAATGGATCTTCAGATGACAGGTATCAGTTTCTCTGGAGAAAATGGCTGATTGGGGTGTGTGTGGCCTCTATAGTATTATACCCTGCTGAGGGCCCTCCCCAACCCCAGCCTTCCCTAGGCTCCACCTTACAAATCTACATGTATTTCCCAACCCCAGGTTGCCAACCCTAGATGCTTGTTCCTGTCTATTTGCCCTCATACAAATCCTCTTCTATGAAAAGAAGCTGTATGGACTTGCTTCCACCCCTTCCAAAGTACCTATCTCCCCTCATCCCTGATGCCCTATGCTTTATTTTAGGCATCTCTGCCATGGAAACATAGCTCAGAGATGTATGAAAGGTTTTCTTTGGTTGCTCATTCTGCGTACACTCAGAGAAACTCATTATTGTGTGCAGGCTGGACAGTAAAGCCATGCCCTTTAATCTAAAAGCTTTGCCTTATCACTATAGGGGTGTGTGTATGTGTACAGAGAATTATTGCTAATGAGTTGAGGGACTGACAATCAGACCATACTCAGAAGCATTTTTTTAGATTGCTTTGGGTGTGCAGTTGTAGTTGATAATGAATTTTCACACATTCATTAACGAATGAAGCATAAACTGGAAAACACAACCTTTGGCTCAGGACTGGTTTTCCAGTGAAGATGGTTCACATATTAATATTCAGTGATGCATTTTCATATCTCTATCAGAGTGATCACCTTTGATGAAGATAATACAAAGATAAAAAATTCTTTTGACTTTGTAGCAGCCTAGTTGTTCTTTGTATCCTACACCTAATACTAGCTTGTTTGATTCAATAGACCAACTAGCCATACCTTTAAAATCTCTGCCATAATATATTTTTTTTGCAAGAGATTTTTTGATTCTTTGAATCTAACCTAGAAGTAGTTAGTGTAAAAATTATGGAAAGTAATGCTCTCCTTTGTATTTGTTGTGTAGTATGTAGATATAAAGCTCTGTGGTTTGAGTAATGGGTTTGCCAATGGGGTAAACAAGTAAGTTCCTCCATAGTTTGATTACAACTGAATTTGGTCCTGACTGTAATAAAAGATCTAGATTTACTTTGCCTCCAGAGCAAAGAGAAAAAAGTAATAGGTTTATTGTGCAATATTTCCTATAGTGCATAGAATAGAAACCCTACCAGAGATAATGGCATTAAAACTCTTGCATTTGGTCCTAGAAAGTGTAGAGGAAATGGGATGGATGACATTCATCAATGTCTGAAACTCTGCTTGATTATATTTATGATTAAATTCCAAAAATCTTAGGTCATGATCCAAAACTGAGTTAAGCATATCCAACCAAGTAGAAATCAATGGGTTTAAGTGTGCTTGAGCCAGCTGGCAGACAAAGGGTGAGGGACAAGGCAACAAGCAGACAGAGGCATCAGCTAGAGTCAAAAGGCCACAAATTAATTGGTTGCAGGGTTAAGAACATTGGCACAGCATAGGGCATGGATCCCAGCATTAGCTGCCACCCCCCCTGCTGCCACCAAATGACCTCATCACCCACCTTAACCCACCTGCTGAATGAGGGAACCATGGATGACATTAAGTGGGTTGCCACATGGGCGTAAGCCTCTGTGTGGTTCTCCATCACCTGGGAATGGATATGCCCTGACAGCCCCCCGAGCTGGACTTGTACCTGCCATGACTCACTCCAAGATCCCTTATGGCAATCCCCAAATATGGGGAAAACTGTGCATGCAGGCCATGTCCCCCCCCCCCCAAAAAAGATCCCTGGTGAGTTCTGAGGCCAAGGCTTACTGCTATGTTCGATTGTTGCTAAAATATTTTGAAAGTCTATATTAGACATGGGCATGAACTGCATTACGAACTTCAAAAACCCACGAAATTGGTGATCGCATGAACGCGATCTGGCAGTTTGTGATTGTCCATGACAAATGAACGAGCATTCGGAAGAAGCCTGGTTCAGTGCGTTTGGCTACGGTTCAGGAAGCCAGACAGTCAGGCGCCAGCAATCAATTCCCCTGGAAACTGAGCCGGGGGAATGCCTGAACTCTGTCTGCACTCCTTCTGTTGCCCTGGAAACCCGAATCGAAGCCCAGCTTACCTTGATCGGCAGGTCTTCCTTCCAATCATGGAGCTGCAAAGTGCTTACAAGTTGGGAGAAGACACCCGGGGGAGGGAGGGGGAGCGGGTGTTCTGTAGCCATGGGCACTCCAATCTCATCCTTGCAAACCCTGATTGGCAACTCTGACAGCCAAACACAGACCACCTGCGTTGCTCTATGGGACCTCAGCTTATAAAAAGCACTGCACTCCTAGGCTGGCTTTCACTTTCAGCGAGCAGTGGAGTGTGAGAGCTGTTGCTTGCTACTTGCTAGCCTTTCAGGAGAAACAGAGAGAGTATAATTGAGTTCAGATTTTTGTGGGAGTTTCCCGGGGGCCTCAGTTTGGAGAGGGTATAACTCCAAGATCCCTACTGCAATCTTGACCAAACTTGGGTGCTGGCTGGAGGAGAGCCTGCTACACACTCCCTGTGAATATGGGCTCTCTAAGTGCAACGGGGGCCGTTCTGAGAACCATGAACCACGAACCGGTTTGGCAATGGGAAATGTCGGTTGCGGTTCGCAACTTCGGGATCATCATCGGCACTGAACCACGAACTGCGGATTTGTTAATTTTTTTTGGTTCGTGCCCATGTCTAGTCTGTATCACCATTATTTTAAAATATCCCTTCAATATAGCAGTGTAGACAGCACTGCAACAGGTAACAGCATCTCACACACTCCTTTTATCCTGAACAGAGGGAATTTTTGAAAGGTATATACCTTGTACATAGGCTTATTTATATTTTTATTACAGAAACAGCCAGTCACATTATGAGCCAGTGAGTTTGCCAGTGATATAGGTGCTACTGCAATAATAATAATATGTGCAATCAGGGGGAAAGGTAGATAGTAATATTTTCCCAACCTTAACAGCATTCCTCTGTAAAAGAGATATCTGGCCTGCTAGTCCAATTTATACAGCAATAGTGAAGTCGTGAATAAGTTTCCACACAGATAGAGCACAATTTATCATTTATAGGTAAGAGGTAGCCCCTAAAATATGGTAAATGGGAGACTAAGCTAGTGTGACTTAATTCACAAAAACCTCTAAATAACTTTCTAAAAAGAATTTTAAAAGCACCAACTTTGTATTGACATTTCCATGTACAACATTATCACAAATTACATCTTAGTCATAATGGGAGAGGTGGGCTGTTCTATTCTAACAAGCTGCATAATGACTATTGTGCAACCACAGGGAAAGAAAAACTGCCTCCATCCTCTATGTGAATAATAAATAATGTTAAAGTAGCCTTTTCTCAGATCTTAAGAGTTTGATTGACAAGCTGAAAAAGCCCCCCCTTTTTTGTAATTCTGTATCCTTTCCCCCTCTCACCTGGCAGAACAGTTTCCTCTGTAGGAAAACAGATGATTCAATTGCTTTAAATTAAACAAATTAGTTATACTAATGTCATGGATCTAATGTGCATAATCAGAATATTTGATTTGAATAATAAACAACATGTGTCATGCTGATTTGACAGTGTTTGGATAAAGTATGCTTACCTACAGGATAATCACTTTAGAATTTTTGGTACCCTTTTTTTTGCATAGGATATCAGCATGCCCGCGCGCCCCTTGTCCTGGGGAAAGACGAACGGCGTGGGCGGCCTCCCAGCCACCTGCGCTGCTTTTTGCTTTTCCCGCAAGCCGGCCACCCCTTGTCCTGCAGGAAAGGCAAAAGGCAGAACGGGTGGCTGGGAGGACGCCCGCGCCATTCAACTTTCCCCAGGCGCGCTCCTGGGGCTGGCAACTGCACCCGGAGCCCCCTCTTTGGCGGCGTTGGGGGCAGACTACCCCCCTTCCCCCCCATCGATCCGGCCCTGATTCACACACACACACACACTTAGAGCAGGGGGGGGAATCTATCACTGCCTCTCCAAATAGAGACAGACACCCCGCCAACATGTTTCAGCCAGCTTTTAAAAAAAAAGCAGGGACAGAATCTTCTGTTCCTCCCCACCCGATTTTAAAAGCAAGCAGCCAGTCTTCAAAAAGCATATTTTAAACACACACACAGAACCATGAATGAGGTTTTCCCACAAAATACAGTGTTTTAAAAGCAGGTTAAAAACAGAGAGTGACAGACAGAAAAACACCCATTCCTCCTACAAAGCCCCGTTTTTTTTAAAAAGCAAAAATCCTTTGTGCCCATGGCTTCAGAACACCCCCTTCCCCCTCCCTCCCCTGGGTTGCTGCTCTGTGGTTGGAAGGAAGCCTGCTAATCAAGGAAAGCTGGGCTTCCGTTCGGTTTTCTAGGGTGACAGAAGGAGGCCAAACAGCTCAGGCATTCCCCTGGCTCCATTGCTAGGGGAATAGATTATTGGCGCCTGAGTGTCTGGCTCTCTGATTAGATCACGATGCCCCCCCCCCGAACGCTGGATTGGTCACCGTGGACGGAACCAATGAGCTGAGTCCTGATGGCGCAAATGCCATTATCGGGTTTTTTTTCACATCGTGATTCTGATCGTGCCCATCTCTAAATATAACTAACAAATTACAAAATTCCAAACTTTTAAAATTCCCATTTTCAAAATTACAACATTCCAAAAATTTCAAACTGTCAGACTTTCATAATTACAAAATTTCTGAGAGAGTTGATAACTAGTACATAACTGAAAAAGTTTGCAAAGTGATGAAATACAGAAATTTACAAATATTTTAAACATATTCTAAAACCTGAAAGAACTTTAGACCTGGATGAGAACTGTTACTTTCTCCCAATTGTAGGCTGAGAAATCTACCCATTATTCTACTTCTTCCTCTCTGTTATGCCAGGGGAAGAAGAGAATCATAATGAAAGGCAGAAATTACTAGGGGTGTGCATAATGAAAAAAAGAGCTGAAAATATGATCACAAATTGCTGGTTTAACTGGTTAAAGTGACTTCTGGAATAGCAGAACACATTCAGGAAATGAAGTGGTAACAAGCCCCCCCCCCTGAAAAGTTTGTGTGTTTCATTCTGGTTTTTATCTGTGCAGCACCACGCAGGCAGACTAGGCAGTGTATCCAGCAGCAGCATCTTGTTTTCCTTAACAGCAAGTCTCTCACTCCAACCAATTGGATCCAAACGGGAGACAACTGAACCCTCATTAACTTTATTGGTGGGAAGGGGATGTTCATAGCAAGCATGAGTGCATTTTTTCTTCAGTAATTCCTAGGCAATGTCTTTTTTTTCTTTTCTTTTTTTTTAGAAAAGTTTTTTATTGGGTTAGAATATTATTATTTTTACATTACATTCAATTTTCCCCAAATTTTTCATTTCTAACCCCCTCCCTTTCCCCCCCTTTTGTTGACTTCCAACAGCTTTCCCCCCCTCTGTCCCTTTTCCCTTACTTCTATTAAATTCCTCTGTCTAAAACAGATATACATTCTCCATTATATTAAGCAGTACATCTTTAACTCCTTTACTTATTATACACCCAAACTGTACGTCTTTGGATAAACAATTTATCCCATTTTCCAGTTTTAAATATTTCTATATATCATAAACCTATATATCATAAACCATAAAGACTTCCCATATTTAAATCAAACAAATCAAACAATTTGATTTGTTCTCTATATATTACTCATTTCATCTTTTTATGGTAATTCTATATAGCTCATCACATAGTCAGTCAATTTAACTCTTCTGTACATTCAGTTTGGTGCATATAAATCTTATCAAAGAAAGAAAGTATTGTTAGTTACTCAATCCTCATGTTTAAACCTTATCATTAATTATTCTCTATCAATGTTCTATCAGTTAACCTATACATATCTATATATATATCAATCTATTAATCTAACTGCTTATAAATTCACATTTCTCTTCCTCCCCCGGTAAAGTCACCCCTCTCTTTTATACTTTTATTATACTTCAGTAGTTCTCAAACTGCCACAGTTTTCCTCCCACCTCCCATTTCTTCTCCAGATATTGTTTCAGCTTCTCCCAGTCCGTGTTAAACTGCCCTGAGTCCAGATCTCTCAGTTTTCTTGTCATCTTGTCCATTTCAGCCATATACAGCAATTTGTAGATCCAATCTTCAATAGTTGGCACTTCTTGTACTTTCCATTTTTGCGCATACAAAAGTCTAGCTGCTGCTGTCATATAAAATATCAACGTCCTATGATGGGCTGGAATTCCCTCCATTCCCAAGTTTAGTAGCAGGAGTTCTGGGTTCTTATTTATTTGAAACTGTAAAATTTCACTCATTTCTCTTATTATTTCCCCCCAGTACTGCCTAGCTACCTCACACGACCACCACATGTGGTAGAGGGAGCCCTCATGTTTCTTACATTTCCAGCATTTATTAGAAGTATTCGAGTTCCCTAGCGCAATCTTCTTTGGTGTCATGTACCAACGATAAATCATTTTGTAAATATTCTCTTTAATATTAGTACATGTCGTTATCTTCATTGTAGTTTTCCACAAGTATTCCCATGCCTCCATTGTTATTTCTTTATTGAAATTTATAGCCCATTTCACCATCTGTGTTTTAACTATCTCATCCTCAGTATACCATTTCAACAGTACTTGGTATACCTTAGATATTCTTTTCTTGTCTTCTTTAAGAAGGGTCTGCTCTAGTTCCGAGTTCTCTGTTCGTATGCCCCCTTTTGCAGAGTCCGAATTGTATAAGTCTTTAATCTGTCTATACTGGAACCAATCATAGTTAGGTGATAGTTCCTCTTGCGTCTTTATTCTAAGTTTAAATACTTCAATTTTAGTTATTTCTTTGTACGTTAAACATTGTTGTTCATTATCAACAGCTCTCGGGTCTATCACCTCATATGGAACCACCCACAAGGGGGTTCCTTCTTGTAAGTAAATTCTATACTTCTTCCAGATTGTATATAAACTTCTCCTTACAAAATGATGCAGGAACATCGAGTTGACCTTCACTTTGTCATGCCATAGGTATGCGTGCCATCCAAAAATTTTTTTATATCCCTCTAGGGCTAATAGTTTCTTATTCTTTAATGTCATCCACTCTTTTAGCCAAACTAGGCAGATTGCATCATGATAAAGTCTCAGGTTGGGCAGTTGCATTCCGCCTCTTTCCTTTGCATCTTGTAAAACTTTTACTTTCACTCGAGGCTTCTTGCCTGCCCAAACAAAATCTGATATTTTCCTCTGCCATTTTTCAAATTGTTTAGAGTCTCTGATGATTGGTATTGTCTGTAGCAGAAACATTACTCTTGGTAACACATTCATCTTAACTGCTGCAATCCTGCCCAACCATGACAGGTTCAATCTATTCCATTTGATCAAGTCTCTCTCTATCTGAGTCCATAATTTTTCATAATTATTCTTGAACAAATCTATATTTTTTGCAGTCAGCTCAACTCCCAAGTATTTCACCTTACTGGTTACTTCACAATCCGTTGTTTCCATTAACAATTGTTGTTTCTGCTTAGTCATGTTTTTGCATAATATCTTTGACTTCTTTTTGTTAATGAAGAAACCTGCCAAGTCTCCAAACTCCTTGATCTTATCTATCACTTTTGGCATGTTCTCCAGTGGGTCTTCTACAATTAACATTATGTCATCTGCAAATGCTCTGACCTTATATGAATAGTCCTTTATTTTTATTCCTCGTATTTCCTCATCTTGTCGTATTTGTATCATCAGAATCTCCAATACTAAAATGAACAACAATGGAGATAACGGGCAACCTTGTCTTGTTCCTTTACTAATCGTCAATTTCTTGGTCAGTTCATCATTCACTACAATTGCTGCATTCTGGTCTCTATAAATTTCCTTAATTGCTTTGACGAATCTTTCTCCCAGTTGTAGCTTTTCCATAGTGGCAAACATAAAATCCCAGTTTAAATTGTCAAACGCTTTTTCAGCGTCTACAAAGAAGAAACCAACCTCTTTGTCACAACGCTTGTCATAATATTCGATAGCATTGATCACTGTCCTTAAATTGTCTCTTATTTGTCTGTCTGGCAAAAAGCCTGCTTGTTCCTCCTCTATAACTTCCGAGAGCCACCCCTTCAATCTCTCCGCCAATATCTTCGCAAAAATTTTATAGTCATTGTTAAGTAGTGATATAGGTCTGTAATTTTTCACGTTGGTCAGGTCTTGGCCCTCTTTTGGGATCAATGATATATTCGCTTCACTCCAAGTATCTGGAATCCTTTGATCCCTAAAAACTCCATTCATCACCTCTTTTAGGAATGGTGCCAGTTCATTGGCCATTGTCTTATAAAATTTAGCCGTAAGTCCATCTGGCCCTGGCGCCTTTCCTAGATTTGCGGATTGTATTGCCTTACTTATTTCCTCATCAGTTACTTCACTGTTCAACTTATTTCTCCAAGCTTCCGAGATTTCTGGAAGTTTGGTTTTCTCCAGATATGATGCTATTGATTCTTTGTTTACTTCTTTTTTATTATACAGCTTAGCATAGAATTTATAAAAGGCTCTACTAATGGTAGTCTGCTCCAAGTACGTTTTATTTTCTTCACAGATTTTATTTATTATTTTCTTTTCCCTTTTCTTCTTCAATTGCCATGCCAAATATTTCCCAGGTTTATTAGCACCCTCAAACGCTTTTTGATTCAGTCTTTTAATGTTCCACTCCAATTCTTTATTACTCATTGCTGTTAGCTGTTCTTGAAGAATTTTGATTTCCTGGTATATTTTCTTTTTTCCTGGTCTCTTTTTTAACTGTGCTTCTTTGGCTTTTATTTTCTCCTCAATCTCTTGTCTTTTCTCCTCTTTCTTTTTCCTTGCTCTGCCATTTAAGTCCATTAGTATGCCCCTTACAACCGCCTTATACGCATCCCAAACTTTGTTGGTTGGTACTTCTTTATTCACGTTGTATTGTATGAAAAACTTTGTCTCTCTTCTCAATATTTCCATGTTCTCTCTTTCCTGTAACAAGTCCTCATTTATTCTCCAGGCTTTCCTTTTTCTCCCTTTTCCAAATTTCCACATAATTGGGTTGTGATCTGAGCCTACCATCGGCATTATTTCTACCTCCTTAGTCCATAACGCTAAGTCTTTTGAGGCCCAGATCATATCAATTCTTGATAATGTAAGATGCCTTGCAGAATAAAAAGTAAACTGTCTGGTTTTAGGATATTCTCTCCTCCATACATCTTCGAGAGTCTCTTGTTGAATCAACTCAAAAAAAAGCTTTGGCAATAATCCTCTTTTCTTTTGTGCTGTTGTAGTCTTTTTGTCTAGTTCCAAATCTGTCACTCCATTGAAGTCTCCAGCAAGAATTATCTGGTCATATGCAAGATCGTCTAAATGCTTCCTTAAATCCTCAAAGAAGCTTTCCTTTGCACTGTTAGGTGCATAAAGTCCGACTACCAACACTCTCTTTAAATTCCAATTACATTCCACTGCTACAAATCTAGCTTCCACATCTCTCATAACAAATTTTGGCTGCAGCTCCTCTTTTATGTACAACACCACTCCTCTTTTTTTCTTGTTGGAGGCCGCTACAAATTCTTTGCCCAATTTTCCAGATTTTAAGTATTTTACATCCTGTTTTCTAATATGGGTCTCCTGCAAACAAACAACATCACATTTTTGTTTTAGTAGCCAATGAAAAATATTTTTCCTCTTATTCGGTGAGTTTAGTCCATTTACATTCCAAGATAATACTTTACACTCCATATTCATAGTTTTGTTGGTAAGTCTTTTTCATTGTCCTTAATAAATCGCTCCATCTCCCGCTCAGATCTGATGCGTTTTTTTGCCCCTCCAAACTCAAAGGACACTCCTTCCGGTAGCTCCCATCTGTACCTGATATTCATGTCCTTCAAAGTCTGAATTAGCACTTTATATTTTTTCCGGTCCAATAACACTGATCTGGGCAGTTCCTTCATTATGATAATCGTCTTGCCATCAATCTCCAATGGATCTTGAAACTGTTTTGTCACAATCCTCTCTTTCATGTTTCTAGTTGTAAACTGCACAATCACATCCCTTGGTAATTTCCTCTGGGTTGCAATTCTCGAGTTCACACGGTACGCCACATCTAGGATAGCCACAACTTCCTCCTCCTCCTTCCCCAGGTATTCAGCCAACACCTCAGTCATCTGTTCTTGCGCTGACTTCCCTTCCACTTCTGGCAGACCACGAAAACGAAGCTGCTTCTCCATGTGTTTAGTTTCTGCAACTGACATCCTCCCCTTCACCAGTCTCATCTCCGTTTGTTGCGTGTCTATTAAATTCTCCATCGCGTCTTCTACTGTTTTAACTCTCTGCTGCGTTCCTTGTAATTCACTACTAATCGTTTCCATACCTTTTTTCACTTCTGACAGCTCTGACTTTACTGTCTGTGTGACCTCTTTAACCTCCTTAATAAGCTCCAATTTCGTGTCCTTAAGTTCTTTAATCATGTCTACAAGTTTTTTGTCCAGATTTTTATCCAGATTTTCTATTGCCGATTGCCACTCTTTTTTCGACATCGTGGGGCTTGCTTTAGCTCGCTCCCACGAATCTGCTCTCTTCCTTAACTCCGTGGCGTATAGTTAAACGTTTTTCTTTTTTCAAATGTCCTGATCTTTGCCAAAATTAAATTTTAAAGTGTCCAAAATGTCGGGCGTCTTTTCTCTATGATTTCTCTATGTTGTTGTAATCCAAAATGGCCTACTTCCTCTTCCACTGAAGCCGCGACCCTTCCCCTTTCAAAAATGGCGATTCCCTACTTCCTGTCCTTCAGCAAGGGCCGCTTCTCTCCAGCCACTCTATTGTTGTTACGCACTTCCTGTCTCCCGTCTTCCCCCAGCAGGTCTCGCGATGGTGTCTTTTTCCCACAGCTCCAAAACCACAGGTATTCAAAACAATAGTCCGATTTCTGTAATAACTTCTTTAAACTTAGTCTCTTTTAAAATACAACTCCTGCCGAGTCTTCACCTCCTTTTCACTAGTCTGTTGCAGTTTAAAAATCTACTTTCTTTCCTCTCTGTTTTTGTCAATCTGTCCCGTTTCAAAAGATAGCGATCTTTACCTTCTCTTCACCTTTCTCGGGTTGTAATCGCTGTTTCGATCTTAAATTCTCCTCTCAGCTTCCTTCCCCAATCGAAGCTTGGGTATGTAGGTCTTATGCCAGCCGAATTGGCCCCAAAACTGCCGCAGAGATTATAGCCGACCCGTCGCAAGGTGGGACCTCAAGGATCGGGGGGGGAGACTCGTTGGGTAGAGCCCCCCCTCGTCCGAGATCTAACTCACCCTAGGGTCTTGAGCGTTCTTTGCCTGCTCCCCGCCTGAGAGCAGTCGGCCGCGGGCTATTTTCACCCCTCTGGCCGGTTAAAACGGCAGTCCGGTCAGCTCCGCGAATGGAGCTGCGTTAGACCTCCATGAATCCCAAACCGGAAGTCCCCCAAACCGGAAGTCCAGTAATTCCTAGGCAATGTCATTGGATTGAGTGGGCTCATAGGAAGCAAATCGCAAAAGGTTTGCTTTGCGCTGGGGAGCGGCAGGTGGCATGGTGCCATTGGCACCAGCATCGCCATCCTGTTCTGTATGTTTTTAGGTACAATGCAAGGAAATTCTGGCAACATCCATATGCGTGTGTACACAGGGGGTTGAGGAGAGGGAGGTTTCCTTCAGCCCCTGGCTGCTACATGCAGATTAGAGTGAAAACTGGAAATAAAAAGCAATTATTAAAGGAAAGCCGCACTGAGGAGGTCCCAGGAATGCGGAGCTGGTTCATGCCCATTCAGTGGCCTTCTGCTGCTAATGTCCTTTGCTTAGGTGACAGTGCCACCATTGTGACTAAAGAAGCCCTCCAAAGATAGGAGGTCGAGGAGCACCAGGAGGAATTTCCTCTTACCCAGAAAACTCTGTCTTTTGGAGCTTTTCTGATTAAAATTTTTAACCCGAAATTAAATGACGGGGATTTAGCAGGCATGTGTATTGCACACACACCCAAGTCTTTCCAGCTCAATATGCCATGTGGAAGGACCAATCTAGTCATATTTTTTAGTTTTCTGACACACCAAGGGGACTCTCTCATTCAGTTCTGCCTGCCATTTGGTCTTCTTCATTTTCTTTCCATTCTGGTTGAACAGTTTTAGTTGGAAAGGGAGACTGGCAGCCTGCAACCTGTCCAGTCTCTCACTTTTACTAGTAAAGAATAGGGGGGAAAGAGGGCTGTCCTCCCTCTACTTCCCTTCCAGGGAAGGAAAAACCAACAGGTTGCCCTCCCTTTTGGTGCGCTTTTATGCATAGTGCAAGGACAGTCCAGTGGCCAATGGGTTTAAAGAGGGAGTCTTGGGCTGCTGTAAAGCAGATCCAGGTGAGGAGGATTCGCTCACCCCTTGTCATGAAAATGAAACTAGAAGGTACAAGGATTAACAGCAGGACTCAAAGATAATAATTTATTGGCTTTGTCACTACCATAAATAAGCAATTTTTTATTATTATTTTGCTGCACAGTGCTGGTTGCCAATGGAGAGCTTTCTTGCTTGCACACCATGCTGGTATGTCATGCCAGCGCTGCTTTGCCAGTAAGTTTCCTGGCATTGTGTGCTCCTGGCTGCCAACACTCACCTTTGAGGTCCATTGTTGTGTGAGTTTTCATGTGCTTTAGAAGAAACTCATTGGCTTGATGGGGTTTTGGAAGATGCAGTTTGGGGGGTATATGTTTTTTGGTTACGTGCAAATAAAAGGTTGTTTCCCCAACTTTCCCCCCGTAGAAAGAAGTGTGTACACAGCTGCCAACATTTGCCTTGATGCTCACCTTCCCCAAGCATTCCTCAGGGTTCATAAAAAATGGAATCCCATTGTTGTGTCCTCTCAAACTCAGTGAGCCGAAGGTTTAGAGGGAGTTTTCTGTGCAATTTTGGTGCAGTTACATCCAAAACCAGCTGCCCCAGAGCCTTGTTTGCCCACCCCTTGAAAAGAACAGTATGCATTTGTACATGCATGGCAATGCACATGCAAAGGGCTGAAACGCATTAAAAAAATAACCAAATGGATTAGATCTGAGCCGGTACGTCCCCATCCAGAAAAAACAGTAATGAATGGAATTATTCTGGAACCCTGCCCGGAACTGAAACCAAAATGGAAATTTTCTTGGTTCACACCCCTATGAATTACCTCTCTCATGCTTTACCTGGCTTTAAAAGATAATGGGAATGGTATGTCAAAATTATAAACCTGTTTAATACTGAGTTAGAACATTGGCATTATCGTTTATTCTGGCTGGGAGGCACTCTTAAGGTTCTCAAGCAGAGAATGATCTTTGTCTGTATGTGCCATCTTGAGATTCTTTAACAAGAGCTGCTGGGGGGAATTGAACCTGGAACATTTTGCATTGCAAAGCCTGTGCTCTACACTGAGACATGGCCCTTGCTGCATGTGAAGAGACATATTGAAGGCTCTTACCTAAACACTTCTCGGCCCCTATCCTGTCACTCAGTCTTCTATTTTCCAAACTTCTCCTGTCTTTCTCAGGTGTTTCCTAACTCAGGCCACCTCAAGAATAAGGTGGGGGAGGCTTGCAGACAGGCAGATGAAAGACTGATCTCTTCCTTACATGCTCTCTACTGCTATTACCATGTTTCCTGTCTTTCCGGGAAAGGCAAGAAACCTTGTCCATATCTTGAATGCCTTAGCCAGTTCTGAACAGGCATGGCACTTATCCATACTTCCTGTTCTACTCCTCATCTGTTTCTCATAATCTCTGACTAGGAAGCATGGAATGGGGAAGAGGTTGGCAAATGGGCTGTGGGACAGTAGCTGCCAACACTTAATGCAGGAATTATGGTTAAGCTCTTCTGTTAACTCATGCAAAGGTATTGGTTTATATTATGTTAACTCATGCAAACATATTCCGTCCTACATGCTCTTGTACAAGATAAGGCATCTGGGATCTAGACTTCATTTATCAGTTTTCTTTGAGGGAAAAAATTAATGCATTGCAGTTTTCTTATTCTATTTGAATATATCTTTAGAGATGAGATTCATGCAAAAAAGATGCCTTTAATGGTGCAAAAATATATCTTCTTTGGAAGCTCCTCACAAAGGGTGATTTTACCTATTCTTCCTTCCCCCGAATATCCTTTCATCTTGTGTTTATTCCATATAAGCGCCATCCAACTGATCCCAAGTGTCCCCATAGTGGGCAGTAATTGTTATTGCAATACTTAACATGGTATCTTTTTCATACATTTGGAAGAAATATTGTTGGTCATTGATGAATGTTTCCTCTTCTTTTCTTTGAATGAAATGCAGACAGCTTTAAAAGCCATGACTTCAGTAGATTGCTTAAATAATGAATATTCTAATTCAGTAGTTGGTGGGGGTGGGAAATGCTTAATATTACACTTCAGGGAGTGATTGAGAAACAAGCGCTGGCATCATTTATCACTTAACTTTCCCTATAGCAAGCTACTGGACATTTCTGCTTTAGACCCTTTATCTTCATTGTTATTAGATGTTGATTGAAGGGGATACTTTCCCACATTCTAATTAAACCATTTTTAACCTCCTGCTCTGTAGGCATGGAAGCTTGGAAAGCAAAATGATTACCGACTGCTGTGGAGGCCTAATCGATAAACTGTTATTCATTTGTCATGGTTTTTTATAATCCAAATGAAATGCTCATTATATATATTACAGAGCAAATAAAACATCCAGTATGTAAAAATGTCAAGGTACAAGGGCAGAAACACTTATTACTGCTGCTGTCATTTAGTGGAAAGATGGGACAAAGTGGTTTCCTATTCAAAGTCTTGGGCGGCGCGTTATTTATTGCATGGAAATGTGGGCCTCTGCACAAGTGCATGCTGATGACAACTCTCCAAGTCATAATTAACCACCATGGACATATAGCCATGGAGAGAACCGCATTGTTCACTATCATGACTGGAAGAATTTTACTACATGTCCTGGGCTCTTAGACAGCTCACAGAGCAATGGTAAAAATTTTCTCACCCCAAGAATTGTTCCAATAAATACCCTGTTTGCTCTATGTTTGTAAGCTGAGTGTGGAATTTTATCCATTAATATTAAATCTAATTTTAAAAGTCTTGCTAGTGGAACCAATCTTTACCTGTGGAGCCAATGTCCTTTTAAAGCAGTCTTCAGAATCTCCACTAGAAGAGGAGCTCATCATGATCAACGTAAAGGGACAGAGAAATGCATCCCCTTGGGTTTCAAATTGTGCTTTAACCCTGAGGTTTATACTCTAGTCTTATGAGCAGATGGGCAGTAGCAGCCAAGTTTCCTATACAATGTGTAACCATTAGACAGTGTTTCAACTTTAGTCTGGGCAAACATTACCTGCATTGAGAAATGGTTCCTTTCATGTAAGTAGATTGTGAGTTATCTTAGAAAAACCTGTATTGATAGGATGGGTACAAATCTGAATCCAGCAATGTAGATATGAAGATGTAAATGGACTTAATGCAATTCCTCTTGTGCAAGATTTCATACAAGCGATAGTGCCCAGAAACTGGTTGTGCAAGATCTTGTGCAAAAGGAAATGAAAATGGGGATTTAATAAGTTTAACAATGCAAGTTTCTACCATAGTCTTTGTCTTGTGTTCCTGCTTGCCCAAGAGCTCCAGCAAAAGCACAAACATTGCACTGGATCCAACCCATAGTATTTTGTTTGAGTTGCACATGCATCCTAGATAATGCCTCAGAACATCTTGTGAGCCATAACAAACAGCCTGTTGAATTCTTAGTTTGTGGTAACTGAGAAGCATTCCAGGTGATCGGCTTTCATGACAGATCTGTAGGAAAGCCATCCTTGGAAAAACCTTATCACCTTTTTGTAGGAACCTCATCACACTCTTTGTCATCCTACATTCTTTACATAGCATCAAAAGTGAGATCAAAATTAACCATTGAAGATAATACAGAAAATAATTTTGGGGTGTCATCCAGACAGAGTGCACAAATCTTATATGTGTAATTAAATCCCATTTATTTCAGTGGGACTAGGGTATAATATGGCTTCTTCAGGACATTGCCTTCCAAACAATCAGTCAGGTATGAGTCTGAGACCAGTGTGAGAACTTGAAATAAATGGATGCTTAGGGTGGGTGGAAAGCAGCAGAGATTGATTTCTCTGTTTCCAGATCCCATGCTAAAGTCAAACCATGTTAAAGTCAAGGTTCCCTTATCAGGTGTTAATAGTTACATTAAGAACAAATGGAATGTCATGTTGTATTCACCCTGCTTGAGAAGTCTTGTGAGATAAAGGCAGGAAAGAGGTTTAAGATTGCAGCTGCTTGGATTCTCAGTTGTTTAGACTCAGGTCATACAAATCTGAAACAAAATAAATGCAGACTTTAACTTTACATCTGTGCCACACATTGGCTGTTTCCACATGGCTTACCTTTTGCCGGAACACAGCGTCTTCATGCGCGAAATCGCACCAGGAAGACACTGTTATCGTGTGATTTCGCACGAGAACATGCTGTGTTCCGGCAAAAGGTAAGCCGTGTGGAAACGGCCATTATGTTATATTAACAGAGATGGTTTAATTGGTTGAATTCATGAAGATAGGCAATTAGTTTAGAGGGCTAAATTGCTTTTTAAAGGCTATGTAACATCATTAGGCTGACCCAGGCTTCCAGAGTTCACTCATTTGTATTATAAACAGTTGATATGCAAATACCCCTTCCCAAAAAATGAACTGTGCTGAAAAACTGAAAAAAAGTCTGGAGTGAGGGAAACCAGACAAGATAAAATGGAAAATTCTTGTTAAACTTAACAGCTGAACTGCTGAGAAGGCACTTGCAGAACTGATAATAACTAAGAGCCTTATGTCTGAGATTCCACAACCCCCCTCCACTCCAAATCAATGCAGGTTTTTCTAAGATAACTTTGCAATCTTGTATTTTGAAAGGAACCATTTATCAACTGAAGTAGGCCTTAGAGGGGAAGGTTATAATTGCTTCAAAGTGATTCTAGCAATAATAGTCATGTTTCTACAGACAGACAATGAGCCCACAGAACTCTGCCTGATTTGTAGTGGCCTCCTGTAGTGGGGAGCCATTAATGTGCACAAAAGAGGAATACTAGGCCCATGGTAGAATTTTTGACCAGAGAGCAAGGTCAGAGACAACTGAACAGGGTCATAACAGGCAAGTAATGAACAATCTCTGACCTGATAATATAACATTAGGTTGGATGAAAATACAGCTTAGCCAACCAGTTTTGGATAGATGTAAAGTTGCCAACTTCCAGGTGGGGCCTAGATAGACCCCCAACGGGAGTGGAGGATTTCCCAATCCCAGCCTCTGCCCCCCCCCACTGCCTCTTACTTGGCTGGCAGGGGGTAGGAAAGATGCAGGAAATGGGCCCTTTGTTGTTGTGCCAGGAATAATGTTGTTCCCGATGCAACAGTGAAGGGTCTGGAGCATGTAAACTCTTCATGCACTTGCATGGTGCGTGTCCCCCTCACCCAAGTGCATCCCACCAAGATACACCCCATCCCCTGACTTGAGCTCTGGGTGACCTGGCAACCCTAGGCCTGGAAACTGGGAATTACAGCTGACCTCCAGACCACAGAGATAAGTTTCCCTGGAAAAAATGGCTGCCTATGATATCGTGCTGAGGTCCCTCGTCTCCCCAAACTCCACTTTTCCCTGGCTTCACCCTCCCAAATCTCCAGGGCTTTCCCAACCCAAAGCTGTCAACCTTAGATAATTTGAATATTATCTCTGTTTTCAACAGTTTTTCAGTAACATTCATACACACTCAGGGATTTGCCAGGTAAATCTTAAATGACATTCCAGATAATCTCCACAGTCTTAACTGAATATTCTTCAAAATCCCTGAGTGAACCCAAATGAAAATCTCCACAGCCTCAGCTAAAAGAAGAATGCAGTGCCTGGCAATCCGTGAAGGCATATACCTCTCAGTCTTTCAAACCCAAAACTGTGCTGTACCTTGTCTATGCCTAAGTTGTCTACTTTTTTCAATGAAAAGTTTCACTTTGTGGACAGAGAAATTTCCAATGAAAAACAAATCAAAACAGCCAAATATTCAGCCCCTGAAAGGAACACAATGGGGAGGGCACTAAAAGGTTGCCAGTTATTAAATATTAGTTGTTCAGTTCTCGCCATGTATAATGTATAATGTTTGTATCAATTGCATTCATGCACATTCCTCACATTTCCCCTTTCCACTGGCAGAGTTAATTAATAACATAAGGACTCTCTCTGCTTGTGAGCTGATTGGTGAATGTTGTTAAGGAAAACAAGATGCTAACTTGTTAGGTGATACCAGTGCTTGTTTGTTGATGCTGCAAGGTACAAACCGAAATGAAACACACAAAATTTTTGGTGGGAGGAACTTGTTACAATTTGGTTTCCCAGACTGTGTACAGCATTCCAGAAGCTATTTTAACAAAATGAAACAGCAATTTTTGGGTATATTTCTGGCTCGTTTGTTTCATTTTGCACACCGCTAGTTATACCCTTCTAAGTCCAATTGATTTAGAAGGATACAGCTCTGTTTAGGATTGCACTGTAAACCTGCTATTTAATTGACATAATTGAAATGCCACATTTATTGTTGAGGATGTTGTGATAATTTTTGTTCATGGTTGCACATTTTAGTTCTAGTGGCTGTATTTCTGTAACATAATTTCACAACATACATCATAAAGTGATATATACTTTTCTTATGGTTCAGTGTACCATGTAGGAGTTTGGATGTTTTATTATTTTCAGACGGATTGCAAATCTATACTGATGTCCCTCATATTCAGACTCTTAGGAGTGTTGCAGTCAAGCTGAATCTGCAATGCCAAAGAGGTTATAGATGGTATAGATTCTACTACGTTTTACCATGCCGTATTGCAGATGCCAAGAAGTTATAGGTATTGTGTTTCAATGAACTTAGTTGACACTCAGGTTTTTTAAACAGTATTGAAAGGAAGATTAAATTTTTCCCAATTGAGACACATGCACAAGACACCTTTTGGCTTTCTTTGATTTTTTTATTTAAACATTGCCAATATGTCTCCTAGGCTGGGAACTTTGTAGCTTACATGTACAGAACTCCTGCTGAAGTCAATATATAACTGACTCCTTTGTGCTAATAGTAGTTTTTTAATTCTTACCACTTTGCTGACTGCCTATCTAAGCTTGTGTATTAATGTATCTTAAGCTGACCCATATATGCCTATACGCCTCTGACCCATAAACTATATTTCTGCTCTTATGTTTCACAACCTATACTGGCTTTGGCCAAGTTTTTCTCCACTGTATTTTCCTTAATGAAATAAAGACTCTTCATCCACTGCTCAAGATCATTAGCTCAAAGGAGCTTGAAAGAAAGTTTCCCAGCCCATATTCAATAATAATTATATTTAATCTTTACACAGTACTTTCAGTTGTTCAAAGCACTTGACGTACATTATTGCATAAATATATCTTACAACAGTCCTATAAAGTAGGACAGTATTATCTGGAAGCTGCCCAGATTTAGTCTGAGAAGGAAGCCAAGCATTAAAGTTAAGTCTCTGCTATTCACATTTAGTAGAACTGACAAGTCTGCTTCAGCTGTAATTGGTAATGAGCCATGTAATTATATAGCCTTCTTGGTAGAAATGCAGCTATATTCATTAAATACATCCCCATTTTTCCCCCTCAGTACACTCACCAATGAACCTTGGATTTCAATGGTAAATTTCAGTGAGAAGAACGTAATAGTTCCTTCACAGTGCTAATTCAAAAACCAGTATGTGATCACTTTTAGGTGGGGAAGTTATTGAAGTTCATTACAATGCTGGGTTCAAAAGTTGAGGGTTTTTTATTTATTATATTTGTTAACAAAATCTAATCTTATGATTACACCTCATGGCTCTGCCACACTCAAGATGAAATTTTGCTTATCCTTTTCATCAAACGTATTTAAAAATTATAGAAATATTGCAGGTGATGCTTACTTTTGTGTTAGTTGAATATAAATGCTACAAAAATGGCATATAACAAGGTTAAAATGGCAGAAAATGCCATAAAAAACAAAGGAAAACAAGAAAATCACCACAGGAGATAGGTGGTTCAAAATTGGTCTTCCCCGATATATACAAAAATTAAAAGAAATGGGAGAAGTACATATTCATACATTCTTTTTTTGTTGGTTTGCCTAATATCATTTTTACCCAGATGTGGATAGCCCAATCTTGTCAGAACTTGGAAGCTAAACAGGGTTAGCATTGGTGAGTACTTGAATAAGAGACCACTGGGGAAGTCAAGCGTCCCTATGCAGAGGCAGGCAATGGCAAACCACCTCTGTTCATCTTTTGTGCTGAAAACCCTATAGTGTTGCCATAAATCCACTATGGCTTGATGACATTTTAGATTGCACACAATATCTTTTTAATGGGAGGGAAGGCAGCACAGTATAGCCACATCTCTTGAGAACTTGGAAACTAAGCAGGGTTGGTACTTGGATGGGGGACTGCCAAGGAAGACTCTGCAAAGGAAGGCAATTACAAACCACCCTTGCTTCTCATTTGCTTTGAAAGCCCCTTGCTGTGGTTGCCATATGTCTATTGCAACTTGACAGCACATATATAAGTAGTATTTTCTATTACAACGGGTACTTCAGCACTTCAGTGGGGCCGTTTAGCACTACACAGTCAACATTCTTTCACAATGTGAAATTCTAAATACAGTGCCATACAGAAACTGTTTCTTAAAATATTCCCAAGCCCACTATACGCTGTAAATGAGTAAGAGGATAGAACAACACTCATGGGCATATCCGGCCCAACAGGATTCTTTCCTGATTTTTTTCTTACCTAGCACACATTGGGAAAAAGTGCCAAAACATAATGTAACTTCACTATGTTTAGCATTGTTTAGGTGTAATTATACCTCAGTGTCTTGACAAAGGGACAGGGACTGTTTGACTGTTCTACCAGGTACTATTGATGTAGATCTGTCCCTACTAGGTAGCTTCTGTATCATTAAAGATGTTACATTTAATACTTGTGCTTTGTTTCAGAAACGTTTCATCTCTGTGTTTGGATTTATGCTTTTTCCAAATTTCTACAACCCATAACGTATTGTATTTGTTCAATGAAGGTTCCTAACTGTTGATCTAAATGACATGCACTGTGTAATCTGACTTAGGTTCTAACGAGAAAGGCATAATATAAATTAATAAGCAAACACATAAATACATTTATTAAAATTAATTAAAAATTAATTTGTCCTGCATTGCTTGAAAATATGATTTTTGTTGCAAAAGTGGTGAATGAGATGTAGAAGATGTTATGGGAAAAGGAGAAACAGTAGGAAATGCTAGTGGTGCACTCAGATACTGCAGAACAGAAGTAAAGAGGCGTAAATAAATAAAGGCACTATCGCATCAATGCTTTGATCAAAGAACAAGAGCACTATGTCTACACTTTAGTCTACACTTGCAAGGATTGTGTTGAAATCCAACTTGAAGTGTGTGGGGGGGGAGGGGGGGAATCACCGCAAATGATTTTTAATTTTTTTTAATCTTATTTAGAAAAATGTTATGCCACCTCTCCAGGGAACCTACCTGAGGTGGCTTACAAAATAAAACATTATGCTGGATGGGCAAAGGACCTGCCTCTTCATGACAATTCCCTGTATGCCTGTTTAGTGTTTGAACAGAGAAGGTAACAGCTAATAAGGGCCCATAGATAACTGAAGTTTCCAAGTTCTCAAGAGATGTGGCTATACTGTGCTGCCTTCCCTCCCATTAAAAAGATATTGTGTGCAATCTAAAATGTCATCAAGCCATAGTGGATTTATGGCAACACTATAGGGTTGTCCCAACTATAGGGTTGAGACACTGGGACTTCAGTTCCCAGGAAAACTTGCGAAAACAATCAAGTGTTGTCCACGTGAAAAAAGTCACTTGTAGCTTGGGTCTCAGAGTCTGATTTTCAGGAGCAGCAGGCTAAGTTAGTGGAATCTCCAGGATCAGCTCTGGGAACCAACGGCAGGTGCTGGGGGCAAGAAATGCAAATTGTCATTACTCTGAGTGATGTCACTTTTGGGGTGATGTCACTTCTTTGTGCCGGAAGTGACATCATGCTATTGGAGTGATGATGATTTTCCTTGCATTTCCCCTGCCCTACTGAGCAGCAACAAGGTTGTGGGTTGTCAGTGGGAGGTCTTCCACTGTAGCAGGAGATCTGGTAGCCCTCTTTGGAAGTAACATTTTATGGATTCTCTAGGATAACTGAATAAATAGTGTCTATTATGAAGAAGTTGGACAGTGTAGAAAAATCTGAAGTCTCTTCTAAAATGTGTGCTATTTCTCTCATTCTGTCTTTAGAAATTCTGTCTTAATTTATCATATAGAAGCTATCAGTGGTTTTTTAAAACCTACTTAATGAAGGAGAGAGAACTTTTAGACAGCTGTATCATGTCTACTTGAAAACAGCGTCACAGTTATCCCAAGGTACAGACATTTTAGAACCTGCACAGCTGCATTCAGGTTAAAGTTAATTACTGCAAATACTTCAAGGAATTATGTTGTTTATAAAGCTGAAGAAAAGCAGTCATGTGAAGCTAGCTTCAGCAGTAATGGAGCAAATCCTGGCAAGAAAAGTATTAAGAAGACTATTTATTAAAAAAGAAATAATTTTGAAAGACATCTAGAAAGGAAGAGTGCAAAAGAGAGCCAGAAATTAAATTCCTATGATTTCCTGAGCTATGGGATGAATCACAGTGGGTGCCTGTACAGATGATAAACGTTTTGAGGCCGTAGGCGTAACTCGCATCTACCCATCCTTTGTGTAACAGTGGTCTTCCACAATTCTGTAATGTAGAAGGATCTCTGTATTTATACATTTTAAACATTGCTATAAAGAGCAGCAGGCTGAAGGTTTAGGAATAATGTATTTATGGCTGTTAGGGCCAGTGATGCTGCTGTCTCAGCCCCTTCAAGAATTAAAATAAGGTGCAGGATGTCAGCGCATTGAATTGACTAGCCTACAGAGGAAGGCTGTGGTGAAATTATAAAAGGGACTTATTATAAAAAGCACAAAACACTGCCTGGAAAGGCAGAAGAAATGCCAACCCCAGCTGGAGTTGGAAAATTACCAGTTTTGTCAGATTGACTAGCTGCCCTTCCACACGCTGGAGAAGCACTTAAATGAAATAAAGAAGTCTTCCAGGAGTTCCTGCTTTATCGCATCAACGACTTTCCCAGTCAGAGCTATTCAATTAACCTAATAGCTCTCCCCATCCAGCAATTGCTGGGTCATCAAATCTACCTCAGGTAGAGCCATTGAGCCTCTCCTAACTTATTGTCCAAACCTTTGGACAAGCCATCAAGCCATTGTCTTTGAGGCAAGGCCTCAGTCTGCCCCAGAGTATGTTTTGCGCTATAATTAGCATGTCCTCAGGCATGTGCAGTGTGTGTGTTCTAGGACCCATCCATGCACCCTCAAATTACATCTGAGCTATCCCTTTTCTGGGAAGTGCATCTTCTCCTTCTTCAAGACTGGTAAATATAACCCCATCCCAACAACTCTATCCAAATTTCCTCCCTATTTTCTAGCTAGCCTTGTATGGGTGCTGCGTGTGTTCTTGCTGGATTCCCTTTTATTGCTCTGTTAATAAAGAAACCTTTCCTTTAGAACACTCCCTGTTAATTTAAGAGCTAAGGTAACAATCCTGGTATATATTGGTAGAGATCCCAGTTACCTCCTCTTGCTGCATCTCCTTGAATGATAATTCCCTCAGCTCACAAGGAGACCCCTATTTGGGTAACAGTAGCAGGTGTGTATTCCACACTTACATACCACTAATAAAGAACTCCTGCTCACCCACACCAATTTAGCAAATATGGCCCTGTGCTGCAGAAAAGTATGTTTCATTTATGTGACAATCTATACATCTGTATTTTTGTTTACCTTGCAGATTTATTTTAATGATGTTCAAAGTCTTGCATTTAACCTAGGGATGTGTAATTTGGTATTCCCCAATAGAAAATATACCTGAATAATACATCATCAGTATTATTTGGGTTTATTTGGCAAGCCTGGATAATTCCAGATATATATTCACCAGATACTGGATTCCTGAATATATCTGAATCAATCATGTTTATCCAGGAATCACTGCACTGGCAATTTTAAAGCTGGCTGGCTTCTCTCTTCTTTCTTTAGCTCCACCCCTCCTCCTCAGCAGTGGAGAGGGAGAGGAAGTGAGTGACTGACCAATGGGATGTGGCACTGGAGAAACTCTGGTTGTTTGACCAATCACAGGAATTCTTTGATGGGAGTGCCTTTTTCAAATTTTTGCAAGAACATGAAAGCAGTCCTGGCTCAGAGCAGACTCCAGTTTGAGTGAGATTTCAGAAGAGTGTGCTGTGAGTGCTCTTATCCTCTGGCTGCTCAGGGGGTCTCCTTCTTGGATTCACCACTGCCTTTTGTCTCTGTGCTTTGGATTAATGCAGCTGTCTGACTGCAGGACCACCAGAGGATCAGAGCTAACCCCTCTGGTAGGAGAGATTTTTGGAAAGAAAATGCACACAGGGTGATAGTCAACTCTTCCCTCCCACCCATCTATGGGGCACTTTAAATCTTCTTGTCCCACCAATGTTTTATATGAATTTGGCACAAACTTGTTTTGATTCTTTAATTCTACACGTTGAGGGAGTCTAACTGAAGTGGTATCTGTTTTTATATTTCTGAACCAGAAAAATGCCCTGTTCCTGCTACGGACTTTGAGGACTGGTCAGTTTCTTCAGTTGATTGCTGAGGAAACTTACAAGGGTTATTTTTTTTTGTATTTTAAAAATTGCAACGATGTTATAATGTTGCTGTTTAATAGTTTTATAAAACAAAACTTCCAAAAGTACTGAAAAGTACAGGAAAAACAGGTGAAAACTAAAATTTCAAGTGGGATCCAGGGCTGTCTGTAGAGGGTTTTTTAAAAAGCTGTATTGCAGAATCCACATCCCCCTTAGTTGCAATGTTTTTTTTTTTCTTTAAGGCACCAATGTTGCAACATTGCTATTCATTTTTTAAATACTAGGAAAAAACTTCATTGATTGTTGTTCCACCAATCAAGATGCAAGGGAATAAAGGGGAAGATGAAAGGCAGGGCCAGGGCCAGGCTTCACACCAAAGAAAGCATCCTACACTTAAAAAAAAACTCCAGTGTTACTTTGCTGGGGGAAAAAGCATCAGGGTATGTGTGCAGGGAAAAAAGCTTGAGAAAACCCAGGGAATGATTGATTCTGTGTCCATTGCAGCCTTTCTCCTTGCAGTATGCAAAGAAGTCTGGAAAGCAGTTTGAAAGCTGAATCAGCATATTTTGACCATGTGTGCAGAAGTCTGGAGAGAAATCGATGCAGTATGGGGCCAGAACCAATGAACGACATAAATAAATAAAAATAAAATAAATAAAATAAAAGCCCTGGGCAGAAAAGACCGATATGTTTATACTGCCTGCTCTTACAACATAGAACACTACCATCATTAATCATCTAAAAGTACTAGAAAACCTGCACTTAGTGATATCACTCAGTACATATGGCATCCCATTAATAGAGAGGTATGAATTGCAAGAACGATCTTATGTGTTTATTTATAAACTTCAAAAACAATGGGTATTGTGTACCCAAGAAAGAACAGTTTCACTGAATTCAGTAAGCCAAGTGATCTGGTCATGAGCCCTTGAAAAAATAAATGTGAAGGCAACTCTCATGTAAGCTTGGTCCATAACTGCATTAGAGGCAAGCAACAAGCGTTTCATATATAAAATACTACTGACAATTTATTTACCCGACAATAAAAATAAAGCTGAAATTAAACATTTCAAAGTACCACTGAGGCTGATAGGAAAGATTTAAGCAAGCAGTTAATTCACTTATTGAAATCGATTGATTGATTGATTGATTGATTGATTGATTGATTGATTGATTGATTGATTGATTGATTGATTGATTGATTGATTGATTGATTGATTGATTTTTAAAAATCTGCTCTCCCTGTAAATTGGCTCCAACCGGATTACAACATGAATAAATAAAAACAGTGTTTAAAATCTTAAAATACAGTAGCAGTACATTTGGGCGGCAACCCAAGTTGCTCAACCCTCATCCAAAAGCATTCCATGAGGTGGGAAAGGGCAGAATATATGTCATATATATGACACTTAGATGTGCTTAATTTGGTTGAACTGTGCCCATTATCTAGATGAATCAATCAAAAGCGGCCACATGTGGATTTGCGTGGTTAGGTTACTTTCTTGTCAAACTATAATAACATCTCTGTTCTTCAAAACAGAGCATGGCAGAGATACAGCTCCTTTGGCATTAGTGCGTGGCTACAAGTCTAAATGAGAATGTGATGCATTATTTCACTGATTTGACTCTTGTTGTTGCTATATTGGGTCTGAAGTGGTAGATCTGCCATTTTTGCATTAAGGACAATGAAAGGCAACATGCTGTTGTAATTTAATGCTTAGTAATGGATGTTCTAAATCGTAATGATTTTTAATTTAGAAACTAAATGGAATGACTGCAGCTTAAGAATGGAAGGAACATTGCTGTTCAAAATATGAACTCCACAGTCTGAGTACTTGTTTATAAACTGATTACATGACTCAAAGGAATCTACTGCACTGCATATCAGCAGCATGATATCATTTCCATTTCATGACCTTTATTTGCCTATTTAAAAGGATAGAGTCTGATAAAAATTTAATATTAGGATTTTGCCTCCCTTAGCATATACATGAATAGAATGTGTCACTTAGATATTGTAGGGTTTTTTATTTTCTTTTTTTGCAAAACTACAATAGCTCAGCTCTAATCAAAGGTAAGAAAATGTATTGTGTGTTATCATCCGCATGATGGGACACATTAAATAGTATCCATTTGAATGCAGTAGAGTTTCAAGACCAGGAATGAGAATCTCTCTCAGCTGCTTTAAGGAAAGAAGCTCCACAAAGCCAAACATTGAGTAGCATTTGAATGGAAAATACCTGTGGCAGTGCATCTCTCATCCTTGTCCCCCTGCAAGAAAGGAAAATCAATTATACAGCAGGAAAAAAGTTCTGTTAAATATTTTAGATTCTGGCTAGCTGGAAACTGGATAAAGTTTCATCTTAAAAACAAAACAAGATTTTGTGCAATTAATTGTAGCCATCATCTGAAAACCATCCATATGGCAAACAGTTCAGCCCAAACAGTTCAGCCCTCTTTTAGATCCCATTGATTTCAGCTGGTGAGTTAAGTATATACGTTCCTAGAATTTAGAGGGACATAGCATTCTTCTCCTTTTTATGACATATTCTTGTTCTTTATTTTTCATATGTTAAATGCAGGGGGTTGGATCCAGCGAAAGGATTGCACAAATTCTGCAGATCTCCCCCTGCCCTAGCAGCTATATCTAAGATGAAATTACGGTCATGCCTGGCTAGGGGATTCTCTCAGACTCTCCACTTCATCCAACACGGTTGTATGAGTTAAAGGTTTTTATTTAGATAAAACTTCCTAGAAGTGCACTGTTACATATTAATTGGCTAGAATGCTGGAGTAATGTCTTCCCCTAGAGGTTATACTCCCAGTCCTCTCCCCCCAGTTCAAACAGCGAAAATCCTGAGAAAGAGTTCCCCAAGGTTGGTTTCCAGACATTCCCAGCTGATGACACCTCTCAGCAAAGTGTAGCCAAGATACAGTGAAGGAAGAAAGCTACACTACAGGAAGAAAATACCTGTGGCAGTATATCTCTCATCCTTGTCCCCCTGCAAGAAAGGAAAATGAATTATATAGCTGGAAAAAAGTTCTGTTAAATATTTTAGATTCTGGCTAGCTGTAGTAGATATGCATTCACAGTTATGGCAGGCAGGCTTGCTTGCCTGCCTGGCAATTACTCCCTTCTTCTTCTTTCAGTAGAGTTGCTCACAGAGGCCATGTCAGAGTTCCCATGGTACAGGGAAAGCTGAGAAGATCAGCAAACATCAGTGCATTCCTCTGATGGATCATGTGATCTAGGGTTGCCCACTCCAGATTGGGAAATTCGTGAAGATTTGGGGGTGGAACCTTGGTAGGGCAGAATTTAGAGAGAGAAAGGAGTTTAGCAGGCATGTGATGACATTCAGTCTATTGTATATGGAGATTAACAGATGATAAACATCTTTATTATGATAAACATCTTTATTGAAAACTGGAAGCAGGCAGACTGAAGCCTCAGGATCAACAGTAACAAATTTATACTTGTAGAAACCATACCCACTTGTACAACAACCAATACAATGTAAGCAGCTAGAATCCTTTATTTGCATGAACTATAGACAAGTATCTATTTTTCAGTACAGTGATTGGCTACAAGGCAACAGTTCTGTGTACTTCCGTGCCATAGTTCTTTATTTGTTAGTTGTATTGCTTGTGCCACAATATGCTGAAGCTATACTGATTGATTACTAATTACTAGTGCTGTGTACTCTCTCTGCTCATTCATAACCTTATTGCAGATGTTGCTTCCTTATGACTAGAAATGGGTACGATCTGCATTACAATCGAAAAAAACCCACGATAATGGCGATCGCTCGATCGTGAATTGGTGGATCATGCTCATCCATGGCCAACGATGCAGCGGTCGGGAGTGGCCCGGATCAGGGCTGGATCGGTAGTGATTGTGCTTGGATCGGGAAGCCAGACACTCATGTGCCAGCAATCTATTGCCCTGGCAACGGAGCCAGGGGAATGCCTGAGCTACTCTGCCCTCCTTCTGTCACCCTGGAAACCCCAATGGAAGCCCAGCTTTCCTTGATCAGCAGGGCTTCCTTCCAACCACAGAGCAGCAAAGCAGTCACCAATTGGGAGAAGCAACCCAGGGGAGGGAGGGGGGAAAGGGTGTTCTGTAGCCATGGGCACTCCAATCTCATCCCTGCAAACCCTGATAGGCAGCTCTGACGGCCAAACACAGACCTCCTGTGTTGCTGAATGGGACCCATGCCATGGGCTTCCAGGCTGGGTTTCACTTTCTGTGAGCAGTGGAGTGGGACAGAGCTCTTGCTTGCTACTTGCTAGCCTTTGGAGAGAGAGAGAGAGACTGATAGAGTTGGCTGCCACCACAACCCACCTTCCCACATAGCTGGGAATACCAGCGTGCCCTGCTTTGGCCTCCACGATCCACGATCCACGGCTTGGGAACGGGAGATGATTGGTGTGGATCGTTAATTTGCACTCAAGCAATACCTAACACAGTCCACCTTCTAAAGTTGTCATTTCCTCCAGGGGAACTGATCTCTGTCATCTGGCATCCAGCCCCTACCTGGAAGTTGGCAATCCTAATAAGATCCAATACTATATCTTTCGTTAAAACATGTGATAGATTTTACTATCCCTTTTAAGATGTTTAGAAGAGATTAATACTCAGTGTTTACAATAGCAAGATCAGGATTGCATTTTTCATCTGCATTCAATCTTTTTAATAAAAATTACCTCCATGCACTGATTTACTGCCTGAAGAGAACTACAGGGTAGGGCTTCTCCCCAAAATCTTATACCCTAAAAAAGGAGGCTACAAAATCAAAACATTCAGAGCCTTTATAGTACAATGTATAGCTCTCTGTATGTCTCATCTTTTGCACATACCAGCTTACTAGAAGAAAGTCTGTTGAGAATCTTTGTTAAACCTTTTGGATCAACGTGCAGGATGGGTATGGGAATCAGGAGCACAATACGGTTCTCCCTCCGATTGATCATCCACAGTTTTCACATTTTTCTAGGGCAGTGTTTCTCAACCAGTCTCCTGTGCAAACCTGGGGTTCCACAGGACATTTTCAAGGGTTCCACGAGAAACTAGCCAAGAATTCAACATATGTGCAAAAGTAAGCAAGCCCAAATATCACACCAGAAGTAAATCTTATCTTGACTTTGGGTGGGAACTTTATTTTGATGTTTAAGTAAATTTTATTTTGATTTGATATTTTGATATTTGAAAAAAAATAGATAATATAAAAAAGACAGGAAAATGACACCCTCTTTCTTTTTGTTGTTGTTATGATGTATACACAAGCACACACAAATTGAATTGCACCATCAACTTTTTCTGGCTTGTAAACATTTTTATAGGTAGAGGGTTCCTCAGGATTTGAAAAATTAATTTAGGGGTTCTTCCATCAAAAAATGGTTGGGGAACTCTGTTTTGCCCTGACTTGGATAGCCTAGGCAAGTCTGATCTCTTCAGATCTTGGAAGCTAAACAGGGTTGGCCTTTGTTAGTAATTGGATGGGATACCTCCAATGAAGACCAGGGTTGCAGAGTCAGGCAATGGAAAGCTACCTCTGTTTAGGCTCTTGCCTTCAAAACCTAAGCAAGGGTTGCCATAAGTCAGCTATGACTTGACAGCGCTTTCCAACGCCACTCTGCTGTATGGGCTAGTGTTGCTTTTCCTCTAACTTAACGGGCTTGGCCCTCATTTTTCTGTCCTGCCACTTTCTGCTCTTTTACACTATTGAAGCTCTCCACAGTTCCCCTACCTGGAAGCCATCTTCAATTATAAACTCTTCTGCCCTATCTCCCTTATATACTCTCTGACATATATAGAAATATTACTTTTTCTCCTTTCAATCACTACAGCACTGACACTTGCAACTTATTTTAAATTGAATCTGTGCCACATTTGTTTCTTTTCCATACTGCTTCATATTTTCATTTCGTGTCTTAATCCAGTACTAAAATGTTTATTGCTAATTTAACATATTTTTTATGACGGCCCAATATTTCTTGTAAAATCTACAGTATACCTTGAGACTGTCTCACTTTTAGGAACTGAGAATTTTTCAGTTTGCTTGCAGCAAAATATTTGTATAATCTATTTACAAGATATTAAGGAGTGATTAATATGGAAGGAAACTTTGACGGGGGGGAATGCTGCAAAGTAACTAACTCACACTTATTACAGAAGGCTGTAAGCCCTCCATTTTGTGAGCAATTACACAGTCCAAATCAGCATTGAATCTTTCTGTTGATTTGACTGAAATGTTAATGGATGCCACTACAAGAATACAAATAAGCATGGATTCATATTTCACTCAGCCTAGTCTGAAGGTCTAAGGACAAATAACAAACGATGGCTAAAATTCAAGCTCTGGGCTCTTGCTGATCTAATTCCTTTCTGTTGCCACCAGCTTAACTGAACCTGCTGTTCTTCTGTCATCAAACAATAAAGCAATCTATAACTACCTAAGAATAAGCATATAGGGTTACCAGCCTCCCAGTGGGTCCTGGAGATTTCCCAGAATTACAACTGATTTCCAGACTACATAGATCCGTTCTCCTGGAGAAAATGGCAGCATTGAAGGCTGGACTCTATGGCATTATACCAGAGTTACCTTCCCTCCCCAAACCCTGCCCTTCCTAGGCTCCACTCTCAAACCTCCAGGATTTTCCCAAATTGGATATGGCAACTCTATAAGCATATGTAGCCTGAAAACATATGTACTGCACAAGCTATGTTAATAGACACTCTGTCAACCAGCATGCTGGATGATGCCCTTGAGAGCAGCCAGTAGTAAGGTAGGCTCTGAGTCCCAGCCATAGGTACAACTGGCTTGTGAGTCGTGTCCATGGTCATCATGATCCTGTTGCCAGGATCCCTTGCCTAGCCAAATGCTGCCAATCAGATGATTGGTAGGATGGGATTTAAAGGTCTGGAATGTCTTCTAGCCTTTAAATCCCACCCATGGCACAGCAGTGTGGCTTGAAGCACATTTTGACCCAAGCCAGAATGTATATCACTCATTTGAGTGATATAGCCCCCTCCAAAAAGTGTTTGGGCTGTAAGTCCAGCCCCTTTAAATCCCCATCTGCCATACAGCTGATCAGTGGCCTAGGGAGGAGGGGCTCATGTTCTGGCCATGGGTACTATCCAAACTATTGCTCAGCAGGTGGTGCCCATGGCCGGGAGTTCACTGGCCTTGCTGCATGCATCTCCTCCAGCTCTTAGTGGACCCTTGCTTGGTTAACCAATAATGTTTGGTTAACTGTCAACTTCAGTTGTCCAGGGGTGCCAGTGTACACAACTTTTATTATATTTAACTGTATTGTATGCTACAATCTTATGCACACATTTACTTGAGAATTAGCACCAGTGAACACTGTGGGAATTTCATCTGAGTAGACATGCACAGGACTGTGCTGTTAAAGTCATAGCATAACAATAATAGAAAGCAGATATTCCCATATTACTAATTCTGAGTCCCAAGTAGGAACAGCTTTAAAGGCTCAACCATTGCCAGTTATTGCAGAATATTAGGCAACAGAATATTGGTGGACTCAGTTTTGCTCATTCCCAGAGTAGAGCTCAGTGCAAGGTTTGTCCTTTTGGTGCCATTGCTTTCTCTTGATTAGAGGTGACCATGGTCCAGAAAACAGACCTAAAGAGATTAGAGGTGGCCACAGTCCAGAAAACGGACCTAGAGCCAGTTTGGTATAGTGGTTAAGAGCACAGGGCTCTAATCTGGAGAGCCAGGTTTGATTCCCCACTCCTCCACTTGAAGCCAGCTGGGTGACCTTGGGCTAGTCAAGGATCTCTGGAGCTGTCTCAGCCCCACCCACCTCACAGAGTGTTTTGTTGTGGGGATAATAGTGGCATACTTTGTAAACCACTCTGAGTGGGCATTAAGTTGTCCTGAAGGGCGGTATATAAATTAAATGTCATTATTATTGTTGTTTGTTGTTATTGTTATTGGTTGTTGGGGGTTTTCCGGGCTGTATTGCCGTGGTCTTGGCATTGTAGTTCCTGACGTTTCGCCAGCAGCTGTGGCTGGCATCTTCAGAGGTGTAGCACCAAAAGACAGAGATCTCTCAGTGTCTCTCGACACTGAGAGATCTCTGTCTTTTGGTGCTACACCTCTGAAGATGCCAGCCACAGCTGCTGGCGAAACATCAGGAACTACAATGCCAAGACCACGGCAATACAGCCCGGAAAACCCCCAACAACCATCGTTCTCCGGCCGTGAAAGCCTTCAACAATACATCGTTATTGTTATTGTTAGACACAGTCCAGCTCGGTTCATGGTTCATGAACACACAGTTTCATGAAGAGACTCACCTTTTTCATGAAATTTGGTCCATTTGGGCCAGTCTGTTGGTCCATGGTCCATGAGTCCAGACATCCTGGTGCCAATCTATCAATTCCCTGGGCAATGGAGGGGACATCCACAGACCTTTTGCAGACCTTAAAAACTTAATAGGCAGCTCTGCCTGCCGAGCAGAGAGCTCCCCTTCTGCTCTATGGAGCAAGGAGCAAGAATAAATTCCTTAAGCAATGGAGGAGTGGACATTCTGCCCTCAAAACCTTGATAGGCAGCTGTGCCTGCCAAGCAGAGAGCTCCCATTCTGCAAGGAAGGAGCAGATGTTCTACAGCCAATTTTAACCCTCAAAACCTTGATAGGCAGCTCTGCCTGTCAACCAGAGAGCTCCCATTCTTCTCTATGCAAGCAAGGAGCAAGAATTAATTCCCTAGGCAATGTCTGGGAAGGTGTCTGTGTGTTGAATGAGGGGTGCTGCTAGCCAATACAAGTCAATTGGCATTTGTGACTCCATTATCTACTGGAAGTTTCCTGGGGGTGGCTGCTTTGGGGGTCTGTAACTCAGACTTCTGAAATGCAATCTTGACCAAAGTTGGAGGGTGGCTGGAGAGGAGGTTGCTGAAGATTTTCTGTGAGTTTGGGCCCTCTGTGTATGAAAGGGGCAGAGCCAGGGCTGCTGGAAGTGACAGACCATGGACCGACAAACCGGTCCGCGAACTGGTCTGGTCTGTGAAAAGTTCGTGATCCATGAAAATCGACAGACCATGGACCGGTGGTCCATGGGGTTTTCCCGGTCCATGCCCACCATTACCCTTGAGAGTGAATCATGGCCAGCAGGTTTCTGAGGGGAGCACCAAAAGGATTACATTTTCCTCAAGAGTACTTGTCGCGGTTGATTATGCTACACAGGCGTCAGTGGCAGGTTCAAGAGAAGACACGACACACCAAGCTTCAGTACAAATTGTGTATTATACAATTTACAGGTGGATACATTACAGATATGTTAAGTTGGCTGACAAAGTGCTTCGCCAGCAACCCACAGAGCTGGAGCTCTTTACAGTAAAAGACTCTGCATCTTTATATATTGCTTATTAGCCTATCACAACACAGTGCTGACACTGTGCCAGCCCAGGTGTCCTTGACATTTACAGAGAAGTACATCACCTGGCTGGTATCACATGATAGCTACCTGTCATCACTTTGTTACCACTGATGACACAGATCAGTCACTGCTAGCTGCCCCCTCTGTTTGTTTATTATCTTGACACTCCTCCTAAGCAGCTCAGAGTGACTCCCAGTTTATTCCTTAACTGTACATATTGCTCAGTATACAAACACTTAGTAAACATATCAGCAATATTACATTTAGTTGAACATCTCTGCAGCTTTACAAATCCTTTGCCCACACTGTACTTTACATTCTGATATCAGATCAGAATGTGCTTGCTTCTTGACTTGGCTCCAAAGTCCTCAGCTAAGTGTTGAGCTGCTGTGTTGTCACATAAGATGGAAATGGGAACTTTACATTCAATCTTCATGTCCTGAAAAAGCTGAAAAACCCACTCCAAATGTATGAAACGTTCGCTTAATGCTGCATATTCCGCTTCACAAGTGCTTGTAGCAACAAGAGATTGCTTGACTGACTTGTGCATTATCAGGGCATTGCCTAGGAAAATTACCAGACCTGTTGTTGACTTTCCATCTGGACGGTCTGCCCAGCTTGCATCACAATACGCCTGCACTTGTACTTCCCCAGACACTCTAAGTACAAATTTGTAACTTATCGTTCCCTTCAGATAATGTAAGATACGCTTGGCTGCTGTCCAATCCCTTCTGTAAGGACAGGCACCTCTCTGACATAGCAAGTGAACTGCATAGCTTATGTCAGGCCTTGACCAACAGGACAAATATAACAAAGAACCTATCAGGGACTGATACCTCTGAACATCTTCCCATAACTCATTGTTTGGCTCTTTTAAGTATCCTGTAACCATGGGTGTAGCCACACTCTTGGCTTCTGACAACCCATACTCTTGCAGCAGTTTAGCAATTTTATTTCGTTGGCATAATTCATAATACCCTTCAGGGGTTTGTGTGATCTCTACCCCTAGGTAATTGCTTACAGGCCCTAGGTGTTTGATCCTAAACAACCTCTCAGCTATCTGTATGAACCTTTGTAATTGTGTGTTATCACCATACACATATGCTTACCTTAAGACCAGACCTTTGGTTAGTGTCCAATACCTGGTACTGTTGCATATATACCTCCTCCTGAGGTGCATGTGAATATATGCTATTGTACAGTCATAATGGTCTACTTGTTTTACTTTGAATCCCTGCCTTACACAAGGCAACCTTTAGAGACTCAGACCTTGCATGGCTTGCAGCCATAATTGCTTCTCTTCCCCCTTAAGAGCACTTCTTGGTAATTACTTGGTTCTCTGGCACACACATAATTAACCGTTGGCTGAAAGCCATATCTTACTGGTGGAATTCCTTTTGTACTCCTGTTGGATACACGTATCTGCTGCCCAGAACTCTGTGCATCCTCTGAGGCTTGCCTCCTTGGCGTAGAAGCCTCCTGTTTGAGCACCTCAGACCCTTGCTCTGTACTCTCATCACCATTTGATAAAGGTAACAACACTTGTGGTTTACTTTCATAACCATGTAATCTTGGCCAATTTCCATTTTCTCAAACACTGGCCAACCGGCTATAACTTAGCTTCTTATTTTCATTAGCAAAGCGATAAGACTTCATGTTATTCTGATAACCCAGAAATGTTAGCTTAGTAGTTTTGGCACCCCCCTTCCTTCTCAGCTTCAAAGGGATGTGCACCCAAGCTGACATACCAAACACTCTCAAGAAGCTTAGACTTGGATCCCTATTGTATAGCACTCGGTAAGGGATGTTGTCTATAGCACTGGTCCACAATCGATTAGTTACAAAACATGCTGCTGACAGAGCTTCAGCCCAATAGGACATTGGCAACCCTGCATCTGCCAGCATTGCATACAACCTTGTTTGCAGAACTCCCCCTTTCCGTTCTGCCAGACGATGCTCCTGGGGTACACAGGTATTTGTTAACCTTTGAACAACACCATTACACTTCAGCCACTGGCTGAACCTTGTTGACATAAATTCCCCACCTTGATCAGTTTGGATGGCCTTCAGGTCCACCCCCAGTTGCTTTTGTACACGTTTTGCCCAATACCTGAACATGTCAAACACTTCTGACTTTTGTTTAAGTGGGTAAACCCAAGAGAAATGGGAAAAATCATCAGTTATTATCAGGGCAAAATGATTGTTAGAATGACTCTTTGGATAAGGACCTATCACATCCAAATGTACCAGTGCCAAGGGTTTCTGAGACACCCGTTTGCTTTCCTTGGCCACTGGAAAAGCATTAGTTTTCACTTGCTTACAAATAGTGCAATCTAAATATTCATTACAGTGGGAAACCTTCTCATTAGACAACAGTGACAACGTTTTGCTTACTATTTTAAAACTAGCATGCCCCAAATGACGATGTAGAAAATGTATACAGTTAGTATGCTTACTCTTATTTGTAACTACTACAGCCTTGGCTGCAGTACTATTTACCATATACACACCATTTTGGAGTGAACCTCTTATCAACACTTTGCCATCCTTAGATATTGAACACTCATCTCTGGCAAAAGTGACTGAGAACCCAGCCTTTGCTAAGGCACTAACACTTAGTAAGTTGTTCTCCAACGCAGAAACACAAAGGACACCTGTGAAAACAAACTCTAAAGCAGGGAAGTGTAGCTTCCCCTCACATAACACATTTGCAGCACTCCCGTCTGCTAAGGATACATGCTGCAGGCTGGACTTCCTTGTTTCATCCAGCAAAGCCTCTGATTTGCAAAAATTCTGTGTGGCTTCCGAATCCAAAATAAAATACTGGCCCTTTCCAGTCTCCTCTGTGGAAACGAGCCTCGCCTGCTCACCTTTCCCTGGATGCTGAGGTGCTTATCACCTCTTCCTCAGCTCCGGACATCTGCGTCACAGGTGTGCACCTGACCCACAGTGGAAACATTTTCTCACAAGGGAAACAGTTGGCTTGCTTGCTTCTGGCAGTCGGCTGTCATCCCTCACAGAGCCCTTTTGGCTGGCCCCACCGCTCGGCTCAGGCTTGGCTTGGCTCCCGGCAGCTCCGACTCACCACTCCTCCTCCAGCAAACTTCCACACACATACAATAGTGTTAGTTGGACTGTGTCCAAGGAATCAGGGGATGTTATTAAAACATTGTAGTCTTCAGATAAGGAACTCAGTAATACATACACTTTGTCCGGCTCCTCCAGGACTTTTCCTCTTGATTCCAGCTGCTGAAAACATTCAGTCAAAGCATTTATATGTCCTTGCATAGAGTCTCCCTGCTTCATAACCAGGCGATACAGACGCCTCGTCAGAGCTATGAGGGAGCCAGCAGACACTCTTGCATACACAGCCATTAAAGCATCCCACGCTTGCTTTGCCGTCGTCTTCCCCCGCACATATAACAGTTGGTCATCTGCCAGGCTCAACACAATGTGCACAAGGGTTTTTTCCTCGGCAATTACCTCGGCAGCTGTGGGAGCAACTGGAGGGTCGTTTACATACCTCCAGAGCGACTCCTTCTTTATATAGTGTTCCATTTTGAAGGACCACATAGAGTAATTTGTTGCTGTTAGCTTATCCACCAGCACTGCCGTGGACTGCGCCATCTCACCCATTTCAGCAGTCACTGGAAGCTCAGCAACACCGTCCAACACGTCCTCTGGGCTGCTCTCACCATCAGACGTGGACATCCACCTTCTGCTCCAGGCTCTCTCGTTCTTTCTCTCGCTTCAGAACCTCCACAGCCTAGTGCAGCCATGCGGGAACTGGGCCCATAACCCTGTCACGGTTGATTATGCTACACAGGCATCAGTGGCAGGTTCAAGAGAAGACATGACACCCCAAGCTTCAGTACAAATGGTGTATTATACAATTTACAGGTGGATACATTACAGATATGTTAAGTTGGCTGACAAAGTGCTTCCCCAGCAACCCGCAGAGCTGGAGCTCTTTACAGTAAAAGACTCTGCATCTTTATATATTGCTTTTTAGCCTATCATAACACAGTGCTGACTCATTGTGCCAGCCCAGGTGTCCTTGACATTTACAGAGAAGTACATCACCTGGCTGGTATCACATGATAGCTACCTGTCATCACTTTGTTACCACTGATGACACAGATCAGTCACTGCTAGCTGCCTCATCTGTTTGTTTATTTTATTATCTTGACAAGCTTGCCAAAGGAAGCTTGTGCCATATTCTCCATCTATCACTTCAGAGAAAGAGCCACCATGTAAGAGAAGTCCTGCTCATGTTCTCCCTTTTTACTGCCTCTCAGAAAGTTAATTCTATCCAAGAATTATTCTAACCCATAAAGTTTTTATTGCGGCCTCTCATTTGTGGATTGCATTGTGCTGATAGCTGGAAGTGTATGCTGGCCCATAGTTGCCATAGCTATGGTGAGGCCTTTGTGAGCTTCATGTTAGAATCTGCTTACTGGGGTAGGGCTCAATGTTAACATTTTTCAAGAATTTCAAAATATTTTCTAGAACAATTATCACTCACTTTTAAAAAACTGTAGGCACTGCTGAAATTCTGACATGGGGGGGATCTACAAAATGACTGGAGCAGGAGGCACAGCCAATCACAAAATGGCTGCCGCAAGAGGCAGAGCAAACCACAAAATGTCATGGAGCGAGGTCACGTATAACTCTAAAACTGACTGTTCAACATTTCAGGAAGAAGCTCTGTTGAAAAGAATGTCTTCTTAAATGAACATATTTTTTAAAAAATATTTTCATACATACCCGACTTATTTGCAGTCATGCAATGAATATCCTTCTGCTGCCCAGTGAATCCAATCTCCCATGGCCAATCAGAAGCCCTATTGAGAAAAGCCTCACCTTTCTAAAAATGGCCCTCCCACTTTCTAAAAATTCTTGGGAGACAGCAGAAAATGTGTCAACAGGTGCTGTGGGGCTCTCTCTTCTGGAATTTAAAGATGAATCATCCACTTACAAGATTATCTATGCTGTTCCAAAGTTAATAGCAAATATAAAGGACTTCCAAGAACTTCTCCCTGTAATACAACCCCCACCCCAAATTTAATCCACCATTCTGTTTCGTATTGCTCTCTGAGCAGCTTACATTATATTGAATATATTTCTATAAACCAACTAAAATCAGCAAAACTATTGAGTCCACCAGTAGCATTAATTTTTTTAAAAATCAAAATTACAAATATTCAGCAGTTTGACAACTCATTAAAAATCAGTCCACACTACCAAAATCTTCTGAAATAATAATAATTTTTAAAAGATCGTTTAAAATTACCATTTAAAGTATTTAAATGGTAATTTAACAGCCCACATACCCTGAGTATAGCATATTGGAACTAAACAGGAGCTTGCTTCTAACCCTGGGCTCAGGAAAACAACCTGGATAATGCTTTGCAGAAGTTCATCCTGGGTAAGATGTAGATTCAGATTCAGTGGATACCTGTAAGAAGACTACAAATGACAATTAGAATGGCAAATGTCACTGTGGGCATGCCGCCTGACAAGAGACAGCCAATAAATGGGTGATTAAGAGTCAGTAGAGATGACGTGTGTCAGGAACAGAGCATCACAAATTTTATCAGACAGCAATTAGGCTACTCTTGGATCAGGAAACTGCTGCATTTTAAAAAGAATGAATTACTGGATAATTTAGTTCTGCTTGCCAGGATACAGAGTTGGGAAACAAAGTAAAAATATATGAAATTATGGCTTCTCTGAGTGACGTATGCTAGTTAGATAATTAGCAAAATCACTAGATTTTACCCAATATAAAACTCTTTCCTGTGTCATGAATAAATTATGATACTTTGCAAGTACAGACTTTGGGCCTCCTGGTGTGTTACAGATGTTTAGTTGCTCTAAAATTTAGTTTGGGATGTTCTACAAATCCGCTGGCTTTCACAGCCTATATAGAAATTTGCTGCTGTATCTGTAATTGTTTACCTTAGAACTGTAATGTTTATTCAATTTAAGCTCAATCATGTCAATTCTGAATATTGTTTTGCCATATTCTTTCTATAGCGAGGTTACTTCTAATCTTTTCTGTGTTGTCACTCTGTTAAGTTTTGATTCAAATATTTGAGGCCGTATTGTTTTCTGTCACAGTTTTTGTGCTTGGAGTAGGGACTAACCTATGAAGGTGTGGGGGGAAGAAGAATGACATAGACAAGACACACTGTGCTGGGAGAGTAAGGCTCCTGTTTTATTGATTACAGGTTTCTTGAGTCTTGGTGCAGCATAAGGTAGGTACAATAACTGCAATCAACAGCCCAACTGCTGTCAGCAGCCCTTCCCTGAACTCGCCAGTAAAGACAGCTGGTATCAGAGCTGCTGTTCCTGCCCATCACCCACCTTCTGGGGATGTGGTTAGCATGTCAGCCCCAAGATTGGCTGTTGTGCACCCAGCTCCCCAAGCCCCTTAAAGGAACCTCCCATTAGCATCAAGCAAGGAGACCATCTTGCATACATGGTTGACAAACTCCAAGTGGGGTATGAAGATCTAGAATTACAATTCACCTCCAGGCTACAGAGATCAGTCCCCCTGGATGAAATGGCAGCTTTGGGAGAGTGAATTCTATGGCATTTACACCCCTGCTGAGCTCCTTCTCTTCCCCATGGTTATGCCCCCACATCTCCAAGAATTTACCAAGATGGAGTTGGTAACCTTACCTGCACCCTCTTTACTCTTTTTCTCAGCCAATGCCTAAAGGTCACCAGCCAGTTGTGAGTGACAGTTATGCTCTTTTTCACCATACAATCAAACATACGTAGCATATACTCTATGCTATGTGGAAGGTGAAAACCCCAGGGCCTACTGCCCAAACAGAACCATGGGTAAAATTCCTTCCCAGGCCTATTAACCAGTGACCCCCTGTGGACATAGTAATGAAGAATGACAACAACAGAACATTTGAAATGGATTGGGGGAGGGGTTAAATTTTAGCTGACCAGCACACCTGCCACCCCTTCCTTTAAAACATGAATTGCAGTCCATATTGGAAACTTCAGCTTTCAGGTCCACTGACTGCACCTTCCCCCAACCTTTTGGCTTGCCAATGGGAATAGGGCTGCAGAAAGCTGCCTGAGAGACACCTGGCTGAGAGTCAATGCTGAGTGCAGTTCCCCCTCTCCCCCTGCACTCATTCATAAATAGTGCCCGGGCTTAAGGCTGAAAGCTAGACATATCTATAACCTTTCTCAGAAGGCAGCTAGTTTTGAGGTGCCATGTGCATTAAAAACAGCTAATAAACTAGATGGATGGAGAATTGGATTCTCCATACATGCACATCCAACATTTTCTCCCTTACCATCCCATATTTTGGAACCTCACACTTAAGATGGTCCTTGTGAACCCATTCTTCTTGTCTCACAAGATGATTCTGTCATCAGTTTAGAAGGGTAAACATTCCATTTCAGTCATTCCAGCAGAGAATTCTAATTGAGATAAAGGAAGGATGACTCAAGGTTTTCTGTGGATCCAAACATTTGAAATATTGAAACATACAGTGGTAGAAATTCCTTTTCTTTCTTTCACATTGTATTTTCACATACCAGAACACAACTGGGGCTAGAATATAACATGACACCAGGCAACAACAGCATAAAAGGGGTCTTTGAACCTGTTCTTTTTTATCATGCTCTATTCTTAACAGGGTGTCTTAGCTCTAATTCTTTTACCATTCCAAAGAGAATTATACTTCAAGGACCATAATTGCACAGGGGAATTGAAGCCTTATAAAAATGTAGAGTATACTCTCTCCTAAGCCAATTTGTATTATCTGTAGTAGAAGAAGACTAACACAGCACTGGGAAATATTTAAAAATGCCTTTTCATATAGATGTTCTTTTGCTGAATCAACAAACTATTCTAAGACACTTGTGGCATCTGATTTAGGAATTCTTTCTTCAGAAGTTATTGTTCTTATAATATCTGTATATAATATTTATATACAGATTAATATCTGTATATAATATAATATTTCTGTATGTTGGACACTTTCTTCATCTTTGTATCTTATGGTGGCATGGGATGCATTCTACTTGCTACTCTCCTGGAGGCCCCTGTTCCCAGGAGAAGCACATGCGGGACATTTTGGACTACTACTGGAAGGGAGAGGTGAAAAGTCATGCTATGTGAGTGGAAATCCTTCCATTTACACAAAGGCTCCAATGGGAAAGGACTGACTCTGTGGAAGAGCCTCTGATTTGCATACAGAAGGTCCCAGGTACAATAACTGGCATCTCCAGTTATGAGGATCAGGTGGAAGGTGATGTGAAAGACCTCCCCTGAAACCCTGGAGAGCCACTGCCGGTGACAGTACTGACCTTGATGGACACATGGTCTGATTCAGTATAAGGCAGCTTCATCTGTGTTCACGTGCGTGATCCAAATCAAAACCTGTGTGTCCATCCAGACCAGTATGGTAGATGATTTTGCACTGAATTTTAGAAAACATCTTGCTCATATTAGTTGGTAAACTTTATTCATTCTGAGATATAAGTTGTGAAGCATCTTCAGAACAGCTGTCATAATTCTGTTTATCGTAACTAACATCTTTCAAAAAAGAAAGTGTAACCATTTTTCTAGCCTACATTTTTCATTGGAGGCATTCATACTTAGTGATCTCATTGTTCAGATCTGGTAAGGGTCAGTTTACATTTGTTCCAGTTTTTTCAGCGTGTTTTTAAGTTAAGGAACAAATTATTTTTGGCATGCCTATTTAACAAGTCCGCTTCAAGGTTAAGTGTACCATTTTGTGTTCAAATTAGAGCAAGTGGGGTTATTTGTCATAGAATGGCTTGTTAACTGATACTTAAGATAAAAGTTAGCATTCAAATTATTTCTTCACTGAAAGTATGTGTAGTAATAAACATATATTATACTGGTCAATTTTCAAGCAGGTGTGAATATGTATTTTTTTTCATCTTAGCTTCTCTATATAGGCTAATTCCAGACGACTAACCTGAAGGTGCTGCATGCTGCCATGTTCCGGATAGCAACGGGGAAAACGTGAAATATTGCGTTTTCGAAAACGCGAAATTTCGCGTTTTCCCTGTCGCGATCCGGAACATGGCATGCAGCGCCTTCAGGTTGGTCGTCTGGAATCAGCCATAGTGTCTGTAGCAACATATAAACCTATCTCACATATATATAGGGGTTAGTAACCTTTGCTCCTCTATAACTTTTGACTAAGGATGATTCAATTTTTGTGTTTGACTGTTGAGCTTAATTTTTTCATAACACCTGTTTTCTCTCAAAGGGAGCAGTTTATATGGTTGGTAAAAAGACAACAGTAAAGGTTCCAGAAAATTGAAAACTGCAGAAGGAGGGCTAGAGATGGTTTGATCTGGACTCAAATTAACCACAACGCAGAAGCATCTTTCAAAGATTGTCAGAAAAAAAGATTCTGTCAGCCAGAACAATCCATGATAGTGATCACAAGTTGGTACAGATTTGTTTGTGTGTGCAAGGTAGTATGTAATTCTGATTGACTGTTTTTCTTGTTATATATAGCTTGCTATACCATGGGTTCTCAGGTTATTGCAAAAATGATGTTTGTCTTTAGGAAAAATAGCATACTTCAAATGGTTCTAACAGATAATGGCTGGCAATTTACTTATGTGCTTAAGAAACATTCACAAGCATATGAGTTTATCCATGTTAAGTCTAGTGAAAACATCTTCAGTCAAATGGCCTAGTAGGAAACTGGGTGCAAACTATTTAAAAATATTGCAAAATCATGGGGGGCAGACACTGACATTTAGTATTTCTGATTTATAAGGCATCTCTGCTGGAGCACAGAAAAACTTCTGTTGAATTTTTACTTGGAAGGATTATTAAACAAAGTTTAATTATAGTTAATTAGCTTTTTTAAACATATTGTGAACTGATTAATCATAAAAATAAATTTAATAAATTAAATAAGTTTTCAAATATTAAGTTATTATCTAATGTTTGATTAACATTTGTAGTTCTGAATGAGACAGGAATAATTTAAATTATTGATATAGAAAATATTGATTAAAAATACAAGCTTTCCCATAAATTAATGAATATAGATTGCTGTCTAACAAGCAGTGAAGACATTGTTTAATATGGCTGCATTCTTAACTAGACATTTCCTTCAGAAGAATGTGTTTCCTGCTTTCAAATTAATTCTTGTATGTAATATTAATATTATCAGCTGTGTAATTCAGTTGATGACGGAAGCATGAAAGAGCTACATACTGCACACTTGTATACATTTGCTGGTTACAACCAGAGGATTTTTATTTGGAGCACACTTTGATTCGATGCTCTTAGACGTGTGATCCCCTATATACCAATGACCTACACTTTTTCAATCTGATTTTGTATGAGAAGTGTTCAGAGAATTTCTCTTCGAAGTTCACAGACAATTTCTCTGCCATACATAAAACATGAGACTGATTAAACAAGTTCAGTAAAATGATCCACATCCTATATGTGGGGATCCTGATCATTTATCAAATACAAGGAATACAAAATAGCTCTATATTATGCTCAACTAATAGCTTAAAAAGTTGCAACAAATTGCATTTAGAAATAATTGGGTGGAATTTGCTGGATTTGAGAACTTCATAGGGAATGTCACTACAATTTTTAAATACTATTAATCTAGAAAAGGTAGATCAGTAATCCCTTTGATGTGGTTCCCCTTCCTTCCCATTATTTCTTACATCCCCCAAAAGTATTGGTATCATTGTGATATTGGTATCTTTCTGAGGATATGCATACACAGCGCAGGCTTAAGAATACCCTGTTTCCTTTTCTCAAATTACAGCTGCATTTTTATAAATTTTTCACATTTTCCTTCCAATAAGAAAATTAAAGTTACTCACTAAAATAATGGAAAGAGCAATTGCATTAATAGTAATAGTAGTAATAATAATAATAATAGCAAATGTATTAATAGTAAAAATGTTATTTAGTAGATATATCAACCACTAACAAAACAGATATCTATGCCAAAAAAACTCCCTAGTAATTAAAAAGTATTTTGCAGGGAAACAGCAAAGCTTTCAGGTAAGTGGCTATAAAATATGTTGAGCGCCTCACATGGCAACCTTTTCTGCTTTCCACTTACAGTACAGATGCCAACGTATTTCTTCTTTTAAATCGTCTAATACTGCTTCCTCCTGGCAAATTGCTTTTCAGAGAAGCATAGACTTCACAGGAGCAGGAAAACTAATTCATTCTTTGTTCATTTGTGATGGTGGCTTTTATCTAAGGATTTCAGTGTTTCCAAGAAGTGTATTTGTACTATTTCCATTTCCTCATCCTCCAATCTTGGGTCAGTGTGTAAATCTTATGCTATCTACACAGGAAGGTAGATTATTGGTCCAAGGTTACTTAACTACAAGGATTTAAACTGAGATTTCCCATTGTCCTTGAAGGTGATAGACAGCTATAAAGTGAGAGCCAGATGTCTAAAAGCTTGACCAAATGCTTACTCTTATATTCCAGGCAAAGTCCTGATTTTCTAAATGTTTTCAAGCTTGGAGGCAGGGTTGCCAATTCCAAGTTGGGAATCTTTTTGAGATTTTGGGGATGGAACCTCGGGAAGGTGGGATTTGGGAAGGGAAGACCACTCAGCAAGTCATAATAATGCCATAGAGTCTACCCTCCTCAGCAACCATTTTCTTCAGGGGAACTGCAGATCAGTTAGAATCCCAGCATATCTCCAGGTCCCACCTGGAGGCTAACAGCCCTCATATTCATTGGTTGGCTCCCCCAGATAGGGTTGCCAGCATATAGCAGCACACAGAATTATCACCAGTTCTTGGTTTTAGCCCCTATTCCTTCTGACACCCACTCTATGCCTGATACTCTACCCACTGTACCCCACTGAACTTTAAAGCAATCCAGTGCCATATTGTTTGCCTTCAAGTAGGGATAGGACTAAATAAGATGTCAAAGAAGGCTGGTTGGATTTACAGTGCAATTGTGAAGCAATCGATGTAAATGAACTTAAGTATAATTCTGTTATGGACTGTACTATTTTTAAAATAGTCTATAATATTCCACAGTATTAAATAGTCTATAATATTCCACAGTATTGGTTGAGTTGCCACCTCTGAAGGTAGAGGTCATGCAGTTTCCTTTTTTAAGACTGATAACAACTGAACACATTGTGCTTTTCTGTGTTCTCCAGAACTCTTAATGATGCTGGAGGTTAACAAGTGAGGGTGAGGGGGGTGCTTTAGGTCATTAGACTTCTGTGTAAGATGTAAGGTTGCCAGATCCCCTTATCAGCGGGAGTGGGAAACCTGGTTCTTACCTGGGCAATTCTGACAGGTGTGATGACATCTCTTCCAAAAGTGATGTCATTGAGCCCGTAGACAGTGCACCTGCTGTGTGCTGGCCTGAGAGGTTTCTTGTCTCCCAGGCCCATTTCTCTGAGCTTCCCTGCTGGTCTGGTGAGTGGCAGCAGGGGGTAGAGGCTGGGCGTGGGGGATCCCACTTCCCTACTGGAGGGCTTGCAGCCCAACTAAGATACTTTGTTAATTTCAGTGGGCACTGGGTAGGGTTGGCACTTGTCAGCCTCCAGGTAGCAGCTGGAGATCTCTCAGCATTACAACTGATCTCTACATGACAGAGATCAGTTCCATGAAAAAAATGGCTGCTTTGGAGGGTGGACTCTATGTCATTATACCCTGCTGAAGCCTCTCCCCTCCATAAGCCCCATCCTGTCCAGGCTCCACCCTTAAAATCTTCAGGAATTTCCCAACTCAGAGCTGGCAACCCCAGCACAGGGTGTGGCTTGCTAGTATTAAATTATGCCTCCAGTATTGTAGGAAGGATGGATGCCATCTGCTAAAAAAAAAAAAACACAGTAGATTACTGCTAAGACAATGGCAAAAAATCTTGCCTGTTTTGTTCAGGTTGGGAAAATATTGCATGATTGCCTTGGCAAAAATCTAAAGAAGCAAAAAAAGGAGTGGCCATGGACCATATTTCTCTATCTGGTTTTGAATCAGAGAAATGTTGAACATGATATTTTCGTGAATAAGACTACTGTGATATTTCTTTGTTTTATTGATCTTGATTATCATAAAGAAGCAAGAACTGGGAGGGGGGGGGAGACACAATGTGCCAGTCCCTGGTAGTTAGATCCCCAAGTTCTCCACAGCTAACACACAAGTATTCCAGTTGAAGTAACTTCATTAGAGATCCATTCAGTACAAGGGTCTCAGACAGCGGAATTGGCAGAAGTGACGTATGTGGGGTAGCAATGTTAGTTATAAGGAATATTCCCGCTTTTGGGAAAGAGGACCATTAACAGGAGGGGTTGGAGTGAGACATTGTTTTAGAGTAGACAGTGAGAAAGATGATCTTTGGTTCTTAAGAAGGATACATTTTGAGCCAGTTTCAGCTGGCAGTCAACAACACTGGCTCAGCGGAGCGAGAAAGAGATAGTAAACATTTGCAAGATAACCTACTGGCATCGCAGCAATAAAGAACTTCCCATACTCTCAGAGACCAGAGGCAGAGCCAATACACATTCATGGCAGATATGCAAGAGGCATACATGACACAATGGGTTGGATATTCTGACTCCCTTTTTCCTTTAACGGAGAGAACTTTTTCTGATGGAGAAGCTTCGTCTGATCAAGAGAGGCTTTCTTAGTTGGTGGAAGTCTTTGTCCATTAGAAGAAGATGTGACAGAAGGGAGTGGTAGGATCTAGGTCACTGTTTTATTACCATGTATTAATAATCTTAGTTGTCGGAACTATGGAATATATTAAAAATTACAATATCCCTATTTTGTTTAAGTAAGCAATATCTTATGGCTTCAAATTGTGCTTGGGAAATAGATTGATGGTAAAACAAGATAGATGTTGTGTAATCTTTCAAGGTATTTAACAGCAAAAAAAAAAGGGGGAAATCCACAATGGTTTCATTTAAGGAATTGTATAAACAATTCTAGGGGTCAGAACACTGATTACTGATTACTTGAAAACTATATATAATAAATGTTCTATAGAAGAGTGGTCTGAAACATCAAATGAAATGGGAGAACAGACACTAACAATGCTGGATGGTTTAAATTCTTCATCAGATGGATTTCTTTCAACTTGTTTTTATAAGAAAGAATATGTCTATCAATATTTTATTGCTAGTAACTTGTTTCTCTAGATTGCACAACTTTTATACAAGGCATTGTATTCTTTTATTCAAATATAATGGAATGTCCTAAAATGCAAGAATATTTGGACAAAAATTATTGGAAATTAAGTGCATTACATATGATGAATTACCACTTGATTTTTAAGGTTGTTAGTTAAAATTTCACATTTTAAAAAAGTGTTTTGCTGCTGCAAAATTGTTGATTGCCAACTGTAAAAATAGTTGGTCTATAGGTCTGGGTACATGGCATGAATACTAAATTTATCAGAATTTAATGTGTGTGTTATGTGCTGTCAAGTCATCTCTAACATATGGCAACCCTATGAATGAAAGTTCTCCGAAATATCCTATCATTAACAGACTTGCTCAGATCTTGCAAACTGGAAGACGTGGCTTCTTTTACTGAGTCAAGCCAATAATCAATCAATAAATAAAAACTTACACATTTTAAAAAGCAAAACTATTTTCATTTCAGCAAGGCACCTGCATTTTGCTTCATATTCTTTACAGAAATGAGGTTCTAGCTATGGAAAAGGTTGAAACTTTCCCCCATATAGATGTATACAGCAGAAAATCAGGAGGTGGCAGTATCGTTTGCTGAAAGAGCTTAACTTAAATGGAGGCAGAAAGCCATGTTGAAATTCAAAGAGGCCTTTTTGTGCGGTTGCTAACGCAGATAACAGTAGTCTGCTTTATGAAGGCTCTGCACCATTATCCAAGTTTAATTGTGTACTTTATTGACTATATGGTATTCTTAGTAAATAATTTATCATTTTAATTCAGGAATATTAGAAACTCTAGCAAATGTATTAGGCATCAGGGTTTTTTCAGGACAACTGTTTAATTTTACCTTTAACTGAATTTCTCATCTATGCTTCCTCAAAGGATGAAAACAAAGTCTCTGTCAGAGTTCATGCTATTGCAGCATTCTTGTTTTGTAGAAATACAGAAATGTTCCATGTGGGTGATTGTACTTTAATGCTGTTCCCTTAACATTAACTACTGAATATTGATGTGAATTCCTTTTGAGTTGCTAGGGTATGGCTGTATACAACTGTAAATAGTTAAGTTTGTATATTTAAAATATGGTTGCTAAGTTTTAGAAATAAAAATTAAATTTAAAATTCTTTGTATTACCAGTTTTTTGAGGCAAAACTAGTCTGGTATTCGCCCCATTTAAATATTGCTGTAGATGCCAACCCAAAGGAAATTTCATCTGGAAGCTTCATACTTAGTCTACTTCTGAGGGCTGAAAAAGAAGCATTCATATCCTGAATTCAAAGGAAATTAGCACCAGGTATGAAACTTCAGGTATTATTTATTAATGGACTATGAAATAGTACTGTAGATCGTTTTCTACTATTTCATGTAATGTGAACTTAATAAATAAGTAAAGAGATTGGAATATTTCCTCATGCCTAGTAAAAGAAAGGTAGGAAATGTAGGCAAGCAAACAATTCTTACTTGCTGATTCAAAGTACACGTCCCATTAATTTCTTGTAAATCTGGAAATACAGTCCTTAATAAAATGAATGGCAAGCCACTGCATTTTTTACTTTCATCTATTATACCACAGTTGAAAGGATGTTCTTTTTCCATCTGTTGAAAGAGGAACAGCAGTGTAGAAATGGCTCAACAACAAACATGGCAACTTCTCCACCATACAAATATGGTATAAAATATGCACTTTTGAATCCCAAACATGAATGAATGAATGTGTCCAGATTACAATCTGGCGGTGTTTTTTTGTTTTAAAAAGTTGTAGCTTTCTTTTAAAGTTTAGCTTCAAAACGTGAATGACAAAAACATGTATTTGAAATTGGCCAACATACTGTATTGCAAGTGTCATTAGACATAACACCACAGTCCATTTTCCAGTGCAACGATTCAGCCCTTTTTGATGTAGGAAGCAGGCTTCCCTGGTATGGATTGATAGAAAAGCTGTTTGAGGGATCTAGAAGTTGGGAGGCAATTAAGAGCCCGAAGAATAAGCAGAAAAGCAGTAGAGCTGTTTAGGTGAAGGCCTAGAACAGGAATTGCTCTCAAGGAATGCTGTTCCACCATTGGTTAGATTTCAGTTGAGCGGTCTTGTAATGATAATGATAATGATAACATTCAATTTATATACCACTCTTCAGGACAACTTAACACCCACTTGGAGCAGTTTACAAAGTATGTTATTATTATCCCCCCAACAATCTCCCTGTGAGGTGGGTGAGGCTGAGAGGGATCCTAGAAGCTGTGACTGACCCAAGGTTGCCCAGCCGGCTTCAAGTGGAGGAGTGGGGAATCAAACCCGGCTCTCCAGATGAGAGTCCCCTGCTGTTAACCACTACACCAAACTGGCTCACCATTGTAGTGTCTCACCATTCCTTTTACCTCAGGTGGGTCCTGATTAGAGATGGGCATGAACAACAATATATAAAAAAGCCACAAACAGCTCATTCTGCTATTCGCGAACAAGCTGTTTGTGAGGCCCCATTCTAAATGAACAGGTGGTCATTGCAAACCTTGTTCATTGCTGTTCGTCAAGCCAGACAGTCTGGCACCTGCAATCAATTCCCTTAACAACTTAGGCAGGGATTGTCTGAACTCTGTCTGAACTCCTGCTGTTGCCCTGGAAACCCCAATCTAAGTCCAATTTAGCTTGATAGGCAGGTCTTCCTTTCAAGTGTGGAGCTCCAAATTTGTTACAACAAGGGAGCAAAGAGCAGGGGGGAGGGGGGTCCCAGCTCTGGCTTAGTTTGCAGACAGTGAAGAGTGAGAGACAGTTGCTGTTGGCATTTTGATAAAGAGAGTGCATTGGAGCTTGAATTTTCTGTGTGTGGTGGGATAGGGATCTACCCCTTCAAGTTCCAGGGCTGCTGCCAGGCTCTGGAACCAAGCTATTATTTATTATTGGTACCTTTCCTGCTGCCTGCTCAGGTAAGGTTTCTGGGAGTGGTGCGGTAGGGATCTACATCTTCAAGTTCCAGGGCTGCTGCCAGGCTCTGGGGCCAAGCTATTATTTACTATTGGTACCTTTCCTGGTGCCTGTTCAGTTCAGGTTTTTGGGAGTGGTGCAGTAGGGATCTTGACTTGGATGGCTGGAGGAGAGCCTGCTGGCCCCCACGAACACCCAACCACGAACATGTTTGTGAACAGGGCCATGTTCGTGGTTGTTCATGAGTCCCTGTTCGTGGATGGCAACGAACAACGGACATCATGTTTGGGTTTTTTTCTGTCCGCGCCCATCTCTAGTCCTGATCCTCATAAGGCTCAGAGCTCAATTCCTTTTTTCTGAGTAGGACTATGAAATGTAATGTTCCCAAGCTGCAAGGAACACTTACCATCTTCTAGTTCAGACTTCTCCTTACATTTGTCCTCATTTCAGCCTTGGGGTCCTCGAGGTGTTCATGAGAATCACGGAGATGAAGAAATGTTGTTGGAGTGTTAGAGCTTTCATCAGGGTTTACATTTTTTCCTCATCTTCCATGTGTTGGGATCTGTGTTGGGATCCTGTCCTCTTGCCATGTTACAGAGGGCCAATAAAACTGTCCATTACTGGGAGAAAGGGAACAGAGTGAGTAGGACCATAGGTAGGGTTGGTTCTAGGTTTTGGTGGACCCCAAGCACAGAGTGCCAAAGGGAATTTTCTTCTGCCTGCCACCACATCACTCCCTACTTGCAGCCATACCTGGCTACATATCCCTCCAATGCTGCCCACCAGCACATCCTTCTCCTGTCTACCTGCTTACTTGCATACACTTACACGATGATGCTAGGTAGTTCATGAAACTGTGAATGCTGCTGCCATGCACCACAAACATGCCTATCCCCTAGTAAAATTGGGAAGCATGTGGGACAGGAGTGTGGGTGGGGCTTCCAAAAAGCAGGTGGGCAGCAGGGAAAACAAGTGAGTGGGGACAGTGCTAGCCCAAACATCCAGCCCTGAGGTTTTGCTCCTACATAACTTTCTGGTGTGCCACTGCAATGTAGTGGTTAGAGTGCTGGACTAGAATCTGGGAGACCGAGGTTTGAATCTCTCCTCTGACATGGAATCCTGCTGTCCCTCCCCTCCCCCCTCTCTCTCTCTCACACACACACAGAGCCTAACCTACCTCACAGGTTATGAGGATAAAATGGAGGACAGCAGTGACTGCAGCACAAGCGCAGACTGAGGGGCAGATGAAGAAGAACAGGGACATGCACACACACACGCAGTATTTCCAGGTACAGCCTTCCCTACTCTACAAACAGCATTCCCCCTGCATTTTCCCTTCAAAGCAACTCTTCATCCTATCAAAACCTTTAGCCCTGAGGCTAGCTCTACCTTGCTGGAGGACTCCATGACAGAGGATAGGTTAAGCACAAGCCAAGCAATGAGCTCAGATTCAGGCATACAAGAGTCAAGAGACACACTCATGTGCTTCCCTTGCCTGCATCACATAACCCAGGGCTGTGAAGGGAGAAGAGTGAGCCCTTCCTTTTGCTCACTGCTTCTGCTTTAGAGAGGGCAAGGAGGAGGGGGCAGAGACTTCCTTCAGTCCTCTGCTTTAGCAAGTGATTTCAAATGCTTAACTTTCGTCGGTTCATATTCCAGTGATCTTAATGTACTACTCTTTAGCACCTAATTAAAAATGCGGATAGGAGTCATGTTACATACTCATGTACTTGATGCAAGTTACACAAGCAAGTTCCTTTATTTATTTAACATTTGTCCTTTTTTTCCCACACAAAAGGATGCAGAGGGTTGCTTACCAGAATATTTATATTTTAGTATCAAATCAGAATAAAAAGAAATCAGGGAGGAAATGACAAGGGTACATTTCGCACTCAGTTTTTAGATCGCATTTGCACCTGTATTTCATCCCATGTTTCTGTGGATTTCACACTCAGGAAGGAGTCATGGAATGCCAATCCGCAGCATGTCAGTGGTTTCCCCGATTTTTCCTCCTGCGGACATACTGCGAAGTTAACGTTCATTCGCTGCAAAATGGCTCCCGGTCCGCAGTATGCTAGTGTGAAAGCGTTTGTCCCTTTTTTGCTTCCCTAACCCCCGATTGGACAGTCTGCCGGTCTAGCCACTCCCACCAGCCGCAGCTCTCAAAAATTTTATTCCGCCATTTTTTTTTTCCGGTTCAGTGGGGGCAGTAACGTTTAAGCGTTTACTTCATTCCAGTCCTGACCTATTTTCCCTGATGCTACGATTGTGCTCTTTCCGATTAGCAGGCTTCCAGCACAGCCACAAATCCCATTTTCTCGGGTTTTTTTTTTGCTGAGGGGCATTGCTCGGGAACCGAAAATCGGGTCATTTGACCGAGGCGGACCAGTGAGAGCTCGAGCAATGCTTGGCGGGAGAGTCGTTCATGTCGTGATAGTGCGCACATGTTTTTTCCGACAATCAAACTCCCGATGGCCTCAAAATCCCTTTTTTTTCTTGCCCTTTAACATTTTAACGTTTAAACGTTCATCACACAACAGAAACGTCATCAGGAGAGGGGGTTGTGTGCTGAGAGACACGGAAATTGGGTCATGTGACCAGGCCTGACCATTGAGAGCTCGAGCACTGCTGGGCGGGAGAAGTTCATTCCTGGTCTATCTAACGGCTCAGATGGCGATGCAGAAAATGGCTGGACGAGGAGTGTCGTGGAGGGAGAGGGAGACACTGGATCTCATCGACTTCTGGGGAGAGGAGAAGGTCCAGGAGTCGCTGTCAATGTGCCACAGAAACATAGACGTCTTCGAAAAGATCGCGGAGCAGATGGCGGCAAGAGGGCACAAGCGCACGGCTTTGGAATGTCGGACGAAGACCAAAGCAATGCGCCAAGAATACAAACGAGTGGTGGCACACAACTCCAAATCCGGAAATGCACCCACAACGTGCCCATATTATGCCCAGCTACATCGTATCTTCAGGGGCGATGCCAGCATCAGGCCACAACGGGTGGCCAGAAGCCTCTCCCTTCCGCGCGCCGACACACCGAGACCAGTTCAATTTGAGGGGTCTGAGGAACTGTTTAGCCACCCGATGGTGACCCTGAATCTACAGTCTGTGGATGTCACAGTAAACGATCAAGGTAAGTATGTTTCCTGCTGTTGTGGGTCAAGCGGCGGAATCCTGAGGAGAGATGTGACCACTAGGCTAAACGTTATAACGTTGCAGATAGATAATGCCCATTCTTCCTATGAACTTTGCCGGTGTCATGCCCTTGGCAAAGCAATCTATCTGTGTTGGCACTTTTAATGGTGGGTGTGTGAAGAGGGGCCTGGGGTGGGGGGATGTGGTGGGTATGGAGTTTTCAAGTGATCATTTGCTCACCTGCAGATTCATTCCGTGAAACACAACTCAAGCAGAAGCAACCCTGAAGTCAGAGTAATCTACAAGTTTGGACATGCACCGGTGACATTAGATGTGTGGGAACCTGTTATCCTGTGACATCGTCAAGCCACTTGGGAGTTCACATCACTGGACAATACGTGTTATTCTGACAAGGGTCTTCCATTCATACTCGCATATCCAAACTTTCCAAAATATTACTTACGCTTATGTTTCTTCCAGGGGCTGCATCTGACCAGGAACAATTGATGGAAGCATGTGACGGGGGAGAGGTGGGAGAAGAAGGTAAGATCGAGTGCCATGATCCTATTTAGCAGAGTGGATGGGGTGCATAAGGCAGAGACACCGTTGGCATGAGGATTTCTGTTCTTTCTAGCTGAAGGTGGTATTAGAAGGGCATTAGGATCATGCTGTCAATAAATTAACTTGATTGATTTAAATTACTTTGGGTGATTGATTTAGAGGGCCTCCACCGTAGAGAAGACAGTCAGCTATAAAAATGATGTTTGCCAGGTAGGACTTTGGCACATATCCCCCCAAACAACTCTGCCATCACTTTCCTCCTACATTGTCAAGAAGACTTCAACCTCCAAAAATGGAGGGAGGGGTGCCAGCATTGCAACGTTACCACTTTTCCTGATTGTTTTTTTTTTTAAAATTAAGCAATGTTCCAACATATGATGATACCTACCCTCATGATGGCGGTCCTTCCAACGAGGATGGCCAGCAGCCACCCAGAGCCGCATCAGGGAACGGTGCACGTGGGTGCACCCAACATTCACAGTGGAAGGTTGGGCACCGACAAAGCACATAACTCATGTTCTTCATTGTCAAAGAACTGAATTGTTTTCTATTACCTTGCTCTTACTTGTATGCCACTTCAACTGTTCAAGCATTTAAAGTTGCCAGTCTCCAGATGGGCTAGGAATCTTGCAAGAATTACAGCCGATCTCGTGACTGCAAAGGGGGTTTTCCCTGGGCACTATGGCATCTAAGTAGGACAGATTCTATGGCATAACATCGCATGCTGTGGCTGAGCTTCTGCCATGCACAGGCACTGCTCCCTAATCTTTATGGATTTCGCAAACCAGAGCTGGCAACCACACATGAAGGTTTGGCAAAAGCAATAATTTCTTTGATTACATCACAGCCTCATTTTTTAAGAAAATAAACCGTATGCGGAATTGGGTGGCTTGCCAATCCCACCTTTTTTGGGGGGGGAAAAAACCTGCTTTTTCATAATCAAAGAACTATTGCTTGGGCCAAACATGCATGTTTTATTGCTTGAATATATCTTGCATTGCCTTCGAGAACATGTACACTAACTTCGTGATGTTCCCTCTTCTGAGTGCGGACGGTGTCCCCGGAAACCACAAATGCTGGTTCATTGACATGTGAAGTGGCATAACCCCAAGTCCTGTCACTAGTTATTTTGCTTTCTGGGCTGGTGACATATCTTGAGGTTCTTAGGCAGAGAAACGTCTGCCCCAAATTATGTCTACAAGAATCTTTATCTGGAGATGCCAGGGATAGGATCTGGAACCTTTCACATGTGCAGCATTAACTCAAAAAATTTGGCCTGAATTGTGGCATCATCCACACACTGTGAGACTCGCCTCCGCACGTGCCCTTTCAGTCCACCTCACTCTAGTTTTGTCTGTTCTCTCTGGTTGCCGCTCTCAACTGAAAAACCAGATTCAACCTCTGGCATCTCCATTCTGACACAGTCATCCTAAAAAAATTTTTCCTTTTTAATTCCACAGATTCGGACTTGACTCAGGTGGATGAAATCACGGAGGAGCATGAGGACGGCAGTCGTCCAAATGTGGGTGAGTGAGCTGTTGCGGTCGCGATTCCTTCAACCCTTTCTAGAAACAAATTTCTCTCTTACAATCATACCAATTTCTCAATTCCTGGTTTCAGTCGCTGAAAATCAGCCCGTTGAAACCGCACCAAAAACCACGGCACAGATGTCACCTGCTTCTAGGCTGGAAAAAGCCAGAACCCGAAGCAGACGTGTGGCCTTGCTTAGCACCGTGGCAGAAAAGATGTTGTCTCAGGCAGAGAGAGAGGAGAACAACAATGCCAAGGAGAGAAAACAGACATTGACGGAAAGTCGAGAGTGGCGCATGCAGTTTCTGGAAGCGGAGCAGAGAAGGCATGAAGACACAATGAGGGAGGCACAAGAAGACAGAAAGGCTTTCATTGAGGCGCAGCAGCAGAACTGTGAGGGCATCAACAGAGCGGTCAGTGCCTTGAGCTCCCTGACCGAAATATTGCTGGGGGGAAACCGGGAGCTGAGACACCAAGCCGTGCCTGGACAATCATCTGGAAGGGGAAGTGTGCATAGATCTCCACAGGAGAACCCACCCAGAAAGAGGTGCCGTGTGATTAAACCCAGCAAGAAATTTGATTTGTGATAAACCTTTGAAATTTGAAATATTACTCCTTTCTGGGAAAGTTGAACAGGGCATGGGCCACGGCCAAATCCATTTCCCATTTACCTTTTTTCACTCTCCCCCACACCCGCTGAGAGTGTGGAATTGCCAGGATCAACCCATCACAGCCACAGGGACACAAAATAGGAGGAGGGAAGAGGAGGAGAGGCGGGGGGAAAGAACAACTCAATAGCATTGGGGCATCAGAAAAGGGAGATTGTTTGGTACCGCTCACTTCATGTGAAAGTTGACTTCGGCAACAAATAAACATTTCTGATAGGTTTTACAGTTTGATTGTGGATAGGTATTTTTTGGTCTGAGAAATTTCAAATCAAGACTACCATATCTATTGTGTGTGTTTTTTGAAAAGTTTTTACTGTTAACTGTTATAACATAACCAAACTATTTATTGTTTGTGCCGTTTAAAACTTTTTACTGTTAATCATTAAAACATGATCACTGTTCCTTTGACTGATGGATTATTTTGTCCAGGTCATTCCTCAGCTTGCCAATATCCTCCTTGGTCTCCTGTCTCAAAATCCTCAGCTGCCTCTCAAGGCCGTCAATCCTCCTGTTGGTCTTTTTCACTGGGAAAAAAAAAATTACAGTCACTGAAAGGTAGACCACTAACCATCACCTCCCATTGGACCCTGTCTTTGGAGGGTGTCCAGCACGGTAAGTTGTAGTAGCTGGTCTTTTTGTCATGGCAACTACTGCCAAAAGCAAACACCATTGCAGTGCAATCCTTTGACTGAAATGGCATGCGTCAGGGGAAATTTGTGGTTGTTCCTAAGGCGAGGAAAAAATTCTACTCTTTCCCAGACATTTCCCTTTCCACCCCAATTTAAGTCTGGCAAACAATGCCCAACACATTGGATAAGTCATGGTTGTTATGGTGCCTTTAATTTTTTTTTAACTTTAAAATAAAAACTCACACACACGGAGACATGTTGCCACCACCTGCTTCACTTTCCCAGCAAGCTCGACAACATGATCCACTCTGAGGGAGGAGGAAGCGCCCGCAGACGGGCTGTCTGTGGTCGTTTGGGGTTCCTCGGGAAGGTCACCGAGCTCAGCCGCTCTGTGCTGTGATGAGGTTCCATCTGAAGCGGAAGTTTGGGGTGCCTCTGCAAGCAAGGTAACCGGATCCACTGTGTGGGATGATGAGGTGCCTTCACCGGGGCTATCTCTGCCAGTGGTGGTTTGAGGTTCCTCAGAAAGGTTTGTGACCTCTACCGCTCTGTGGGAGGATGAAGTGACCTCAGATGTGTCACATCTGGCACCCGAAGCTTGTGGTTGTTCAGAAAGCTCGGGAAGATGTTCGACTCTGTGGGCTGATGAAGTGCCTTCAGAAGGGCTGTCTCTGGCCCTTGTGGTTTGGGGACCCTCAGCAAGCTCCATGAACTGTTCAGCTATGCGGGAGAATATGGTGCCTTCTGAGGGACTACCTCTGAGTGCAGTGGTTCGGGGTTCCTCCGCTTGCACGGCTAGCTGTTCCACTCTGTGGGAGGAGGTGGCTCCATGAGAAGGGCTGACCCCAGCATCATCATTGCGGGAATCCTCTGTAAGGTCAATGAAGGGTTCCATTCCGTGGGTGGAGGAAGTCCCTTCTGAAGGGCTATCTGCTGCCACGGTGGTTTGGGGCTCCACAGTGAGATCTATGAATGCATCAATGCTGTGGGAGGACGGGCTGCCCTCTGACGGGCTTTCTCTCGCGTCAGTGGTTCTGCATTGCTCTGTGTGGGGGAGAAAAAGCAAGCAACGTCTAAAAGAGTCCAGTGGCACCTTCAAGTCTAACCAATTTTATTGTTGAATAAGCTTTTGAGAACCACAGCTCTCTTCATCAGATGCCAGATCAAAACTGTTTTTATCTGGCATCTGATGAAGAGAGCTGTGGTCCTAGAAAGCTTATGCAGCAATAAAATTTGTTAGTCTTAAAGGTGCCACTGGACTCTTTTTGGTTTTGCTACCACAGACTAACACGGCAAACTCCTCTGGATCTGCAAGCGATGGCTGTAATTGTGGGTGAGAGGAAACATACACCCTCCACGCATGAGAGAAACAATGATAACACCAAGCATAATTGATGGCCCACCTTGGTCCTCTGACGATGAAACCTCAGAAGGACCTCCCGTCATCGCACCTTCACTGCTGGTTTCCTCCTCCATCGATTGATTTTCCTCTTCCTCGTGCCCCTCATGCTGGCGTGTTTCGCTGGCCACGATGGTCACCTCATCCTCTCTGCGGTATGATGTTGCTGCAGAAAAAAAAATGTGTGGTGTGGGTCAGCCCCCAAAATGAATGGGCGAAGTTATGAAATCATCCATCCAACAACGCAATCACTGTTCTCGACCAAGCAGTTGGTGGCTGCGATTTCAGTGGGTTTGCATGTGTCTGGAATCCAACCCCTCTATACGGGAAACAAGGGTCCACTTAAAGGGAGGGGATTCATCAGCAAATATGCACTACTTGCCAGGGTAGGACTTTGGCACATATCCCCCCAAACAACTATGCCATCACTTTCCTCCTACATTGCCAAGAAGACTTCAACCTCCAAAAAAGGAGGGAGGGGTGCCAGCATTGCAACGTTACCACTTTTCCTGTTTTTTTTTTATTTTTTAAATTAAACAATGTTCCAACATATGATGATACCCACCCTCATGATGGCGGTCCTCCCAACGAGGACGGCCAGCAGCCACCCAGAGCCGCATCAGGGAACGGTGATGAGGTATCTGCCCGCTCCGGCGCGGCAGACCTTGCCAAGCCTCGAGTGAGTCGTAGAAGTCGCACTTTAGTCGTTTAAATTTGGTGCGGCACTGGTCTGGTGTCCGAGCATAGCCTTCTGCCCGGAGCTCCCTCGCAATGGCAGCGTATGCCGATCTATTCCTCTGATGCGTGCTAGACATGAGGTCGGGCGCGAAGCCCAGACGGAGCACAATATCCAGCAGCAAGCACACCTCTTCGTGCTGCCAGAAGGTTCCCCTTCCTCTCCTGTACGGCATTCTCACTTCCCTGAAACCGAAGAGAGCAACGCTGAAACGTCTCTGCAGAGGGCTCCTTCGACGTTTCCTTGCCCCTTCCCCGAAAACAGTTTCTGCCAGCAAGGATCTGGAGGGGACACTCCCTCGAGTATCGATTACCGATCACCCGCAGGAAGTAACGCACGCACGCACAGAACATTGGGCCGAAAGTCATTGGCCGTCCAGGATCTGGGCGTGGACACGTCAACAGGCATTTTCTTAACTCCCTGGCCTTGAGACTAAACGTTTCAACGTTTATCCCTTTTAGATTTAAAAAAGAGATGGTTCATACAAGTCCAAACACGCACATAAAATATGTCATGCAGGCAGGGGTGCGATCGTAGGGGAAAAAACCATGAACATTGCGGGAACTATGGGGCAAAACTTGAGCAGTGGGGAATGGAGGAAACCACACAGGTGATTGCTCAGCAACCTTGGGTGACAAAGCCAACTGTCAATCCAAACCTGATATTCTCATGCTGCCACTGCTTTGTTGAAGGCCACCGCTGGTGGCCCAAAAAACCGCCCAACACAGTGTACCAATTTGTTGAATATCAAGATCAAATAACAACTACAGGCAGTCTGGATGGACAAAGCATTTTTTCGTGGCAAGGAATACTCTTGACATGCGGTTTTTCTTTTTCTTATCACATTTAGGACCGTATTGCTATGGTCCCCTCCCCAAAATGTATCTTTGTAGCAGTGCAGTGATGCTGCCCTGAAAAGCAAATTTGGGGTGACTGCTGCAGTCCATTTAAACTGCCTCTTGGGCAAGCTGCAAATTGTCACCCACAATTATCGATCACCTCTGCTTGCCACTGCATTTAGGCAGGTTCGGTGTGTGTATTGGTGGGTGGATGACCAGTTTAAGAAACTTGTCGACCCATTCAAGTTTGTTCACGTGTCTGCCACTGCTAAGCCACATTTGACAAATGACACTTGAAGGGCAAGTGTGTTTCTCCCAGTTCACTTGCCCTCCGCTCAATCCACCTGCTGTTCAAGCGTCATTTGAAACTTTTTGCTTTGTCCTGATTGTTGAGGAGAACGTGCATTCAGTGGTGGGAACTCAAAAACAGCAAACAGTTTTGAAAAACTGTTCAACATCACTCCTGCCAATCTTTGCATGTGAGAGAAAAACCACACACTCAATTCAATCACCATTAACCTGAAAGAACCAGACCAGATTGCTCATGAATTAAAATGTTCAAATCAAATTTATTTGTCATTTCTTGCTGAGGTTAAAGTACATGAATTCAACACTTCACAGGAGCACGAGTCAACATTTGTTGCTGTAATCGATTTCTTGATGATTGCTCAGCACCACAGCGTGATGTCTTGGCGAACATTAATCACTCGAATGTCACAAACTGAAGCCCTCATCCAAGCATGCGGAGCAAACCTGGAGGTGGCACAAGATGCTCTTAAACAAACTAAAGCTCAGCCACACAAACATAAATGGCTGTAAAAACAATTTTGGTTATAAGAGGAATTGAGATTGCACACATGACATCTGACGCTTGAGTGGTGCACCAATCCAGAAAAACACAAAGCACACCTGGGGAACATGCAATGGCAAGTGAATTACTGATGCTGCACTTGACTCAACATATGCCTGGCTAGGACATCGCGAACCACCTTTCCCTGCTCCAGGTGACGTCTAGGCCACACAGGGACTGGTGGTTGGTCCTCTGTGAGTTGCACCTGCTGCAATGGTGCATCGTCCTCTACATAGCCATGTCCCTTTTGCTCGCACAGATTGTGGAGGACAACGCATGCTACGGCAATGCTGGTGACATTCTCCTCTGCAACCAGCAGGCATGATCTGAGACACCTCCAACGGCCCTTCAGCCTACCGAAAGCATGTTCAACCACATTTCTGGAGCGGGTCAAACATTTGTTGAAGTGCCGCTCCGCAGGGGTGGATGGTGTGCCGTAAGGCTTCATCAGCCATCTTCTCATGGGATATGCCGCATCCGATATTATTAGTGGAGGAACAGCAACCCCTTCCAAAGTAAGACATGGGTTCCCAGGCACAAATGCCCCAGCATCCATGGCTTCACAGATGGCGGAATTGGCAAAAACAAAGGCGTCATGGTTGCGGCCACTCCAACCGACCTCCACATCAATGAATCGCCCTGTATGGTCCACTGTTCCCTGTATCAGGATTGAGTTGAATTTTTTTCTGTTGCTATACTCATGACCTCTTCCCTTGAATTGGCAAATGGCGATGTGCGTGCCATCCACTGCCCCAATGCAGTGTGGAAATCCAAGCTGCTGAAACCCAGACATGATCTGTAAAGAGAGTTAAGTTTAAAGCATCTAGAAAGTTTCAATCAGCACACAGACAGTCAGACAGAATCATGAAAATCTAAACTCAAGTATTGTTCTCAATCATATTTATAAATTTAAAAGTCATCATATCATATTCATATTCCCTGTTTTAAACAGATGAAACTTAAACAGGTCAAAACATGCCGCCAAGGTCCAGGCATGAGACAGGGGGAAACTTACCTTTGCCACATCTTGTCCCAAGCAGACTAGTTTGCTGAGCAGCTCTGCCTCGATAGCAAAACAAACCTCCAGAACTATCCCTGCGACTGTAGACAGTCCCACGCCGAACTGGTTCATGCAGCCCCGGTAGTGGTAGCAGTTGGCCAGGTACCAGATAGCAATGGCCACTCTCTTCTCCACGGGGATTGCACGGCGAAGTCTGGTATCCTGCCTTGCCAGTCTTGGGCCAATGCATGCCACCAGCTCATTGAAGGTGGCCCGGGTCATGCGAAAGTTCTGTATCCATAATTCGTCATCCCATATAGCGGTGACAAAATTGTCCCACCAATCATTGCTTCTGGGATAGACCCAGTACCGTCTTGGAACACGGATACCTGCCAGCGCGATCCATCGTGCTCGTGCTCTGCTGCTTCGGTGGACTCGCTGTGGTTGTTGGTGTATGTCATGCAGAGCCCACGAGGAATGCCTTGTCCTCCTTCTTTTGACCACACGGAGCCAAAAGCTGTTCGTGGCTTCAATCGACCGCCTCAGATAAATGAGGATTATTTGAAGCCAGGCCAAAATCAGAGCTTTCACAGCAAACATCGTTGCACAATTTCAAGACGCGGAAACGCATAAACGTTACCACGCTTGCGCAAAATTAAAAAAAAAAAAAGGGAACATTCCCCTCCCATCGGAACACTGCGCATGCCGGCCAAAAAAGGAGCGCAACAAATGCGAGGCAATTGAGGCGGGTGTGAAAGCGGTGGGTGAGAAGATTTGTCAAACGCCAACTCGAAACTTTGTATAGGTGTGAAGAGCGCAGGTGCAAATGCGATGCAGACGCGATCGCATTTGCTGCGCAAAAAAGGCGCGGTAAGCTCCTAGTGCGAAATGCACCAAGAAGTCACCACCAGCATTGTCAACAAACCAAAATCAACAAGAATATTTCTTCCTATATAAAACATTTCCTTAATAAAATTGCCTCCAATGTCACCTTAGAGGCTGGCAATGCACTGGCAAATAGTTGCACAAAATTGGAACCACTGCAGAAAACTCTTAATTTGCTGCGCAGTAGCTGAATGGTGCAGAGCAGACACTGATTCTCACAGTGGCCACTCAGATACCTCTGAAAGCAAGAAATGAAGGCAACTGCCCTTTGCCATTTTTGTTCCCAGAATCTAGTACTCAGAGATATACCGCTCTTGTTAAGTATGCTTTGTGAATTTTTCTTCTCCCTACCCTGAATTTACCATAAATCAATTTCTTTGGGTTAATTCCACCTAAGCTTGTATATCTAGGTACATATATTGATAGCAAGAAACTTTAATCACATTCACATATATTGATTTTTATACCTAATAGTTATAATAAAATAATATTATTAAAAAAAGAAGTCTGGCTCTAGTGCTTTGTGCCTGTTTGGGGAACTTCATTTTCTTGCTCATCCAATAAATTTCCAGAACACGTATGTGAATGTTATCTTTATACTTCTTCTAGATTCTGCCCTTGTGTAGCTTGATTTCCTTATTTCCAGCTGTCTCTTCCTGCCTCTTCTGTTACTTACTCCTTAGTGGTTTTAAGTTTTATTCCTTTTCTACCAGTATACTAGTACCTGCACATATTTTTCTTAATTTCTGCCATGTTGAGATTATCTCCTGGAGCTATTGATGTCAATAAATGGTGATTTTACCCAGGTTAGAATACAAATGTATCTAGTTCATAATGTCATGAAATACAGAACTCAGGGCCAAGCTACACAGGACGAATGACACTTGAAAGGCAAGTGTATTTCTCCCTGTTCACTTGCCCTCCACTCAATCCACTTGCCATTCAAGTGTCATTCGTCATGTGTAGCTTGGCCCTAAGCTACAAGAGACGAATTACATGAGGAGGAGCACGTGGAGGGAGTCTCAATGTTAGCCGGGAAGCTGAGTTTTAAAAGAGATTGGATGGCTTTGTCAATCTCCTCTTTCTACAGATCCTGCTCTGTAGAAGGGAGATCCTGCTCAGAAGGTTTGTTTATTTCCTAGTTGCCTCTTAGAAGGTGAAACTGACAGAGCCTTCTGGAGGCAAAGAGGAAGTTAACAAACCCTCTGAGCAGCCATCTCCTTGGCTCTGTAGAGAGGAGAAATTGACAAAGCCTTCCAATCTCTTTTAAAACTCAGCTTCCCAGCTAACATTGCGACTCCCTTCATGTGCTCCTCCTCGTGTAATTTGCCTCTTGTAGCTTGGCTCATAGAGGAACTGTTACTGGATTTGACTACAAAGATCACAGAAGATGTCCTTGCATACAGAAACAGGACTGGCCTGGCCTCACATCTAGACGTGCCACAAAGAGAACCTGGAGGCCCAGAACAGAACAACCTTGGAGAGGAGCATGAAACAAAGGAGTAACGCAGTTGTATGGCCTTGTGTAGATTAGAAGAGCCCTCTAACCCATCTGCTTAATTTTTTTCCATAGCATGCTCTGTTGCTTATTAGATTTACTGCTTCAGGGCTTTTTTTCTGGGAAAAGAGGTGGTGGAACTCTCAAGAGGGAAATGAGGAAGAAACACATGGGGATTCTTTGAAATCATTTTATTTTCAAGCACTATTGCCGAGTATTATCAAGAGTTGCCGGAACTCCGTTCCCCCACGTTCCCCCAGAAAAAAAGCCCTGCTGCTGCTGCTTTTTTGTAAACTTGCGTTGTCTATAATTGTGCCTTTTTAGATATGCACTTCTGTTTCATCCTTTATGCCTCTTGCATTGTCCATCCATGCTAATGTAGATCACAAGGTTTTTTAGGGAAAGAAGAATTGCACACCTTGTTTGCATATACCAAGCTTAATATAATGGGGGGGGGGAGATTTGATGTGATACTTGTGTAAACTCTTTTCAATGATTAAAAAATGTAATAATCTGTCTGCACATAGGTACAATGACCATCCTGCAACTGTCCCCCTTTTCTTTAAACCTGAATCCGATGAAATGTACACTCCAGGAAAGAAGACCATGCTGGTTCAGCATCCGTTCCTTCGAAAAGCCCACACAGAGAGCCAAGGAAATACATTTTCTTAATAGGAGTCAGTGTGGTTAGCACAGGCCGTTTATTAGATGAGACCCACCAAGCCCGGCTCATTCTGGTTTTTGTTCCAGGTGCCATTAGATCAGTCACTCTGTTGACCTGACCTCATTAGTGAGCTTTTCCTTTTGCTAGTGAAGATGGATCTATTCAACATACAGTTTTTAAAAGTAGCTTATAAAGATGTGTAGAAGGCATTCCCAGTGCAACAACTAAAATGTTAAATTAGGCTTTGACAGCAGAACACTGCGCTCCAGGTAGATTAGAAAACCATGCCACAAATTACTGCTCATAAAAATTCCCTAGTACTTATTTGCATTTTATTATGGCACATATGGAACACACATCTACTCTTGATTCATTGCAAACTGCAAGGATCTAACACTCTTTCATGCTGTTTTTCATGCAGATGATGAAAAGGGGAATCATTTCAAAGAGGCATGGTTTGACTGCAATATTAATGTTGGAACTCGGTCAAGTTGTGTAGAACCTGTTTTCATATATTGGCTTGATTGGCAAGTAACCATGGTTTTTCCTCCCCCCCCCCTCTTTTTGGTGGATAAACACTCTGAACTCTGGCAGATAAATTATTTTTACACCTAAAGAGGAGATGTGTGTAGCACAGTGTTCCCAATGATTGAACAGCGATGTGAATGAATAATGAATGAGCCACAAACAATACTGTATAATCATCCTAGCATTTCTGATCACAAGTTTAGAATGACATTATGAAGTCTAAATGGCAGCACTCAGCTGCACTCTGAGAGCTGATGTTGAAGGGTGATATTTAAAGCTAAATCCTTAAAACTTCCTTAAAACCATTAAGAAAAGACATATGGCTGATCCAAAGCAGATAGCTTTTATTGAGAACAGATCCCTGAATTGTGACATAGAAAGTAAACTAATAATTAATTTTTTCTTTTTAAAATAAGGAATAAAAATTATAAATTTGTATTTGCTAATCTCTAGCTTTTGGGTAGTTTTTAGTTACATGGAAAATATACTCCTTCCTACAGTTATTCTAGTAGCCTAGTTACTATCCCCTGCATTAATGCAAGTATCATTGGACCCAAGCCCATACTTGACAGATATTGGCCAATCATTTTTTAAAGAAAGCTCTGTGAGACAGATTCCACCAACTAGTTTTCCTTAAGTCAGTGTTCAAATATCCTGTCTTAAAATGCAAGTCCAATACTTGAGAAGCAGCTGAAAATCCCTTCCCTTGCAATCAAGACTTATGATCCAAGGGACCCCTGTGGACACTGAATCTAAAATGCAGGTCCCTGGGATTACAAGGAATTGGGATTTGAGGTGGCAACTACACTGCTGCTTGAATGTTTGAGTCACTCAAAGTAATGTATCTTCACCTCATTTATGCAAACTCTTTATTATTTCAAGAATTTTAGCCATTCTCCTTTCAAAATTCCCATCCCATGAGTGCAGAATTAGTGTGGAGTCATACTCCAGAAGGTGATAAGAGAATAGAATTGCACTGGAGTGCAATGGATATGAAGAAGCACCTCGTAGCACTACTGTGATAAGTTTCTGTGCAATTTGAATGCTGTGAAATCAATCCTTTGGTCTTATCTCTGGGTTTGCTCTTTACTGCCATTGTGTCCCCTGAGAGCTCTTAGATGTGTAAAGAATGCTTTCTTCGTCCATGCTTTAAAAGTGGGTTGTTATATTGTAACTACTGAAAACATTATTTTCATCATGAATTTCCATGCTACCATTGTAACATATAGTATAGCTCGCCTTATGATTCATCATCAAAATATGGAGAATCTTGCTTCACCAATACCTGTCATATAGTTATGCTTGATCATTGGCTTTTGTTCTGCTTGTTTGTCATGCTTACAGAGCTGATTGTTCTCCGAACTGTTCAGATGCATCTGGACAAATTGGGTTGTGGATGTGTGTATGATCAGACTTTGACCCAAGGTGGATTACTCAGTGCAAGTCAATAAGAAAAACTGCTAGGACATTCAATGAACAAATATAATAGGTTGTGGATTGTGGAAATTTGAAATGGGCATAAATCAGAAACATAGCACTGCTGAAACAAAGTGTAAGTAATTAAACATGACATCTTAATGATGTGGAAACTACCCAGTAGGAGCAGATCTACACCAACATATAGTACCCAGTAGAATAGTCTTTCTTCAGACCATGTCGCTGTTCAAAGCATCTTTCTGAGCTAATTTTTATAGCACAACCCTATTGCCTGAGGGGGGGAAAGCCCTCTTGAATAATTCAGTTTTGTACAGTTTGCAGAAAGCCAGGAGAGTGAGAGCTTTGGCACACCATTCCATAAGGCAGGGGCTACCACAGTAAGTGTGTGTGCAGGCAGCTTTTCATTTTGCCCAGCTGTAAGGTGGTTATCTGCAGAAAACCCAGCTCAGATGTTCTCTGGCGGAGCATAGAGGTAGTCCTGCAGATAAAAGGGAACACGGTCATGAAGGCCTTTATATGTACTAGTCAAAGGCTTGAAGTGAGCCTGGTAACTGATGGTAGCTAGCAGAGTGACCGTAGAATGGGAATAATATGCATGCCCCACCTAGCTCCCGATAGTAAGCAAGCTTACTATTTAAATGTTTCTGAATGCTTTCAGTGTCTGCTTGCCAAATAATTTAGCTATCTTGCTATCACTTTATGAAAACATGCTGCTGACTAAACAGGCACCAGTATTAGGCAATGCAATGTATCCAATGCCAGGCATGTAAAGGCTGCTGTGACAGACTGTCCTTTTAAAGATCTTAGAAATGCTGTACAAAAAGCTGAAGGACAGAGAGCCTTGAGTGACAGGCTACTCTAAGGAATCCGGGTAGTATGAGCTTAACAGAGAATGTCTTCTGAACTGGATGCTGGGGAGAGGAGAGTCTAATTTCAGCCCTAGCTGAGAGGAGTCGAGTACTGACAGTTTGGATATTCAGCCCTGACTGAGAGCAATTTAACACAGACAGAAGAACTGGGAGAAAGTTGGCAAGGAAGTTTGGGAAGTAGGTAAAGACTCCCATTCAGGCCAAAGAAAGGGGATAGATCTTCTACTGAGAGGAGAATTTCCCTATCCTATCAAACAGAGAGTTAGTTCTGAAGAGTGAGATCCCTAGTCTGGTGTGATTAGAAACTGCCTACTTAAGATGAGTACTGGTGTTTCAAGAGAAGGGGTTTGGGTACTGGAAAGAGGATACAAGCCTTTTAGAAAACAAAAGAAACAGAATACTCAAAGAAAGTGTACTAGGGTGTTTGGGGAAACACTGGAACAAAAGCCTCTCAACGTAAAGATTTAAGTAACTGTGAAGAGCTTAAGAAACTCTCATTAGCCTGAAACATAAGAACATGCATGTGTATGCATGTATGCATTCAGTTTCTCAAGTTCAAGAAGAAAGATAAGCTGCAAGCAATTACATGCTTGACAAGTAGGACACTTTAATGACCTGATGATAACTCTAGGCATTTCTGCTCCAGCAATTAAGAAAATCAAATTTGTTATTACTATTGCATAACCTGGCCATTTAGCTCACTAGCTACTGGTGTAACAAAAACCATTGAGACAACTGAATCAGGATTTTACCTCACATGTAGTCAAGAAAGTTGGATTAACTTAATTTAGCAATCGAATTCATATCAAAGTTCTCAGCATCCTGCCCATTATTTCACAGTGAATGTTTTACAGTGGTATGGAAACTCAAATAACATGGAAATTAAAAAAAAACAAAACGTGCTGGATCAAACCATGTGTTCAGTCCTGTATACTGTTTCTGACAATGAGCAGCCAGATGCTTCTGGGAAGACTGCAAATAGAGCATTACCCATGATGAAATTGTTTGCAGTAGCTTCCATGTGGCAAATCTATTGTTTCAATAGGTCCTCCTGGCATCATTCAGTTGGAATCTTTAAAGACCCTCAAACTTTTTTTTCTATTTGGACGAGCTTGTTATAGCTATAGCTAAGTTTGTTAATGTATGTGATATTTTGAAGTATGTTGTTGATATATGTGCATGTGTTGGAGAGTGTATATGTATATTTATGTAGGTATATGCCTGTATATGCATGTACATTATACATTTGTTTTTATATGATAACCTATCTCAAATCTGAAAGTACAAATATATAAATAACAAATGAACACATTACAGTTGAAAGGTTCATTGTCATAATTTGATCTTTTTTCAAACATGGGGAAACTAGCTGATATTGATAGCAAGACAGCTATCTAAGTTCTGATTACAAAAGTGGCGGTCGCTGGAGGGGGGGTGTCTGAAAATGGCCACAAAACCTGATTTGATTAACACTTTTGAATTCATCCTCTCACAATAGTAACAATAGGCTGTATTTTGTATTTCTTTTTGTGCTATTAGCCTTCAAGATGTCATTTAAAATAATCTAAACATTCAGAATATTAGAAATGAATTATTCTAGCAAGATAATACAAGGATCTGGCAGTTACAAAGAATTATTTCTTTGGGGTATTGTGGGCATACTCCATTGCTAAACCTCTTGAAAATGTTAATTAGTACCAAGTAAAGAACAATGGAAAATGTCTGCATTCTTCCTTGGAGACTAAGATTTGGGACAAGTCATTTTGCACATGACTGGAATACATAAGTGTATAGAGATTTAAATATCTGATTTTAATAGGTTTCATCCCACTGGGAGAGACACTTTTGATTATCTATGACCTCTACCAATTATCGTGATTCTCCCCATAGGCCAACCATAATTTTAATAACTCATCAAACTAAGCCTGAAGGTTCTCTAAAATGCCAAATATGTACTTGAACTTTTTTTTGATAGTTACAGAGCTAGTAGTTGCTACCTGACCTTTTTTCCCTTCCATTTTTTTTTAAAAACTAGTTATTTTCAACTCATTAAAACATTTAACTTTTGAACAAAGGTTTCTCATAAAGCGATCACTACCATCAATGCAAAGATGTGGGCTCATTAATGCGCAGATTGTGTATTCATGTGCATGAATGTTTGAATGTGGATTATATTGGATTTAAAATAATATTAAGCCTACATAGAAATACAACTATCTTGGCCATTTATATTATTGTGTAAACTTTTAAGGAAATCATTTGCTGCATATCAGTTACAGATGTGTGATAAAATGTGCAGTGAATCAGTATTCAATTGCCAGACTGAAATTTGATGTGACACCTCTATTTAGATAGGAAACCAACACATATGGAACATGAGTATATATGCAGGACAGCTACAGTTAATTCTGGGCTTGAGGGCAAAACAGTTGAAGGAAGTGAGTGAAACTTACATATATGTACCATGTGACTCTCTTAACATCAGGAACTAGTTACTCTTTTCTGTTTTCATTTACAGCTAGAATAGCTTACATACCATCCAATTCAAATAATTAAAACAGGAACAGGAACATGAGAAGTACTTTTAGTCCGGGTCTTAAGGAAAACGGGGAAAAATACTTGACTCTTGGGAAAAAGAAGATGGAGCCTTCTTAGGAATCTATTGCACATTCCTGTGGGAGGGGAGACCTGTCACTTCCATCTCTAGGACCTAGTTATTTCACAATTATATCAAAGTGTTTCCACTATAAAATATTAAACTAGTAAAGGGCAGTAAGGTAATAGCTAAATTCTAGCCATTTTAGAAGTATAGTCTTCTTGGTAACAAGCAAAGATTTCCTCCTTCTACAAACATCCTGAGTAATTATTGTTACAAGTGCTTAGGATCAGCTTAAAGTGCCCCATAAGATGTGTCAGTATATTTGTATGGTGAGTATAATCAAATGTGAATTATTGTTCACTGCATCTTCACTTTAAAAGATATATGTTTTCTTGTAATCTTCAAATATGATACTTGAAGCATCTTCTAGCATTTTTCATTTCCTTGTGAGTGGTCACTGCTCTTCAGCATCAATTTGCCAAACATTCAGCTGCATATAAATGCTCCTTTGGCTTGCGGGTCCTGTAGTGCATTCTTGGCATTCAGAAACTCAGTTTCTATCTTCTCTATTTAGGAAATATCAATACACTAAGAATGAAGCAGGAGAAAAAAACATATATTTATAAATCACTGCAATCAGTGCTACTTGTGATGAAATGGAGTTTCTCCAATTTAGTTGTGATATGATGACAAAAGTCAACAGATGAGATTTGTATTTTATTTTATTTTAGCTAATTTTATTGGCATGCGTGAATATAAGGCTTCAGTTCTGGAGCAAATGTTTTATCCTAGGTTTTGATTCATGATGGTTTGTCCGCAAGTTGTTTGCTATCTGCTCCATGCTTTTTTATGTGGTGGCCACCCTCTTTGGCAAGTCTCCAAGTAGCTTGCAGCACCAAACTTGCACTTCTCCACAATTTATCCTCATAATATCCCTGTGGGGTGGGTTAGGCCTAAGACCACCTACCAAACTTAATGTAAAAGGAAGGAGGAGATCCTCATCTGACCCACATGATTCTCAATATCATTCTATTGAATGTATATATGCACCCTACCTACCCCGCTCCAGTGCTTTGGAATTGCTTTGTCTTTAATTTATTGACCTGTGTTGTAACCAACAGAATCACAGTGCTGGAGATGTAGGCAGGATTATGTTCTGTAATCAAGAGAATTGTTGCTTTTTCACCAATCCACTAGAGCCTCTGCCATTATTTATTGACAGACAGACAGACAGTAGATTTCTATGGCACTTCTTCAGAGTCCTACTTAAGGCAGCTTAAAATAATAAATTATCAACATAAAACCAACAAACCATTATGTGGTTTTCATGCTGCAAATTAGCTTCCTGTGAAGTAGATTTTTTAATAGGTAAAAGTGCACCTTACATTGACAGGAGGTGATAAAGGTTGCTGTGCATGGAATGTGGAGAAAATGGATGACGATCCAAGAGTGCAGGATATGAGAATATTTATATTTTTAAAAATCATCAAAACCCTTTTTGATGGTGCTTGGTTGATGAAATGGTTGGGTTGGAATGGATGTGTAGGAAAATGCATAGTGAATGTGTGACTGAACGTGGGTGACATAACATTATTGTGTCTAGTTTGGGCCAGTGAAGATGGCAGAGCTTTTCTGGGCTGTGGAGGTATGGGCAGGCTCATCTCAGGTTCATGAGGATGTTGACCCAGAAACATGCAGACATGCTGAGATGCATTTTGCAAATAAAATCACTCATATCCACTGTGGTTTACACACTACAAATGATTCAGTCAAACATTTGGAGTCCTAGTTGCATGGATGTTTTTCAGTTTGTTGAAGCTTGATGAAGTGGACTGGCTGCTTAGAAATGTGCAGCTTACAGCTATGTACTGTGTTGCAACTAGAGATGGGCACGAACCGGAAAAAACCCAAACCATGCGGTTCCTGGTTTGTCAAATTTCACAAACCACAAACCACGAACTTTCACAAACCTGCCCCTGGTTCATGAACCGGTTCATTTGGTTCGTGAAAACATCACATCCAGGTCAGAAAATTGTCACTTCCGGGCCAGCAGAAGGTCACTTCCGAGCCAGCAGAAGTTCACTTCCAGGTCAGCAGAAGGTCTGCAGGAAGTCCATCCCCTGTTACCTAGGAAACTGATTGATTGGCACCAGGCTGTCTGCAGTGACAAAGCAAAAAATGGACCAAACGAACCAGCCTAAAAGTTCATGGCCTGGTTCGTGCTTAATTTTGGTTCATATTTCAGTTCATGCCCATCTCTAGCTGCAACCCTAGACTTCCTTCATGGTCTGCCATCAAAGTACTAACAAGGGCTGACCCAGATTAGCTTCCAAGATCTTAAGCTATTGATTAACACCAGGTACCAATACTGAAGAGCAAATCAGCTCTTTAGTCCACCTTGCAGTCTATCAATGCTGCATAGGAGATGGTGCCTCTCCATGTCTGCCACTCCAGGTTCTGCAATGAAAAGCATTGGCCCTTTGAATTATTGTCATATATTAGGTTATAATGGCATTGCACTTTATGGCAATCACAAGGTATCTTCTTCAGAAAGTACTTATACATGAGAATACTATTTAATTTTTTGAAAATCTCCACTTTATGAATGCCACTGCATTTGTGACAGATTTGGATTTTGCCAATCAACTAAGATTTTATTTTTCTTAACTTTCCTTAAAAACTAAATCCTGAAATGGTATATTTTCTATTTTAACTTTTCTCTTTTGGTAAGAAACTAAGAACTCAGAATGCACTTAGCAACTTTAACTGAAATGTAAGAATAGTATCAACACATGCATTATACAGTAGATCTACGTATTCATACTAACATAAATAACACACTTTAAAATGTGCAGGGGAAGAAATTGTCTGTCAAAAATGAAACAATTTCCAATGATACTATCAACAGACTCAAAATAAGGGATAGCTTCTTTTTGTTCCAGTTCCTGAAATTATACAAGTATGAAAAAACCCTTCAATTTAATTTAAAACGGATAGGTTTCCAGCCTCCTGACTGTGGAGAGACTTGAAAACATGGCCCCAATTAACCCCAAACTCTCAAACAAGAAAGCTAAGAAAAAGAGAAATGTATCCCGAAGTATTATTTTTAGAAATCTCACCAATGGCCAAGATTGCTAGCGATCTACTTCATTATTTCTCTAAGTTATATACTACTGGAAACTTATTTGTTATCAAAACGGAACAAAATACAGTCATCAAATGTATAACCTTATCTTGTATTTACAGTATGTCACTTTAAGCCTTGTTTGCATAATTCCTGGTAGTGAACACCTAATTATTACAGATTGTAAGAACTAAGTCTGTTTCTGACATGTAAATAAATCTAGGTCCATTGTGGATCCTTTATCAAACTGATTGGCTTTTTTACAGAGTACCTGTCTTCCACTTGACATTTTAGTTAGCATTGCCAACAGTGGGGTGAGAAATTCTTGGACATTTGGAAGTACAGCCTGGGGAGGGCGGGGTATGAGGAGGGGAAAGATCACCACAGGGTATAATGACATAAAATCTACCCCCAAAGCAGCCATTTTCTCCAGAGGATCTGATTTCTGTTGCCTGGAGATCAGTTGTAATTCTGTGAAATCTCTTGCATGTTGACAACCCTAATGTTAGCGTATTGGGAGAAAAATCCACAAAACAATCAAGACAGAAAGGTCTAAATGTTTCTCTTAAGGGTCCAGGACAACATGCAACAAAAATGGGAAGTTTGGGTAGCCAGATATGTATCTGATGAAGAGAACTGTGGTTCTCAAAAGCTTATGCTACAATAAAGTTGGTTAGTTTTAAAGGTGCTACTAGACTGTTCACTATTTTGCGACTACAGACTAACACAGCTAACTCCTCTAGATCTATGTAGATATAGAAATGCCTGTATGAAGTGTTCATCAATTCCATTCTAAGGGTTTTTTTGTAGACCAAAGATCTGAATGGTCTGACTGAAGCACCTGATTAGTGCATAGGTATTTTCTGACAATCGAATTCCTCAGAAATTTGGTATCCTGCTGTAGATAGGTTGCCATCTCCAAGTTGGAAAATTGCTGGAGATTTGGGGGGTGAAACCTGGAGATGGCAGGGCTTGGGGAGGGAAAGGAACTCAGCATGGTATAATTCCATAGAGTCCACCCTCCAAAGCAGCCATTTTCTCCAGGTGAACTGATCTCTGTGGCCTGGAGATCAGTTATAATTCTGAGAGAACTCCAGCCACCACCTGGAGGCTGGCAACCCTATGTAGATACCAAGTGGCTTCTGCTCCCTTTGCTGTCTCCTTTTTTGTCTTTTGTTCTACGAATCCGTAAATATACTGTCTTTAAAACTATTGTGATTTAAAGTATCATTTTAAATTGCTGGTAAATAGAACAAGGCTGGAGTCATTGGTCTGAGATGCAGCTAAAGCTGTATTGCTCTTTTACCATATATGAATATTGAAGCCATTCATGCTGTAGTGGATTGTCCAGAAAGACTATATGATAAGTTATTTATTTTGCTAATGCTTAAGGCTGGCTCTGTGCCTTGAGTTTTTGTATTCAGTGTGTGGGCTTGATAGTTGCAGCATACTGACCTTTCTGCAAATACCATGTCCAGCTGAGCTGATCAAAAATCCATCAGTTATATGGTTTGAGAAGGCTTTCAACCAATTTGTCCACGTTACTTCCACAGCATAGGACAACTATAAAAGTAATTTGAAAACATTAGGGCAAGTGCACCTAAGCTGTAATGCATTGAGGGCACATCTTGTTGTTGATTAACATCAACCTTAGCACTCTGCATCACAAGCAACTTTTAACATAAGAGGAGTTCTAAAAGCTGTTTGTGGTAGGAGTTGGAGGGGGGAAACCCAAAGAACGACTTCAGGTGCATCCGAGACCTCTGGCATATCCACTCAGATTTTGACCTGTTTTTCTTTTAACTTCCCTCACCTTGTTTTGCCTTAATTAGCTCAAAGTGGTTTTAATTGCCTTCCCAGTGATGATATGGCTTGGATTGGGAGGGAACTTGCTTTTTGAGAAACTGAAACAAAAATCTTCTTTGAGAACTGAAAAAAGTCTTATGTGGTTTCAGGAGATTCAGGTCAGAGTATATAATACATTTGAAGCATCAAAAATGCTATGCTGAAATATAAAATAATTTCCATTTGGTAAGAAATTTGGAGTCACATCACATGTGTTCTGATATCCACATATGTAATAGAGCTGGGCTGCAAATACTTTGTGTGATATCCCACCTCCACCTTAAAACATTTTTTCAGAGCAGTAAATATTGTACATTGGCCAGCTGAAGAAGGCCTTTGATAGTGCAAGAGCAAAACTAGCACATGCTGTTCCAAATTACTCTAGTCAGGCCTGATTCAGATATAGGTGTGCACTTACGAAGCCCTAAGCATCTAGTTAGCTTTCCTATATCAGATTATTTTACTCCTGGCAAGACGTACACCTCAATGTCTATAGGCCCATTAATGGGTATAGTACACAAGTAAATACTAGGAGAGAATCTCTGCTTCCATATTCAGCTTTTATTAAAACATTATTAACATTGGCTACATCAACAGAAAAACATAGTTCATTAAAGGAGAACAATTACATGAGTCCATGAAAGTTTCTTACCTCAAAGATAAGCAGGTCAGAAGTAAGGAGCCCCTTCAAAAAAAAAAAAAAAAGCTCTCTATCAACTCATATGTATAGGCTTTTAGAATCATCTCCTAACTATAGCTGACTGACCCACTTGATAAGGACACACATTCTTGGCCAACTCATTATCTTCAAATACTATAAAAGGTTATCTATACTTAAAATGTCTTTTTAAAACATATGAAAATTGTTAGTTCATTCTTGTTACATTTTATCTTAACAAAGTCTATTTAAAAATGGTGATTACAAGTACCTCATATATATGTATATATTTTGGCCCTCAAACAATACAGTCCATCTTTGACCTATATCTTTATTTTTGTGAAATTGGATATTCTCATTGTTCGTAGATGCTCTCTGTCCCTGGTCCTCAATAATCATTAGACAGTTTCTAATCTATACAAGAGCTTATAAATGTGTTACTTCTCAGTTTCTTGCCCCCTCAAAGACAATATTCTGGGTCTCTAGACTAGACATGGGCATGAACAGCATTACGAACAGAAAAAACCTAGACATGGGCACAAACAGCATTACGAATAGATCTTTAAAGGGCCAGGTAAGTAGGTTTGAGGGGAGGGGGGCTAAGTGGGGTGGTTGGGGTGAGGGGGTTCTGGCCCCCACAAACAACGAACAATGAACAACTAACATGTCCGGGAACAGTTCATGTTTGTCCATGTTTATTGTTCGTTGTTCGTGGATACCACCGAATGATGAACAAAGTGTTCGGGTTTTTTTTTTCTGTTCGTGCCCATGTTTACTCTAGACTCCCTTTCTAGCACATCTAGCTGTGAGGCCAGGCTATCTCTGCATGCAGAGACATCTTGTTATCTTCTGATCTTTTCCCCTATATTTCTGGTTGTATCTGTGACAATGCACTTTAATGTAGCTGATTTTAAATGACATATGTCCTGCTCATGTCATGATAACCCTGGTGGATATGTAATCAAAACAAGATTGATCAGTTACCCCGCCAGCTGTCATGCTGAATGTTGCCAGCTGAGCAAATGCAAAACCACCCAAAGTGTCATTCATTCTAAAATGCAAAGAAAACTTCAGTGTGACTGTATGGGCTGTTTGGCACAGGAGAAAGTGAGCAAAATTCAGCTTTTGAAAAAAAAATGTGATAAATGAATTGTCACTAATTTATTCTGAATTTTAGCATGCTCTGAAATAGTCATTCATCCTAATATGAAATCCATGAAGTAGATCAGAATTAAAAGAGACAGCGATTTGTACATGCCTCAGCCAATGAGTTCAGAGCTTAACTGGAAACTGAGGTAGTGGTTTATGACTAATAAATTATAAGGAGGAGGGAAGGCAAACAGCCAGAAGAAAGGATTGGTGCAAAGTGTTAATTCAACACTTTATGTAAAACCTTCTCCTTTACCGACATTTTATTTTTCCAGCATGCATTTTTACTCTAAATGCTCTTCAATGCCCACTTGCTGCACTTTTGCATTCCCTCTCTCAGTGACAGCTTCTTGCAACTCATTCTCCCTCACTGAACAAATGAGAATCCTCTTGAAATGTTGCTCATTCTGAATTGTGGAGATTGTATGGGCTGTTTGGCTCAGGAGAAAGTGAACTTTTACCTTGTTCAGAAGCCCAAACTGGCTTTTTGTTTTGCTTTGTACTCATGAAATGGCAGGGTTTGCCCCCCCACTCAAGTTGGAATAAAGAGGCAGACACAAGGCTTGGGTATTAATGAGCCACTTTTATTTGACAACAACATAAACTCTAACATAGCAAGGGTTTAACTAGCAGTACAGGTCAGGCACTGGGGTCACCCCTGGACCTTCACCTTCACCAGTCTGGGAAAGTCCTGCTGCCCCAAGTGTGAGTCATCATGAGACCTGGCTGGCCAGGCAAAGAGGTTCCCCCCTTAAAGCTCCATCACCTGGCCATGAAGCTGGGGAGGACTGATTTGTCCAGAGGTTGCCCACCAGGCAGTCTGTCCTCGTACCTGGGCCATGAAGCAGCCAGCTGCTCCTTTTTTAAAAAATAAAGTTTTATTTGAGAAAGAAATAGAAATGACAATAAAAAGTGCATAGAAACTTATACGTAATACAAAGCATTACATTTGAGCTACATTTAAGCTACAATAGAAAAATATATTCAAAATATATGAAAACACAACTTACGTAAAAGTTCTCTTCTCCCTCTCCTTGATTGCTTAAACGCAAACTTTAATATCAATAGCCACTCCTGACAGTCCCCAATTCCCCACCAATGGGGATATGCCAAGGGTGCTCACCAGCCCACTGACTTTTCCCAAAATCTATCCTGCCACTAACAACCTATTCGTAGCTCCACCTTGAACCAATTACCACAACCCCTGCACACAGTACAATGTAGGCAAAAAAAACCACCCTCTCCCCAACAGCCAATAAAAGGAAAAGGGGGGAAATTCCTACCTGCCCCTGGCAATCAGAGATTGATGAAACCTGCACTGCTACAGGGCGGGTGGGTGGGTTGAGCATGAGGTTACCACTGAAGGGCCAGGGAGCAGAGCTGCCTTTTAAGGCATTCAGCTCGACCCCACTTATTGAGTGCCCAGATGGCTGGAGGTGTGTCTGCTGCTTTTCCTTTCTGGGGTGGCAAAGGAAGCCCCCAGCCCTAGCAGCCAGGTCTGCAGGTCAGGAAGGGCCAGATTGCATCCAGTGGCACCTTAGAGACAAACAAGGTTTTCAGAGTGTAAGCTTTCATGAGTAGACACAAACCAGAAAAAACCCGAACAAGCTGTTCGTTGTTTGTTGCCATCCAAGAACAACGAACAATGAACATTAATGAACATGACCCTGTTCCCAAACATGTTCCTTGTTTGTTGTTCGTGGCCCCTTAAAGATCCCTTTAAACTATTCCCCCCTGCCGCCTGCCAGCTGATAGTTTAAAGGGCCCTTTCCTGCCATGTGCAAGGGGCAGGGCCCTTTAAACACCCCACAAACTGACCTTCCCAATGTCCAATACCCACCAAATTTGCAGGGGACATAGTCCTCACTGTCCTCAGAAGACCCCCAAGTTTCAGAGAGATTGCAGCCCAGGATGATCCCTTTGTTGTCATTTTCTCTTCACAGTGGCAAAAATGGGACTCTCTGGTGGAAGCTACTTTGAGGGGTTACAGTTTATATATAGATAGATAGATATGATTAACAACTAATCTCTTTTAAATTAAAAGGCCATGGGTCTGATAGCATGAGTGGAAAGAATGGGCTTTTTCCTGCCTTTGTCTACTGCTACCAGCTCCTTATACTCCCAGTGCATCTTTTGCTAAGGGAAGTTTTCGGGACAAAGCAGGGGAGCTGCAGTGAGGAAGGAGGCATCGGGTAAAATCACCTCTCCCTCTCTCTTCTGTCACTGATGACAGGTGGTGGACTAAGCTTTCTAGAAAACGAAAGCTGATTTCATTCAATTCCCATTTCTTTCCCATGGTTCTTTAAAGACCCTCAGCAGAGGATATTTGAGATATGAAGGGGCTGCTGGAGTTGGAAGAAATGTCAGCTCCCATAGACTCCAACCCATCTCTTTATTTTTTCCAATGTATAGACAGGCACTCTGATATCATGCCAGAATTACCTTTGTCGCTCTGTTTTTAACCTCAAAAGCCTATATCCTCCATGCGCCATTTCCAAGCTTCCTTCTAAGAGCTTTTTAAGCACTGCAGTGTTGTGCTGGAGCAAGGAGAGGAACAACATGGATTGGGTCCCATTTCCGAATGAGTGATTGCCATGCACTGAAGAAGTCATGTAGCCACATTTAGTAGGTAGAAGCAGATTCAAACAAAAAGTGTAATGTTTAGCCCCACCTACTGGATATAATGAATCAACAGCTCTGCCATGCAAAAAGTCAGGAATATGTCTCTTTATTCTAAGGAACTGCAGTATATGTTTCAATGGCTATGCTCAAAATGTTGGGCAGTGTTTCATTCTGCATAAAATTTCACCATTCCTCAACTCTCTACTATAATTGCCTTTAGCAATACTTCAATGCTTCCAAAATAAAATGTAAATATATGATTGCAGGAAAAGTTATTATACCAATTCAGATATACTAAATTGCCCATATAGGAGAGCTAGGTAAAAATGTGCACTTTTGCTCACAAAACACACTGTGATTATGACCAGTAAATCCCATTTTCCACTGCTAATTCATTTAGAATATTTTGAAGAAAAAGCAATAACAGAGGAATATTGAACTATTGAACTTTCATAAACAGTTTGGGCTCCATCTGAAATTTATATTAACTGAGTGAATGCTGGCAATTCTGAATACCTTAGAAAGATTCCTTTTGTCAGATAAGATGGTAATAACATCTGAAATAAATATGAACACTTGTGAAATGATAGCAGCTTGATATATGCTGTATTCCAATGTGAGCATCAATCACTTTCAGTAAGAAGATGCACAGTCCTCCTGGGAGAGACACAGCAGTGAAGAGGATCCAACTGTACCTTATTGCTTTACTCATTAGTTTCTGTGTTGCTTCTTTCAGTTTGCTGGCAAGAAACCTCCTAGGATGGTCCATCATCATAATAACAAATGACTTGATTGGAAAAGCAAAGGCAGCTGAAAAATTCATACTGGACAATAGCTTCAGAAGTTAATGTAAATTAAAAGACTGAATAAATATGCTGGAGCTAATGCATTTTGTAAATTATAATATATATTATATCTTGAGGAGGGAGAGTTCAAATTTTGTCACAGCAATTATTGACTTAGAATTTTATTCTAAGTCAATAAAATTACCTTTAGATGCCTATAATGTTACTGTCCATAGCCAATTGCTAGCCTTGTTCCACTTAGCGTTGCCAGCTCTTGGTTGGGAAATTTGGGGGTAGAGCCTGGGGGAGATGGGGTTTGGAGAGGGACAGCACCTCAATGGTATATAATGCCATATAGTCTACCAGCCAAAGCTGCAATTTCTTCCAAGGGCATTGATCTCTGAGATCAGTTGTAATTCTGAGAGGTCTCCAGGCTTCACCTGAGGTTTGGCAACCTTATTTCCATTCTGATTGGGCAGGGACTTTGGCTGCTAAATATGGACAGGCCATCACAGAGGCAGTGGCAATATATAAATAAATGCCAAAGAATATAAAGCAGTCATTCTCAGAATGTGATACAGACAAGACACGGAGTCACCAATGAAATCATGGAAGTCCCACTGACTTCTCAAAAAGTGTGTCTGTTACTTTCACTTTTTCTCAGGGCGAAGAACAAATATTCCTCATGGCTTGCTTTCATTCAGTATTGGAGTATCAGTGGGCTGACACCTAAAACATCTTTTGTTTGATTCCACAAGGTCCATTTCATAGAGCTCTTAAATATACTATTGAAGTGTGTGTGTGTCTAATACATTTAGAATCTCTTCTTCTTTTAGTCAGAATGATTGATTACAATGATTGATTTAATGTGCTTACACAGAGTGCTTTGGAGGCTTGATTCAAGAGTTCCTTTTGTAGAGGTTATTTAATTATTTTCATCCACAGTATCATATAAATAACCATGAACATAAGAAGCTGCCTTATACTGAAGGAATCTAGCTCAGGATTGTCTGTTGTGACTGACACAAAAGGGCTTTTCCAGCCTGTGGTCTGTATATTATTCTACCAAATGATGCCAGGGTTTGAATGCTTGGCTTTCTGTGTGCCAAGTATGTGCTCAATCATTGAACACTGCTTCTTTCCAAATATTGTGATTTCTGTAATTTTAAGAAACATGTTAGCCACACCATGACAGTAATGATTAAAATGGGTTTTATTTATTTATTTACAAAATGTATACCCCGCCTTTCTGTTGTCATCAGGGCCATCAAGGCAGCTAAAAACATACATAATAAGATCACATCTTAAAACCCATTAAAACCAACATGAGCAAGTGTGCCAATACATCCCATTACTAAATACATTTTGCAAATAAAGGCACACCCTTCTAAGCCCACTGAGGTCAATAGAAGGGTGTTGTTTTGTTTAGGATTGCACTGATAAGAGTATCACAGTTGGTATGTGTTCAAAATAAAAAAAAACCTAAAATCATTTCAGCTTGATCTTTAAAAATGACAGACAGCCCCAGACTTTGACTTCCAAGCATCAATATGCTAACACTGACCTTTTGTTTCAGAACAGGTATTTTAGAAATGCTTGTGATGTCACCCTTCCAGTGTTATACAGAATACCAATCTCAACAGAATTTATTAAATGTTTTCACCATCCCAATAGATTGGATTAGTGAAGTAAAGTGTCAATCTAGGTCTGCAGAGACCTGATTTCGAATCCTCACTCTGGTCCAAATTACACATAGCATTTTCTAACAAATGGAGTGCAGCATTTTCCCAAGAAGAAATGGCCCTTGGGAAGAGGAGTTATTTGCTCCATTTTGGAGCTGCACGTGCTAATCTCTCTGTCTCTCTGCCTATGCTACGCCACAGGTTGGTTGTGTAGATAAAATAGAGCACCTTGAAAGGAGGACAGATGGACAGACAGACTGGTTTCTAGGGATGCTTGATACTTTTTATTCTCTTAGCACCAAGTCCATCAATCCTGAACAAAATACACTAGTTACTAACTCACTCCTCTGTTTATATCATGTGTGAGTGCTAAGCCAAGACCAAATATGTACTGACCACTTTTTACAAACAATTTTCCCCATTGCAAAATATTCCTTTGTGAAAGCCAAAGGAAGAAGGCTAGCTCGCTTGCCTGACCCCACTGCTAAAGCAATGGAAGCTGCAGTAGTGCCATGAGGCCCTATGTCCTCAAACCAGGGTGTGAACATTAAAACCAGCAATCCCAGTGGTATAAGCCTCTCCTCCTGCTTAAAGTAGGAATAATGTTCCTCACCCCCCTTGCAATGTCCCTGTCCATTCCTCTGAGGCTTTAGCCTGCAATCCACCCCCTGCAAACTACATGCTCTTTCCATGTGTCATGAAGTGAGCCCCTTCTGTGATGGATAGTGTGCAATGTATTAATGAAGGCCTTGCTGGTTCAACTACTTATGGCTGGGCATGATGGCCTCTTTTCCTGCAAATGTCCCTAAAAGGTCTTTTAATGCAGAATCAATTGAAGGGAAATGGGAGTGCACACCTTGAACCCTGCAGGCATCCCAATCCTTCTTATACAGCTACTTTGGATGCACTTTTGATTACAGTGCTTGCAGACATTTAACTGGTTTTTTTATTATTTATGTAATTTGTTTCATAAGGGAAGTCTGGGCAAGGAGATGGTGTGAAGTAGTTAAATCTTGCCCACAGTTTTCTTTGCTGGAGAAGCTCCTATATTTACGAACAAGTTAACTACTATTGCATTGTGGATGATCTCCCTCCCTCCTTAGCATAGAAAAGATGTCCTTCCATGCTACCTCCCCTAACAATCCTTCCCACAAGTGTCAGCTTTAGCAGATGAATTATCAACAGACAGTCTCTCAGTATTCCATTCCCAAAGAAGAAAACTGCTTGGGAAATCACTCTTCTCCTGCAAAATGCACCTGTCCTTCCATGCCAGCATCAGCCTCACAAGAGAAACAGATATTGGCTTGCAAACTCCATGAGCAGATGCATGCAAATCTCTTGCACCTTTGGAAACTTGCTGCATGGTAGGAATGATGTAGTGCTGAGCAGGTGATTTCAGAGTTTGCATGCTCTGTAAACATATCTGTCTTGGCCCAGGCTAAGGCCCTAAATGATGCTGGGGCTGGGGGCCCAACTTGAAGACCTGAGGAAGCATCTCTTCCACAGGTATGGATGGCATGCCCCCAGCTTGCAGCTAGAACTCAGGTGGGACGAGCATCTGCGAGGCATGGCAAAGGTTGTCTGCCAATGCATTCCTACTTTTATCAAAATCAATATTTAGTAGTATTGAAGAAGAACTGCAGCGGAGAAAGAGACATGTTAACTGGTTGTTCATTTTCATGGTTTCTATGCAGTCACACATTCAGACTGTGCATGCAAAGGCCAGTCGCAGAAAAGATTTCCAGAACTTTCTAGAAGGCCAGGTACACTCCTCTTCCCCTTGGCATTTTCCTACCAAAATTACCATATGACCAGGAAGTGTGTGTGTGTGTGGGGGGGTGCTATTCCCTCAGTTCTCTTTTTACCACTGTGGAGAGAGGGTCGCCATTACTGTTCTGCATTTTTGTCCACCTCATTCTTATGGCTGAAGAGACTTATTTCTCTTAAAAGAGTTTACCATTAATAGTCAAACACTGCAAACTTTTTTTCTTATTGGATTTCCAAAGACATTCCAAGTAGGGATAGAACCACTTGTTAACTTTTTGCACCTACCCGGTGCTTCATTTTTAATGTGCAGCACTTCCACCTGTGGAATGAGGGTATTGTGGATTCTTCTAACCTGTCCGTCCCCCCCACCCCATTCATAAAGTTTCATGTTTATGTGTCCAATGCCTTAGCCAGCATTCCCTCCAGAGGTGGGCTTTCAGTCTTCAGGTTTCACAATGCCAGCATTTTTATTAGTCATTCAGGCTCCAAGAGAGACATAGCAGTATCCTTGCACAGCCCTTCCTTTATGTGTTAGTAGAGGCTTTCACACTCTGTCTTCTTGAGTGCATGACTGTTCAATGCCCTTTATCAGAGTACTGTTTTTCCTTGCCACATCCCTGCATGTACTTTGGCAGGGACACTTGTAGAGAATTTGGCAGGGACACTTGTAGAGAATTCTTTATAAGCACGTCTAGGTGAATGTCAAGTAGATGCTAAGCATCTGTTGGGAAGATGGTCCTCCATGGTCTTATACTTTGAGAGCTTCACACCTGCCTACTTCAGTAAGTGAGCGTATTGCACTCCCAATGGGGGACTGCACAAAAGCTATGAAGAGGAAAACAGGATTGCATTTTCCTGTTAATTGCTCCTCATGTGGTCTTCTATCCCTCCTGCCCCATTGTGAACCCTCTGGAATGTTAGTTTCTGGGGGCGGCAGGGGTTCTCTGCAGATGGCATGGAGAGAACTGAGAGAATAGCACCCCTCCTCCTGGTCATGTGATGGTTTGGCAGGAAAACACAGAGGGGAGGAGGGATGCCTCTAGACTTCTAAAAACTGGAAATCTTTTCTGCAGCTGGTCTGTGCATGCGCAGAAGACTACTTGATGAACAACAGTTACAGGTCAGTGCAATTCTGGTTTTCTATATTTTATAATGAATGAGTCAAGTCTAGTATGATGATTATACATGGATGAAATTCAGCTTTTAAATTTTGACTCCATCATTTTAGATTTTGATAATAAGCTATACATATGAACAAAGATTGGCTTTTTCATAGAATTCTAACTATATAGTATAATACTTCAAAAATGGCATCAGAGTAAGTCCACAATGTTTCACTTAAGCAATTTCTATCTTCTCCCAACCATAGCAGTATAAATGTTGAAACCATAACTTTTTCATAGGACATACAGTAAATCAAACCTATCTCTTCCAGTTGATAGAAGATAACCCAAACCTGGACTGATCCTTAGGAAAGTAGCAGATATTTTTGGTAGTAATAATTACACAGTCTGTTTCAAAGTTTATTAAGGTCTTGGTACACTAAGATAATACCTTCCCTATAGATCCTCTGCTCAGCTTGATTTCTCTGTATGATTTTGAAGTGGTTGCATAATTCTCTTTCATGGTGTGGCAGAAGGGGCTTATTCAGGTGTCAAGTCAAGAAAGGTATACAGAGTGAGGTTGTAGATAGACTCTCTAATTATGTCTTTTGTTGACCATCTATTGTCCTGGAGCAATTATACTAGAACTAATCTGGTCCACATTTTCTTGCATAGAGGACTTTATGGCAGCTGGATTAAACACTGCACTCCACTTGCTATTTTTAAGATGTCACAAATTGGTGTGGCATGAATTAGTTTGCCCTGAAGAATATAAAACTCATTTATAGGATTAGTCCATAAAACAACTGTGTGCATCTCTATATATTCTTCGATCCCCCAAACACTTCACTTTCTGTTCCTTGTTCTTAGTGTTCTGTGTAGCATTCATATTCAGTTGTACCACTAAGCAGTAACAACAGAGATCTTGGTTGCCATATGTATGTCAAAACCCTTCCTTGACACTTGATAAATTTTTTGGCACCAACTGCATCTCTTGCAATATGTTCCATAACAAAACTGAAATGTTGTGAGAAATAAAACTTATTTTCCTACAGCAAGTGTTTTGCATGCCAGTTCCCTGTGCCATAAAAATGTGACTTTACTCTAGTGACTATGGCATGTTGGGATATAACTGTTTTTAATGTGCTTCATTATTATGGCTTGTTGCCATTTCTGTCCCCAAAGAAGGTAGAAGAGAACATAGGAGTGTCACCTAAATTGTTTTTTGGTCAAAAGACCTCATTCTGACAGGTACTGCTACAGTATAGAGTACTGTCTGGTCCCTGTAACAGCAAGATAAGAAGGAATCCGGGGGCGTGGCGTCGGCTCTGAACGGGATGGACACACTGCTAAAGCTCCATCTCGATCCCACCCCGGACCCCTAGTAAACCACGTTCTACTTCGTTTTGCTGTGCTTGAAATGAAGGGTAAGCAAGATCAGACATTCAAAAAACAAAATACCAAAGCAGTTAAAAGCTTACAAACATACTTCCCAAGTTCTCAGGCGGAGAGTGCTGAGGGAGAAACGGAGGGTGTGAGGGCCAATATGGCGGCCGCGGGAAGCTCAGCTGAGGCGCGAAAGCTACCGGCCGTATCCTATGATCCTGCCCTGAAAGCCTTGCTGAAAGAAGTTGAAACTAGCTTTGTAGATCGGCTATCACTTATGATGGAGCCAATTTCTAAACAAATTAACGACCTTAAATTGGTAATGGATGCTGTAGCTCAGAGGACGGACCAAGCCCTGACTCAAACTGCGGCTTTAAAAGACGACATTAGAATCCTCCTATCTGAGAACAGCAAAGTCCAAAATAAAATCCTGGACATTGAATTGCAGCTGCGGAGCTCCAATTTGAAATTCCGGGGGCTGGAGGAGGCTTTTACGGCAGATATAAACCTTACTAATTTTCTCTCGGAATGGCTGGCGAATGAGCTTCAGCTGCATGAAGGATCACCCATAATCATTACTAAGGCATACAGAATTGGCGCCAAAAATAATGAGAGGAGGAATGGGCCGAGAGATGTGGTAGCAGTATTTGCTGACTGGAAAATTAGAAAGAAAATCCTTGAAACGGCCAGAATGAAACGATTTTTCACATGTAAAGGAGCAAAGATCAATGTATTCACGGACCTCCCATCTGAAGTACTGGAAAAAAGGCGGCAATTTAAAGCTATAACGGAAGGTTTCAGATCGGCCCAAATTGATTACAGCTGGACCCGATACTCCACACTCCAAATTAATGTCAACAGCAAGGTTCACTTCATCTCGATGCCCAACGATGGTCTTCGTTTCCTACAGGAACTAGGCATTGAAAGCGCCATGGAAACCGAAGCGAACTCACTACGAAGGAAACGCAGCTTGCCTCTATCACCACAGAAAAACAGCAAAGTCTCCGTCCGTGACACCTAGCTCAGAGGGAAGTTTTTTCTGAATGTCGTTCTCTTTTGTATCTGAAGTAGAATGTTTGAATCAGATAATACTCGCTTGCATTTAAAGGGTAACGGGGTGGGATTGAATGAGGAGCTTTTTGCTCTATTTAGCTCCTTTTTACAGGCAGTCCTTTCTTTTGGCTTGAAGCCGAAGCTCAGAAAAGTTCTTTTTACTCTGAGCTTCTGAAGACTGTCTAGCAACGGGGTAACTAATACTTCCATTAGTGAAGTTTTGTTTGCTTCTCCTTTAATTACCTCATCAAATAAATAGCCCCTTCGGTAGTATTGGGATCGACCAGACAAGGGGGCACTTACAGCAGTTTTCTGGTATGCTAAGGATCTCACTTGCTGTACCGATTTAAAGGTGTAGCACGTTGAGTTGCTATTATACCTTTTCGTAGATAGTGCTTGTCACTACTCCTGGGTGGCAAAACTATACAGGACAAAGCTAGGTGGCTTGCCCTTGATTGATTGACCTCACATGCCCAATATTGATTAGCCATACCACAAAATTCATTGATTATATAAGCTAAATTAATTACATACCAAGCAGAAGGGGGGGGGGAGGGAATAGGAAGCCTTACTAATAATTAATTTCAGTGTGATTGCCTCTTCTCGAGGACCATGATGGACCCTACATGCTTATATTACAATACTGCATAGATCCTATAAGTTAAAACCAGCATTTCTCTCCTTGATTAATTTCACACCAGTTGATTGATTACACACAAGGAATCTATAGGGCTTCCCCTATAACTATAGGGACAAGAAATTAGGGTTTCATCAATTACTTTTTTATTAACTTCTAATCAACTTAAACTATCCTGATTAAATAAGGGAGGGGGGAGGGGGTTGCCTTCCATTGATTGAAGGAATTTGATTCACAGTTTGTACTTTTTGACTTGTTAGGGAACATAGGAAGCACTACTAATAATTAATACCTGAGTGATCACTTCTCATTGATTATCATTGTAGGCACTGTATATATATATCTCTGTATTAACTTAATTGCTTAAAAAACCTCTGACAAACTTCCAATTAATTGTTTATAACCTATCAAATTGATTATTCATTAAGAGGTACACAGCTCTGCATATGACTACAGGAACAGGGAGTTGAAGTCTCATCAATTAACCCACTATTTCTCTCGAATCAACTTTACTTGTACTGATTGAATTAGGGGAAGGGGAGGGGGAAGGGGATTGTCTCATATTGGAAGTTTACACTTTATACCCCGCTGGACATCAATTATCTTGTGATTCTTCTCTCTTTAAAGGATTGGAAGGGTGCTTCTCTACAGGGATATAATATTACACAATAGAACTTAATGTATAATAGTTTGTCTTCATATTTGACGTGTTAATGGAACTTGATTGTTAAAACAGTAACCTATACTGGTTGCTGGCAACGCATTGTTCTAACTGTTTTTTCTTCTTTTGCTACACTGACCTACCTTATCACTGTATCGCGTTACTGCAGCAGGCGCGACCTGCTTGCTTTTGACACTCCACTAGTACCACTTTGACCAGCACGACTCCACACTTCGCCAACTGGGTAACTACTTAATTGGCAATGACTTCGCAAACAAGTTTACATATTGTCACCCAAAATTTAAGGGGGCTTAACAATCTCATAAAAAGGAAAAGGGTCTTATCAAAATTGGCAAAACTCAAGGCTGATGTTGCTATAATTCAAGAGACTCATCTGCATGCATTGCACGATGAAGAACTCAAGGCCCCCTGGATTAAAATGCAATTTCATGCGAAGGGATCCTCGAAGGCCCGAGGGGTGGCGATATTACTATCTAAAAATACTCAATTTGTACACAAAGCTAGTCTAAAGGACCCCAGAGGGAGATACTTGTTTATCAAAGGTCAGCTGACTGGTCAGATGGTCACAATGGCCTCAATTTACGCCCCTAACGCAAGCCAACTAGATTTCTTGACTGAAACTCTGCAAAAACTGCAAGATTTTCAGGAGGGACCAGTGATAGTAGGTGGGGATCTTAATTATATAGTGAGCGGTGAATTAGATAAATCCTCATTTAACCACAATGCCACTAAGCCCAAAAGGAAACTCAGCTCGGCACCTTCTAACTCAAAGCTGCTGTCGATACTCAACCAATTTCACCTAACTGACATCTGGCGGGAGAAAAATAGTCTGATTAGGGATTACACCTACTACTACTCCCGACACAACGTATACACGAGAATCGATTACATTCTTGTATCCACAGACCTCTCTGAACGGGTGAGCCACTCTGAGATTGGTAACATAGAATATTCAGATCACGCCTGGGTGAACTGTAGGGTATCCCTGGCTTCTGAATATCCTAAAGAAAAATACTGGACCTTTAATAAAAACCTCTTACTTAATGATAGCACCACCAAAACAATAGAACAATACATTAAACAATACTTGGATGAAAACCCAACAGGACAAACTTCATCCCAAATGGTGTGGGATGCACTTAAAGCAGTGCTACGGGGGAGGTTGATAGCGCTCTCGGCATCCCTGTATAAGACTAAAACACAGCAGAAACAGCTCTTGCTTGACAAAATTAACAACCTGGAGTGTCTACATAAAAGAAATGGCAGTAAAAAAGTATATAGGCAGCTGCTGCACGAGCGCAAAGCACTAGAGGCTCTTGAAACTCAACAGATCCAGAAAAACCTTTTATACTTAAAACAAAAATATTGGCACCACTCGCCCAAATCCTTGAGATACCTATCATGGAAGGTAAAAGACAAAAAGATTAATAGACATATCAGACTAATCAAAGACTCCAATAATCAAGTGCTCACTAGACCTGTGGAAATAGTAAATGCATTTAGAGATTTTTATGCCAAGTTGTACTCTTCGACCAAGCCAAACAAGGAGAAAATCAAACTATATCTGTCCAAACACAAAAATATTAAAAAACTGGCGGAGGCCCACAAAGTAATAATGGACAGCCCTATCACCAATGTCGAGCTTCTTGACTCCATCAAAGGCCTGAAACGTAATAAAGCCTCGGGGCCGGATGGCTTCCCGGCAGAATTCTATCAGAAATTTGCGGCAGCAGTGCACCAACCTTTGCTTTCAGCCTGCAACGACATTTTTGCACTAGGCACCCTACCCGGGACGTGGTCGGAAGCCAACATTACATTAATACCCAAGGAAGGCAAGGACCTCTCAAACCCTGGCTCATATCGGCCCATATCGCTTCTAAACGTGGATTACAAAATCTTTACCTCGATTCTGGCGAAACGGCTGAACTCCTTTATAGGGGAATATATTTGTAGGGACCAAATTGGCTTTATCCCCAACAGAGATATCTCAGAGAACATCTACAAAGCCTTAAATATATTGTCTTATAGCAAACATTACGATCAACACCTACTGTTCCTTTCTCTAGATTTAGAAAAGGCATTTGACTCTCTTGAAATCACTTACCTGCAAGAGCTTCTGTCCCACATGGATTTTGGTCCTGACTTCCGACACGTGATTGAGGCCATATACGACCGTCCCCGGGCAACTATTAAAACCAATGGTGTCTCCTCGCACACGCTGACCCTTTGTAGGGGCACGCGACAAGGCTGCCCGCTGTCTCCCATCCTCTTTGCTTTAGCAATTGAGCCCCTTGCTGAAGCCATAAGGTCCAACGAGCAAATCCAAGGTATACACATTAATAATACCACTTTTAAACTATGCCTCTTCGCAGATGACATTTTGCTGTTTATCTCCCACCCTCTGGACTCTCTAAAACAACTTCACAAAGAACTAGCTCAGTATGAACTGATCTCAGGGCTAAAAGTTAACCAAAATAAGTCAAGTCTTCTCCCCGTTAATTTGCCTGACCCCTTGAGCGATAAGATCAGACGGCTCTTCCCATATCAATGGGCTCAGTCCCACTTGCATTACCTGGGCATAAATATCCCCCAAAACCCGGACCACCTGCTCCGACTTAATCACCTGTTGATAATGAAAGGAATTAAAGACACTTTATTCAAATGGAACAAGCAAACATTATCTTGGTTCGAAAGATACAACTTGGTTAAATCCTTCATCCTTCCACAGCTAATATTTCTTTTCCGAACGGTCCCAATAGATATTCCTCATCACTTACTGGCCCAGTGGCAAACATCCCTTACTAGGTTTCTTTGGGATCATAAGCGTCCCAGAATAGCTTTTAAGATCCTAAGGGCCAAACGCTCCAGGGGGGGATTTAACTTCCCTGATATCGGTCTGTACTATACGGCAGCTAGACTGACGGACATAGCTCAAATCCTGCACCATAACACGCACCTTGACTGGATGGAAGTGCTGCGCCCACATCACCAAACTCAAACGATTGGTGAATTATTCTGGACCAATATTGCCCACCGCCCCCCTACACCAAATGGGAACATCTTCCTCAAGGCCCTTTTGAAGCTCTGGGATAAACATAGGTCCAAACTGCTACCTAAAATCTCTCGACTCTCACTAATGACCGCACATGACGGGGTACCACCTCAACTCACTGGTACTGGCGCAGCAGCCTGGGAGTGCCTTAGGAACAAAAGGCTGACAGATATAACCTCTAAAACTGGCATCTTGGATAAAACAGAACTAGCCCGCAAAATAGGTAGAGAGGTTCCGTGGTACTTCTACTTTCAGTTAACCTACTTTGTAAGAAGCCTGAACATGAGGCGAGTTTTATCAAAATCTATGACGGAATTTGAGCGGATTCTTGAAGCCGACTCTCTCTCCCGCAAAGGACTCTTGTCCAAAATCTACAACATGCTGATAAACTCCCATACTGAACAGAATATGACATTAAAAGGCAAATGGCAACAAGATTGCGAGGTCAATATCTCACAGTCTGACTGGGAGCGGGTCTGGTCCTCCAAATTGTTAAACACCCCGGTCATCAACTCCAAACTACAAAATTATAAAATCCTCCACAGGTGGTATCTTACCCCACACCAGTTGGCTAGAATAGACCCCAAAAGATCCCCTCTTTGCTGGAAAGGGTGCGGTGAGCAGGGAACGTTCATTCACGTATGGTGGAGATGCCAATCCATACAAGGATTTTGGCGCCTTGTTCTCAACGAGATCAAAATCATCACTTCCCACGTTATTCCTCCTAGCCCTGAGTTAATCTTTCTGGATATCTGGACTGATTCCACTATACCTCGCCAAAGAAGGGACCTAATTCGCACACTCCTGATCGCAGCCAAAAATGCGATTGCAACTACATGGAAGTCACCAGTCCCCCCAAATTTGCACATGTGGTATAGGATGGTGTGGGACCACCTTATAATGGAAAAAATATCTGACAGATTGCGACTCTCTACAAACCCATTGAAACCATCTGACTTTGCTGCCAAGTGGTTCCCCTTCTTGGACCACCTCACCAAAAATGAGTTCTTATCATCTCAGCTGCCCTTTCAAGAGATCATAAACCCAGAAGTGTGAATGGTCAAGGAGCCATTGTGGTACTGGGATAGTTATGCTATATTGCCCATGAAATACAGTTCAACAAATGTCTTTTATTGTATGCTTGCAGACTAGTTAAAGTATGACACCTAAGGTATATGTATTGGAAACCTCTTCTTATGTTCCAGTTGTATTATGGAAATCGTTTTGTGTATTGTTTTATGATATATATTCCTACAGTTGATGTTGTTATGCCTTACTGTTAATAAAGTTTAAAATTAAAAAAAAAAAAAGGAATCCAAAATGTTTTCATAATAGCTTTGATTTGTATAAAGCACTTCAAACAGTAGGGTAAAAAGAATAAATCCTTTTCTAGCAGGTAAATAATCTTAAGAGTGCCCCCAATCCAATAAACCCTCAAAAAAGTAGGACAATGAATTAGATATGCTGTTTGTTTGACCTTTCTCGGAAACTGGTTGGCCACTGTGTGAAAGAGAATGGTAGTCTAGATGGGCAGCTGGTCTGGAATGGTCTTATGCGTGAGCACCCAGTAGCTCAACTTGCATTCTGATCATAGGTCACCTTTGCAAGAGACAGTGCTTTTTTGGAACAAAAAGGGTGACAGTACTCATGTAGATGTACTAATTCCACCAATTTCCCACCACCACCAAGCTGTTCCTGAGGGTCTGTTGTTTCTTTCTCTGGCTGAGGGGAGTGTGACACACATGGATCAGCCCAGGAAAAAAGGCGTCAGTACTCAGTACCAGTGAGCACCATTACTACAACAACAAAAACTGTCAAGATATGCATGTTTATTGGGATGCTTGGCTCATGTGTGAATACCATGAAACTGTCCAGTGTGAATTATTGTGTCTGCATGCATTCAAAAATGCACTCATTACCAACACGGCCATATGCTTCTGCCAATTGTTTAAATAAATTATAAATGATAAAAAACACATTTGAAATGAAGAATTTTACAAAAAAACTCCATCTTTTACTCTTACTGATTGATTCAAGAGTCTGACCACCTAATCATTGAAGGCTGCTGAATTGTTCAGATCCAGGGAGTTTGGCACATTTGCATTCTTTCACAGCTTCATAGGTGTTGTAGTTTAATTTCCTTCCCATGCCAATTAAACAACAAAAACAAAGGAGGGAGGCCTTGTGCACAGAGCCCACACCTCAGTCAAGGATAAATTCTCTCACAATTGCTGCCTCCTGGAAGTTGTCCTAATCCTCCCTAGGCAATTGATTGCACCATGATTAAGAGTTACTCTGATTGGCTACCATAATGCACTCTATTTTTTCAATGAGTGTTCAACTCAGATAGTGAACAGTAAAAACAGGACACAGGGATCTGAGGCTCAACTCGCATGTAGGGCGTAGCAGTTAACACACTGTGTTCATCTGGTAACCAAGTTTATTGCAAAGTTGTCAGAAAACCTAAGTGGATACAGAGGGTTTAAAAAAAGAAAAAAAAACCTCTGTTCCTATTTATTTGATCACCAGGAGAGATAATTGGTACAAGCATCTGACGAAAAGAGCTGTGGTTCTCGGAAGCTACTGGACTTTTTACTATTTTGCAACTACAGACTAATATGGCTAACTCCTCAGGAGAGAAAGGACAGAGAAAGGAAAGTTTTCTGTGGCTTGGATTACTCAACAGTTTCCTAGTTTTTCCTCCTTTTCTAATCACATTTGTCAAAGCCATTATTTGTTTGCCATTCTCCTGTGAACTTTTGGAAATGATTGTTTTATCCTCACATCAGAGTTTCTCTTTCATATGGTGCAGGTAATTACTCTACATGCTTGAACATCTGCCTGTTGTGATCATATGATGATCATTGGAGCTGACCATTCAATAGTCTGTTCAGCCCATGTTCAAACTGTTCACATATGTCCAGCATAGAAATGCTGCCTATGCGCATGTGCAGAAACCCTTTAACCATATTAACCTTCCATTTTGTCTCTACAACATGCCATTGCCACATTTAAAAGAGGAAATAGTCAATATTACATAGGAATAAAGGCTTTTCATGGAAAAATCTTTTTTTCCATTTGGTTGGTCTCTGCTTGAATATGTCTGGCAGCTTGTACATTAATGGCTGCAGCTGTTTAAACATGCTCTGGGTAGAGAATGATTTCACCTATTGAGCAGGCAAAAAAACCAGACAGAAGAGGTAAAGATGCAAAACTTATCTTTCATGTCATCTGCACAGTCACAAAGCTGTCCAGATTAGTGCTTCAGACAGTGCATACTGAAAGCAAGATGAACTGCTATGAAGCTCAACTCATAGAACCATTGTGATATGATGATTAGAGTGTCAGTTTAGAATCTGAAGGCCCAAGTTTGAATCCCCACTCTGCCATGGAAGCTCACTGGGTGATCTTGAGCTAGTCACGTTCTCTGACCTACCTCATAAGGTTGTTGGAAGATAAAATGGATGAGAGAAGAATGTCAGCCACTTTGAAAGGGAGAAAGGAGAGGTACAAACAAAGTAAATAAATAAATAAAACTGAGAAGTAGACAAAAGATATGTACACTAGACATGGGCATGGACCAGGAAAAACCCATGGACCATCAGCCCATGGTCCATCGCATTTCACAGACCACAGACCATTCATGGACCTGCCCTGGTTCGCGGACTGGTTCATCAGTCCATGGTCCGTCATTTCTGGAGGGCCTGGGACCACCCCCTTCACACTTACAGATGCCAAACTTGCAGTGAGTCTTCGGCACGCTCTCTTCCAGCCACTCTCCAAGACTGCATTTCGGAGGTCTGTGTTACAGACCCCCAAAGCGACCACCCCCCAGGAAACTTCCAGTAGATAGAATAGGAACTGAAAACCCCAATTGACTTGCATTGGCTTGCAACACCAAAAAGTTGTATTGAAAACATGAGATGGAGTTGAAGAATCTTCCTCTGAGAACAGAATGACTTCCCCCAGAGTGGAATGACAGTTCCTAGGAGCAGAAAGCCTACTCTGGGGCTGGAATGGGGAAGGAGAGAAGTACTCTTTGAGGGGACAGTGAAGGAAATTTTTTGGGAAGACAGCAGGAGGAATATTCTTTTAAAGGACACTAGGACAGAGGCAATCTATGAGAGGAGGTTAAATCTGTGGGGAGAGTGGATGTTCTTTGGGGAGACAGGAACAGGAAAGGACAGAGGTGATCCATGAGGGGAGCTTAATCCTGGAAGGAAGGAGAGTCTCCTTGGGGGAATAGAAATTTCCCCATCGGGCTGACCGAGGGGAGTCTGGAAGTGCCGATTCTGGGAAGGAGAACAATCATCATGAAGAGGCAGACCTGGGCATGGGGAGACTGCAGCCCTGAGACTGGGTTGGGGCACAGCCCTAGCTCACCACCCCACAAGGAAATAAGAACAGAAAGGGAAAAAATGGAACAGAAGAGTGAACCCTCAGCCGAGGAAACCCAATAACTTATAATAAGCTTGCTCCCGGTGCATTGCTGCAGAACAAGCCCCGAGCCTCCCTCCCGCAATGCGCAATGCAAAAAAACTCCCACAACAAGCAGTTCCTCAGTAACTGAGGGCTGGAAAGTGAAACCGCAGCTCTGCCCTAAATGCTCACATATAGAATAATGGGAGCTCTCTGGTTGGCAGCCAGAGCTGCCTATCAAGGTTTTCCGGGCTAAGATTGGTGTGTTCCAAAGGCAGCAAAAGGTCTGCAGGCAGCTCCTACGTTGCCTAGGGAAGTGATTGCTCAGTGCTGGGATGTCTGTAGTCACAAAGCAACAGATCAACAGACTTGCCCAAAAATCATGGTGTCTGTGAAAAATGCATGTCCCATGAGCTGCCTGTTCACGAATGCTGAACAGGGCAAGTCTGTGTCCAATTTACATCCATTTTTCGGTCCACGCCCACCTCTAACGTACACTTAAAGTGCATGCTCACTGTACACCTGGTATAAACTCACAGAAACATGGAACATAATGATTTTTGAAGATTGTGGCAATTGTAGATATTATAAGAGTGGTTTATTATATAGGTGTTGACACTTTAATTGATTGACCCTTAGCAACTGAATATGCTTTTATAACAGTAGCTTGAGTTTGTATTGCTGTCTCTTTGAGAGGATACAAATTTTAAATAGCTGATTAAGTGGCAGTTTAACCAAAAGAAAAGAGGGATAAGATCTTTAAATACCTTTTTGGCAACATGAAATATCTCTGAATTTTCAGCTGAGGGAGCTGAAAATTCCCTTAGCATAAAACTGTAAGGGCAAAAGGTTAAAACAAATGTTCTCCAAACTAAAAAAAGAAATTGCTCTATTCAATGCTGTAATTCATTTTTTGGAAAAAAAAAATCAGTGAAATCTAATTTGGTCTAGCTTTGTGCGTATTTCAAAGTCCCCTAGAAAGCAGAAAGCATTTGACAAATTACAAAGTTTGGTCCACAGAGTTGTTCTATCCTTTATTGAGTTTCTCTACTGAGAAACGAAACTAGAAGGTTGGTTTAATTACACAAATTGTGCTAAGCTCAAATCTTTCCCCGGAAGTCAGAATCAATGCTTCTTTCATTCCCTTGGTAGCGGGCAACATGCTTATTCGCCAGTCTGATTTTGAGAAATGATATTTAAATATTGAACAACATTTCAGCAAAATGATTATCATAAAATCTTATGCTATTTTTAGTATGTTGTGTATGAAGTGTTCAATTATACAACACATGCGAGGAGGTAATGCAGGCAGGAATCATTAACACATTCATTTCAGTGCCATCTTATATTTATGAAGAAGTTACTCGTGGAAAAAATTACAGTAATTGCAAGAGTTGCTACAAAGTGAAGAAGAATAATTAGGGTTGTCAGTCCCCTGGTGGGTGCAGGGACCCCTCACTCCCAGCCTCCAGCCTCTGCCACTAGTGCTCCTGTGCTTTGCGCTGGGCTGATTTGGGTCCCAAATGGGCCAATTCTTTATGGACTGGCTCAGCACAAAGCATGAAGCACTCCTGCAGCCTGTGTGATGATGTCACCCCCAGGATCACGGCTTCACAAAGATGAGTGCTGGGACCCTATCTCTTGCTGGGAGGGTAAGGGGACCTGACAGACCTAAGAATAATAGATCCACTCATGTAAAAAAAAAATGTAAGCACAATAGCTCAGAAGGATGTATATGAAGTTATTTGCCTTAAACCATATCAATTATTCAAGGCTATGTCAAAAGATTGCTAAAAGCATCTGAAAACTGTTATTTTTATTGCTATTGATTGTTGTTAATTCCCGTGAACTGAAGGATTTCTGTCCACGTAAGTATGAATTACTCATTTCCTCTCTCCCACTGTAGGCCAAAGTGCCCCCCCCCAGCTCTGTGGGTCTCCCAGGAACAGCTTGAATGAGTCAGAGGTCTGTTGAAAGAAGGGGGGGGGACTGGCAAAAATCCATCACTTGCATGAACAGAAAGTTTCGGTCGGATCCAACCCTATAATATTATGCCAGTATCAGAGTCTATATGCCAAATGTTTGCATGTTAGGGATATGGATGTGAAATCTTCGGGCCAAATTTGGCATATAAAAATTTGTACTGATGGGAGAGGAACAAAGTTCAACTGGTCCCAGTGTGCTTTGAGCTTATGGCATTTTTAAATGGTCAAATTGTTCTTTGAAACAGCATCTAACTCCACGTGTCATACCGTGGGCACCATAAAGTTTTATTTGGCCCTCAGTAGCCTGGGGTGAGAAGGCATTCATCCATTATCATCTAGATCTCTTTCCTGGATTCTTTTGATAATCTCATGCTTACCATTGTCTATGCCACTGATTTCTAGCCCTCATAACTTCCAGGTTTTATGGTATTGAGAAACATGTACAAAGATGAGATTCAGATCTTACCCCAACCAGCATGTTACTGTCCTACTGCATGCTTACAAGTGAAGGTTTCTTTGATTCACTTTGTTTAAAGTATGAACAGTTGAAGTTCTTTTCTTGAGAAAATTCTGTAGTGTATTTGTATACCTGAGTGTCTTCAATGTGCTGAGTAAAACACCATTGATTGTACTGGGGCTGTTTAAATTTCATTGTGCAGAAATCTGATAGAAATAATGTACTTTAAATTACATCTATTCAGGAATGATTGAGTGACGCATGAACAATAATAAATTTACATCTGGAAGAATTCTACATTGTTGCTTTTGATTCTGACTTGGACTGTGACTCTAATCTTTCAGCTGGTACAGCTGCACACTTCTGCAGTTTGTCTTGAAATTCTGCTTAAACATCCTTGTGTTGCCTTGTATTGAGTTCAGCAATCCTGTCCCTAGAAACTGCCAAAGCATTATTAAATTATTTATTTTATTTAAAATGTTTATAAGCCACCTTCCCACCAAAAAGGAGCTCAAGGAGGCTTAAAGTATAAAATATAAACAAATGTATTGGACACATTCTGGCTGCAATAGTGCAATTTCGTTCATTTACTTAAAATGTTCCTTTATTATTCATTTATTATTATTGATGATGATGATGATGATGATGATGATGATGATGATGATGATGATTTGATTTGATTTTTAGCCCTCTCTCCCCGTGAACAGGCTCAGGGTGGGGTACTACACTTTACTACACTATAAAACATCTATAATAATAGCAGTTTGTAAACTGTTCTGAGGGGTGTTAAGTCATCCTGAAGGGTGTGGTATATAAATTGAATGTTGTTGTTGTTACTGTACAAATATGTCTGTACAGACACAAAAGATATATGTTATATTCAGAATTATAAATGAAGATTGTTTTTTGGTCATGTAACAACAGTTTTGTTTGTTGGCATTAAGCAATCTACAGTTACATTTCTTTTTTGTTCATTTACACAAATACAGTAAAGTAGAAGGGTTACAATACACTGTATTACCAGCATTTCAACACTAGTGTGTAGTGATGTGACCTAGCATGTTTCCTTGAGAGAAAATATTAGAGAATGACCATTTCCCCCTTTGCTCTTGCACCACCTAAAGTCTTCATACTGAGTGATCAATCAAACAGAATGCATTGTTCCTTGAGGACATTTATTCAGGAGACATATCAAAAACATAAGAGGATTAAGAGGGGTATTTATTAATACGGTTCTAGAAATAAGTCTCCCTATACCAAATTCATATTTCAGATTGTCTTCTAGTACACAAATGCTTAATTTCAGATTGGCAACAAGTCAATAATTTATATGTATATAAGGTCTCATGTCTGAATAGTATCTCAATAGAGCTTTTTGTTTTGTTTCATTTAATGGTTTTGTATAATCTTATTTATCGAATGATCATGAATCATTACTTTCTTACTATGGCAGTTTGACATTTGGGCATAATGCTAATTTCTTTTTCTGTTCTTCTCCCTTTTAATAGTTTATGCTTGCTTTCTTGAAAAAATAATCACTGATTTCCAATGCAATAACTAGGAAATATTTCTTCTAATGACCCCAGATTGTCACATCACCATAGGCACAGTAAAAATCATTGCTGCACCATGGGAGTGGAGGTAAAGAAAAGAGAGGAAAAGGAAGAATTTGATTTTAGATGGGTATGCAGTCTCTGCAAAGGATCTATTAATGTTCAGATAGCTATATTTTCATAAGTTACAAAGCCCCTGAATACAAAAAGCTGTACCTTGTGGAAATATATGCGATGTCACTTTTGGGGGGAAAGGAAGAGGAGGAGAAAGACCCACCAAGATAAGCTCTCTAAACTTGCATTACAACTGCTTCTTTCCTTCTCTTTTCAAGTGTTTCTGTGCCTTTTGAAATCGGAGATGTGCGGCTTTCTTCCCGCTTCCCCATTACATTGATACATTCCATAACAAGAGATTTAAACACTCAAAAGGAGAATTGCTTGGAGAAATGATTTGGTTAAATTGAGCAGGGTCTGTGCTAATTACTTAATTTTTTAAAAATGAGGAAGTTGATGCTTTTCAAATGGGTAGCAAAGCAGCGTCAGCACTTCGTTGAGTGCCATTACAGTTGATGCAAAACTGATCTCCAAATTGCTCTGCTTTTGCAAACTTGGAAGCATAGTAAGTAGCATAAAGAAGTCCTCTGTCTTCTAAGATGCAGAAAACTAAAATCTCATTCTCTTGTCATACTTTCTTAATGATATACTTCAGCATAGTGTTAGTGAAATTGTATCCTGTGATTGTAATTTCTTGTAGTTAATTATTTTGTGCTATGATATTTACTGACACTATGCAGCTTCTGGTAGAGGTGCCCAGAGCCAGATTAAGTAATTTCATATTTGTGGAGAGCTGCAGTACTGTGGTCTAGAACACAAAGAAACAATTGTACAAGCTGAACCAAATGTGGGTTTTATCTGTTTCTAAATACCTGTGATACCCTGGCCTGGATAGCCCAGGTGAGCCTGATCTCGTCAGATCTCAGAACCTAAGCAGGGTAAGCCTTGGTTAGTAAGTGGATGGGAGACCAGGGCTGCAGAGGCAGGCAATGGCAAACCCCGTTAGGGGTCACCATAAGTCAGCCATGACTTGAGGGCACAACACACAAATGCCTGTGATAAACCTTGCACTAAGGGCTACTCAGAAAAGCAACTGGCTACGCTGTACAAACTGTTGGAGTGGAATTCCACTAAAACTACAAGAACACCAGATCTGTGGAGCTCTAGTAGCACAACAAATCTTCCCTTGTAAGTTATTAGTGTGGCAAGTTGCATAGTGGTTAGAATGCTGGATTAGGACCTGGGATGATGGTTTGAATTCTGGCTCTGCCATGGAAGCCCACTGGCTGGCCTTAGACCTATCACATTCTCTCAGCCTACCTGCACAAGGTTGTTGTTGTGAGGATTAAGCGGAGGAAGAAGAATGATGTGAAATCCACTTTAGGTCCCTAGTCAAGGAGAAAAGCAGGAGATACATTTTAATTTTTTTTAAAAACACACTCCTTTTTGAAAGAGCTAAACAGTAATTCGCTGAACATAACAAGAGCCCTGATGGATCAGACCAGTAATCCTTCTAGTCCAGCATCCTGTCTCCCACAGTGGCCAACAACAAGGCATAGAGGCCAACAACAAGGCATAGAGGCTGAGGCCTTCCCCTGAAGTTGCCTCTGGCACTGCTGTTCAAAAAGTTCACAGTCTCTGAAGGTAGAGGTTTCTTTTAGTCACGTGGGCAAGTAGCCACTGGTAGTCCTATCCTCTATGACTCTGTCTAATCCCCTTTTAAAGTTGTCTGTGCCTGTAGCCATTACTATATCCTCTGGCAGTGAATTCCACATCTTAATCACTTGTTGTATAAAGAAGTATTTCCATTTATCTGTCCTGAATCTATTGTCCATGAGCTTCATCAGCTGCTCTTGAGTTCTAATATTATGGAAAAGGGAGAAAAAGTTCTTTCTGTCCACCCTCTTAAACTGATGCATAATTTTACAAACCTCTATCCTGTCCTCCCTCAGTCATATCTTTTCTAAACTGAAAAGTCCCAGATTCTTCAGCCTTTATTCATAGGAAAGTTGTTCCAATTTCTGAATGTAAGTGAAAGGAAATTTTCTTTGAAAAATTTCATTGAGTCTTGAAAAGGTATATGTTAAAGGTGATTAATGCACAAACCTTGCAATTCCTAAATACACATACGCACTCTACCTTTCTAGGTTTCCATTTACAAATATCAAAATCCAGGACTGGGAAAAACTTAAAGAATCTTTGGAAAATAAGTGGGATGTAAAAGGACAATTATGGTTATTGGAGAACTATTGATGACTATAGGATAGAGAATTAGAATGTATGGGGGGGGGGAAACTTTACCTTGAAAAATTAGAAGTATTAGAATAGAGGAATATATTAAGATTTTAAAAGGTTTTAGTGCTGTGGGGGGGTCAAGGGTAAGGGGGGAAGAGGGTGGGAAATGTTTAATTGAATTGATAAATGCAAGACAATTAATATGTAGTAGTTTTAAACTAAATGGATGTTTTATGTAATTTGTGATATTTACTTTACTTTATTCAACCCAATAAAATTTTTTCAAATATATATATATATATATATATATATATATATATATATATATATATATATATCAAAATCCACTTGGGATTCCACTTGAGACTCCTTTTAGTACTCTTTCATCCCCCTTGCTGTTCAAGACTATAAATCTGAAGTCCCAGCTTCTGCAGCCTTTAGTTCCTTTCCTCCTTCCCTGCCTCCTTTGCCTTCCCCTCACCTTTCAAAAATCACCTCATTTGTCCTGGCATCCTATGTTTTTCCCCTGACAGCTGACACTGCAATAGCAAGAAAGGTATTGTGCATGGGGAGGGAAAACAAGGGAGTAAAAGCGGCAATTGAACACTGCTAAAAGCTGCCTGGGACTGTATGTGTTGGTAGCGGCAGTGATGGATCTGTAAATACTGGCACAGCGATAGGGCAAGAGAGTGCTAAATCCTTATCAAGCACTCTCTGAGTGATAGAAGGCCATCTTTTTTCCTCTGGAAACTAAATTGACCAAGAGGGAATTCTATACACATGTAGCCTCACTGGGTGGCTTATGTGAGAATTGGTCCTTCCTGCAAGTTACAAACTAGGCTGAGATTGCATTCTGTACTATTAGTACCCTGATCTCCGCCCCATTTTTTCTTGAGTATAAATTGTCTTTTGCCTAGTAAGAACTTAATATGTGTAGGTCAGCAGGCCTCCAGGTATGTTTCTCTCACCTTGTAGTGACATCCCTCTGCTTTTGCAGAAGATACAGTGTCATTATATGTCTTGGATGAGCAACTTCCAAGGAATATCTATTGGAGAAGGTGACATTAGCAATTTCAGTCAGGTGCAGCCTCTTATCATTTTTCTAACCTATTGAATCCAAAGTAGACATGACATATAGTCCCTTTGTTTTGTTTTTTTAAAAAAATAAGTATTTTAAAAATGAGAAATCAGATTGAACTAAGAAGTAATTTATTTTTATCCACCCTTCTTGTTTGTGTAAATACACAATATTATAGAGAGAATGAGATGTGAGAAAAATTCTGTACTGTTTTGTTCTGTTTTTACAGCTACAAAATAGAGTGCTGGTGCATAATATTACATCTGTTGATATCTACTTAGCTACAGGTATAAATAATACCACTTCTGTTCTTTTACATCTACCTTAAATTAGCCATAATTTTCATTACTTCCATTGCTTTCAAGATTAATTAACTTCATATAATATTTTAAAAATTAAACAATGTTATTTTCCAATTATAATTTCAAATGATCATTGAATTATTAAAGACAAATTTTACTGTGGTTCTTTTTGCTGCCCAACAAAAATATTTTGTTGACATTATACCTCGTTGGAGAAAACATTACCTACTTGATTGATCACAGGGTGGTGTGTTTGCAAGGCAGTACCAGTCCCAGGGCTTTTTTTCAGGGGGAACGCGGGGGAATGGAGTTCCGGATCCTCTTGAAAATGGTCACATGGCTGGTGGCCCCGCCCCCTGATCTCCAGACAGAGGGGAGTTGAGATTGCCCTCCGTGCCGCTCGGTGGCGCGGAGGGCAATCTCAACTCCCCTCTGTCTGGAGATCCGGGAATGGGGCCACCAGCCATGTGACCATTTTCTCTGAAGGCAACCCACTGAGTTCTGCCACCTCTTTTCCCAGAAAAAAAGCCCTGACCAGTCCTATACTTGTTTTTCAAGAGAAGAAAAAAATAGATTGAAGTGGGGATCTTTCAACCAAAATGGCTGGAACAAAAAGGGCTGTGCAGCCCACTAGCTGCACATTCTTCTGTGAAAGTAATGTCCTGATGAAGCTGCTTTTGGTTTTTAAAAGCATCAGGAAGAGGATCGTTACTACATCTATTTTGAACCTCATGTGCTCCTGGTTGCAGAGGTTCATTGAATTAGAATTATTTTTGCCATTGACATTTATGGGTATGATTGGATGGGGACTTGCAGCCTGATGCAGCCTAATATAGGGTCCAGTTTACTAAACAGTTTGTTTCTTTGAAGCTCTGTGGACTGCTATGTAATCCCTGAGAAACCAACCTACCAAATTGTCTTTGTAGGCTAGTTCCACGGTGTTCCTCATAGCTCTGGGTTAAAGAAAACTATGGTAGGGGTCAAAATAGTGAAGATCCTGCTAGGTGGCTACCAGCAGTTGAAGGAGATCTGGCTGAGTTTCTTTCTCTCCTACCCACAAGTTCTTGAGGTCTAAGTGTCACTGGGGCATGAGCAAAAGGTCTCTTGATTTGACGGTCATACTCTAAACGGCAGGAAATTCTGATTGCAAAGACTCAGATATAGACCTCTTCTGCAGTTAGAAGCCCCCTCCCCCTCCTGTTCTGTCTATTTATGTCTTTCTTTTTACTTTGTTTTATATTTTAAGCCATTTTGGATCCCCATTGGGGAGAAAAGTGGAATGTGAATGGACCAAATAGGTTATTTACCTTAAAAGATAGAGAAAAAAAATAAAATAAGAAGGTAAGGAAATTGTCTCAACTATATGAAAAGCATTAAAGTATTAATAAGTTCTGTTATATTTGGCTTAAATGTTTGGGCCAAAAGATCCTAATGCGGGCAGCATCCATACTGGTCTTTACTGGGAACTACTATGTTTGGCAACAACAGCAGACCAGAAAAAGTTAATAGTATTTAGTTTATCAACACACCTGTTACTTGCTGTTCAGTGCTTACTAGAGGCGGGCAAGGACCAAAAAATGGACCAAAATTTGACACAAAGCGGCCCAGTTCGACATTCGCAAACAAGCAGGTCATGAGACATGCGTTTTTCATAGATGCGAAGACTTTGGGGCTGGTCCATTTGTCCGTGAAACAAGAAATTCCTCTCTGAATTCAGGGAAGTGAGGCAGATGTTACATTTAATAGTTAAAATTAGAGGTGGGAACAGACTGAAAAATGGACCAAAACTTGACACAGATTGGCCTGGTTCAGCATTCATGAACCAGCAGGTCACGGGATGCATGTTGTTCATGGACATGACAACTTTGGGGCCAGTGCATTGGTCCATGAAACCAGACAATCAATTCTGAGCAATCAATTCCCTAGGCAATGTAGCAGAGTCGCCTGCAGATCTTCTGCTGCTTTTGGAACACACCACTCTTAGCCCTGAAAACCCTGATAGGTAGAGCTCTGACTGCCACCCAGAGAGCTCCCATTATTTTCTATGAGAGCAAGAAGTATATATAACACCCAGTGCTGAGCTGCAGTTTCACTTTCCAGCTGGTTACCGAGGGAGGAACTGCTTGATGAGAGAGTTTTTAGGATTGCTCGAGAGGGAGGCTTGGGGCTTGTGCTGCAGCAAGGCTCTGGGAGCTAGCTTATTGGATTTCCTCGGCTAAGGGCTCACTCTTCTGTTTGATAGTTTTTATTTCAATTCTTATTTGCATGTGGAGTGGTGAGCCTTGGTCTCTACCCCAACCCAGTCTCAGAGCTGCAGTAAGGCTCTGGGTGCAAGCTTATTGGGCTCCTTGAAGGCTCACTCTTCCGTTTCATTCTTTTTCTCTCAGTTCTTATTTGATTGTGGGGTGGTGGGCTAGCCTAGGGTTCTGCCCCAACTCAGTCTCTGGAGGAGAGCCTGCTGAAGACTCACTGCAATTGTGGCATCTCTGAGTGTGAAGTGGGCAGTCCTAGGACCCCCAAAAGTGACAGACTATAGACTGTCGAACCAGTCTGCGAACAGGAGCAGGTTTGTGAAAAGTTCATGGTTCATGGTCCATGAAATGTGATGGACCATGGACCAATGGTCCATTGCCCCCCCCCCCCCCGGTCCATTCCTGCCTGTAGTGCTTACCTGTAAAAGTCATTATTTCCCTGTTTACTAATAGTACGTCAAACTTAAGCATACAGTACTAATAAAAAAACTTATAATACACATTGAAATATGATGTCCTCTTGAACTTTTGATTAAAATCTGCTCTGCGTATACTAAGCAGTTTCAGTATCATTTAGTTACCTTGTAATTCTAAGTGGCTCTGAAATTATAACACATTCAATTTGCCTGAAAGTTTAGAGCTGCTGCTTCTGGGAATATAAATTCTTCACTTTCCTGAAGATAACATCTCAACTTTGTATTGGCCTGCCATGTAGTACTGCTGGTAATAACTGCTGATTCATCTCTATTTTAATATTTATTTTACTTCATCTATACCCCAACTTTCTCCCCATGAGAACTCAAAGCAGCTTACATCACTATTCTCTCCTCCACCATGTCCTCACAACAACCCTATGAAGAAGGTTAGGTTGAGAGTATGTGACTGGCTCCAGTTCACCCAGCAAGCAACCATGGCAGAGCATAGAACTGAACCTGGGTTCCCCAAATTCTAGTCCATTCCTCTACACAGCCCTGGCTTAATTATGTGTGTTTTAATTATCACACTGTGCTGCAGAGAGATCTGAATCTGCCACTAGAAACACACTTTATATTAGAAGAGTAAAGCCAACACACAATATTGAATTGCTATCAATAGTAGTCATATGATCTTTCATTCACCTACTTCCAAATATTTGCCACTGATGGCAGCTGTGTTGTGGGCGGCTAACTATGATATTCAATGGAAATAAAAAGCAAGTCTATACAGTCTCATAAGTAATTTCTTCATTATTAATACATATGTTCTGTAGCTGAGCCCTGGTACTAGATTGCAGTATAGCTACGATTAACATTGGCTTGTATTCTGAGGCTGTACCAGGCCCTTGGTTGCTCTTTCTAATTTCTTCCAGCCCAGGGCAAGGTAGAATTCAAGTCCATGCAGCAGTGGTCTTAGGGATTCTGGGAACATGGGCAAAAATCAATGTCCTCAAATCCCCTCTATTCCCACCCAACTCATTCTGAACAAGAATAAAGTGCCCAGTTTTCACCATGCAAGTCCCTAAAAATGCACAGTAGTTTGCATTTTGACTTTATTTTGTTTTCCAGAATTATTTTCTGTCATTCTCACTGGCAATAGCCCAGGCTGTTCCATAGGGTGGTGTTGCCCAAACAGGCAGTCTTCTAATTAAATGGGGAAAATTAGCTTAAAGGAGACAGAATGATACTCCACCAATGTTTATGGGGATTTTTCCCTTAAGAGAACTCTTGAAACCTGCCAGAAGTCCCACTGGAAAGGGTTTTTTAAATTATTATTATTAAAAAAAATATTGAAAGAGCAAACATACAATCACGCACAGAGAGCACATACAAGGCTAACTAAGAGGAAATTAGAGATGAAAGAGGAGAAGGCAATTTTGGGAGAGGCTATAGTTACCAGTCTCAAGGATAGAGGTCTGTGGAGGCAGCAGCAAAACAACCAATATTTCACAAAGAAGAAGGCCCAAACAAATTTGGGGGTGTATGTATGGATCCAGAAACACATGGGTTTTCCGGAGGTGGATAATTGGTGTGAATGGTGCTTGATGACCCTGTGAGGACCAGATGGGAAAAGCTACCAGGTTTGGTGAATAGTGTTAAGTGTTCCTTGATTAGGGTAAATGGGTGAGGAGAAGTGAGGTCAGGTGTGGATGAGATTAATCAGGAGTTTCTTGGGAGACCACATTGACCTAAATTACACATCTCTCTGGGGTGTGGAGGGGGCCATTAGTCAGTCAGCTGCCCTGACTCCCTTCTAAAATATTTTTCCAGACTCTTATCCGACTGGTTTCCATTTTGTTTCATTTGAGGCCAGGAAGTGCCTTGTGCTTCTGACATTAGAGGGAGGGTGTTTGTGATTTCATGTCTATAAACTGCCACTAAGCGGGAGGAGGGGTATGACTGCTAACAGTGGACAAATCTTGAGTGTGTGCTGTCCTCAGAGTTAAAATAGATAAGTTCTGGACTACAAGTGCAGGAAATAGTACCAGCAAAAAAGGGTTACAAAATAAGGCATATGCAAATACAATAAAACCTTCTATACATTGTACTGATGCTGGCTAGTCTGTGTTATTCTTTTTAGACTTGCAAACATCAGGTGGGCATCAGTATTATTCCTTTGGAATAACTGGAAATTTCCACTGTTTTCCTGTCCCTTGCTGACATCATGGAGGAAGAGGAACACTTGAATACATCTAACTTTTAGACTCACAGAACGAAGGTATCATTTTCTTCCTCTTCCAGTGGTTACTGTGTTATATCAATATAGATAAAAGCACATGACAATAATCAATACTGAGTAATACTAGGCCAAGCTCTTGTACTCTCTAGATGAACATTCAGACTTTGCATGAACTGTCTGTGTGTTTTTTTCTCTGTGTTAGGTAATTCTAACAGGTGTGCTTTAATCTTTTGACAGTTAATTAAAATAGTGGACTCTATCGAGATTAATGTTCCTCTATCAGACATTCAACCAATGGTGATCTCTCAACTTAACTTTTCCTGACACTTCTCAGAGATTTGTAGTTTTGTTTTGAAAGTCTGAGTATAACGTAATTTTTTACTAATTGGAAGGTTGTACTATAGAAATTATGAATATTCAGTGAAGCATCAAACCAATCATTGTTTGTTTGTGCTATCATGTGAATAGACCTTAAATATTTGCATATGATGAGGTATAAAATTGCAAACACAGATAGAATGGTAGAGCTCTGATGGAAGAAATCTCTTGAGAGAAGTTAGGTGAGAACTTATTTTTACCTATGCATTTCATAGAAACTTTGATTATGTTAAACTTGGAATTTATTAAGAAATGTTAGCAAACTTATTTCTTATTGCCTTTCTGTGTTCTGTTTTTATAGGATTTATATTAATAGCCATTTATATTTTGATTATTTGCTTCATTAAAAAACTAGGGTGTATTTTCAATAAAGTGAAATAAACTCTAGACAGGTGTCTGTGTGTTTGATAAAGAGTTGCAAAACAATATTGAACCCTATATAAATAAATGTACTGATAAACAGCTGGTTCAAAGAACTTATCTGTTTGACAGGTCTGAGAACTAATTGCTGTAAGCTTTCCAGGAGAGAGAGACATCTTTCTTTTGGTTAAGTAGAAGCTTAGTTTCAGACATGGGCAAAAACCTGTTACAACTGTTATGGAAAGACTATTCAATCATTTCAACAAATCTCTAGAAACTGACCAACTGAAGGATCGATTATTTGGACTCAACTTTAAATCAAGGTTGATTTGTCCTAGCACCACACTCAAGTAAAGACACAAGATAACCATAATGGAGTTTAACTAGTTTAGCTAAATGGCTGATCATAAGTAGACATGGACACAAATGGAAAAAAAAAACTGAACAAGCTGTTTGTTGTTTGTTGCGATCCACAAACAATTAATAATGAATAGTAACGAACATGACCCTATTCACAAACATGTTCATTGTTCATGGCCCCTTAAAGATCCCTTTAAACTATCAGCTGGCAGGTGGCAGGGGGAATTCCCCCCTGCCACCTGCCAGTTGATAGTTTAAAGGGCCCTTTCCTGCCATGTGTAAGGGTCAGGGCCCTTTAAACACCCCACAAACTGACCTTCCCAATGTCCAATACCTACCAAATTTGCAGGGGACATAGTCCTCACTGTCCTCCAAAGGCCCTCCAAGTTTCAGAGATTGCACCCCGGGAAAGGCATGATCCATGGGTCGTCCCCCCTTTGCTGTCATTTTCTGTTCAAAGTGGCCAAAATGGAACTGCCTGTTGGAAGGCAGCTACTTCGAGGAGTTACAAACTGACCTTCCCAATGTCCAATACCCACCAAATTTGCAGGGGACATAGTCCTCACTGTCCTCCAAAGACACCCCCCCCCCCAAGTTTCAGAGAGATTAAACCCCGGGAAAGGCATGATCCTTTGTTGTCATTTTCTCATCACAGTGGCAAAAACGGGACTCTCTGGTGGAAGCTACTTTGAGGGGTTACAAACTGACCTTCCCAATGTCCAATGCCCACCAAATTTCAGGGAACATAGTCCTCACTGTCCTCTGAAGACCCCGTAAGTTTCAGAGAGATTGCACACTGGGAAAGGCATGATCCATGGGTCCTTCCCTTTGCTTTCATTTTCTCTTCACAGTGGCAAAAACAGGACTCTCTGCTGGAAGTACTTTGAAGAGTTAAAGCCAGAAGGAAAGCCAGAAGGAATTCAGACAGAGTTCAATCCATGCCATTACCAGGGGAATTGATTGAAAGGCCCCAGACTGTCTGGCTTGACAAACAGCTGATGAAGGCAACGAATGAGGCTCGCAACGACCACTTGTTCATTTAGAACGGAACCTCACGAATGGCTTGTTCATGAACAGACAAATGGGCTGTTCATAGGTTTTTTTCCATTCGTAATGCTGTTTGTGCCCATGTCTAATCATAAGCTTAGTAGTATATTTGAAGGTAGAATGCACTAGGCAGCTCTCAGCTAGGTCATTTGGGAAGCTCCATCCTGGCTCCAAACTTGACCTGCTATTGTTTATCACTTTTTTATCATATTTTTATATGAACTATGCCATGAGGTGCCAAACATCATCCCCCTTCCCCAACATACTGCACAGACAACTAAGGGTTTGGTTGAGGCTGCTCAGCACAAATGGCGTTACCCACCCCTGAGTAAACCCACTCCTCAATAAACAAATGATGGCTGTTGCACAAATCTTTCATCATCGCATGATGCCTTAGGGTGCTCTCAAATTCACTCTACCTATCAATAATAATATTTGTTTTATGTATCGCCCTTCAGGACAACTTAACACCCACTCAGAGGGTTTACAAAGTGTGTTATTATTATCCTCATGACAATCACTCTGTGAGGTGGGTGGGGCTGAGAGAGCTCCATGAAGCTGTGACTGACCCCAGATCACCCAGCTGGCTTCAAGTGGAGGAGTGGGTAATCAAACCCAATTCTCCAGATTAGAGTACTACTGCTCTTAACTACTACATCAAACTGGCTCCCTATTAAAAGCATAATGGTTAAGTGGTTGGACTGCAAACTAGCATTCTGTTGGTTTGAATTCTACTATAGTCGGTAACAGTTGGTAGCTTTAAGTAAACCACTCCTCTCATTTTTAATTTCCCTGCTATATTGTGGGGATAATAGTAACACTGATCTTGTTCACTCCTTTGAGTGAGGCATTAATCTGTCTAGAAGAGCGGTATATAAGTACAGTTGTTGTTGTTATCCCTAGTTATGGCTTAACCAGTCTAAGACCAAGCCTATTTATTGTATCCTCCTGTGGCAACATGAAGCAAGTAAAAAAAAATCCCCTAAAATGCCAATCACAAGAGCCCAAAAATTCCTCTTGGCCCCAAAATGCTGACCTAGTTTCATGTTGCCCATAGGAAGAGAGGGTAGGTTGGTTGACAGCTCATCACAAAAGCCTACAGTAGAGAAGGAAGCAAACATCTTTCATGGCTCCCTCGTGGCCTTTCCATATAGGGTCATGATGACCAATCCCATGCCTTATTTGAATTCTCAAAGGGGCTGGGGCAACAGCACTCTGTCCCAAACAACTGTAAATGAATATATTACTGCTAATAAATGAAAAAAGGATTTGTTCTTTGAGGATAGCCATGGTCCTAATTTTTTCCATTGTTAAGGGCTCATAAAGGGTCCTGCTTATAATGTTGAGTGCACACAGATTTTATGTGATTAACTTAATAATTATGTTCACTTCTCTAAATCTGCAGTTTCCCCCCAAACCATTATATACATAGCAATCAGCTATTAAAACACCAAATGTTATCATTTTAAGTGCATATAAGATATGCCAATTATTAGTATTTGATGGTAATTTATCATTTCAGGAATCATAGATATCATAAACTGTAAACATTTCAGTTTGAAAGAATCTATTTAGAACTTGCTCAGAGCAACATGTGGGCCATTTTCACACGTCTTTAAAATAGTGCAATACTCACGGAAGGCTGCTGGGCTTCCTCGTGTGATTTTTGACGCCATCCTTTTACAAAATGGCACGAAAGCACCATCAACATTGCCTGCCATGGATTAGACTATTGGTTTAGCTATATATGTAGCATATAGTATCAGGGCGGGTGCGCCCATTGAGGCCAGGTAGGCAGTGGCCTCAGGGCACGGGGTGCCGGAGGGGGCGCCAGAGGATGTGTGGGGGCAGGAGCACATGCTACCGAGCTGCAGCCTCCTAGCCCTCCTGCCCTGCATTGCCACTACCACCAGCACACGCCCCCAGCCGGGTGCAGCAGCCTCGGGCAGGTATCTGCGGCGGCACAGGGCAACCAAGCGGGAGAGCTCAGAGGCCACCCCCGCACTGTCCCAACCACCGGCCGCAGCAATCGGGCTGGCAGTGCATGCCCCCGTCATCACGCTGGCCAGTGTGTGCGGGCGGGTGGGCGGGTGGGTGGGTGCCTGGCCCACCGGCCAGCTGCAGGCACTGAAAGCCCTGGCGCCGCTGCTGTATAGTATGTCATGCGGTTAGACAAGTATTATTCATTTCGTGTCTTTGTAAAATATACAATTAAAGACAAATCGCTTCATATCTCCAATTACATGTCAAATAAATTGTCATTAAAAGAGATGTTGAATTTTATAATCAACTCAGTTCAAACTTCCAAATATTCCACCTTTCAGAGGTCACAAGAAAGGAAAGAATGGGCCAGAGAATAATCTGGGAATGCTTCTTTTATAGAACTGGGGAAGCCATTATGTGCAAATTTAAGACTTCATGAAAACTGTTATTAGCCTTCCATAGGAAAGCAAAGAATACAATACAAAAATAGTTTCATTTTAAAAAGAGAAGGAAAGTTGCTATGGTGTGACTGTGGCCTTTATTGCAATGCTGATACTCTTTGCTCTATTTTGTTAATGTGACGCATGTCTGAAAGCAATGAATTTGTGTGTATGCATGTGTAGTGTATGCATGTGTATTTGTGTCTGGGGGGTAGCCCCACTACCTCTGTATTTCTGGAATTGAAGGGCAGATGGCCAGTTGGCCCTCAAACAACAGACTGTGACCCTGCCCCTACTGGTTGATATGTGGCAGGACAGTCTGATCTTCATGTGGTAGGCCCATCAAAGCCATGCCTGCCCAAGAGGCTAGCAACCCAACCCAGCAGGGTCAGATGAAGGCTGCTTCTTGGGATGGCCCTGAACCTTAGTGTGCTGGCATCAGCTGGCTGTGGGGAGGTGGGGCAGCCCTTTAAGAAGAATGGATCCTGAGGCCAGAGGCCAGCCCACGTCCTTCATAAGGGCCAGGGACTCAGATCTATGAGAACACACACCCTGACTCTCCTGCTAGCTATCTGCCTGCAAGGGAGGGCAGCAGGTAGAGAAGACAGAGTGCAGTTAACCTTTTCCCTTTATAATCTGAGACCATTTCCATAAGGACGTTTTAGAGGGCATATCAGCTCTACTCAATTCCAATTATGCAGCAGATGTTCACAATACCTAGAGTCTGAGTGTTCTAGGTCTATACAGTTTCCACTTAGGACAAGACACCTCTTCAGAAAGACCAGTTTGCTTGCTGTCTGTTAGGTACTGGTAGACAAAGCAATAAATAGGAGTGTGCAGCACTGCCTTTTCATTTCACAGGCAGACAACAGCTCCTTTCTCTAAACAGAAAACAACATTCCAGGCAGAATGCAGGGCAGTATACTGTAGCAGGGACCTGTGACAAATGAATGCACATGTGAAGGTAGAATTTCTGTTTAATAGTGTTCCATCATCCTGGCTTGGATACACAAATTCTTACTAGTGTTATTGTACTATGAAAATAGTAACTGCCACAATTACTATGAAAATTGTATGTATTCACATCCATCTGCCTTTATGACATCTGTCCGCTAGTGGTGAAAACTACCATCATATCACAGCCAACTTATGGTGACCCTGTAGGGTTTTGAAAACCCTACGGGGTCTCTATAAGTTGGCTGACAAAGAGACAAACAGAAATGGTTTGCCATTGCCTGTTTCTTTATAGCAACCCTGGACGTCCTTGAGGGTCTATTATTCCAAGTACTAACCAGGGCCAACCCCACTTAGCTTCTGAGATCTTTCTACTAGGCCTTCAGCACTCACTACCAAAGCATTGCCTAAATCATAAAAGCCATTGTTTGGATAAAATTTCACATATACATATACTATGAATGAGGGTAAAATTTCACATATACTTATACCGTGAATGAGGATCACACATGTTTGTATGATCTCTGTCTCTAACAACTTACTATTTAGATAATGGAATACTGTTGACATGAATGTGAAAAAAAACCCATAGATTGTGACACCCAATTTATAGATGTGCAGCCACAAAATTCAAGACAGATTAAGGCTGCACAATGACATTCTCAGCCATTTTTATTCTGGACAAATATTAACATGAGAGGGTACTAATGTTCTGCTGTCTTCTCTTCTTTTTATAGTCTTTTCTCAAATAATGTGGTATTGAGATTTTTATGCCTTGTATGATCTGTGAATTATATTGGTGTGCTGTATTGCTTTGACCTTTTCTACATGGTTTAATATGAGATGCCGTTCCAGCACTCTGGCTCTTAACTGCTTTATTATCCTTCAGGGAATAGGTCCCTTTAAAGGCAGACTTTCAAAACCAGACATCACAGACTTTTCAATTTCACAGATGTTTTTGTCCAAGCTTCATATTAGTTAACTGATAATTAAAAGTATAAGTCTCTTATCAGGAAATAAGTTATCAAAGCATTTTTGGAAGGAACAGATTGTATTGAAACAGCATGTAGGGTATCAAAAAATACCACTAATATGATGTCTCATGTGACACGTGTTCATTTGTGTATGACAAAGGTGATAACGAAGTGGGAAATGAAATTTCTATCATTCTCCATTTGGGCCTTGAGATAAGCCATTTTAGGGGCTTGTTCTTCATCCTTAATAATAGGAAATTGTCTGATGAATGGGATATATTAAGTATTAAATTTGTGAAAGACATCTAATCTGTTTTACAATGCCATTGATACTGAATCTAGAATTCAGTGTTTTTGCACTTAACAATTTGATGAGAATGATTTGTGATTTGGTTTTCTTTCTTTCTTTCTTTCTTTCTTTCTTTCTTTCTTTCTTTCTTTCTTTCTTTCTTTCTTTCTTTCTTTCTTTCTTTTTTGCTGAAGTGAGCCAAAAGGATCCAACATTGGACTACTTTTTCAACTTACATTGCTACTGTATTCTAGAATAATTTTCCAAACTATTTAACTAGTAAATTTGGGTTTGGAAAATTATTATTCTAGAATTCTGGGATTCTTCAAAAGTTTTTATTTTCTAGTTCCCTCAGTGAGAAACACTATGATGTTAAAAATACCTAAATTTGCAATAATCATTCCTTTTGGACGTGCTGAAGTGGAGCCATCCATTTTCAACCAGCATCTTTGTGGCAGAGATTATTACTACTTTTTTTCTTTTATGGAGGAGCACCATGTTCCCCCTAAAAACCTGTTCCTGAGAATGAAAATAGAACAACGTGGTATGAATCTGCAGTATTGTTTTCCTCATACTCACACAAGCTTTAGTTCCATTTACAGAGCTTGCTCTGTTCATACAAAGGGGGGTGGGGTGCCTATACGTATTTATTGCTGTAGACCTCATACCTTATTCAGCACCATTCCTCATGTCCCTTGACCTTCAGGAGCAGCTTTAGGAAGGCCAGAACCTTGGAAAGAGAAGACTCCTTCTGTGAACTTAGGGCTGCATGCGACCCAATGGTCTTTTTAATCGATTCCCTAAATATTGCAAACTCACCACATCATGTTTAACTTGAACCTGTGAGTCATTCTTTGACTTTTATGTCCTGTGTGAAGATGTAAGAGTTTTTATTTTTTATAAATCAAACACTTTCATTTTGGATTCTTGTACTATTCAAAAACACATACATAATTACAAGGAAGATCCCCACACACATACACACCAAACAGTGTTATATCTTGATCCAGTTAAGGTATGGTTGCCAACATGCAGGTGGGGCCTGAAGATCTCACAGAATTACAACTGATCTCCAGGCCACAGAGTTAAGTTCCTGTGGAGAAAAATGGCAACTTTGGAGGGTGGACTTTATCACATCACATCCCTGCTGAGTTCGTGCCTCTCCCCAAACTCTTTCTTCCCTGCAGAAATTTCCCAACCTGGAGTCAGCAAGTCTAAGCTAAGGGCAAAATACACATAGAAGCTTGGTCCCGTGCATAACCTTAGTTGAATGGGGAACTGCCTGTATAAAGGGATGCTTTGGTGTGCGATTCTCCAGCTTAATCCAATTGCTTCATGCAGATAACTGTTTAAAGATTTCTGCAGGTGATAAGATGTTCGAGCGAGTAAACAGAAGGTTTAGACTCATTTCCAGCACTCCACACAATATAGCTAATCAACTTGACTCTAACTTTCTTTAAAGAGCTATGCACTCGAAGCCCTTCATGCTGTGCTTTTGCACTGTTGAATCAGACCCAAATTTATTGGGAGATACTCACTTAGCATCTTTTTTGAAAAAAACATTTCAAAGTAATTGTTGTCCTTTGTCCTAGTTAGAATGGAGTTCTATTGTCGTTCTTGGCTTCCAGACATATTAAAGTACTGACTTAAATCAAGATCAAGACATCCATATGAAATATGTTTGATTTAAAATTGAAGGGTTATGTGATTAATGTTGAAAGTGATGTAAATAGCAAAGCTTTAAACACAACACATTCTTTGCAAAATATGCAATATCTGTCCCATCAACATATCGTTTAGAAGCTGATAACATAAGCAAATAAATATGTAACAGGAGGAAGAGTATTTCTCTTAATGGTTGCTTGAATGCTTAATTGTGTGTATGTGTGTGAGGATATTTTTGTCTTTCTATCTAATATCATTAATATATCTGATTCTCAAACTGGCCAGATCTGAGGAAACTCCAATTGGAGACATATTTGTGAACAAATAAAACATCTTTCTACAAACCTGGAAAATGTCCCAGGTTTTCAGAAAAATCTGAAATCTAAATAAATAAAATTAGGGTTAATTAAAACAAATGTAAAATGATAAAAGAAGCACTTGTAGCTTTATAAAATGGATGCCCTAAGTGGCCATTCCTATGGAACTAGTTTTGCCAGCATAAAGAGTTGGGTTTCTGTCACTAAAAGGCAGAGGAAGGGGGCAGGACCCTTTGCAACCCCAGTCGGAATGAAGAGACAGACACAGGCTTGGAACAAAAAGGCCGTTTATTAAAATGACCATTAGCAAAACCACGGCAAGGGCCAACTAAGCGGTACAGGTCAAGCCACGGGGTCAATCCCAGACCTCCGACTTGACCTGCCTGGGTGAGCCCCAAAGCCCCAGGTGTAGGCCATCTCTAGAATGGCTGCAACCTGGCCAGCCAGGCCATGGATCCCCCCATCAAGCACCTAATGCCCCAGCTGTTTAACATGAGGGAAGGCCTTGTCCCTGGGGATCCCCGCAGGCATCTGCCTGTGCTATGGTAGCTGCCTCAAGCATACCGCACTGATGGCAGACCCTGTTCCCTACCCCTGAGGAAGCGCCACTGCGTGCTCACCAGCCCACACCCTATTCCCAAAAATCTCCTGCCAGTGACACTGTAAAGCAGCCCCACCTATCCAATGCCTCAACCGCTGCTATTAGTGCAAGATAGGCGAAAAAACCACCTTCCCCAAGGCCAATCAGGGAAAAGAGGTAAAAAAATTCCTACCTGGCTCTGTACACAGCAGCTTGCTAATCCTGCACTAAAACAGGGTGAGGTGGGTGGGCCGAGCACTTGATGAAACTGTGGCTGGGGGAAGTGGAGCCACCAAGAGGCACTTGGCTCTGCCCCCGGCCAAAGCCCTGGATGCCTGGGAAGGGAGCCTGTCTCCCTTCCCGAGAGAGAGAGAGAGAGAGAGAGAGAGAGAGAGAGAGAGAGAGAGAGAGAGAATGAAGGTGGTTTTAAAATCTTCCTTTCTAGTCTTCCAAACCTGGAAAAGAATTGCTTTATACTTTCTAGAACCATGTTTTAAATGAAAAGTAATAAGCCATGCTTTTTCCCCAACTCTCATTAACACTGCAGCAGAAACTACAAATTCTTCTCAGACAATCAGTTTTAATTGTAGGCTCTATTTTCCTGGCAAAAAGAACTGTGCTATTTCAGTTTCTCATATAGTTCTGAATGTCAGAGGGAAAAGATTCACACAGAATGCTGGAAGTGAAATTAAATATTCTGCACATAAAGCTTTTTCAATAGATCCAGAAATACAAGAGCTCATCAGAAGAGAAAATCAGAATGCTATTTAACAAAAGAGGAAATAAAGACCTAGAGAAATATGAAAGAGCTAAAATATAGAATTTGCATGTACACAAGCAGCAAGTGTCATCTATTTACTTTTATTAAAATAAAAGTGCGTGCAGCCCTTCGAGCTGGATGTTGTATGTCTTCCAGTCCAACCATCAAGCCACAGACGTTACAGTCACCACAACGATGATGCCCATGCGGTAGATCGTGACGTTGAGTGTTGCTCCTAAATTCAGATCTGATTAGTATATCTCTCTAATGTTCCTAGAGCGACAGTATCCTATGGCTGGTGGAGTCTCACACCCGGGGATCCCCCTAACCAAGTGCCAATGGCGTTTGATGATTCTATTTATGCTTGACGACACTGAAGTAAAGTCAAACGCCCACTTCATTCTGGTGTCCGCCTCTCGGGTTCTCTGGGCCAGGAGGTCCTTGCGTTGAGAATGCCAGCAGGGTATGGGTTAGGGGAGTGCTGGTGGGGTTTGCTCACTGATAGTGGGCAAATGACATCCATAGCTGTATTTCTTGAGCAATTTTCGACTGACATATTCAGTTTAACAGCATTGTGTTAACTTCTTCACAGTTGTTCTCCACAACTAATCAAGAGACAATCAACTTGTATCCAAAAAATATTGTTGTGTTTTAGTGCTTCCAACCCTACCAATACTCCATTCATTACCTTGCCCTTCTAGCCAAATGGGCTATTTCTATAGGTATGTTCTTAGAATCATGTTGTTTTTTGGTTAGGAATTTCCAGGCAGAGTGACTATATGAATTAGGTTTTGAATTCTATTCTATATAACTCATTTTTAGTCTTTCTAATGAATCCTACTATTTTGCTTTTTCTATCACCTCTTTAGGTATGCTCTAGAGCTATGTGGCACTAGTCATATTGCATGCATGTAATAAAATGTACTGATCTTATGATATCCTTTTCCCATTGCACTGCACTCCTAGCAGTGGACATGAAGGGACTAGTCAGCTTCTGTCTCTTTGCTTACTGAAAATAATTGACCATAGTCAGCTGCTGACCTAGCTTCAGTCAGTTGGGGTAGCCCAGCATTTGGGCTGCTTTCTACTTCCAAGTGAGAGTGGTCTTGAGTTCTAAACCAGACTGCTTGTACAAAGAAATTTTATTCCTGGTAAACGTCATGGACCTGCATGGATATTGCACAGAATGTGGCTAGTTATTCTAATTATGTTTTGATTTTGAGTGTGCTCCCCTATGACCACTTGTGGGATTGTTATTGCCATTATGATTTTTGAAAATAATGGACACTATATTTCTATTAAATATCTATAACATCAGTTTGTAATAACCCAAATGAAAATTCATTATGAATACAGTCACAAAGTAAACTGCTATACAATTTCCCTACTATGTAATGAATCTAATCAGATTTATCAGTTTTCTATTTTCTTGCCTTCCTTGCAACAGAAGGCACTACCTTTATTCATTTTAAGCCATGTTTATAGTTTATTTTACAAAGAAAAATGCTCAACTGCATGTATGCTGTTATACGTAATATTATATTATGATATTCCAGTCATAATATTATGTATTGTATTTAACTAGCAACTGCGCCAGGTGGCCCTCCCAAAGTCCCACAGCCAGCAAAGGCAGTGGGAAGGCAGCACAGGGAGGGAACCCCCTGCACTACACCTGCCCACCAGCTCTGCAGGCATGCCTCTGGTGGGGAGGTGTAGCGTGGCCCCGCCACTGACAGAGGCAATGGGAAGGCCATGTGGGGAGGGAGCCCCCCACACTGCGCCTGCCCACTGGCTACTCAGGGAGGCCTCTGAGGGATGTGGAGCCAGCAGAGAGGCGTAGCACGGCCCTGCAGCCAGTGGAAGTGGCAGGAAGGCTGCTCCAGGAGGGAGGCCCACACACTTTGCCTGCCTGCTAGCTGCACAGGTAGGCTCTGCCACCCCCCCTGCCCACAGATCAGCTGGGCAGAGAAAAGGTGGTGGTTTGCCCACCTTCTCCCTGCACAGCTGAGTGGCAGGTTCCCCTGCCTCCCTTGCCTGCAGATCAGCTGGGCAGGGAGAAAGCCTTCTCTCTGCCCAGCTGAGCAAAGGGCAGGCGGGTAGGCTCCTCTGCCATCCCTCTTGCCCGCAGATTAGTTGAGCAGGGAGAAAGCAATGGTCCCCCCCCCTTCTCCCTGCCCAGCTGAGAAGCTCTGAGGCCTTCCTGCGACCATGCTGAGCCTTTCTGAGCCTCAGGAGGCCCCAGGAGGCAGTGGAGAGGCAAACTGTCTTGCCTTCACTCATGTCTTATCCCTGCGTTCTGCACATATGTGGGTATAAGCATGAGGATATGAAGTGAGTTGTTGGCAACACAGTTTGCCTTTTATGTCTTAGGATACTCAGTGCTCTGTGGAAATATGGTGATCTATCTGATTGTGGAAGATTTGTTTAGGCTGAAGTTTCTCTGAGTATTCCTATGTATTATAGGTAACATACTATACTCAAGGAGCCCTTGATATTTTCTTTGGGCAAAGAGACCAAATAATCTTTCAGTTTCACCAACTTTATCCTGTGGTGATTCACTATTATTTATATTCTCATCAAGTAATCTGGTTTGTCTTGATGTAAAGAACATCTTTGTATTATTGCCTTTAAGGCATGAGTTCACAACATGGTGCTCATGAGTGATATGACACCTACCAAAAATTTCCTAACACCCATCAAGTGTTTTTTTTTTAAGTGGGTGGGGCCAGGAGGTGCTTTTTGAATTTTTGATAATTATGATATAATGCAGGAAGTGGCTTTATATAAAGCACTACACCTGTGCTAATAGCTGAGCAATACTGTAAACACCTGGTGGGACTTGATTCTAACTAAACATGATTGGGCTATGCAGCTAATTCTAACTAAACATGATTGGGCTACGTAGCTAAAATGCTTAATGCTCCTAACTGGAACTTCTGTTGTAATAATCAGACCTTCCCAATTTGAATGTATTTTTGTAAATCAACTGGAAATTGATGATAATATCACTATGTCAAATTTTGCTCACTTTTCAAAAAACAATTTATTTTCTTTATCAAAATCTCTCTCTTTTACTGTATACATGTGTAAGTAGCTCTCTCTAGTCCTTCAGCACCAACTGTCCCTATTACAATTAGGTTATAAATGGCTGGGCTCATGAGAGAAGGGCTCATGTAAAGGGATACCAGATGAAGCAGCACTTTCCCCCTTTTCTAAGTGCATTGGATGCTTGCAAAATGAAAACCAATACTAACAGATGATTTTTAACTGGCTCAATATGTGTGTATGCAAGAAAATATTTTTAAACAATATGTTAATTTTAAAAGACATCCTGTTAAATACAGCTTCTGCCACATAAATGTTGACAACGAGATACTAAAATATGTGAACTTTTTATAGCAAAGTTAAAAGATAACAGTTTTGAAGTGAAATAGTAGAGTCCAGTAGCACCTTTAAGACTCACCAACTTTATTGTAGCATAAGGTTTCCAGAGCTACCTCTCTCTCCATCAGATGCATGGAGGGTATGAAGAAACTGGCAAGAGATATATAGGTGGGAAGGGGGGAGAGGATACAGGTGGTGAGAGTTGAGAGACAGTTTAGTGTAGTGGTTAAGAGTGTGGGACTCTAATCTGGAAAGCTGGATTTGATTCCCCACTCCTCCACTTGAAGCCAGCTGGGTGACTTTGGGTCAGTCCCATCTACTTCTCAGGGTGTTTTGTTGTAGGAATAATAATAACATACTTTGTAAACCACTCCGAGTGGGCGTTAGGTTATCCTGAAGGGCGGTATATAAATTGAATGTTATTATTGTTATTATTATTTTGCTGTTGTTGTTGTTATAAATGTAAATAAGTTACAAGAAGTCGTGAAAGAGGTAGAATGCACAATCCAGGCTGGGTGTGACCACTCCCCTCCATGGCAGAATCTGATTAGAAAGCCAATGCCTGAAGGTAGTTATTTTTGGTTTTGGTTTGTTTTGAAGTGCAGAATGTTTGTTTGATATAAGCCTGGCACTACCCTTTGACTCTCTTTTATTCCTGTGTCCTGATTGGTTGACCAGCAATGTATAATCATACCCTTTCTCCCTTTTCTGCCCCCACTGTTCTCTGCTGTCATCCATTTTTTTTTTTAAATGACATTATTTGTTATGTGTGCACACTAAGCTCAGCAGTATTAAGTAAATAGTTTTCTCACCAACACAAGTTATTTGGGATATTTTGTGTAAGAGTCTCTGTGTTCCGTGAATTTTTAGTTCAGTTTCCGCCCCAATTTTATTGTATTTTTTAAAAAACAACAGCTTTGCAATGTTGCAACATTTAAAAAAAACATAAAACTCCCACCTTGCAACGAGAGAAGAAATGCTGCAGTTGCTAACAGAAAAAATCTGCAGAGACCCCTGAATCCCACTTAATACCTTAAAGCTTCCCTCCAGAACACCTCCAATCAAAACACAAACATATCATGATTGTTATGTGTTGTGTGCTCGCTAACCTTGAAAGTATGAAGTAAACTGTCTTCTCACCGACCCAAGCTATTTATTATTATTATTATTATATTTACATTTTGGTTGACATTTTATGCAGGAGCTTCTGTATTTCCTGTATTTTTTAGTCCAGTTTCCCCCCAATTTTTCCCAGGTCATGACATCATCATGCTGGACACAGACGTGTTCTCACACTTCATGTGGGGCAAATTTAGCCCATTTGGGGTCAAAATTGGCTCCAGCAAATCATGGGAGTACACCTGCAGCCGTCGCGATGACATTGCTTCAGGAAGTGATGTCATTGTGCCCCACTGGGAGCATAGTAGTGTGCACTCTTCTGGGTTGCCTGTGAGTGGTGGAAGATCTCCAAGGGATTTGCAATGGGGCAAACCCCCTGTTCGTGAACAAGTCATTCGTGAAGCTCCATTCTAAACAAACAAGTGGTTGTTGCAAGCCTCATTCATTGCCTTCATCAGCCATTCGTCAAGCCAGATAGTCTGGGGCCTTTCAATCAATTCCCCTGGCAATAGCAGGGACTGGTCTCTGTCTGAACTCCTTCTGGCTTTAACCCTTCCAAAGTACTTCCAGCAGAGAGTCCCATTTTTGCCACTGTGAAGAGAAAATGACAACAAAGGGCGAGACCCATGCATCATGCCTTTCCCGGGGTACAATCTTTCTGAAACTTGGGGGTTCTTCGGAGGACAGTGAGGACTATGTCCCCTGCAAATTTGGTGGGTATTGGACATTGGGAAGGTGAGTTTGTAACCACTCAAAGTAGCTGCCTTCCAACAGGCAGTTCCGTTTTTGCCACTGTGTACAGAAAATGACAGCAAAGGCAGGGGCATGGATCATGCCTTTCCCGGGGAGCAATCTCTCTAAAACTTGGGTGGTCTTCAGAGGACAGTGAGGACTATGTCCCCTGCAAATTTGGTGGGTATTGGACATTGGGGAGATCAGTTTGTAACCCCTCAAAGTAACTTCCACCAGAGAGTCCCATTTTTGCCTCTATGAATAGAAAATGACAACAAAGGGGGAGACCCATAGATCATGCCTTTCCCGGGGTGCAATCTCTCGGAAACTTGGAAGGTCTTCGGAGGAGTTTAGAGGGATCTTTAAGGGGCCATGAACAATGAACATGTTTTTGAACAGGGTCATGTTTGTTACTGTTCGTTGTTCGTGGATGGCAACAAACAATGAACAGCTTGTTCGGGGGGGGGGTTCCATTCATGCCCATGTCTAGTAATAACTAGCGGTAGGTTTCATCATTTGAGCTGTCAGGGCTTTGTGTGTATGTGTGTGCGGTTTCATGGGAACACGGAGTCTTGAGAAATCTGAGAGCAGCTTATTCCCTTTTCTGTTTTTTCCCCCAAATGAGTGAAAAATCTGGAAATCCAGATAGAGTTGCATCAGCCTCCTGTTTGAGGTCACCTATACCCATATGCACTGGAATTCAGTATATTTACCAATTATTTTTAAGGCTATCACAGTGAATACTTTCTTTTTCCACATCATTTTTTTAAAAACAAAACCTGTTGAGATCTTACTTTGTTCAGCCGGTGGTACTTTGAACTGAACTCCACAGGTTAAATATAAATCTTATTTCATTCCAGTTTAATTAATTGCTTGAGGTTTCTTTTAATACTGCCTTTTCATACCACAGAAATAACAGTTGAAATTCACGTCATCTTCGCAAACGTTGTAGATGTCTTTGTTTTAATATTAAAAATCACCTGTTACAAGTACTTTGTGACTGCAGTTTATGTATATGTCTTTCCGCTGTCTCAGTCATTCTTAATGTGGAAAGTCTCCCAGTAGCCCATCAATTTGATTTACCCATTTTTAACCTTGTCTTTCTTCTGTGTGGCTGGGGGTTTCTTTGAAAGGGATGGAAAGAATAAATCAGAAACACTATTCTTGGTGCATAATTGCACCTAGAATGCCTGTATTCAGTCTTATGGCTAAACATATAAATATATAGGTAGCATATAGCACACAGAGCACCTCTAGTGTGCCAGATTTCCTTTTGTCCTTCTCTGTTGATCAGATTGGTTTTTCTTCATGCCCTATATTCTCACATGCAGAAGAAAAGCTCAATAACAGTTGTTCTTTGCTTTAAAGTTTTGCTAACCAGTGATCAGACCATTTTGTGATAAACTTGGACCAAACGGGCAATTCAGAGTGCTAAAGAAAAATTATACCTGTGCAATCTGAAATTTTTGTTCATTCATTGCACAGAGATCACCAAATCCTCAAAAGCATTCAGGATTTTTTAAAAAAATAATCTACAGCAGAATACTTTGTAGATTGCTCAGTTTCTGAACAACATGTATTTATGCAAAGAAAGCAAAGCAGAAAAACTCTGGCAGAAATATCTGCAACTCTAACTTTCTAAGATTATGCAGGGCCGGCTCCAGCGTCGCTGGCACCTGAGGCAGTTTAAGGGCTGCTGTTGCACACATGCGCCGAACTGCATGATAATGTCACTGCATGTGACGTCATCACGCAGGGCTGGGTGTGCGCATGGGAGGCCTTCCAGCCCTCCTGTTCAGTTGCTCTGTGGGCCAGGTGCAGCCAGCTGCCCTGACTACCAGCTGTGAGCCAGGTGCGGCAGGCTGCCGGGGCAGCATGCAGAGGCATGCATTCTCCCAGCCTTCTGGATAAGATGATCCGCACATCACCCCGACCACCTGCGGCACCTGACCCGCAGCTGTGTGCTGGCGGCATAAGCAGCACAAAAGCAACTGAGCAGGAGGGCTGGGAGGCTTCCCGCTCAGTGGCCCCACACTGCCACCGCCAGCACGCACTCCTGACAGGGCGCAGCAGCATGGGGCAATTGAGCTCCCTGGTGTGCACCCCCACCCCCGGGCCAGCACCCCCTCCAGTGCCTTAGTGCCCAAGGCAGCTGCCGGGCTGGCCACAATGGGTGGGCTGGCCCTGACTATATGACTGCACTGGAGTCTCCCATAAAATAAACCATGATTTTGAGCTTCTTCATGAGAGTGCATCAAGATGGAAGGTTTCTCATCTTCTTTAGCTCAGTAACAGGAAGTGGAAGATAAAGTATCTGTAATTAAAGTACCACCTAGTAGAAGTGATGCAACCACTCAGCATTCTCATTTGACCTCGGATCTCAACTGCATTGCTGTAAGCTGATTTGGAGCATATAAACTTGGTACATGAAGTTATATATTAATAATAATAATAACATTCGATTTATATAAAGCCCTTCAGGATGACTTAACAGCCACTCAGAGAGGTTTACAAAGTATGTTATTATTATCCCCACAGCAAAACACCCTGTGAGGTGGGTGGGGCAGAGAGAACTAGAAGCTGTGACTGACCCAAGGTCACCCAGCTGGCTTCAAGTGGAGGAGCGAGGAATCAAACCCGGTTCTCCAGATTAAAGTCCCATGTTCAAACTGAGATACTTAAGTTATCTATAAGGAGCCCAGATGCACCAAACCGGATGGTGTGGTGGAGATACATGAAAACTACTGCTAATTTCAGTGGGGTGGCTCACACTAGGTGGATGGAGAGGTAGGGTACTCTCTTCCCTCCCCCAGGGCAGTAATATTGTATAAACCAGCCCAAGTTGCCTCATGAAGTTTTGACAGGCTGCAAGCTTTAGCAAGGTAAAGCTTTAACAAGATAAACCCCACAATTTTTCGAGCCATTTAGTTTTTCTTACTATAAACCTAATTTTCCAAGCCTGCTTGCTCCTCTTTTCATCTGTTGCAAAGTTGGTCTTCTGTTGCAAAGTGTATTCCTCTAGTGTTCATTGAAAGCATTTAATTTTTTATGAGGGGAAATGTCTGCTGCTGGCAAAACATACTGCACAACAGAGGACTGATTCTGCAAGGAAAACGTCAATGCACAAATGGAAACCAAGATTAGTATCCAAGATTAATTATCAAGATTAGTACCCATAGAAATATTAGACTTGCAGCAACAAAATCTTGTTTCTCAAATAAATCAACATAAGAGGGTCATCATCAGTCACTTCCAATAAAATTTTCCAAAGGGTCTTTGGTTGGACAAATAGTCACATATCTACAAACTGATGTTTTGAATCCGTACCATGTCATATCAGTAAGTTATGCTTTTTTAAAAATCAACAATCTTCAAAATATAGTTTCTCATACATCCTATACATTTTAAGTCTCAGCAGTTTTTTAGTCTTTATCCTGGAATCAAATAACTCAGCAATTTTACTTTTAGATGTTTCTGACCCATATGATAAAGAGAGAACTGAGAGTTAATACATCCTTTCAGATCCATGACACCAGTTAAAATAGAAGCAGTGCAAAAAAAAGAGAGAGGAGGATTGTTCAGAAAGAATTCAGTTCATTCATTTTTAATTCTGACTTTAACTTAAGAAGAATTTTTCTCTTTCTTCATGATATATTTTAACCAACATGTTTCACATTCTAAAGGAGATGTTCAGAGTTGAAAGAGCAGATCATCAACTCTCAGTGCTGTGTCCAAAAAGTCACAGAATTTATGCATATTTATTGCATTATTATGTATGATGAGAGAGACACATTTTTTTCATCCATCAAACTGAGTGTCATTTCTATGCCTACTCTCTGTCAGCTGCTTCTTTCAAACTTCTCTGCTTCTTTCTCTTCTTTGTAGCCCTAGCCAATGACTACTTGCACCCTCATCTCTTTTCTCCTTCAGTCTCACTGTCTCCCTGTTTCATTGTCAGGGAATAGCTGCTGCCACTAAAATCTCCTTTAGATATTATTTTTCAGTTTTCATGCTATGATTCATAAAACAGATTCATAATACCAGTGCATGACCAGCTAGGAGCTGCTGCAGCCTTTCCCATTCCCAGAAAGAATGGAGCAGAGGAAACCCTACGCTTTTATGCCAAGAGGGGCTGAAAATGTATGTTGTCCTTTCTTCCCTATTATGGAAGGAAGCAAGAGCAGATACTATTCCCTACGATCATCACAGGCCAGATAGACCCAACTTTGTCAGTCAGTTCCACTGCCATGCAACAGGACTAGATTAAGGCAGACTAGCCCAGATCAGCTACCGTCCATCAATTGCACGAATCTGTCAGAAAGGTCAGATAACCTCTTAGACTTCTGTGCCCTTCATGACAGCTTTGCAGGTTTCTGCACTCCCCTCAGAAGATTGCTCACATAGCCTCCTGTTCTGGGCCCTGCCCTTTCCCGGCATCTAGCTGTGCCACTAGGTCCCTGATGCTACTCATACTCAGAAGATGAAGAAACTTGCCTCAGGGGGTCTCCTGGCTGTGGGACACATGCATGCTCCCCCTTCCTTTGGAGTGGCTTTTGGATGGCTTTCTTTGGTGGCGTTCCACCATGTTGTTACAGCAACCCACAAAGCCTGACACCTAGTAACTACGATGATTGTCCTCCAATATCAATTTGTTCTGTTTCTTATAAATTAAATGCTATTCATCAAATCCCACACACTGCCAATCAAATGGTTAACTTCTTCTCACCCCTTCTGTGCCTCTTTTTCTTTGAACAAAACCCCAGTACTTGCTAAAACAGATGCAATAATACAACAGGCCATTAGGTGGTGTGAGAGTAGCAATTCTTTAGGCCTTAAAAAAGGCAGCAAAATTTATCAAGGGGGGGGGGACAGTGGAGGGGCTTACCAGCATCCACACTCGGAATGCAGAACCCTGCTAGGTCAGTAGCAATAATGTGTGCTATAAGCCCAAATGTGAAGCAATCCACTCCTAAGCTGGCTGCAATTCACCCCTGCAGCCTACAGCAAGGCCTTACTGTTGCTGTTGTAAGTACTCCCTCTCAACAAAATGAAAACTCTGTGGAGGAGAGAAGCCTAGATAGGCCAGAGGCCTACAGGGGCTGGGTCTAACCCTGTTTCAGCCCTCCTGACTGATAGACAACAGGCCCCAAATGTAAATAAGAAAAAGCCTCTGCCAAACCACTGAGCCTGGTGCTGGGCCCTGGCTCTCATCCTGGAGTTTGAAGGTAGCAACCAGGGGAATAGCACAGCGTCTCCAAGGCAGCTACTACTGCCTAGTCCTGAGGCCCCTCAGTAAAACCAGCCTCAGAGGAACTCTGCAGAGAGAGCTTGAAGAATGCTCTGCTCAGGCTGAGCACAAGGTGTAGACCGAGAACACTGAAGGGAGCAGAGCCGCCTTATAAGGCATCTGGCTCTGCCCCTCTCACAATGCCTGGATGCCCCTTCTCCTTCCAGGGTGGCAAAGGACGGCACCCAGCCATAGCAGCCGATGGCTGCGGCCAGGATTGTCGCATAACGGAAGGAGGCAAGCAGCAGATACTATTTCCTACAGCTATATACACTGGTTACTACAATCTAACAAAGAGAGCTTTGACTTTTGAAAGCTTATACCCTGGAAATTGTGTTGGTGCTACTGGACCCAAATCTGGCTCTGATTATTACAATAGTTCTCTAAAAGCTCCTTGCTTGTGCTTCACTAGAATCTCTATTGATTATTAAGTCATGATAAAATTCACTCTGTGTTCGTTTGTTCATTCATTTCCTTTAACTAAATTGTTTGGATTTATGAATAAAAATCAGCTATTGATGCCCATATCTGTTGTACTTATTTCTAAAGCCAACTTCATTATGGTAGTTGTTACTGCAAAGAACAACCTAGAATCAAGAATGAAAAGGTGAGATGATTGGTTGCTGGAGAGCAAGTGAATGGCAAGTGAACAGGGAGGAATACACGTGAGTCTGTTCACTTGCCAGGCAAGTGTAATTCATGACTTGTAGCTTGGATCTGAGAGTGTGGGCAGAGTGAACTACAATTTTTAGTTACTGAGTGGAGAGAAAAGATTCAGTCTGGGCAGAGCAGGCAACCTATGTGGAAGCCTGAGGGAATTCTCATTCTAGTTCATTTAGGCAACCTGTGCGGAAGCCTGAACTGTGTGTGTGTGAGAGAGAGAACTTCCAGTCTATCTGAAGCAGGCAAACTGTACGTGCACCTGAGAGGGAAAGTTTATGAATATCTGTGTGACTGAGCATATGTGAGGAAACTTTAAGAACTGAGAACTATCTTTGAAACCATCAAGCTTAAGTACTAGAGTGAAACTGATATGCTTCTTGTAAAAATAAGGTTTTTTAAAAATCTCAGGTTATCTGTCATTCCTATATATCCCATTCCTATCCTCAGGGTCATATAGTCCCATGAAGGAGCCTGATGCTTGGGCACATTATTAAAAGGAAAATTTAAATTACTTATTTTGGAATCGAAAAGAGTCCAGTAGCACCTTTAAGACTAACCAACTTTACTGTAGCATAAGCTTTCGAGAATCACTGTTCTCTTCGTCAGATGCGACTCTTTTCGATTTTGCTACTACAGACTAACACAGCTAACTCCTCTGGATTTATTTTGGAATGTAATTCCTGGTGGCAGTAATCTACCCAGTGGGTGAAAGAAGAGGGTTAAAGGAAATATCTAACTGAAAAAAGGGTCTCGTAACATTTAAAAGGACCTACCACGTGCAAGTGGCAAGCAGTGAGGGGGGGATTCCCCCCTGCCACCTGCTAGCTGATAGTTTAAAGGGACCTGCCACTTGCAAGTGGCTGGAAAAATTTTAAATCCCCATTTTCCCCGGGGATTTAAACTGGGGATTTAAACTGGCCCTTTAATACGAACCAAACCAGTAGTCCAGTGCATGGCAGTTTGTGGAAACAGGCTTCCACGAACCCTGGTTCGTGAACTCCGAACCGGATTGGTTTGTGGGGGGGTTTGGTTTGTATTTAGGTTCGTGCCCATCTCTAGTTTCTAATAGACAATAAGCCAGGGGCAGGAGTTAAATCTGCCATGAGGTTTTGATCCCCCTTGCTAGTGTAATCAGCTATTACAGCGTTACCCCATAGCTAAAGTATTGAGAGGTACAGTACTTCTACAAACAAGAGGATATTTTTTATTCAGTTATGCATTGCTTATTGTTATGTGAAAAGTTTCTAGAGTCAGTTTGGATTAGAAGCATATAGGTACATATGTACAAATGAGCATATATGTGCATATATAAAAATGAAGCTGCCTTATACTGAATCAGACCATTGGTCCATCAAGGTCAGTGGTGTCTACTCACACTGGCAGGGGCTCTCCAGGGTCTCAGGTACGGGTCTCTCCCATCAACTACTTCCTGTCCCTTTTAAGTGGAGATGCTGGGGGCTGAAGCTGGGACTTTCTGCATGCCAAGCAGATGTTTTGTCACTGAGCCAAGGCACGTCCCTCAGATTGTGGGCTATTTGTTCCTATGACGGAGGTCTCTTTCAGTGGATAAGCAACTTTACCGTTAAAGTAAAAATCATTCATTCATTCATTATTAATTTTTCCCCACAGCTTAAACTTCTTTTACACCATTTTGATTAAAATAGCAAACCTGTTACTAATATTAAGATAATGTTAGGTGTCTTTTTATATCTTCCACTTCACAAAATATTCCTGCCTGTGATGTTATGTGGGTCGTGAAATTAGAGGGTGTAAATCCTTATGACTCACAAAGCTACAGGAAGGTGCTTTTTAAGCACAGGAAGAATTGCATTCAATCACTGTGAAATTCCAAGAGGCCATGGTATGACAACCATAAAATCCCAGGTGTTCAAGGCCTTAGTACAGTGTAAAGCTGGATAAATACCCTAAAAAGCTTTCAAATACTAAGAAATAATGGGGTATACAGAGATGTAAAAAGGTATCATAGCTGCATCTTAATCTTTCTAATTATCAGCCAATCTTTAGTGTATTTTTTAAATGTCTCACTTATTTCATTTGAACATACTTCAAAGTGAGTGTATCAAAGACTGAAGTATAAAGTTAAACAATTTCAAAAGTCTTGTACAGGCTGTTGTTTATTTGTATATTTCCCCTTCAGCTAAACAGGGGGGAAATGAAAACCTCTAGAAGGGGAAAATCTATATCCAAGCAAAAGAACTAGAGCATATCTAATATTAAGGGTAAGTATTCAAAGAGGAATACATTGAAAACGTTTCTCTGTGTATTCCAAATAAATAAAGTACTTTTAATTTTGTTTCAAAGATAGACCTGCTCTCTAGGATTCTAAAATCCCAAAAGCGTATTCTGTACTGAGTACTTATAACAAAAATTATTTGTGGAGTTTACAAGGCCAGAGAGTAGGACTGCCATTGTACCAAAAATAAGTAACAAACATTTGGTTTAAAGTGCATATTTTTGAGCACATAAATAATCTTTTAAAGCTTTTCTTCAAAGGAACAGAGGAGGTTCAAAATGGGATCCTTTCATAAAGTTCTGTTTTTGTACTCTTTTGTGGCTATATGCATTCAAATAATTTTCTTTTATTAGAACTTTGAGGGAGGGAGGGATAACTGGAATCCATTTTGGTTTTTAAAACAAATTTAGTTTAAACAGTTATAATGTGGCTGCTTGTTAGTCAGGAAACCACCCATGCTTAGATATGGCCCTGTAATTTCTTACTATTAACAATACTGTGTGCTGTGATATTGATCATAGTTTTTTTTTTGTGCTGTCAAATTGCAGCTGACTTATAGTGACCCCATAGGGTTTTCAATGCAAGAGACATTTGGAAGTGATTTGTCATTGCCTGATTCTGCATATAAACCCTGCCTTCCTTAGTGGTCTCTCATCGAAATACTTCCCACGGCCAGCCCTGCTTCTGAGATTTGATGATATTGGGTTGCCTGGACCATCCAGCTCAGGGCATTGATCATAGCTATTTATCCCTTGAGCACAACAGCTCAAAATTTCAAAAGTGAAATAGATGCATTGCAAAGATAGTACAAGTGAAGTGGGAGAGGTGGCAGCAACTAGGTGGAGCCTCTAAATGGCCATGCAGATACAGAGAGCTAGATGTGCAAATATGTCTAGCAGGAGATACTCTCAGATTTGCTGGTGGCAGTGGTGACTATTCAGTGAGAATTCTGATAACTCCTGGGAGTGAGAGGGACACCAAGCAGGGACTTGGGACATCCCTGTTTTTTTCTGACTTCCTAGGACCTGAGGGAATGGGGCTTGTGAGTCTGTTCCTTCATAAAAATGTTTATATACTACCTCTCAACAATTACACTCAAAGCAATTCACAGCATAAGAAAACAAATACATATTCATAGGTAAGGTAAGCGTAGTCCCCTGTGCAAGCACCAAGTCATTACTGACTCATGGGGATGTCGTATCACAACGTTTTCTTGGCAGACTTTTTGTTACAGGGTGGTTTGCCATTGCCTTCCCCAGTCATTTACACTTTACCTCCAGGAAACTGGGCACTCATTTTACTAACCTCGGAAGGATGGAAGGCTGAGTCAACCTTGAACTGGCTACCTGAACCCGGCTTCCACCAGGATCGAACTCAGGTCATGAGCAGAGCTTGGGCTGCAGTACTACAGTTTACCACTCAGCCACGTGGCACAAAGTGGTAAGCTTTAACACTGACTTTGTTCATTGCTCTGAGGGGGCACTGATCTGTCTAGAAGAACGGTATATAAGCACGCTGTTGTTATTATTACACAGAAATGGAGAACAGAAGCAACAACAAAAATTAGAAAAGGCCAACCAATAAAACACCAGCTTTGTGGTACACACAGCCAAAAGAGGAGTTATTCCATATTTAAAAGCCTATTGAAATATATTGCTTTAGTCTGACATCTACAGATAGTTATTGCCAGAGTCAGGTGAAAGGATAACAGAAAAGTATTCCAAAGATGATGCATAACCACCTAGAATTCGTGTCCTCCCCCGGCCACTCACCTCACCTCTGTAGGAGGAGACATCATGTGGGTCCTCCTGAACAGGTAGACAATGACAAACCACCTCTGAACATCTCTTGCCTTGAAAACTCCTGCAAGGATTGCTATAGGACTTGATTGTGCATGCACATGTGTGCTCGCACATCCACATGCACGCACGCATGCACACACACACGTAGAAGTCTTTGAGTATCTTGAAGAGGAAAGATTAATTTAAGGTAAAGAACACATGTCAGAGGAATATTGTGAACAAGTTCTGCATTTCCAAGGATGCAAAAAAAAAAAAAACCCACCCAGTTTTGGTTCAGATGGAGCATCAAGGAACATTTATTAAAAGGCCTAATTAAGTCTGTATGGCTTGCTCCAATATATAAGAACTAAATCTGGAGCTAACTTTTCCTGGAGCAAATAGTTTTATGTGGTCTGAGCTCCTCCTACTCATATCCATTGTTCCCAGTTACCTGCTGCACTGACTAATTGCTGCTACCCGCCTTTAGATCCTAGTTTGCAAGTTCCCTTCTGCAAAAACTTATACTTTGAAGACTACCAGCTGAGACCAGGACAGGACAAACTGTGATTCTGAAAAGTTTTCCTTTGGCATTTAAGACTGTGAGTGAGAAGGTGCTTAGAGGTGATTAAGAGAGAACTTTACTGGAAGTTATCTTAAACATTATTTAAGCACCCTAACAATCTCATATTTACTGAGTAGCCAAAAGGAGGATTCCCACTAGAGATGGGCATGATCTCCATTACGATCAAAAAAACCCCACGATAATGGCAATCTCCCAATCGTGACCTGGTGGATCGTTGTCTTCCATGGCAAACGATCCAGCAGTCGGGGGAGGGGGCTGGACCAGGGCGATCGTGATAGGACCGGGAGGCTAGACATTCAGGCTCCAATAATCTATTCCCCTGGCAACGGAGGCAGGGGAATGCCTGAGCTCTGTTTGAAACTTGATAATATTTCCCCTAGCGAGGAAAAGCAAACAGTTGTGAGTGAAAAGGTGGCTTCCTGAGAAAAATATAAGCAAAATGATTGGGAGAGGAATGGGTTAAGAGAGAGAGAAAACTTTGAGTGTGGCTATAGAAGCTGTTTTGTGCTTCTTTCAGTGCGTTGAAAGGGTTAAGAAGAGATCTCTTCTCAGAGTTAACTCTTTCCAAAAACCCTTGCTTTGAGAGCAGCTATCAAGCTGTTTTGCACTCCTCTCCTGACTTTCAGTGCGTTGAAAGAGTTAACTGAAAAGAGATATCTCTCTCTTCCTGGCTTCTCAGCCCAGTGCCTGCTTTTTGCAAGAAGTTGGTATGTGATTTGATGTTTCATTTGTGTTTTTCCTATTTAAAAAACCATAGGATCCGCGAGGATCCATGTGGATCCTGGTTTAACTTTCTTCCTGTTTAAAATATGCTTTTGGAAGACTGGCTTCTTGCTTTTAAAATCGGGTGGGATGGAGGATTCTATCCTTGCTTTTTTTAAAAAGCTGGCTGAAACTTGTTGACTGGGTGTCTCTCTCTCTCTCTGTTTGGAGAGGCAGGGAGTAGGACGGGTTAAAAACTTTTTCCCCCTCTGCTCTAAGTGCGTGCGTGTGTGTGTGTGAGAAAACGTCCCCTCCCGGAGGGGAGGCGGCTCGTCGCCGGGTTAAAAACTCCCCCCCCTGCTCTAAGTGTTTGTGTGTGTGTGTGTGTGAGAGAGAGAGAGAGGGGGGGGGGAGAAAACATCCCCTCCCTGAGGGGAGGCAGCTCATCGCCGGGTTAAAAACTTTCCCCCCCATCTGCTCTAAGTGTGGGGGGTGGGCGGCACCCCTCTGATCCCAGATCAGAAACGGGACTTGATCGGAGTGAATCAGTGATCTGGGGTCGTCAACAGAGCAGATCCATGAACAGCTTGATCGGTATTTTTTTGGGGATTGTGCCCATGTCTAATTCCCACCCCCTCCCTTGTATAAGCTAATTCAAAGATATATAACCCTGATCCTATAACTAGAATGAATTAACTTCCCCATTTATACTTTTTTGGGTAGAACTCAGGGAAAAAGTGGCTCTACAACCTTTTTCTCTTAGTACATTGTCACCAGTACAGTAGTAAAAATGTCCCCAAAGTACAGCCATTTACCACTTACAGTTTACCTTCTGTTAAAAAACAAACAAAGATCTGGGTAGATAATAAACCCCAGATAAACTATGCATTTTTGCCATTGGGGTGTTTTTCTACCCTGTGAGTTTATTAAAAAAACAATGATTCAGGGAACCATTTTAAAGTGCTCTGGAAATTTACAGTCTTTCACGGCAACCAACCAACCTCACACACACACACATACAAATGCTGTGGGACATTTTAACTCCTAGATACATGGGGAATTTGGTTTGGGATGAAAATATACCTCAAATTTAATATGTGTTTTTTTTTCAGAGGATCTCTTGAAGGCAAAATCAATTATTCAAGATATTCATTCTTCAAGTTCAGGGCATTAATTCCATGCCTTCCGATACATGGTTTGTAAATTTAAGATTTGGATGAGATATTCAGGGGCCTCCCAGAAGAGTCTGCCTCCTATACTGACAACTCTTCTGATATCATGGAGATTGACAGTCTCAAGGTTCAAGGTACCGGGCTGGGGAGGAGGGACATGGTCCTTTAGAAGGGGCCTCTTCCTATGTTATGGACCAATATCCTCTTATACTGAGGATATCCCTCTGGGATTGGGGGGAGATGGGTTTTCGGTAGTGGGTGATTTGATTATTAGAAATATGGAGGGGCGGAGTCTGTGACAAGCATTTTGACCACATCTGTGCCTGGTGCAAAGGTTGCAGACATCATCCACTGTCTAGATAGGTTGATAGATAGTGCTGGGGAGGAGTCAGCGATCGAGGTGCATATTGGCACCAATGACATTGAGAAATGTAGTTGTGTATTCCTGGAGGGGGGTATTTAGGTTACTACGCAGAAAGTTAAAGGCTGAGACCTCAAAGAGTATTCTCAAAATAACTTCTAGTTCTACACTCAGGATCAGCTAGACAGGCACACATTAGGAGTCTCAATGTGTGAATGAGAAAGTGGTGCTGAGGGAAAGCATTTAGATTTTTTAAAAAGGTGTGTGTGTGTGTGAACATGTGCTTGAGTCAAAGTCAAAGTAAAAAGTAAAACAATGTAAAAACATAAAGGCAAAGGGACCAAAAAGACCTAGACCAGGCTTGAATCCCCAGTCCCTGGTACTGAGGACCACCCCCCAAGCCCCAGGGCAAGGATAGACAGTCCCCAACAGATATGCCAGCAGGGACTAGACACCCTGCTGCAACTCTGATATCACCACCAGCTACACGAGGGAGGCCAGAGAATATCATACTGCTCAGCATGGCTTGGTGGACAGGCACTGGGATAGCATGGCTGGGGCTCCTGGTTCAAACTCCGCATGGGCGGAAGGGAGAGGCAGGCCAAAGACCGTGGTCTGAGTCACCTCCCAATGGTAAAAATGGGACCAGGATGGCCTAGCTGATGGTGTGCCCCAAAGATCCCTCATTTTGGCTAGGACATGGCAACATAACTCTCTCTCTGCAGCAACCATGGCAGTGGTGCCTTATCATCAACCTTGGATTCCCCACTCCCATGTGCTAACAATCTGTGTAACTTATCAAGCACCAGCAGTGCTGTGGGAGACTGTGGGACCCCCTCACAGACCACCCCCAGAGCAGCCACACACTGTCTTGGACAATGCTTCAAGCCACATCCAAACCCCTGCAGTATGTACGGGGGCGGGGGAGGGGAGGATACCACTGGACCAATGCTTTGCTGTGCAGCAGAAAAAAACAGAGGTCTAGTGACACCTGGAAAACTTCCTGTAGCCACCTCAGTATTACCACTAGAGATGGGCATGATCCAAAAAAAATTAACGATCCAGCTGATTGTGGATCAGCACCAGCAACGATTCTGAATTAACGATCCACGCCAATCATCTCCCGTTCCCGAGCTGTGGATTGTGGATCGTGGAGGTCAAAGTGGGGCACGCTGGTATTCCCAGCTATGTGGGAAGGTGGGTTGTGGCGGCGGCTGTCTCTCTCAGTCTCTCTCTCTCTCTCCAAAGGCTAGCAAGTAGCAAGCAAGAGCTCTGTCCCACTCCACTGCTCGCAGAAAGTGAAACCCAGCCTGGGAGACCACGGCTATTTATAAGCATGGGTCCCATTTAGCAACACAGGAGGTCTGTGTTTGGCTATCAGAGCTGCCTGTCAGGGTTTGCAGGGATGAGATTGGAGTGCCCATGGATACAGAACACCCCCTTCCCCATCCCTCCCCTGGGTGTCTTCTCCCAACTTGTGACTGCTTTGCTGCTCCATGGTTGGAAGGAAGCCCTGCTGATCAAGGAAAGCTGGGCTTCCATTCGGGTTTCCAGGGCAACAGAAGGAGGGCAAACAGAGCTCAGGCTTTCCCCTGGCTCTGTTGCCAGGGGAATAGATTGCTGGTGCCTAAGTGTCTGGATCCCCGATACGAGCCCAAACGCAATGATTCAGGCCTCTCCTGATCGCTGGATCGTTGACCGTGGACGATCACGATCCACCAGGTCACAATCGCGCGATCACCATTATTGTGGGGTTTTTTCGATCGTAATGCGGATCATGCCCATCTCTAATTACCACCCTTGAGCCAGAGCCCATACTCTGTGATGTGTGAAGGGGCAGCCCTGTAGGGAAGTGACTGGTGGGGGGGAGTTGGGGCAGGGAGGGGGTGTGGAGCTTGTGTAATCCACACACAAGCAAACAGACAGGGAGAGAGTCATGGAACAGACTTTATTGAACTGCCAAACATGAAGGGGATTGTTGTTGTGGATTTTCCGGGCTGTATAGCCGTGGTCTTGGCATTGTAGTTCCTGATGTTTCGCCAGCAGCTGTGACTGGCATCTTCAGAGGTGTAGCACCAAAAGACAGAGATCTCTCAGTGTCACAGTGTCACTGTGTCACTGAGAGATCTCTGTCTTTTGGTGCTACACCTCTGAAGATGCCAGCCACAGCTGCTGGCGAAACATCAGGAACTACAATGCCAAGACCACGGCTATACAGCCCGGAAAATCCACAACAACCATCGTTCTCTGGCCATGAAAGCCTTCGACAATATAATGAAGGGGATTCTTGGATGCAGGTTGCCAACTCCCTTTGTCTGCCATGGCAACTAGGCCTGTGCTTGCTGCCTGCTTTTGCCAATAGGTTGAGTGATCCCTTGTGCTCCCTGCTCATGAGTGAGGTAGACTTTCAGGTCAAATGGCTGTTTAAGGCAGAATGCTCCTGGAGCCAGGCTGGAAATGCTGTTTGAGAGGATTGCCAGAGACTATGATGGTTATGCTTCCAGGACCCCCTGTTGAATTGCCACCTGCCTGAAGGAGAACAGAAACATGTGCAGTGATGGCAAAGGTTCAGCCTTGTGCAAGCCACAGGCAGATCTGCTGAACCTCAGGAGTGTCCATGGACCCATGGGAGGGATCGCAGGAGACCCCACGAGGCAGATGCTGCTGGCATCCAAATAACACAAACCCATCCAGCAAGGCAGTACTCCAAGACTACAACAGATTGATGTGTTCCTGCTGTTGCTGCCCCTGCTGCATAGGGCTCTGATCCTGCAAGGCAATGAGTCCCAAGGTTGCTTGGCCACCTTAATGGGGCAGTACAGAGAGCCTTCTCCCAGGCACCTGACCCAAAGTTGCATCCAGTCCTTGCTCTGAGGGAGGGAGGTTGCTATCAATGCAAACATCCCTGTGTGGAGCTTTAAGCATCTCTGCTCCCCCCCCCCAAATCTGAGGCAGCTCAGTTGAGTAGGCTTCCCTGCGAGCTTGCCCCATTGTTGAACACAGGCCATGCGCCTAGAGGGCCAGGCTCAAGCTGCCCCCACCCCACCCCGCAATGCCACTGGCCTTGGTTGTGGACGTGACCATTGTGAGGCACTGCCCAGCCTCATTTGAGGGGAATGGGGGCAGTAGATGTGGAAGAATGAGATGGAATGGGTGGTTCCCCTGCTCCTGCTTACATGTCAATGCATCCCTGCCCCTTTGAGTGGAGCCTCTGGAGATAGGAGTACCAGCTAGGGGTCTGCAATGAGAGATGTTAATCAATCATTCAGCAGTAGAGTTAGGGTTAGGTATAGGACTTTGCTCTACCCCCGGGGTATAAGAGCTAAGTGCTCTCCCACTTTGCAAAGTGCCCGCCACTCAGTGCTTTTCCTGCCACCAAGATGCCTTGAACTCTAAGGCCACATAGCAGGGAGTGCTGAGACAGAGCTTCATGCTGCACTCCCTACTTACTGAGCACAGGGTTGTCCTGCCCAGGGTTTATGTAGGATGGGAGGGGGGTGATTGGGTGCCAGGGAGGGAGCCTGGCTGCTGCTGGGGTGTGTGGGGACTGGTTGTCACTGTAATTGGCGTCCTGTGTTCCTCTGGGCCATTTGGAAGGGGCCGTGCAGATGGGGGGGGGGGGAGTTGACTTTCCCCCTTGCATGGATGCCTATAGGCTACACCATCTTTTTCATGGCACAACTGTCCACCACTGTCTGGGGGCCTTACCCAACCTGGAGCATCTTAGAAAACTGAACCCATGCACTCCCACACCAGCACTGGGGTTTATGCCCAAGCCCTGCTGACAGCTGGCTGTGGTAGGGCACTGCTGGTGCTCCAGCCAGGCACTGCCAGGGAGCTGCACTGGAGTAACTCAGACTTACGTTGATGTAGGTGCAAGATATGTTGGGGTAAGGGCTAGTCAGCTCCCTTAGCACTTTCAACCCCTCTCTTAGGATTCCTCTGTCACAATTCAGTCCCCAATGGACAAAAGGTATAACTCTGGTTAGGTTTATGCTGCTAATGTAGTTTTAAAAAGGGGAAACTTGTATAAACTTATTTGGATATGATTCCTTTTACACAAAGAAGGTGCTGTTTGTAAGTACATACAAGAGTTTCAACTTAAAAATATCTGTTCTTATTTAACTGTTTTTATTCAATGCACATATTTCTGCAACTAGTAATTCAATGACACTAAAAAGATAGGCACGTGGACTTAAAAAGAGGGTTACATAAGTTTCTGTTGCCTATCATGAATCATGGATTCTATGTTCATTTCTTTGAAGCCTTACTTTGTAAAGAGGCATCCTCCACCCTTCAAAGAAAGCTGACTATGATTATGCTGAAAACTTAAGTAAAGGGGAATTCTACCACAATCATAAAGGAAAATTGATATAATGCCTTTGTAAAAGTTAACAGGAAGCAGTAGGACAAAATGCTATTGACATTAAACCAATTACAATTGTGAACTAAGGAATAAGGATAGAAAAACAATACTGGTAAGTAACTAGAGTAAGATTTGATTTGATACATGAAATCAGAACAATATTGACTAGCATTCCCATTGCAATTGTCAATATAGCTTCAGTGTGAGATCGGGTTCATAGATATTGCTTTGGTGATTTTCTGTACTGTCAATAACACAGAATTTAAAACTAATTGGTCATTATTTATAAATGGTAGATGGTTGTAACGTTCAGTTTCTTATTATATTTTTGGTGCAGAACATGAAAAATATAAATAATGTGCATAACACAACCAAAATGAAGTATTTTTAATTTTCAGTGTTTTAAATAGAAAAGATACTAGCACATGGTTGAGTATTTAATTGAAATGAATGGCTCAAAAGTATTTAAGTTTGGCTGTATTGTATATAAAGTTTAGAATTAAGAAGAATTGGTTTTTCTGCAGTCCCCCCCCCCCCATCAGTTCACTTCTGACCCTGAACTGCTTTGATTTATACTCTGATTTCCATTCACATTTTTTTTGGCTTTAGTTTTTGATATGGGATTTTTTAAAATTTTTCTCTATTTTTTTCTGGTTTATTTTGAGACCCTAAATTTAAGTATTGAGCATATTCTCTGCATATACCTTGGTCCTTATCTCTCCACATGGGAAGGAGCTTGAGACTTACTTTAAAAAAAAATTGAAATATGGGAATTCAGAGAAACTGCTGCACCTATTATTACAATGGTTGGTCAGTATAGCAATATTAAAATGTTGATTTAATTTTTTTTGCAAAAGTCCAGGTGGCCCAGGGGACAAGGATGGCCAATTCTGGCAGCAGAAGAAACAGCACTGTTTGAAAATCACATAGTGGCTGTTACTCCAGGCTCCATCACAAGAGGTTGGTTTTCCCTGTCAGGTCCAACCTCCGCCTCCTAGCTCTCGGTTAATTGGGGCAGCGCTATCTTGTTCAGACTATGAGGGGACTTAGGTATGGGTGATGAAGATTCTCTCATTTTAGGCTTCCCAATGGTGTTCATTGTTGATCTTAAAAAAAAAATTCAGCCCTTATATCCATGTAGTGATATAAGCATGCACAAAAAAAGGAGAGGTGCTGCGATGTCACTGATGATGCTATCAATGATGACAGCATCCTAACTTGAAAATCTTGATCATTTAAAGCACATGAGGAAGAAAATAAACTAACTCCACAACTGTAAATAACTGTAAATAATGCAAAAGTGGAAGAATCATACTCAAATCAATCTCAATGGTTGTGCATAAGAAATTCAGCAATAAGTCAAGCATGTGAGAAAGCCTATTGTCTATCCAGGACATGCATGACTAGAAATAAGTATGCTATGATGTAAAAGACTTATTTAAAATCCTGAACATCCATGAAGCAGAATGGCAGAGTGGTCCTATGAAAAGTTACTCCAGTCTAAAGCTACTGTAATCAAACTATTCATTTAAATCCATTGCACTTAGAAGTATGTAGCTCTGTTTGGACAATTCACAATCTCCCTCAATGGACTTATTGTGAGAATCAGTCTATATGATGAATTCCAGACAAAGGCACTATATCACTTGGTTGGTTAATAACGCTTAAGAAGTTTTCATCCTTAGAAGAAAAAGTATAAACCCATACAGCCTTGAAACTTCACTGGGGTGCGTGTAGGGGGGGAGAGGTAGGGTAGATATATACGTGTGTGTGTATATAGAGATATTTTTTCTGATAGATGACATTCAGTAATTATGGATCACAGTCAGTTTTTCTGACGGAAAATTCACATGTGACTTATCAAGATCATGCCCCTTTCTCACCCATTTTCCCATTTGACTATTATGGACCCTTTTTGTTCTAGAATTTATCAATAGTTTAAACAATTTATCTATGATGACCTTTAGCATTTTGAGGACTTCATTTTCTGTAATGGAAGAGAAAATAATGAAAAGGAAAAAAGCTCTTCTACTTCATCTGCCCCTTCTTTCTACTGCTTGTCCTTATTGGCAAAATGTCTGTTCTTTGCCCTCAGTGGCTTTTGTGGAACAATACTTTGAAAACTGGCTTTTAAATGGAAGTCAAATTCTGCTTCCTGGTCTACATTCCATATTGTCTTGGTCCTGTATGCTATGCTTTCTCTATTCCCTTGTCACCACAGTAGGCACTGCCCTAATGGAAAGCACCAAAGATGTTGTATTTTGATTAGTTTAATTGCTTCTGCTCCTGTGGTGTCATTGAGATTGGTTTGTATCATCAGAGAGGAGTGCGTAAGTTCAATTGCTCCATTTGAACTGGGCATCATTTATTATGAATAAATATTTATAGTAAGTTTTGTAAAGTGTGAATATGATACAATTTGTAAACTGTATGGACTTAAATTTAAGGTATACATAAAAGGAGGCTAGAATAGATCTTCGACCAATTGTAGTTGATGGGTTATAATAAGTTCCACTTGTTTTTCATTGTGTTGTTATAATGTAAGAAGTGGTCTTCATTGCTAGTCATTCATTCACTTCTCCCTTTTAAAGAAAACTGGATATAATGTTCTTGGAAATCTGTTCACGTGATTCTGTTAAGCATCAGACTAGCAGAGCAGGTTTCATCTGTGGGGCCTTATCTTTTTTCATGGTAATCAAGTCAAGCTGCCTTTTACATCTCTTCTAAAACTGGGAGCCTTCTGGAAGACGTGAGCTCTGATTCTGTCCTCAGCAGTGTCATATTGTGTCACAAAACCATAGCTTGCCTCTCAGAAACTAATATGCAGGGAAACAGAGAGAAAAATTGGTCCAACAGTGCAACCATATGCATCAGTAGCTGTCTTCCACATCTTGCATCTCTTCAGTACATTTGCCTTACACATTCTCAGGGAGTGAGAACGATGAAATGAAGGTGAAGAATGCTGCAGATTGACAACCCAAGGATGTGTGAAGAGATGCTTTTTGATACCAAGAGGTGTGATAGCATAGTAAGTGCTAGATTATCAATCATTTTTAAAATTGCATACTTTAAATGGCTTACTTTTACAGTTACCCCATGCAGAGAAAGAAGATTTGTGCCTTTTTGAATGTGGACAAGGTACATTTATTGGAATGTAAACCTTTGTGAATGTGAATCAAAAGTAATATTTTGGTACATTTTCTTTTGAAAAATGCCCATTAAAGCTGCAAACCTGAATCTACTTAAGATACTTTGAGCAGAAGTGCACATTATGTTTATTCCTGTGATCGTTTTAAGACACAGTTCAGTCCTTTTGTAAATGTAACCAACAAGGCTGTTTTTTAGAGTAGGAGAACAGTGGAGAGGGGAGGGTATTACTGTGTGTGGTCAGGGAAACACATGTGCATTAGACTCATGTTAATGGGAATATGGTCCACTTTCCAGTCTGGCAAAACTAATGTGTTAAGAAGCAGTATGAGGTAGAGAGAGAATTTGTCCAAGTCCACACAAAAGTAGCCTGAGCAAAGCATAAAGAAAAAGCCATCCTGCTGCCACATATGACAGGTGGGTTAGTTTGTACACCCAGCTTAAAGGAACATCCTTACTCTAGTCAGAGACCCATATAATTGCTATAGGGGTCAGTTGACAAAATAGCAAGGCATTTCAACAAGCTGGAAGGAATACTGACAATCTGGTTAGATCAAAAACAGGAATGGTTTATATCAGGGCTTTTTTTCTGGGAAAAGAGGTGGTGGAACTCAGTGGTGGAACTCAAGACCACACAGTGACATCATTTTGGGTCAGCTGGAACAAGGGGGGAGTTTTTTAAAGTTTAAATTGCTCTCAGTGAAAATGGTCACATGGCCGCTTGGCAGCACGGAAGGCAATGTAAACTCCCCTCTGTCTGGAGATCAGGGGGCGGGGCCACTGGCTATGTGACCATTTTTAAGAGGTGCCAGAACTCCGTTCCATCGCATTCCCACTGAAAAAAAGCCCTGGTTTGTATGAAGGGGAATACAATGATGTAGGGTAGAGAAATAGCAAACTCAAATTCTCAAAATAATATCTAATTATGAACAATATACCCTAAGTGCTAATTTAAAAAATATGCATGACAGGGCCATAATCAGATAGGGGGGCTATTTCAGCAAATCCCCACTTTAAAAAATAGGATGGGGCAAATCTCCCCAAAATGAAAGATGTCACCTGAGATCTTGTAAAATCTCACCAGTTCATGGTTGGCATTTTAGGGTTGGCTAGAAATCCTAGCAAGGTGAGAGACTTTTGACTTGGAAAGGTAGTACAAGTTGTGTGAGGGGGGACAGAAAGGGAGTGAAAGCAGTGAAGAGGTGGGGCAAGGGAATGAGAACAGCAAGGAGCACCAGTGGTTAGTGGATGGAATTTCCCTTCCCTACAGGTCTCATTGGTCACTACTTGTTCAATATAATACCTAGTACTAGAAATCCAAGTACCAGAACTCAAATAATTTAAAGCCCAGGTGAGCCTGATCTCATCAGATCTCAGATGCTAAACAGGGTCAGCCTTGGTTAGTAATTGGATGGGAGACCTCCAACGAAGACCAGGGTTGCAGAGGCAGGTAATACCAAACCTCCTCTGTTAGTCTCTTGCCATGAAAACCCCACCAGGGGTTGCCATAAGTCAACTCTGACTTGAGGGCACTCTCCACCACCACCATTATCCTCTCAACAGAAGAGTCAAAAGGTCAGTGAGGTAGGGCGAGAAGGCAGCGTAGGAGGTACCTATCTGTGCAAGTCCAGGCCTGTTATCTGGGTCCCAGGGCAGGGTTCCCAACATCTATTTATTTATTTACATTAATTATAATCCACCTTTTTCACTGAAACTCAAGATGGATTACAGGCAGTGAGTAGGCAGTAATCCAATAGGTGATCCAAATGGAACAGCAATGGGAAACAAATCTCATTGTATTCCAAAAGCAGGCAGAAAGGTGGAGAGTTATGATGGGTGTCAGTCAAAAATTTTCTATAGCAACATCCAATGGTGAAGCCAGCAGAAGAGCACTGTTTAGGACACACTCTTGCTTAAGCTGTAGGACAAGCAGTTTGGCTCAAAAACAAAAGATTCCCAGAATAGCTATTTTTCTCATCAAACCTCATATTAGGTATATTGTTTTCTTTGCTCTCCTGTTTTGTTGTTGTGATAATGGGTCATAACTTGTTCACTTGCCCATGCAAAGATAAATACTTTGTAGAGTGGAGGAAATATGAAATTGAGAGTTGATGGCAATAAGATGAACTTTTAAACTTTTCTCTTTCCTGCCAATTTCTCTCAAAAAAAGCTACCCAGAGCCACTTTTGCCTCATTGAGAGTGGGGTCAGGGGAAGAGCTCCTGTAACTTTCCACAGTGGAAACAAAAGTAGCTAGATAAATTTTTCCTACACCATTAAACTCTGGCAGAAAAATGTCTTAAAGAGCTCCCCCTGCATCATTGGGGGTGGGGAGAGAATCAACACCAACACCTGCATTTTGAAAAGGGAAAAAGGTTGTTTAAAATGAAGTAAGAGAAATCACAGGATCTTAAAACAAATGTAATTTAAAGATATGGTGGATCGGGACCAATACATTCTGTACACACACACTGAAAGATACATCCTTTATATCAGCAATCTGTTGTTCCGTTTCCTACTCCCTTTGTTTATATGTTTAATAGCAATATAAACACACAAGAACACATTTATTGCACCAATTGTAATGAGAGTGGCATTAGAGCGCATAGTTTCATTAGGGCAAATCATTATTATTATATCTCTGGTACATTGCCAAAATAATGACTTTCTGACAGGGTATCAATGAGATACATCATTACTCTGCATTTGGTTAGTGATGTATCAAAAGAATGCATCATTACCTTAAACTATTTGATACCACTGTAGTATACTATATTAACGGTGTGGCATCATAATAACAATATCACTTCTGGTCATGATTCTCAGCTTGCTGACACAGAGATCTCTCATCTTGCTGACACAGAGCTCATGGAATGCATGTTTATCTTTTTGTGACTAACAAATCATGTTGCTTGAAATATTATCCATAAAGGGACAAGATAATAACAGATGAACGGTATTCATTAAGAACATTTAACATTAAGAATGTTGGTGTACTTTGGTGGCCACACATCAGCTTTAATGATATTATTTGAGCAGCACTCCTCATAACTTCAAATGTATTTATTTATATTAATTTATTTAAAATATTTCCATCCTCTCTTTTAACCATAGTCCCAAGGCAGCTAAGGAATCATCTTTTAGAAAAATGTTATAATCAATGTGTCTAATTCTCAACATGGCCACATCTGTGGATATTTAAATCCTGATATTGGATCCCTGAATAGATAATACAGACCCTTCAGCAAATCTGAGAAAAGTCCAAATTTTGCAGAAAAATCTGAAATATTAAAAGGAAAAGTACACTGGAAGTTAAAAGCAATGTAATAGAAGCAGCACCACTAGCTTTAAGAAATGAATATCCTCAAGGGACAGTAGCTCCCACGTAGAGATGGGCATGAACAGCAATTCAAACCAAAAAAAGCCACAAACAGCCCAATCTGCTGTTTGCAAACAAGCTGTTTGCGAGGCCTCATTCTAAACAAACAGGTGGCTGTTGCAAGCCTTGTTAGTTGCTGTTGTTCATCAAGCCAGACAGTCTGGCACCTGCAATCAATTCCCTTGGCAACTTAGGCAGGGATTGTCTGAACTTTGTCTGAACTCCTGCTGTTTCCCTGGAAACCCCAATCTAAGCCCAATTTAGCTTGATAGGCAGGTCTTCCTTTCAAGTGTGGAGCTCCAAATTTGTTACAACAAGGGAGCAAAGACCAGGGGGGAGGGGGGCTCCAGCTCTGACTTTGCAGACAGTGGAGAGACAGTTGCTGTTGGCATTTTGATAGAGAGAGTGCATTGGAGCTTGAATTTTCTGTGTGTGTGGTGGGATAGGGATCTACCTCTTCAAGTTCCAGGGCTACTGCCAGGCTGTGGGCCAAGCTATTATTTATTATTGGTACCTTTCCTGGTGCCTGCTCAGGTAAGGTTTCTGGGAGTGGTGCAGTACAGATCTTGGCTTGGATGATGGCTGGAGGAGAGCCTGCTGGCCCCCACGAACAGCTAACCATGTTCATGAACAGGGCCATGTTCGTGGTTGTTTGTGAGTCCCTGTTCATGGATGGCAATGAACAACGAACATCATGTTCGGGTTTTTTTTTTCTGTTCATGCCCATCTCTAAGGGAAAATTGGGTAAGATGCTAGGAATGCATCTCCTAACCATTTTTAATTGAAAAATAGAAGCTTTGGAATACTTACTCAGGTAAGAGTTGTACCAGGGAAGAGGGGGCGAACCCCACTGCCCACCAGAACCACAGTTCACACTGTTGGGGAAAACAGGCATGTTACATGTATGTTTCCCTGCAGTGACAAATAACAGCTCCAGGGGGCAGGATAGGAGAATGGAACCCCCCCCCCATACCATGATCATGGTCAAAAGCTGATCCCTGGTATTTAAAAGTATACAAATATCTGTCTAGTTTGCCCCTTTTTGTTTCAAAACAGCATTTGGAGAATGGAAATATGTGGTATAGATATTTTTTAAAAACCTTTACCAGATTGCCTGAAGTGTGGTACAATGTGTGTTTATGTAATCTCCATGGACAGACACACATTTTTAAATAATATTGTGGAGTGTTATTAAAATTATGAGGATAAATATCATGTACTGGATGTTTAAAGAACATTTGTTCTTTTTATATTACTCTTTAACCCTGCCATTTAATTTATTCCTTTTCTTTGCTGAACCTTCTCACAAAAGAGAAAAGCATATTGGCTTAGAGTACCTTTTTAAAATAGCAGTTTAATCAATGTTGCAATACGGTGTACAGATTCATATTAGACCTTCAGTTAGCCTACACATTAACGCCAGTGTTGCCATTTTAGTTCTTTAATTTAACTCTGCAGGCAATGTATATGAGAATTTAAATATCTCTAAAAAATTACTTTCCAAGGAACATTTCATTCCTTCTCAAACAAAATAGGGCAATCTTTGACCCACAGGTCTGGCTTTCCAGAAAGTCTAGTCTCTACTATTACATTGTATGTATGTACTTTTGCGGAACTGTACTGCATTTATGATCATTTGAGCCAAACAATTGGTTGAATTCTATGTAAATTCAGTATATGGAAGATCAACTTCCCGATCTCCTTCCTCCTAAAGCTTCTCAAACTTTCCCATGAAATGCAGCTTCTGGGAGACAGGGGAGCAGTAAGACAGAGGAATTGTGTGGCTGCCGCAGGAGGGGAGGAATTCTCCTTCTTACACATGTGGATCTTTTCAACAGGATCTAATCCTATTGGAAGGAGTTTGTGATGACTTCCCACAGCCATTTTTGTGGTGTTGTTCTGAATAGCACACGCACCTTATGAAACTTGAAACAGAGGATGGTCTGATTGCTTTAGCTGAAATAGATTACTAAAGGTCTGTGTAACAAACCAAACTGAGCACATCATATTTGCCTACAACTGGGAGGAGACCAGACAGAAGCAGTCAATAATAGGTGAATGGAGGAATGAAAATAGGTAGAAACATTTTTTTAAATATTTCTCAGTGGACAAACCATAATTTTTATATCTTCACCCAGATATGAGAGAGAGGAAGATTGTGAAAGGGTCATCTTCATCAACATGCATCTGAAACAGCAATTAGCTGATATCCAATACTGGTATTAGAGCCTTCTGTATGGGTTGGACAGTATATTGTATGAACTGAATACTAGAGTTCTACCAGAATGTGCAAGTTATCTCTGGACAGAGGTGGAGAAAATCACAATCATAGTTGAACCTCTTTGTGATTCCCGTTTTTTGATTTTGTATCTAATGTATGTGTACTTAATCTTGCTGTCATGTTCTTGTAAGCAATTTGGTCCATTCCAATGTAGCAATGCAAGTTAAGTTATTACTACACATAATGCAATACATTGGTTGTATCTAGAGGGAAAGCTCCGGAAAGGAGGTGGTGGAACAGATCTTTCCCTAAATTTCAGTACATTAGTATCCCCAGTTGAGGACAAGCTGCAGGCTGCAGGGGAGAGAAGGCAGGAGAGTGTTGTATCTAACCCTTTGCAATTTCAATACACACTCATATAGTTATATGGGCTGAGAAGTATCCAAATGATTATAGTCATTAAGAGAAAAGGGAATATTGCTTACTCTAGTTCACACTGATATTCAGCAATCATGGTGCATGTATAATCATATTGGATTCCCAGGTGTTCTTCATTTCTGAGACCTGGATAATAAAGGACCAATAGTGGCATGCCTAGTAAATTGATATTTATTAATAAAGTTACCATGAGACAACATTGCATTATTGTTTCAAAAGTATGTGTCCTCTGTGTTCGGTAACACTATTGTTCAGATATTGTAATATTTCTAATTCTTGTCTTGAAAATATTAATATTTCTGAAGCAAGTATATGTAAATGCATTTTTAGAAGTTTAGTATCATTAAAGTAAATTATAAAGGTTAATAGATTTTACTGTAATGCATTATGTCGCATATTTTTAGCTCTTGAAAAAAATGTGGCCCATTTTAACTTTTAGTACTTTAACTACATTATTTGTAACTGTTCTAAGTTCTGTGTTGTATTCCTTTCGATATTTTCTTTGGTTGATTAGCATTGAGCAGGTGGAAATCTAATTACTTTAACTGTGCAAAATTGTTCATGACTGATAGCACTTTAATATGATGTGTGTCAAGATAGCAGCCAATGTGCTTTAAAACAAAAGACTATAATCTACAATAACAGATCAAACAAGGAGTTTAATTTGCTAATTATTAGTTACTTTATAATCTTTTGGAACCAAAAGTGACCGTAGCGGAAACAAGCTGAAGTTCAGTGCCAATATGTTATAGTATTTTAGTCTGAGATATATCAGCATGATAGATGCAGACAGAGATTTGAAATACTATTGCTTAGAGAAGCAAGGAAGTGTTGCTGTATTTTATCAGTAGTTGCCCCTCTTTTTAGGGTCCCTGCTTCAGGAGGCTACCACACATATAGATTATCAAGTGAAGCTTATCCAACCATTTAATGTATTTATTTAAAATATTTATATCCCAGTCTTCCAAACCAAAGCTCCAAACAGCTAATAACACAATTAAAACATCATTTGAAGGGCCACAACTCAGTGGTACAGCATCTACTTGGTATGCAGAAGGTCCCAGGTTCAGTCTCCAGCATCTCCCATTAAAGGGATCAGGTAGCAAATGACGTGAAAGACCTCGGCCTGAGACCCTGGAGAGCTGCTGCTGGCCTGGTAGACAATACTAACCTTGATGGAGCAATGATATGGTTCAGTATAAGGCAGCTGCATGTGCATCAAGACAATTCCAATATAATTGCAAGTAATGATAAGCAACAAATTTTCTTCTTCTTCTTCTTCTTCACTGTAAACGAACTGCCCAAATCAGACCTTTCCCACAATAGCCAAGTGACTGGGACAGCCAGGGCTAAGACTTTCCAAAGGCCAGAAATGTGGAGATAATCATTGGACAAATGTCTTCAGTGTGTTAAATTCATATCTGTAGCTGTTCCAAGCTCCACAAGCTACTTCCTTTCAAAGCTTGCCTGGTGCAAGAACTTCCACCTGTTGCTAGCTATCCTGAGTTCTAGAACTTTAAATTGGAATACAACCCAAACACTGGACATATACCTTTAACAGAGGAATCCTAAGCACAGTTACAGCCTTCTAAGCCCATTGACATCAATCGAAAGTCTTCTTAGGACTGTGCTGCAAATTCCTTGGTGTTGTAGAAGACAAGGCTGCCAGAATTCTTTCTGTTTGTTCCATCCCTAGTTCACATGTGTGCCTCATTTCTCATACTCTGCTGCTAACAACAACAACATTCAAGTTATATGTCACCCTTCAGAACAACTTAATACCCACTCAAAGCGGTTTTAAAAGTATGTTATTATTATCCCCACAACAATCACCCTGTGAGGTGGTAGGGCTGAGAGAGTTCCAGAGAGCTGTGACTGACCCAAGGTTAAAGATAACAGTAGCTGATAAGCATACATGCCATAATCCCTTATCCTATATATCTTCGATCTAAGCCTCATTCAACTCAAATTTAAGAGATTGAGAGGGTTTGGGGGTGTGGCTGTCTAATATAGACTCACTGATGTGAAATCCATATGATCATATCAGCATCCTCTGATTCGTCTCTGAGATAAGCTTCTTTCTGAGTTTAAGAATTTGTTCATGGAATAGATGTTACAAATCAAGGATCTATTTGTTCTTCAAATCGTAAAGGTTTATTGGGCAACATTCTTGCCACAGAACCTTATCTGTTCCAGAATGTACAGCAAGAACTAAATTGAATAAATGACTGGCCTTGCAAACATGATAATGAAGCAATTGTCAAACCTGATTCCCTTTTTGTTCAACCAGTATTTTTATTGTCAGACAAGAGTCTGCAACAAAAGCATTTCACAATCAATGAAAATGAAGACAGGACTGAGAAGGAAAATGATGGAAAGAAGGGAAATGTTGTCGTAATGGGAGATTTATAACTATGTCTAGTACCCGATTGCAAATTAACAAGCCTGTGATAAAATCACGGAAGGTTGGTTTTAAAAAACAAAATAAAACCCAGAAATAAAAAACTCCAGTCCCCCAGTGAAGCACATATGCAACATTATCTCTATGCCAGGGAAAACTATTAATCTGCTCTAATGTTTGCCAATTGCCACCTTTACTCATGAAACATACAAATAGGCCTTTATTACTAATCAAATTAATCTGACATCAGAGCCAAAAAGCTTTACTATCATAGGGTATTCTAGAACAGACTTGACCATAAAGCAGATAGTTTTGTACTAGATTGGTTGATTCCAGACTAGTATATTAGCAAATTGAGGGTTAAAATTTTGCTTCAAGGAGCCGGAGACTCTACAGCTGATATCTGCAATTAAGCTTGTCAGCAGCTTCACAGGAAGGTTGTTCTAAGTTCTTAAAACTAATTTGTAGACACCTGAGGAACCCTCCCATGAGATAGTTACAGATATGCACCAGGAAGACTGTGAAAGAAAACGCAAAAAGAGAATGAGCTAAAGCCTTGTGCCAAACAGGTGTTTGTGTATACCTTTAATCAGACTCAAGATTGTCTCCTTCCTCCATTTTATCTGATCAGAATTTTAGCAGCTGGCATTCTTCTTTGTGTGGGCAATCATGTGCCATACTATCTTGAGCTGCCAGTGGTAAGTCTTAACAATATAGTGCTTAAAATTGTCTGATTCTGAAGCTGCTGAATTTATTTTTAAAAGCCCCCTCCCTTTTTTTTTTTAGCACTGCAGACCTGAGATTGCCCTGAAAAGAAATATGGAAATACGTTGTTTTATCCCTAAACACTTTGGTGATTCTAATCAAATATTAAAATAGAGCTAGATACAGTTTTGAAAGGGATTTTATTTGGTGTTTCATCTGTTGGTAGGTTTGCCAACTGCCAGGCCAAAAAACAATCTCCTATGATTGATTGATGTGTGGAAATAGGCAGTTGAAATATTCTACAGCATGGAGATAAATATTATCCAAGAAATAACATCACATTAAACCTTTGTTTAACTGACAAAACCATTTTTTTCTAGACTGTTGGCACAACTCTAGCTATAGACCATTTGGTTTCAAAAACTTGGGTGTATTCTTCCTGTTGCCATAGAAAGTTTTCAAATTTGAGATTAATTGTTAGGGCATATTGCTATTTTTACTGTTTTAAATCGTTAGCACTTTAGAGAGGGGTTTTTTTGTAGTTTATAATTTTTAAAAAATAAACATATAAAGACAGTGCCTTCACACATTCTAAGAAGTGCTGATGAAAATGCATACGTGTTTCTTGTTGGAATATTACAGGAGTGGAACACAGGAAATACAATCCACTTAGGTTTTGTATTTCAACACTTCTGGGAGTGTGTGAGAGGACTCATAATATTGATGCACTAGAGAACCAATTTTTTTTCCTAAGAGGTGCGCATTTGTGTCGGCAAGTGGCTTTAGCCTTATCCTCAGTATGATCCCATATTTAATCTACTGTTACAAGGACTTATTTCCACAAAATTATTTTTAGGATTGTACCCCAAACCAAGAACTAGTTTGCACATTAATATGTTAATGTGGCATTACTGACATGAGGGAACATTTTAGTGAATTGAAAAAGACATGCTATCACCCATTTTTTTACACCATATCACAAATTGTTTGTGAAAATCTGCATGAACCATCAAGAAATTTATTTTAAGAACTAAACTTACTATGAGTCTTTCGGTACTTATGTGAGCTATCAGGATTATTTTATGGAGATTTTTTTACCAAATATGTGTGAAAAGAAGTATAAAAAATAATCCACATAGTTACAATTGCACACTGTTAAGTTAAAAGTCAGATTTACACATCTGAACAGGGCCTCCTGCAGGTGCCACTCTGCACATGGGCAAAATCAGCAGTTGCCTGTACATGTGCATTCTCTGTGGTGGCCCCACCTTATGATATGGCCTACCTCTCCCCCTCTCCTGGCTTTCCTCAAACTATGCAAATCTGAGTTACTCAAGAGGGCTGTACTATAAGGAAGTGGTCTCAAAGAGATGCTTTGGTAAAGGGATAGGGACTATAGTAACAACAACAACAACTTTTGATTTATATACCACTCTTCAGGACAAGTTAATACCTACTCAGAGCAGTTTACAAAGTACATTATTAGTATCCTCACGACAATCACCCTGTGAGGTGGATGGGGCTGAGAGAGTTCTGAGAAGCTATGACTGACCCAAGGTCTCCCTGCTGGCTTCAAGCGGAGGAGTGGGGAATCAAACCTGGCTCTCCAGATTAGAGTCCCACTGCTTTTAACCACTACACCAAACTGGCTAGTACTATGTCTGGTACTTAAATATGATCCTACTGGGTAGTTTCTGCATTTTTATCATATTTAATTGTTTATGCTTTGTTTCAGCATTGTTTCAGCTCTATATCAGATCTCTGCTTGTTTTCAAATCTCTACAAATTTGCATTTGCATACCCTATTGCAATGTTTATTGAATGTCTTTGCTGTGTTGATTGTATTGACTTACACTGTGTAATCCGCCTTGAGTCTCAGTGAGAAAGGTGGACTATACATAACGTAAATAAATAAATTAAAAAATTACTGAGAATATTACACAAAGACAAAAATAGATACCGCAGCAAATAGAATCTTCTACCTCTTCTTCAGAAAAGAGCCTGATCTGGAACTGCTCATGGCACTCCAAACATCCCATGCATTGATGCACTCAAAAGTAGACATGGGCACAAACCGCATTACAAACCCAAAACCCCCATGAACCACCTGATCATCGGTTTGCAATCCAGCGGTTCGTGAGGGTCCATGGCCAATGAACCAGCATTCGTTGGAAGCCCGGTTCATTGTGTTTGCCCATGGTTCATGAAGCCAGACAGTCAGGCACCATCAATCCCTAGGAAACGGAGCTGGGGGAATGCCTGAACTCTGTCTGCACTCCTTCTGTTGCCCTGGAAACCCGAATTGAAGCCCAGCTTACCTTGATCGGCAGGTCTTCCTTCCAACCATGGAGCTGCAAATTGGTTACAATTGGTTACATGGGAGAAGACACCTGGGGGAGGGAGGGGGAAGGGGGTGTTCAGTAGCCATGGGCACTCCAATCTCATCCCTGCAAACCCTGACAGGCAGTACACTGTGCCAACGTCAACTGGTGGCTCTAATTGTATTGAGTGGGAGTTCCCTGGGGGCCTCAGATTGGAGAGGGTATAACTCCAAGATCCCTATTGCAATCTTGACCAAACTTGGGTGATGGCTGGAGGAGAGCCTGCTAAACACTCCCTGTGAATATGAGCTCTCTAAGTGCAATGGGTGCCGTTCCGATGCCCACAAACCACGAACCGCAAACCGGTTCGGTAACGGAAAGTGTTCATTATGGTTCATTTGTTCAGGTTCTTCGGCGGCACCAAACCACGAACCACAGGTTCATTAAATTTTTTTGGTTCATGCCCATGTCTACTCAAAAGATCACTAGTCCAACTGTACTATCCTAAGAACATTTTCCTCAGAGTAAAGCTAGATCTGCTTAGGATGGCACTGTACTGCCTTTATTTCTGCCCCAGATATTAGGAAGATTTCCAACCTCCTGGACCTTATCCAATGATTAACCAATCAAGCTGTAAAGGAAAGTTTTACAACTAACCTCCAAGTGCAGCTAGGATGTTCTGTGGGAGAAAATCCTCTTGATACCATCTTTGCCTTTAATGGCTTTTATTAAAGCCTTTCCTCTCATGGCTTTCCTAGATTTTGTATATTACCTTGCTGTACTTCACCTGCTAAATTTCTATGTCTCCTCTCAACCTGTTATTAAATACACAAGAGCAAGGCCAGCATTATAAAAGTGGCAAGCTCAATGAAAATGTGTGTGTATGTATACGTCAGTGATGATTTTTGATTATCTTTAATCACATTGCACTAGTGCACCAGTATAGGTACATCTGTATGTGTCTATTTCCAAGCCATGTTGCAGCAGGGTCAAAAATAGAGTGTCTTGATTTGAGAGAGGTTTTTTTTGCTGCTTTCTTCTAACATTTTACTTCATAGATTTTTATTGACTGTAGCTGAAAAGATCTGGATTGCATTGTGTAATTACCTAGCAGAACTATGGGAATTGCCTAAAGGGTAAGCTATATATCACATTCATGGCATTTATTACTTTTCCATTCCATTTCTTTTCTGTATTAAATAGGCACAAAAACTCTATTATTTGTCAACAGCAATGAGTTAGCAGCCAGCACAAACCTGAAGTGCTCAAGAGAATTCTGATTCCCAGCATCTCTGAATAATGTTAAAACTCATCATTGCAAAGGTATGGAGTTTCAGTGTTTAAATTCATCTGATTGCACCTCTGTGAAGTGTTTCAGAGAAAGGGGGGGGGTAAGCATTTCCCTCCAGCCCTGATCGTGAGTGCTCGTAGTGCTATTGAGAATGCAACAAGGGACAATGGAAAATAGAAAGCAAAAGGGTACTTTTAATTTACCGGTGAGTTTAAATGTTCAGAAGAATGTACACCTTTAAGCTTTTCTTCTCCCCCACCCTCAAAAAACCCAGTCTTAAATCCTTCTTATTCAGTTTTCAATGTAATATGAATCTCCTTTTCTTATATGTATTTAAAGAAGATTGATGGAAGAAATCCTCTGTGACAGGGCCCATCCAGAGACCTCCTCTTTACAGTGCACTTTGGCTTTTTATTAAGTCTCTTTTGGAGGGTGGTGATTCTGGTCCGGCCAGCCACACCAAAAAACATGTGATACAAAACTGGATACAAAACCTCCTAGATCCCTGCTAGTTCTTGATAGGGGAGCAGGTGCTACTGAAAGTTATCAGTCTCTTAGGTTTCTTATCCTTGGGAAGGAGGCAATGGAGTTAAGAGGACATACAATTCTTAATACTGCAAAAATTGTCCTTCTGATTCCCAACAATAAACATAATGCTCAGAATTTAATTGCACTTCTCACACCCTACAGCAAGGCTAGTCCACACCTTTTTTTTTATTTGGCATAGCCCCAAAGTTTTATTTCAGGTAGATGATACACAGCTCTATAATGTGTGCGCGCCCACACACATATAACATGCAACAGTGGTCATCTGTGCTTCTGGTGGCAGGCCTTACTTCTTGTAGAAGTGAATGGGATTTCTCCTCAGTGTAATGATTTAGACTATAAACCATAGACGAGCAAACAAAAACAACTTCTTATCATCATTTCTGGTCATATTATATGGACAAATGCCCAAGAATTGACAAAGTTCAGGTGACTTTTAGGGGACCACTGAATTGACTCTGGAATTATACCAAATTTGTAACAAAGGTTTCTTGCCAACAGTTGCCACTTCCCCCTTTTGTTCATGTCATTCCTTCAACAGATAGATCTCCCTGACAAGCAGCTGATCCAAGCTCGAGGGGGTGAAACCCCCCGAGCAGCTGCTTGTTGGGGATCTCCCCGACAAGCGACTGATCCAAGCTGGTGAGGGTGTGTGTGTGTGAAATTCCCATTTCCCTGCTGCTGCAAAGCAACACAAAAAGGGGCATTTCACCCTCAATCAGCTGCTTGTTGGGGATCTCCCCAACATGCAGCTAATCCAAGCTGGTGGGGATGAAATGCCCCTTTCTGTGCTGCTTTGCAGCAGCACGGAAAGGGGTATTTAAACCCCATGAACCATGAACCACGAACCAGTTTGCGAACTGGGGCAAGTTTGTGGAAGTTCGTGGTTCATGAAATGGGATGAACTATGAACCACACGGTTCATTTTTTTCCCAGTTCATGCTCACTTCTACTGGTGATAGGGTTACACCAGCACAGTACTTGCATGATACTCGTGTGGATTGGCATCAGCATATCTCAAAACAATCAGGCATATCTCCCAGTTACGCCACCCTGCCTTTCACTTAAGCTAGTGGATGGTTTACTTATCGGCTGTTGAGAGGCAGGGCTTGAGATGGGGTTATTAATCTACTCTGGAGGACAATTCCATGCTCTCCCACTTGACTAAGCATGCTTTGTACTTCTTGGCTCGACTCCTTTGGCTTTATTGCTCCATTCTAGGGTTTCGACAAGATTTCAGAGAGCTGAAGCTGTTTAGGCAACTTGCAGGCTGTTGTTCTGATAAATAAACACATGAAAGATTATTCCTTGATGGTTTTTACCCTTATTAAACTCTAAATTGATTTTATATATGCTTCTTCTTAATCTTTGTCATGTGCCACTTGTAGCCAAGTGGGGTAAAATTCATTGTGTTATATGTGTTATGGACCTTCTTTCTGTAACCACATTCATTTTCTCATTAATTTGCATTTACAATGTAAGAAGCTGCTTTTTAAAAAAATACCTAGGTAGGCACCCTTACACTGCATCTATTTTAAGTTGCAGGTTGATTATAAATGACATTGTCGGGGCAGTGGTATTGAAATTATAATGTTCCCTACAAGGCATATGATTTCATTATAGCATTCATACAACTATAAGGAATATATGTAGCAATAAGGCTTAAATTCACTTACTTGTGCATACTAATTGGTTTGAGCCAGAATTTGAAAAGTAGCTAGTGACAACAACCATATTAAAAATAGGGCCCTGGATCTGTATTATTTACTAGTGATCCAGTTTGCCATGAATTAAAGAGAATGAGAAAATGAATGTTATGCATGGATAGATGGCAGAAAAGGAGAGAGACATTAATAACCCAAATGTGAAACTTGATTGAAAGCAGGATGTAATTTCACACTATTTCATGGGTCAGATTTTCAAAGGGGACCTAACAAAGAGTCTTGATTTTTACCAGCACTGCTGAGAGGGGAATTAATTGCAGATGCCAAGAATAGACGCTAGACTCTTTTTCTTAAGAAATAATGCATATATTCCATTTTCATTTATATTTTAGCCATGTGCTTCAGCCACCCCTGGATTCTGCTTCTTGTCATGCTAAATCACTCCATTTTGTCCCTAGCTTACCTTTCTGCAAGGTTTTTGGGTACTTTGTCTGCTTGCATACATGTGCTCTATATTTTTTCACAATGAAGTTTGTTCTTTTAACTCTAAAAGCTAAACATCTGCTGCAGTTTGATGTATATTTACTTGGGAGTGAGTTTTATTGAATGCAACTTATCTCAATGCAACTTATCTCAAAGTAAACATGCTATGACAGTCCCTCATCCTTAAATAACAGAAACGGCACCAGAGATGTTTTTAAAATTACAAAAATAACTAACTAATGCAGGGCTTTTTCTCTGGGAAAAGAGGTGGTAGAACTCAGTGGTGGAACTCAGGATCACACAATGATGTCACTTTGGGTCAGCTGGAACAAGGGGGGAGTTTTTTAAAGTATAAATCGCCCTTGGTGAAAAGGGTCACATGGCCAGTGGCCCCACCCCCTGATCTCCAGACAGAGGGGAATTTAGATTGCCCTCCGTGCCGCTCCAGCACTCCCCTCTGTCTGAAGATCAGGGGGCGGGGCTACTGGCCGTATGACCATTTTCAAGAGGTGCTGGAACTCTGTTCCACTGCGTTCCAGCTGAAAAAAAAGCCCTGAACTAATGTATTTACTTTAGAGGGGAAAGGTCAGGTGAAATCAGGTAAGTCAACATATCTCTGAGGTAAAATCATAACATGTGCACTTTAGTTCTTATGCTCTTCACAGATATTTAAAGGCTTATGTTTTTGAGGCTTTGGTATACACTAGCATACATTCTTTTAGTATTCTCTTTTTCTTCTGGAGTTTGGAATACCAGTACCCACTTTCTAGTACCCCAGTCCCCTTCTCTTCACGTGCCAGTGCTTTCTGACAGCCGTTAACTGAATCTGAAGGTCTCCACAGGCAGTTTCCAACCATACCTGACTAGGGAAGTCTTCAGTCTCCAGAGCTGCCTCCATGTTTTACTGGGTAGGGAAAATTTCCTTCCCTTAAAATATCTATCCCCTTTCTTTTGCCCGTTTGGGAGTCTGCACCTATTTCCCAAATCTCCTTGCCAACTTTTCCCAGTTCTCCTGCTGGTGTTAAAACTGCTTTCTGTTAGGACTCCATCTCCCCACTCTTCACTCTTGATCTCTCTCTCTTTCAGCTAGGACTGAAAACAGATCCTCCTCTTTCCAGCTCATGCTAACCAATCAGATCCCTTGGAGTAGCCTGTCACTCAAAGCTCTTTGATTCTGTGAGGGATTAACTGTTAACACTCCTGCGGCTGTGTTTGTACAGCCCTTCTAGGTTTTCTAAAACGTGCAATCCATCACACATGTACAGGATTGTAATGCTTCTCTTTCAGCCCCTCACCTTCCTATAACTTCTGGTCCAGATAGTAAATTTTATTAAACTACTCCATATTGTTACACTGCTCCATATTGATGATGGCTTTCTCATGTAGAAAAAGGTCTTCCCTAGCATCTTGGATTGGAGATGTTAAGGACTCACCTCTGACTCTTCTAAGTGCAAAGGAAGTACAAAGTGTGTGCTCTACCAGTAACCCCTTCCCAGTTTCCAGTGCAGATGAGGTTTTTACACAGCAGAGGAATATACATTCTAGCAGGCGAAAATAAGCCTTTAACAACATAGAAGCTGGGAATAGAAAAATATATTGAAACAATAAATATTACAGATATGTGGACCCCTATTTGCCTTTTTAAAATGTTGATTATTCTCAGATAAGTGTGTTTGTGTGTGTGTTGCAGAGGCAGGCAATGGCAAACCACCTTTCTTGCCATGTAAACCTCACCAAGGGTTGCCATACGTCAGCTATGACTTGAGGGCACCGCACACACACACATTATTCTCAGATAAGAATAAGACTTGGATAAGAATAAAACTCTTGCAGGGGGTGTCAAGTAGTCTCCCTCTCAAAATAGTGATAATGTCCACTGGGGTGTATATAAAAGAATTCCTGAGCTGAAAATATATATGGAATTAACTATTTTAAATCATTACCTTGATGTTCTAGAATGGTAACACAAATCCAAGATGCTTGGAAATAACACAACACCCTCTCCAAAAATATCCTTTTATCCCCACAGTTCCAATTTGTACTATCTACGCAGCATGAGCACATCTTTTTATTATTATTATTTAATCTACAGATTTCCTGGAAAATAGAGTTTCTCTCTTCCAATCAGATTCTTGCAAGGGAGGAGCACAGAGCACTTCCAGCTAGTCCCAAGCCTCAGAGAGCTGCCAGTCCTCTTCTTCTGTCCTTTGTGAGGTGGTGAGTCCCCCCCCCCACTCTTGAAGTAGAAAGCCTGGACTTGTTCAAGGTTCCATAGAATTCAAACCCTTTGTCCAATTGTTCAAGTTGCTTGAAACTTGACGGTTCTTTGATGAACAGACAAGAAGCTCTGCTGCAATTTTGATGACATTTGGTTGAAAAATGACAATATTCTGGATCTCCCAATGGTCCCCCACAATTAATAATTGCATGGTGATGGGGAGAGTGGTTGTAAAGAAAGCCTCTCTCACTGTGTAAAAGAAAACAAATGGAAGATCACAACAAGGAAGGTTGGCAAATGCAGTTTTCAGCAGAAATATTAAAAAATCTTATTCACTGTAAGCATAGGAAAATGAAACCTTTTTCAAAAAATGCCGGTAACCTGCTGGAACTCTCCATCTGGCTACTACTTAATGGCCATTTTAGAAACCAGTAGAAAGAAAAGTACAACTTTGGGGGTCTGTAAAATTAACTGCCCTTTGTCCAATTTGCTTGAAACTTGGGGGCAGAAAGGGAGAAGCTCTGCTGCAATTTTGGTGTCATTTGGTTGAAAAACAGTGACTCTAACCCCCATCCCTGAAAAGTTCTCCATAAGGAATAATAGCAGGCTGATAGGATAGGGGTGTGTGTCTGCAACAGAAGCATTCCTCACTTCCTGAAAAGAAAAAAAACAACAAACTACAACAAGGATGGCAAATGCAGAGTTTTCAGTGGAATGGTAAAAAAAGTCCGTCACTGTAAGAGTCAGGAAATGAAATGAATGCAGGGACAGCTTTAATTTTTTTCAATGCTGGTGACTAGATGGAGCTCTCCTGCTGCCTGCTGCTTGACAGCCATTTTAGGCATTAGTAGAGAGAACTTAGTGTAGCTTTCTAGAGAGAGACCTACTTAGGGAGTCTTTAAAATTGATCCTCTTTGTTCAATCTGCTTGATATTGGGGAGGAGGGCTTTAAATTAGAGGGAGGACTGTGTTCTGTGCAAATTTTGTGCCATTATCTTTTTAAACAGCTACTTAGAACCTTATATACATTCCCCATTGAAAATAATGGTCCTAGAACTCCGTAACTCTGAAAAAACACACAGATTTGAATCGGAACTAGTAATGTCGTACCTGGAAATAAGCAATTATGGTTAAAAAGAAAAAAAAACCTGGATCCAGGGCCAGATCTAGGGTTGCTGGTGCCCCGGGCATCCCTAGTCCAACCCCTCTCATGTGCGCGCAGTATGCGCGCATTCCCAGCGCTGCATGATGATGTCAATGCTGTGACATCATCACGCAGGGCGGAGCATGCCACCTGTGCCGTGTGCCGATGGAGGCAGCGTGCAGGGCTGGGAAGCCGGCCGCGCCATTCACCTCCCCGCAGGACAGGGGGCAACTGGTCATCCCCTGTTTTGCGGGGCAGGTGAATGGCGTGGGCGGCCTTTCAGCCCCGCACGCTGCCTTTTGCCTGCCTGCAGGATAGGGGGCGCATGGCAAGCTGGCCGCCCCGTCCTGCAGGGCAGGTGAAAGGCAGTGCGGGGGGCTGGGAGGCTGCCTGCACTGCCGCTCGTGCGCTCAGCAGCTGGCAGCTGCTCCTGGTGCCCCCTCCCTGGCGGTGCTGGGGGCAGACTACCCCCCCTGCCCCCCTCAATCCGGCCCTGCCTGGATCCAAAGTTATAACAAAAATTTTCTCAGTACAAACCCCTTTTGTCCTCATTCAGCTTATTTTCAGTAATGCTAAAGCAATAAATTACCCAAATCTTACACTGTATTCCTATTTTAGCATGATGGTTAAGAAGATAACACATTTTGATCAAATAAATATGCTTAAAATGTCCAAACATAATTTTAACCCTAGGAATCAAGTTCAATAAAAAAGTACAACAGCCAACTGTTGTCAGATTTTTTTCAGAAATTGGATGTCAAAAGAAAATTCCACAACTGAGCCATCAAAGTCATAAAAAAGATGGCTGTGGTGTGATAGAAAAGATGTCTGGCTGGATGATCCTGGAACTCAAATGTTCAAGTATGGCATTGCTGGATGGCCTTCACTATATAATAGCTGAACTTTGGTTCCATATTTATGAAAAGGTAATATTAATGACTTACCTCATAGGCTTGTTCTCAGCAACATACTAAAAGCACCACAGAAATGATAAATTGAAAAAGTATGATATTAATTCACACTATGACACGCTCAAGATATCCTCTTTTCTGTCAACAAAATATATCTTGACTGGACACAAGAAGCAAGACAGCCTTTGAAATATATGCAACATATCAAGGGTAACATTTTGAATTTTACCTTGGAAGGTTTCTGGTATAAATATACTTCTGGCAAACTGCTGCTTTGGGTAGCTTCCAAGCAATCTTTGAATACATCCTGGAATATGATGGAATCAAGCAGCCATTTTACATAGCTGCTACTTTAAAATGCCCACTAAAGTGCTCTGGCCATACTAAGTAGCCAGTCGGTTTATCACAGATGGAAAACAAAGCCAATTCAGAGTAAGGGCAATGATATATCCAATAATATATAGACTGTGATTTTATGGTACACCAAGCAGGGAAACAGAGAGAGGAGGACAGAATGCATTATCATATAGGTGATCTCCATCAAGTGCAATTATTTATTGATTTTTTTAAAATCAAATTTTTATCCTGACTTTCTTCCACAAAACTATGGGCAGAATATTTATGTATTCATTTGTGCCATTTTAACCCACTTTTCTTCACTCAGTACGGGCTCAGAGTGGCTCGCAATATTTAAGCACAACAATGGAAAACCATCATATACCACAAATATTTTAACCAAGAGCGGAACTACAAGTGACAAAAGGCACAGGTTGGACACTTGTCAGCTTCCCTCAAGTTTTGATGGGAAATGTAGGCAGCTTGGCAGAATATTGGACAAGTGACAGTTGAAAAGCCCATTGGACAGCAGTCGGAGAGCCAAGCTGCAAGACTAGGATGTCTACATTTCCCATCAAAACTTGAGGGAAGCTGACAAGTGTCCAACCTGTGCCTTTTGTCACTTGTAGTTCCGCTCCAAGTCTGCTTAATTTTAAATCTGTCTCCTATCAACACATTAATCCCCAGGGTGTAGAGGCATGGCAAAAGAAATGGTTACTGCTCTACCTTTGATGACAACAATCTCTTTTCATATAGGGAAAGTTATTATTTGATAGTTACTTATTACTAGTTAGTTATTAGTAAGTTATTATTAGTTAGTTTAGGTTGAGAGAGGTTGACTCTCTTGAGATGACCCTGTAAGCTCTGTAACAGAAAGAATTGTGTCATGAGTCAGCCCCAGCCTTGACTGGCCACCTTACCTATTGCCTCAGAGTCCTCCTCAGAAGATGAGCAGGAAGGGCCAGCAGGATCTTCTCTAGAGCCAGAAGCCCCTGCAGAAGCGATTGGAGAGGAAGAGCAGTCAGAAACCGCTGCTGCTGCTCCAGGGGGAATTCAGCAAGAACAGCCTGGAGCTTCTGCTGAGACTGTCAGGGATGAGGAACAGCCAGAAACCTCCACAGAGGCTGTAAGAGATAAAGACTCCCCCAGGGCAAAAGCGAAACCCGAGCACCTGGGGCCAGCTGAAAGGAGTAAACATAGAGATCAGACAACCCTGTTGGAGAGGCGGAGAAGTGCCTGTTTACAGGCACAGCACCTAGCAGAGCTGTTAGAGAGAGAGGCAACAGCTGTTCCTCATTAGGACAGCATAAAAGGAAGACACCGAGGAAACTAAGCGTGGAAGCAACTCAGTTTGTTACTCCCTGCTACCAGAGCTCTCTGCCTTGCCTTGCCTTGCCTTGCCTTGCCTTGCCTTGCCTTGCCTTGCCTTGCCTTGCCTTGCCTTGCCTTGCCTTGCCTTGCCTTGCCTTGCCTTGCCTTGCCTTGCCTTGCCTTGCCTTGCCTTGCCTTGCCTTGCCTTGCCTTGCCTTGCCTTGCCTTGCCTTGCCTTGCCTTGTGCCTTGCTCTGCTGCTTGATTGGACTTGGACCCTGGCCTGCCTTCTGACTACCCTTCTGCCTGCTCCTCTCTCTGACTGGCATATTGGACCTGACACTTGGCCTGACTTCTGGACCCTGGTTTGCTGCCTTCTGGACTACTGACCTCCTGCCTGTTGTGTTCAGCCCTGCAGTGCCAGTGAGCTTCCTGCCTGCTGTGCCCAGCCCTGTGCGGGACAAATTGGCTCTTTGGTGTCCATGGTCTAAGTCCAGCATTCTAGCCACAGTACTATGCTGAAGATCACATAATTATCACTTAGTGAATGAGCAGTGTAATGCTAAGAAGCCAATCAGTTGCCATGTTGGAAAACCAAGCCAACTCAGAGTAAGGACAATAATTTAGGAGTTAGCATTGATTGCACTATGAATGAATGAACACTTTGCCAGCATTCAAAACAGCTCCCCACAAATTGCTGAACAAGTTGATGACATTTGCAATAAAGATATTCTGTAACTCTGCCATGGAAACTTTCTGGGCAGCCTTGGTCTAGTCACACACTCTCAGTCACACATGCTTAGCCTTATCTCACAGGGTTGTTGTGCGGAAAAAACGGAGGAGAGGAGAATGCTGTAAGCTGCTTTGGGTCTCCTCCAAATGAAATAAATAAATATTATTTATCCTTCAGCTCAGCACTACAAATGAACTAGGGCTACTGAAATGCAAAGAGGATTTATCATGCACGCCTTTAATAGTGAGGGCAGCTAACCTCTGGAACTAAATAGAAGAACTGATTGGTTTGCTGTCACTTGGAAGTCTTTTTATCAAGATGTGGTACTTTTTTGTAAAAGAGATGCTCCATTGCATGGGCCTGATATTGGAATTATTATAAGGGACATTTTATGGTCTACATTACTCAGTCAGGAGGTCAGACTCAGTGATCACAATGGTGCCTGCTGGCTATAAATTCTATGAATAACAATAGAGTATAATCTTGTGCTTCAGGTATGTAACTTTTCTGCAAAGCTGGATGAGCATTATTATCTGTATTAAACAGAGCAGAGATAAGTGTCTTGCCCCAAAGGTCCACAGCTAGTGAGAGACAAGAACTTAGATGTCCAGTAGATGAAGAAGAGTCTGGGTGCCGCATCTTTTTCAAGAGGCAAAGTACTACCACAAATGGCCACAGTTTAAATGAAACAGGTGCTTATTTTTGTCATGTAAACCTACCAGAGTCCGGACAGCCAAAAAATTAATTTGTAT